>NC_140615.1:23600285-24200285 GCF_057381915.1 Diplotaxodon limnothrissa
CAAATCACCATAGGGAACTACTATAGTAATTTATGCCTTGATTTAGTTTTAGTTTAGTTTAGTTTGCTTGTTTTTACAGTGACTGAATAAACAAAACATTTCTCTTTTATTGTGACAGGACAGGGTGGGCAATCAGAATGTTTCCCTTTATTTTACACATTTATTTCTTACAAGTTAAGCCTAAAGAGACAGTTTTCTTGTATTTACAAGAGCAACATGTCTTTAATATGTAGAAAACCTGAGACACACAGTGAAACTGCATTTCCTTTTCTTATATTAAGAGATCTTAGTGATTAAATGTGTTGTTAAACTTTGTTACACTGAGAGAAAGGGAAGCTTCACTGATCCAGCCGACTTAAAATCAGGGTGAGCAGCATGTGGCCCACAATGTCAAATGAGTTTGACATCCTTGATCTAAAGGAGTACTTTATTCTCTGAGGATATACAAATAAAATGATGCTATAAATGCTGTAAATTCTGTGTAAGTTATTCTTGTACAAGAAAGTGAAAAACAGACAAGTTGTGGGTTTTTGACATATTATCTATCGGACAGTTTTGCTTTTTTCCCCTAACAACCTTAAAGCACAAATACACAACTAACCAGTGTTACCAACACAGCACACATTTGATGTCACTCTAGCTGTTTATTCATGTTTCTGGTGGTTGTGCTACGCTAAGTTAACCTGCTGCTGGCCTATTTAGTTTAATCTATTTTATAGTTTTGGTGGAAAGTTCAAAAGTCTCATTTATACAACATAATGTTATTTTACAAACTATGTTTACTGTAACTGCAAAAAAAAAAAAAACTAGAATAAAGGAGCTTTTGGGTGGTTCTACCTTGCAACTGTATGTTTACTAGAGTGAGGATTTTTTTTTTCTTTCCGGTGATTTATTATCAAAATACATAATAAAAGAGAAAATGTGGAAATATTCCGATGAATAGCTCTGCTTTAGATTTAAGTGAAACGTACGAGTGTGCTGATTAAGGAATCATTTGTCTTTTGCAGGCGATGAACTGACTAAGACTGAGGATGAAGACGAGCAAGGCTGGTGTAGAGGTCGTTTGGACAACGGCAGAGAGGGACTGTACCCAGCCAATTATGTCGAGCCAATCTAGTCACATTACTGGACAAGGATATGCCATTGGAGGCAGCTTGAACTGTCCCGTCCAATTGCACCGCACATAGCCAGAGACTTAAGAGCAACACATCCCTTGCCCAACAGATGCGCCAAGCAGTTTTGCCTAAATAAAACTTAGTAACCTAAAAGACAATATATCAGTATAATATATTTTATCCAGCATTTGGGGTGGGCGAACTTACACATTTAAAAACAGGAGCAGCAGTTATTCCAGTATATACACACTCAACTATAACATCAAGACAGTGCAGGAACACATTGCTTGTCTGTGTAGCTGTATTTAACAATATAATGCAGCTTATTTAAACTGCAGTGAGTTCACTTGTGAAAATGGGAAGATAATATAATCAGTTGTACCCATTTGACAAAGATGAGCTTCTCTAACCTGCATTGTGTATATACAGTGTGATGCCATTTTGTGTAGCATTTTTAATGCTGTGTACGGTCAGCCATCATTCTCACATCAGGAATGCTGTGTAGTTTTAAAAGTACCACTGACAGTATCCTCTTTTTGGTTTTTTGTTTGTTTGTTTTTTCTTTGTGATTTGGTCCAACCTCTTTTCCAGTGTGTGCAGTGCTACGTGTGTTAACTGTTTCTGAACTTGCATAGCAGCATGTGCTATGCAACGACGTGCATTCCCTGAATCCTGCAGCCTTGTTTAGGCTCCAACCTGATGCAACACTTCAACTACAAATGCAGAGATTACTTCTTAGCATCACAAGCTTCTGGACATGCACATGCTTCTAATTTCACAAGAGAAAGCTTGTTGATGAACTGATTTTATGTTGGTTTGTTTTGCTTTCAACATCTGTTTTTCTTAGCGTCACAAATCCTTTGAGAAAACCATCTTCATGCAAATCATGGAAAGGATTTACAGTTTTTCACAGAAGCTCTCATCCTTGGTTCAGTAATTCCTTACTATATCCCGCTACTGATAACGAGAAAGACCTGCGATGCATTCCCTCAGAGTGAAGGTGGATCAAGTCATCATGAGGTTTCCACTGCAGTTTGAGAGGAGGGTTTTGAACAGTGCATATGCTGGGGACTTTTCTTCCAGAGTGAAGGGCCAGTGGAGGCATCTCAGTGTGTTACTGTGCTACAGACTGTTGTCTGAAGATTGAAGCCTCTCCAACAGGACATGAATGTACTAGTGTTTGGGCTTGAAAGAGGGCGTGTCATATAAGCATTGTTCTCCACTGTCATTTAAAGCCTTGCCTAGCAAAAAGCACTAGTTATGTGGCCCGTTTTAATGCTGAGCCAAAGAACGACCCAATACCATCAACTATCTGTTTTCACTCCGTGCAATAATTTACCATATCAGTGTGAAGCAGCTTCACTGAAGATCAACTTATAGTTGCTTCACAGTCCATCAAAATTCAGTTGTCAAAAAACCCAAACATGTTACAAAATACTGGGGATACATATGACAAGTACTGCACTGCATGCAGGATGACTTACAGGGTGCATTACATGGTTATTTTTGAAATCTTGCACCATTTAAATTAAAATCATAGCAGGAATTGCATTTATCAAAGGTGGATTAGTGAGTTATCTTGCTACCAGTTGCACCTAAATCTGATTAGATTGGAGATTGCTATTTATAACTTAGTTTAAATGTCACCAGACTAACAGCAGTCAGATGTGTTTAGCTTTGTGTCTGGAACAGGATTTGACAGGTTTTGGGTCTCACACATGAGGAGAAACACATCACCAGCTCACAAGTTGTGTCTTAGAGTAAAGCTGTCCAGCATAGCAAAAAGGACTCCTGTCATAAAAATGTCATACATCCTCGATGCACATGCGCACACACTTCCACACACGTGCAAACACACATGCATTAAGCAGGATATACATACACAATACACACAGGTTCAAATGCATAATCAACATTATCAGGTTAATATTCTGAGGGAAAACATCTCCATCACCCAGTGTGTATGAGTTGTGTAAATGTAACAAAAAAACCACAAAAAAAATGCAAGTGATTGACTATTAAGACAAAATGTAGTGTTATACATGTAAATGTGTTTCATTAAATAACAGCAATGGAAAACATATTAAGTAATAGGTACCATATTGTATGAATTTTATTGCAATGGAATTGTCAGTGTATAATAAAAGCGTGACGTTACCCCACGCTGTCAGATTTGTATATGATGATGTAATTTAAAGATTATATTCTATTGTAACTGTACAACTGTGTTGAGTTGAAAATGAGACCTAACCATGTTGAGGCAGTAAAAAGGTGTACATGTAAAATGCTTTTTTATGTTGATCTCTTCCTTATGCACACAGGGGACAGCAGCTCATGTTGTGGAAACCCTTTATTAGCGGTCTAGAAGATGTATGTTCATAGTTAGTGATGTACTTTTATCTCCTAACTGGTGTAGTGCCTGTTCATCTTGATGTAACAAGTTCATTTAAATATGCATAAAGATGATTATGATCACAGATAATGACGATAGTGATGAAA
The DNA here is from genome assembly GCF_057381915.1 of Diplotaxodon limnothrissa. Lineage (NCBI taxonomy): Eukaryota > Metazoa > Chordata > Actinopteri > Cichliformes > Cichlidae > Diplotaxodon > Diplotaxodon limnothrissa. The sequence goes on from NC_140615.1 coordinate 23,603,900, forward strand.
AACCCAAATCAAATTTGTTGTGATGGTGTCAATATTGCGATATTGGTTTGAAAGGGAAACAAGTTTGTTGACAAAAAAGTAGCCTCTGTGTGTTTTTTTTGTCTATAGACAGCATGATTTGGAGTTATTCGTTATTAAACCATTAATTTAATTTAGTGGCACTTTATAATAATGTCACGCTACAAGAAATTAGCAAGGTATTAGCAAGTTCTTAATTCATCATTTATCATTACTCCGCTTTATTATGCTATCTATAAATACATATATGTTTATCCATCTGTTACTGTTACATCATTTACAGCTACCACTGCTACGACATCACTGGTAGTAATAATCAGAATCATCGTCGTAGTCATAATATTATATCTGTCTTTATAAATGGCATACTAAGGAGGAGTAATGCTATATGATGATGAATGAAGCACTTGCTAATACCTTACTAATGCTTAATAGTGCAACATTATTATAACGCGCTACCAATTTATTTATTTTTATTGTAGAGCATGGGAATAAACCATGCCATATCACTGACACATAAAAAGTGCTATTTATCAAGACTGGTTTAATAATAAAACATTTCCTAACTTTGAATTAAATATACCTGGATGGGAATATTAGAAAATGCAATTCTAAAACTAGAGGGGCACTTGAAGAGCCAAGGCCAAAGAAAGAGCCACTGACTGGTTCTTTTTTTAGTCCACTAGGCACTTTTTACATCGAACCTTGGAAAAACAGAAAGCATCTACCTTCAAAGATCACTAAGTTCCACTTTTAATAAACTGAACTATTTATTTAGTTCATCTTTTCTAAAGGTCTTAAATTAAAGAATGATACATTATAAAGGAGATTAGTGTTATGTTTTAAAGACAAATGACTTCATTGCTGCATTCATCACCTTAATGGGGAACTTCCCGGAATGGAAGTTAGGGGAACGTTAGAGAGATCACCGGATCTACCTGAGACAGGTGTGCCATGCCCTGGTTATGCTATACATGAAAAGGAGACCTGATACTGCTACACTGAAGCTGAGCAGTAATGCCGCTCCGGGATCTGACTGTCCAACACTCAGGTGGATCTTTTGTGGATGTGTTATGCTGATTTTCAAGCACATCTTTTTAATTCTTGGACTCCAAACAAGCATTTTAAACTTTTCTCCTTTTCTTCTCATTGGTCCTTTATAAATAAACTCACTGCAGTGACTATTTTAACTTTAAAAGTGACAAATGTGTCTGATAAATACATTTCAGCTCTCCGAGCAATTCAGAGAATTTCTGAATGTCATCAGTAGTATCATCCAACCTATGTCACATGTGTTCACGAAACACCAAGACTTTAAAGAAAGTTATATTTATATATGCGTTATATATAAATATAGACTGTTATATAGGCTGAAGAATTTGCTGCCGTTTTCTTTTTTTTCAGTTAATAAGCAGCATTTAAAAATCTGTCACAGGTGGAAAAGCCCTTTTAAGATTAATGATGAAATCACCAAGTATTAGACACATTTTCGTTCCTTGTACATACGTTCACTAGTTACACCTTGCTAGCACTGGGTTGGACAAACTTTTGCCTTCAGAGCTGCCTTAATTTGTCATGTCATAGATTCAACAAGGTGCTGGAAATATTCCTGAGGGTTGTTTTTTTTTTAATCTTTACACTTTCTCATAGTAAAACATACAGCCACCATCATAACAGCCATTATTTAAAGGTTTAATTTTCTTTCTTGGAATCTGCTAGTGAGTCGCTTCATAAAACCATGAAAAGCATGACCACACAGGCTTTCATTTTCACTGATAATTTAATCATACAAACATTCATCAAACATACCAGAAATAAGCTTTCATCTGTTTGCTTCTCACTCACCTAAATGTGCTGCTGTTTGAGTCTAATGCCAACTGATTCATTCTGCAATTCATTTTGGCCAGTGGAAACTTTGCAATATTACATTAAATTGACAATAACTACCTCTGATAGCAAGATAAACATTAATCTCTCTCTTTATTAACAGGAAATGCACATTGTTCTAAGCAACATTTAGATCTCATGGATCCTCAAGTGTCAGCTGAACGGTGTTCTCACGTCAACTCTCATCAGGTTACAGGCCTCAACATAAAAGGATATGACAGGGATCTAACACACAGCATAAAAAAAAACAACACACCTTCTTACCAAGGAGAAAAGGTACACTGAGGCCTTGCCATTGGGGTTCATTACTCAGTGCATAGATTAGCAAGTAAGTAAATGCTGAATAGCATTACTTAAAAAAAAAGAAAGATATGAATCAGTTATTTGATTGGTGATAAAAAAATCAAAAAAAAATCAAGCGTGTGATTAAATGAGAAATATCAATGAGACCGTTTGTAGTCTTTTAAATGGAACTTCTCAAACATAAATTTAACGAGATGAAAACCAACAATAACATGAATAAAACTGACAGTTGAATGAAAATATCCCATTAAGAATCTTTGGGTAAATTTATATGTTTCCAAAAGAATTTTCCCCTTCTACATTCATCATTTACATTCAACTTAATATGTTAAAAACATTTCCAAGACAGCTTTAAGTTGAATTTGAAGCAGTAAACAAACAACCAAACGGATTCATAATGAGAAATTATGTCTTTACTTCTGTTTATATGACTTGAATTACGCATCTTATACTTTGCAGGAATCTAGTTTTTTAAAACTTTTTATGAATTAATGTATGAATTAATGACCCAACTATGAAGTCAGGAACATTTACCAATAATACAAAATAATTTATGTCAGAAAATATTTGTAATTAATGTACGAGACTTCTGTTTCTCTGATCTTAGCTTCAATTTGGCCGATTCCCTCTTGTTTAAATAAGCTGCACTGTTTCTAAACTTCCAGCTAACGGCTTATAAAATACTGGTCATACTGTATGTGGCATGAAAAACACAGTTTAGACTTATCTAACCTTCAAATAAGCTTTTGGAAAATATTGTTTCTTTAAAAATGCATAAATTATGTTTCAGGAATTTAGTAGTCTAGACAACAAAGAGTCCACAAACCTAATCAACATACCAATAAATCAGAGTAGAAACCGGAGAATCAGTTGGCAAAGTGAATGGCTTTTCCTCCAAATTCTCTTTTTTCATGTTGCACAATCCACACACAAATACACAAACATTCACACACTCCTGTCATCTGTTTAATGGGTACTCTGACTGCTAAAAAAATTATTTTTTTTTGAAAAATAAAAGAAAAAAAGTTATCACTCAAAAGACTCATAGCACTCATTTTTAACTTAGCATTCACACGTGCATACAGTGGGTGCAGGATGTTGGTTGAGCTGCATGTCAGGAGCGTTGGCCTCCGGATATTCAGTCTAACTGGACTTTGCATAAAGTGTTTTTGAATCTCCACACTCTCCACTCTCTACTGACGAACCTCTTCTTTCTTTTGTTGGTGTGACAGACTCCAGAGGTATGATTTTAGTGCTGCTTCACTCCTTCACAAGTCCCATGATTTAAGAGTGCCCAAATGGATAGGGCTCCTGTATACCCTGCAACAAAGCGAAAGGATTAAAAAAAAAAAAAAAAGTAGTAGTAGTAGACCAACAACAGACAGAAAACATAGCTTCACAGTTTACAGTCACTGCAACTAATTCAGTGATTGTTAGCAACTTCCAGCACCCACTCAGCAAGGGCATCACCAACTAATCTCTACGCCTGTGTGACTAGGGGCGTAGGGTATTTCCTGTTTAGCAACTGCAAACATTAAAAGTAGATTTTAAAAGGTGCTGACATGAGCAGAAAAAGTCCAAACTATTGAACTTGCTAAACAGCAGCTTTACAGATTTTCGGTGTCTAAAGTCTATATTTTTCAGTATAGCTACATTAGTCTGTGCCATACCAACAACAGCATGGAGCTGTCCTGGCCAACACTGCAAAATTACATCTGGTAAACTTTGCATTTAGTTCTAATACGTGCTCTGAGCACACCACCACTCGGGATAATCTATTAAAGGCAAATGTTGACTTTTTAATTTTGTCCACAGAAGATTCAGTGTGATTCAACCCTCATTAACATGCACAGACAATGTTGTGGCTCTGTGATATGTCTCACCTGGTTGCAAGAGACTACTGATAGATTGCTTTGTAGACTGTTTGCTAATATATCCACAGAGTTTTGTGAAAGTCCATTCTGGTCTTGCTGCAGCTGGTTTGGGCTTCCCTCCCAATGTTCCTCTGCAACTCTATGGTTGCTGTCATCGTGAAGGCTGTTGTTGTTGCTGTTAGGGCACTTGTTTTTCTCTGGTGAGGCGAAGGGGTTATAATCTCCTTCCAGGTTACGATGAGGCTGGGTGTTGAACTCAGCTTGAAAAGAGGAAAGCTGCTGTGTGACACCAAGGAGGCCTCCAACCTCCACACTCAGGATCACCCAAATTACATCTGTAAATAGACAATGGTGTGCTTAAACATAATCATAGAGTTGATAACATGTAACTAAACCTGTGTCTATATGCAGGATATTACCCAATACCCATAAATCAAACGGTTACAAAATATTTACTGTATAATAATTAGGCTGGACTACACTTCACACCTTGTATCCTCAAAGACTTAATGTGATTCTGATCTGCAGCCCTCTTCTTACTCCTTAAGTCAGCATGAAACTATTTTAGGTGGGAAATAATTGTGATGAACAAGTGGATGAAATATTAAAGCCCGGTGTTTAAATTCAACATCCCTCTCCAGCTTAATTTGTAAGTAGAGAAGTCTTTAGAGACATCCTGATAGGACATAAATCAATTAATTTAATGATAAATAATTAATAGTTTTATTGCAGCACATCCATACAAAATGATCTAGCACTTCATCTTCATTAATGAAGATGAAGTGCTAATAATTCCCTGTTACTGCGGCACGGCACATTGTACAGTGTAGCAAAATTAATGGGTTAGCAATGTATGGTGATCCTAATGTCCGAGCTGTTAGCATCCCAACAGTGGGTCTCGCTTTACCTGCCTAGATCACCATGGTAACTAATGGTAAATGCATAGTCTAGTCTTGTCTGGAGTAGGTTATATACAGCGTTTCCATCAGCAAAAGGCCTGAGATAACAAAGAAAGCTGATAACCACTGTCGAAACACCATTATCTCTGACTATGGTTTTAGGTTTTGTAGAGTCAACACAAAGTAAGCCTGGACGACATGTATAATTCAGCGTCAGCAGCTTACGTAAGCCATGAATCACAAACAAAATGTGACTAATTTAATTAACTGTCTAATGACAGGGTTGTTGTGTGCCGTGTAAAGCCCCTTGAGGCAAAACTGTAATGTGATATCAAGGTATATAAATAAGATTTACTTGATTTGAACATTTTTTTCTGTGTATACATAACAAAGCCCAAAAACCCCAAACAAAGGCACTCTACAAATAGCTTGACTTATCTGTCTAAAAGTCCAAGACCAAATAAGATTCCAACAAAGCTCTGAAGAATAACCATCTGCGTAGCAGTGCTTCAACCACAGTGCTTCCACAATAGAATTTAAACCTTGAACAGTAAGTTAGCATGACAAAAAGATGACATTACTTCATTAGAGTCACTTTGTCTTTTTATTCAAGAAATTCCATTTATTGAAGATAACTTACTTGCACCTTAGGTAAGTTATCCCCCAGCTGTAGGTCTATTAATGTCTTCCTACACAATATTTCTAGTTTTCTCTCTTTTTTGTACCAGCTGATAGGGCTGTGCAATATGACCAAAATCTCATATCCCAATATAAGACATCTATCGTCCTGATAACGATATAAATCACAAAAATTTAACATTTTCTGTAAATTCTGTGAATCTCGGGCAGCTCGTCTTGCGTGAAGTGTTTCCAGCTGGGCGTCATGTACCTGGAGTCGAGTGTTTTAACCGATGCATGAAACAATACATTTTTTGACATAAGTTGTAACGGCCGCCGTTTTCTTCGTGAGTATTTATTACACAGCGTGCTGCAGGGAAAAGCCTGTTCTAACGTTTGAGTCTAAGGTTTATTTTTTAGCACCTGACGGCTCTTTTTTGCTTCTCATCCGTAAATACTCTGCATACTCTTTCACGTGATTCAGTTTATTTTGAAAAGTCTCAACAGGATCTTGAGCTTTATTGTGAAAGGTTTATGTGGAAAATAAACAAGCGGACACGCGATCGTTGTTGGTAATGACAACGCATAAAAACAGGCGCTTGTCCATCCATAGTGTGGTTATGAGAAAGAGAGAACTTTAAGAAATTAATATAACCACTACAGTGACCATCAAAAAGATGAAAAAAATATTGCCGTAAACAGTTTATTTTGCGACACCACGAAACAAACGATAGCGTAAAATGAAACGATAAATGTTTTTATATCGTCATCCGATATATATCGTTATATCGAACAGCCCTAGCAGCTGATATATTACTTATGGCTCCAACCCCTTGTTTAGCTCTGAAGGAAATCCCCATAATCCTATGCCATCAGAATCAACCAGGAAACACATTTTGGCTGTCTTATAGCAAAAACATTTAAAAAAACAAAACAAAAAAGAAGTTAATAAATAAATAAATAAATAAATAAATGGAGTTACTTATCATAAAAATTGAGTTACTTATCATCACGATAAGTAACTCCATTTAACATTTTTTAAGTAAAGTTGTAGTTCTCACCTCCATAGAAAAGTCCGGTAGCTGTGCACATTCTCCACTGGCCCTGGTACATACCCGGAGATACAGGACTATGCATCTGCACACTGACATCAGTCATTTCCTGCGGGTCTAGAGAACGCACCATCACCATGTTTATGTGGCCGAACTGATCTCCTCCAACATACTTCAGAGAAACTCCTGGAGGCCATGACTCTGCACCTGGAAGACAAACAGACAATTTTTCTTGTTACGAACTGTACTCATGTACGATATAGTGATTACTAACCAATGATCAGCTTCTATTTTAGATCAGTATTGAATGGCAGGCTGCTCAACCAACTACCTCATTCTTTTGGAATATTTTTATATAATGTGCCTTGGTTGGCTAGAGGCAGAACTGCAGCATTTAAATAAACAAGTGATTTGCTGTTGCTTGAAAAGTTACATTTTTTTTCCTAACATTTTTGACACAAGAAAAGCGAATCAAAAGAGCCACAGTTCAGTTATGTAACACGTAATGCCACCTTATTTAAATAAAATGAGATTTGTTGAATACACAATAGGGCCTTTGCACAGGATGCCACGTGCACGGTGCTTGCAGTTGGATTCAATATGCTGCAAAATAGGGACTTTTCAAAACTTCTTGTGCAATATCTGCATGTCTTTTCCTATGTACCTCCACAGGTTTAATACAGCTGTAAAGCTATTAGGAGGATGATATAAGAAATGTAAACTGGCCTTACACACAGGTCAGCCAACAAGAAGAAAGAATTTCAGGCAGTCATTACTAGAGCTGGGCGATATGAGATTTTTTCATATCACGATATGTTTTTTTCATTTCAGGCGATAACGATATCTATCACGATATAAGCCAAATAACTTGTAAGAATTTGTAAGATTTAAATGTGCTGTTGCTCACAAGTAAAATGTGAAATAATCAGCAGCTTGTTTTTATTTAAATATTTATTTCCCATAATAAGTTCAACAGGGTAGATGTACTTAAGGAACATGAGACTTTTTCAGATAAATAAAGGCAAATATTGCAAACTACACAAAAGGCAGCCGCTAAAGCGTTTAAGTTTCAAAATAGAACAAACGAAACAGACTAAATTGTCAATTCCACTTAGAAACAAAATATTAATTCTAAAAATAAATCTTAAGTTTGTTTTACAGAAGAACAGACAAAACTGACTAACTTTTGTCAATATCAAATAAACTGAGAACTAAAAGGAAATTCTCAATCTCTCCTTGTTGTATAGCTGAGCTTTTCAAACAGTTTTAACAGTTACTTTAGTCTGACAAAAGCCGAATGACGAATTAGCGCTTCCAGTCAGAGACTGAGGCTACGTCCACACGTACACGGGTATTTTTGAAAACGGAGATTTTCCGTTTTCGTTTTAAAAAATAATCTCGTCCACACATAAAGGCAGAAATGAAGGAAAACGCTGCTATGAACATGCCAAAGCAGCAGGTGGCGCTAGATTCCTAACCGTGCAGAAATGTTGGCCAATCAGAAGTCTAGAAGCCTCGGTGGGAAAAAGTAAACAAAGCTGGGGCATAGAAGCAGAACAGAGTCGTATGTGTGGAGGGACAGTAACTGTGTGTATATGTAAGCATTTAAACACTGCAGAGAGTAGAATTAACAGTAACAGTATTGTAGAAATTCATTTCACTGAAACAATAACGTGGTGCACAGTGTGACGCATGCACCAGTTTATTGTATTTCCAGACTTGTTTTCGGCACAATTTACAGTGCACGCTACTCTGTTTTTTGTCAGACTTGAAATAGCCGAAATACCTTCACACTACGGAACTTCTATGGCTCTTCCGTTCGACAATCTCTCCGGCATTGGAACCATCATCTGTTTTCTCTTCGGTCACACTCGGTTGATTTTTCTAGTCGGCACACTCATTTCCTCCATTACCCGCTGGCTGCTTCCCAAACAAACACACGTGCGGCTTGGCACTTGTGCTGTACGTAACAAGTCACGCGACGTGACGCTGCGGCTGTGATTGGTTCAGCTCTGCGCTACTTAATTTGGATTGGCTGACCTTTTTTTTTTTTTTTTTTTAAAGAGGACAAGAGCGGCGAGGTCTATCGCGATAGCTTAATTTCTCTATCGAGTAAAAGTTATATCGCGATACATATCGTTATCGTTCTATCGCCCAGCTCTAGTCATTACAGTGTTTTAGCCCAAGTTCATATCTGTTAAAATATGACCACAGTGTCTTTAAGCACTCCCAGGTTGAGTGCTGCGGTTTGTCCAGTGACAAATTGTTTTGCCAATGAAATCAATGGGTTTGAGAGCACAGCGGTGCATGCATTTTGCAGTCACTTATAATGACACTTTAGTATATCTGCGGTCAACAGACTTCAGTCTATGGCTGTCACTGTGTTTATGTGCATGTCTGAGTGATGCTGATGAAAACACAGTTATACTCCACTTGACAACAACTCTCTAGCCAACTAAAGGTAAAATAATAGCTCCCAACAAGTGCTACTCATCTAAAGCCAAAACTGGACAGACCAACATTAGTCTCCACTGCAGACAACCCATCCCATCAAAGCAGTCAACCATTGGGAAATACTGTTACTATTTTATTTTCCAACACAAGTGATATTCTTATTCTAGCTGACTTACCGGTGTTCTGTATCCTCCAGGTCTTTGTGAAAGGTGTGTCAGGTGGAACGGATTCACCCTCACCAATCGTCACATCCTTTACAAAGGACATGCAGGGTGCACTGATGTTGGGACTTTCGAAGTCATAATAGGCTCCAATGGCTGCCTGTAAATTCCTAAGAATGAAAAAACAGAAATTTGAGTAAATCTAAATATTCACTTATAATACAGTTGCAGAAGTAACGCCTCAGTTTTTACAGCTGGTTGATAAATGATTCTACAGGCTATAGCCGTTCCACACATGTGAAGGTTAAATTCAGCCATTTGGTTTGTTTGTTTTTTTGCTTTTTTTTCCATGCTTCATTTAAAGTTAGTAATTGTACACTGACAAAAATCATCCCCATCATCAGGCATCACAAGGAGACAGATCACGCTTCTGTATGACACATTGAGGATGGGTTCTTCCCGTGACACCAGGTCATCCATAAACCAGCAGTTTTTATTTTTAGAAACCCCGTTGCAGAGCAGCGAGATCACGTGATACTACAACAGCCCCACTCCCAGTGAACGCACTGCTGGAACAGTTGATCTTCCACAGACCCGCATTAGCTGGCTCAGCGCCGCATATGCGCAGAGAAATCTATTTTTGGGATGACTTCAAAATGGCCTTTCCCCTCAGCAGCACATTCATTTTCGCTTCCGTACACTGCAATGGCACCGCGAATTGTTTCACGGTTAAAACATGCCACCGGAAGTCACATTTTTCCTAAAAAACAAGACTTGTCAAGTACCCTCCGTACGTGAAAAAACTGAAATACATTCTGTCCGGCTAAGATTGATCTGGTTTGCGCAACCAGATATCTGAGCTTCAGTGATCTTTGAGCTCCGTCTCTGCAACTTCAATGTAGATGGGTTACGTAATAAAGTATAGACACAATGTACTGTAGTTGTATCGACAATAAAGGTAACGGGTATCTTAAAGGGTACTCATGTAACTCACTGAATAACAAGTTAAAAGACTGAAATAAATCCTAACTATCCGTTTAGTTCAGTTTAAGTTAGCTAGCTATCCTGTACGTCCTAGCTTTTCAGAATAAAAGTGGTGACTAACAACAGGCTAACACACGTGAACATGTTTTTTGTCAAATACAGCATCCGCTTCGGTGCTATGTTGTGCCTAAACGAAAAAGTATTTGTTTCAACGGAATTTTCCACCGGTATGCAAATCTTGCGACCCTTCACTGTGTCTGTTACAGGCAATCAAAAGTCGGAGTCACACTGACTCAGCTAGTTACGCTTCTTCAACGTCGTTAGCCGTCACTGAGCCGACGCTTCTATGGCCAACGTAAACGCTTTTGTTCTGCGAGGACAAAACTTTCAGAGATATTTTCTGTTTGTTTGTTTTTCAGGCAGACTATCTTTGTACAAAAAATGCTGCTACACAGAAAGCTAGCTGGTACACATTATATATTATCTAACATTAACCAAACAGCAGGCCATACGAGTCCCCGAGCTCACCAGTTGGTCATGTCCAGAAAGAAGGCGCATCCTGCGGGGTTTAGCTGAAACCCAAGAAGTCTCTGAAATTCTGATATGAGGATATCTTTGTCTGTTGTACCCATGCAGCTGAATTTCTGCATGAGCTCCTGGTCCAGGTCCATGCCCTCCATTACGGGATTCGCCCGGATAAACACGGGGGGTTGGCTCCTAATTTAGTCCGAGGCCTCGACTTATCATAACAAACTCGGTAACAGGGTCGAGTGCGCATGTCACCTGATTGCATCCTGAGCCTCCGTGACTGAAAAATGTGGACGCTAATTAAAACATCTTCTACGCGTATACAACAGTAATTAACTGGCAGATTAATTAAAATACCAATAATAATAATAATTCACAAATAAATAATAAATTATTCACTAATAATAATGATAAGAAGAAGAAGAAAAGAACAACCCAAGGAATATCACTTAAAGTATATATAACAATGTATCGTTTATTTATCCTAGAAAAGGTCATAGTTTTAAGCAAAACGATATTCTTGGTGATACTTGAAGTACTAGCAGTGGGACTATGCAGTTAGACTGTAAAATAAACACCTGTAAACAAAAACAAAAAAACCAAAACACCCCCCCGCCCCGCAAGCAAACAGCACACTGTAGATCGTATTTTGTACAAAGGAACAATGTCAATATTGAAATATAACCCAGCTCCAATTTCCATGTAAATAGTCTTTTACAAATATCCACTGTAATAGTTGTACGAGGTCATATCCTTCAGTATTAACATTCTGCCTAGTTGAAGTTTTGTTTTAAAATATATATGCAGTTACTATAATGCCATATTTTTAAATGATTTTTTTAAACTTCAAAATCTGTGTTTAAAGGTTTTAAATATATATGAATACATATAAAATGTAAGCTTATGTGTTAACAAGTAACACATAACGTCAAAGCAATACCAGTCGCTCACTGTGATATTTATTTCTAGTTTAATTCAATATTTTGTGGGATCGTTCAGCCTCAGTTCAAAGCCACTTGTCTTCCCACTTCCCTTGAATATCCAGCAGAGGGCAGCATTGTGTCTTTGGCGCAGGTTGCGATTTCTCGTTAAAGTTGTTTTTAGTGCGCGTGCGTGTGAGAGAAAAGGAGGTTAGCTTCTGTGCGGTGTTTAGCGGCTAGCCTGTGCTGTGTCGTGCTGTGCCAGCAGCGGCTAAGAAGATGCACACAGCTAGTGCTGTGTACAATATAGAGGTGCCTGCGAGCTAACATATGTTTAAATATGTAGGAAAACTGCCGACACCTTTCGACACTAACGCTCGCAGAAATGGCTGGGATTATTAAAAAGCAAATCCTGAAACATTTGTCAAGGTAAGTGTCAGGTTCGGGTTAGTGTTAGCCAGTTAGCCCAGCTGTATTGTTGCAACGTTACTGCTCACAACCACAGCAAAGGTTAGTTGGCTGCGATTTATCATCTGCATGTAGTCAGAGTAATTTGATGTCCACGTTGGTTTAGTGCTCCACATTGAAGCAGCGACTTGCAAATAACGGTTAGAAAGTGTAAAGAGGCAGTGAACGACACAGGATGCCAATCTACTTTCCCAATCATGTGTATGTTATTTACAGGGTTATAGACTACATACTGCCTTGCTTTTTAAACGGTTATGTCCATGCTATAGCGTTCACTGGGGTGAAAATATAATGGTAACACAGATTTGACAAAATTCACTCGATCTACAGTTAATGAATGTCTGTATTTTATTCATACAGGGGTCAGGAATGAGGTTTTGACAGTTATTTAAAAGAAAAAAATTCATATTGAATGGGTTTATTGTCAGTGCATGAATAAATCTCATCTTCACGGCATAAAAAGCATGGGAAAGGGAAAGCAAAGCTCTAAATCGGCAATGTTATGGTGGAAGTACACGTCATTTTATCTATCTTTGTCCTGCAGACATATTTATCAGGATGATAAAAAGCATGTCTGTCCTAAGCCGTAATAAATGAATGAATTGTTGTTATCAGTCCATGTTTGCTATTAGAGTTGTCAGGAATATCCCTGTCTCAGACGTCACCTTATTTTCAGACTTAATAACAATGTATTCTTTACATCTGACCTGATTATACTTCCTCAGGAGACAGCCTCCGATTTTGTGATGCACAGTCAACTTTTTTTAGGTGGTGGTGTTGGAGAATGTGTTCTCAGCTATTGCTTAACAACTGCTTACAGTTGTTAAGAAATGAATTTGGGTGGGAGAGCAATGAAGAAATGTGTATAAAAGGTCTCAAAAGCTAAATGGGATAAAGAGTAAAGTTGATGAGCCTGGACAGTGGATGTCTGCTCAGTTAGAGGCTTTGCATTTGACTAACAGCTATTCTCCTTGTTGTTGTCTCTGTCACTAAACAATTAAAGCAAAATTTGCAGAAGAAAGAAGAGTGGACATCAAAGGTTGACATGCAAGCACATTCTCAGCTTGCCATAGCTTGTTCTATGATAGCAAATGATCCAATCATCTCTTCAATTTCATCTTTTCATCCTGCTGTTGATATAAATCACTTAAAACCTCAAAGTACAGTCTGCTGGACAGTGGTGGCCCATGGGAACGTTATATGCTCCCTGCAATCACGAAAATAAGGCACTTCTGTACATTTCATCCATAGTCATCAGTTTCAGACTATTTTGTTGTAGCCATGAAAGCAGACTAAACCATCTGAATATTAACAAATACAGCTGGTGTCAAGAAGTGTAAAAGCCACTTAACTAATAATTAAAAAGCCATAAATGGGAAAAGGCAATTACTAACACAAACCACTATTTGCTAAATGTGTTTGCTTTGTGCATCTCTTAACTAACAGTTGTCAACACTTTGAAAACCCATGTTGTAAAGCATTTTCAATGTTTTTTTCTGTAGTTCACTAAGATTTTTAATTTTTCCTTGTGAGTATCTGACTCAGTAAAGCACTTATCCTGTAACATCGTGGTCATTTCATAAATGGTCAAATCATATTCTGCTTACTTTGCATTCAAGGTAATGACAAGAAGTTAAACATGCATAACAAGCATATAATTGATTAAACTTGACTTCCTCAGCCAGATTGAAGTTAACCATTTAGTTAACTGTGAACTACATTGTTTATTGTTTAACCAATTTAGTATTCTGTAACTGTACAGCTAAGCAGTTGGGCTTTTGGATAAGTATGAACAACCCTGAAGAACTTTGGACTGTCATTTCAAAGTTGTATTGTATTTTCAGCCATATGAAGTAGGTGTACGCCCCAGGCTTGACTCACTGATGTCTGTTGGGGTTAATGTGAAAAGCAGCAGAGCGGGTTTTTTCTGCAATAGATAATGAGCCATTATTTTGTTGCTTCATATAAAAAAGAAGCTGGAGCTCACTGGCTTCTCACGTTTATCAGGAAAAGCATGTTATCAGATGATGCTAAGTTTTATAGTTTAAAGAACATCCTGAACTGTGAGCTACAATCTGTAGCTCTAATCAAATGACACTTAATCCTCATTTTAAGCAATGTCTCACAGCTGATAATTGAAACGTCACACACATTTTTCAGAGTGGTGTTTCAGCCATGTAATGTAGGTGGAAAAAACCCAAAAACAAATCAATATTCCAGTTTTCTGCTATTTCTGCTACATTTACCCTGAGTTGGTTGAATTTTTATTCCTGGCTTTTGGAGCTTGCTACCTTAGACCCTTTGAAGAGGGTGCTCTAGATGGGAGTGCAGCTGGAGGACTTTATTAAGAATGCTGGTGCCTCTCAGGATGAGTCATCCAGTTGCACTACTTCAAAAGCATCTTGCCTCCATATTTGCATTATTCAATTTGAGGTATTTCTGTCTCACAGATCATCAGTGGCATATGCTGGTGTTTCCTAGATGTATCGTATTTAAACCTTTTCCAGTTTTATTCTGTATGTATTCACTCTGAAACATTATATTTGAACTGGTTTGTTTAGGTTTACGAAGAATCTGTCCCCGGACAAAATCAATCTGAGTACTCTAAAGGGGGAGGGGCAGTTGTCCAACCTCGAGCTTGATGAAGAGGTTCTGCAGAACATGCTTGACCTGCCTACATGGCTGGCTGTAACCCGGGTCTACTGCAACAAGGCTGCCATCAGGGTATGTTAATATTGATCCCTGTAAATGGTCTAACAGTTGATGTGCTTTTCAAAGAAGACTATAGAAGAACAAACCTGTCACACATCGGATACGTACATCATGTGTTTGTCTCATAGTTCTTTTTTTTTTTAAATTCAACAAAAGTATATGGTGTTTATTAGTGTCTCAGAAATAGATTTTACCATTCATAGTCCACTGAATCTTAGAGGAAATGAGCAGTGGCAGAACCACAAAGATGAGCACTACTAGAGGCACTGCTGTGAATGTTGTGACCCTTCAAACCATTACTGTTTGTTGATAATAGACAGGCAAGCCATGATTCACAGGGACACCAAAGCCTGCAGGCTAGAGTGATCCTGAGATACAGTAGCTAGTGTATATTTAGCTCTCAGGATGTCGGATTTGTATTTCCAAAAAATCCAAACAACCTTCAAGTGGAATGGCAGTTTCTCTTGAAAAATCTTATCTTATCTGAAATATCTTAACACATATTTTAAAAAATTACTTATTGAATGCCTTTGCAAATAAATATTTACAATGAGCTCACCCAGCTGACTCTGGGTGATAACATCTCTTTTCCTCAGCTATTTGCTGACATTTACTTATTTAGTTTTATCAAATTGTCTTACTGTTTTCAAAAATGCACCAGACCCAACCTTGCAGCCCACACAAATATGAAGAATGTCTGCACCATTGAGCAAAGAATTATTATCAGGTTACTGTTTTTAATCAGCTTTGCTTTTGGTATGACTCTCTGGAATAACGGATGATTGATCTGTTAGTCACCTCTGTTAGTTACTAACTGCATTTGTTAGATGCCATAAATTGTTGTACAGACATTCATGGTCCCCAAAGGATGGACCTTGTTGCGTGTGGTGATTTCCTCAGTTCTTCTGTAGGGTCACTGTTAGGATCACTAACAGGTCAGCATGTTGCTTTGTTCAGTATGTCAGTATATGACCACATCTATTGACATTCCTATAAATATTGGCCTTCTTTATTTTGAGTGCTACTTACCAAATGTCAGCAGCAGCCTAACACACCATATGCTTGTCTGCTATCTGTTGCCTGTGACATGTAGCACTTCAGTTACCATGCTAGACAGAGATGATGCTTAGAACTATTTCTAGTACTACTGTTTCCCAGTTAATTTGTTGTGCAGAAATATTACAGCGTGTCAGTTTTGGTCACAGCTGCTGTGTCATAATGTGTGAGTTTGCTTCTCACTATGTGCTTGCGAATGACAAAAACACAGAATGCTGCGGCAAGTGCTTGTGACTGACACTGTTGACCCTGCTGTCCTGTCTTTTCAGATACAATGGACAAAGTTGAAAACAAGCCCCATCTGCCTGGTAAGAATTGTGTTATTTTGGTCCTTATTCAGAGCTCATGCACATTTCTGCAACATTTAGCTTCCTTCTCATCTTTAATCCAAAATAACCTTACTCTAGGAAGACACTAGCAATATCCTGTTTTGCTATTGTACTGTTTATTTGACTGATAAGCATATAAAGATTATTATATTTATATGCTCAATTTTGGCTGCATCTCTAATTTGCTTGCTGAATTGTATTCTGACTGTTTGTGTCTCCTCTTATGTTTAGTTCTTAGACAAGGTCGAGGTAGAGATGAGGACATGTGAAGAACCTCGACCACCCAATGGCCCTTCTCCCATAGCTATAACAGCAGGCCAGAGGTAAGCTTTCACAAATTCTGTGCTAAAGAAACATTTTTGTTTTGTAATACTGTACTGCATCCCATGTCGTGTGTATTTACAGCGAGTATGGCTTTGCTGAAAAAGTAGTAGAGGGCATGTCTGTTAGGATCAACTCAATTACCATCAAGGTCCAGGCTAAGGCCTTCCACGCGTCCTTTGAGCTCTGGCAGCTACAAGGCAACAGCCTGAACCCCAAATGGCAACGTAGTGATCTTCGCTACACCCGGATCACTGATCCAAAGAGAGGAGAGGTACTTTATACACACAAACGCTTTCATTTTCCTCCCGACACAGCTTCAGCACGATCCATTTTAGTCGTGTAATGTATTACTGAAAATAATGATCCACCACAGAAATCGTGTTTGCTCATTAAGCCTGCTGTAAATGACTTCTGTGGTGTGTAATCAAGTCACATGGTCTGGTCTTTGGTAGCTGCAGACTATTTTGGGATAAACAGCCTTTTAGAATGAGAGTTTGTAATCCAGTTAAAAGCAAATGTCTGTTCCCTTTTCTCTTTGGTAACAATCATTCAAAATAACCATCACAACAAGTCTCGCATTGTTTATTTTATTTGGTTATAGTTTGATGGGTTTATATGTATATTTTCCCATTCAGGTGCTGACATTCAAAGAAATTAACTGGCAAACTCTACGTATTGAGGCAGATGCCATTGAGAGCGATGACCAAGACCTAAGTAGCACCCCATTAAGGCTCATCACCAACCAGGGGCGCATTCGCATTGCTCTTAAACGCAGGGTAAGATTGTAGTTGAGCCTTCATCTGCTTTTCTCACAGAGAACTGGTTTCAGATCAGAAACATTAAACCATCAATTAAAAAAAATAATAAAAAAATAAAATGTCCTTATGTCGTCATTGTTCTGCCCAGATAAAGGACTGTAATGTGCTGGCGTCAAAGCTGCTTTTCATTCTGGACGACCTGTTGTGGGTGCTGACAGACACTCAGCTCAAAGCCATCATCCATTATGCCAAATCTCTCAGTGAAGCAATGGAGAAATCTACACAGCAGAGGAAAAGCATGGCTGCCGAATCCTTGCAGGTCTTTCCTTACTTTTTTTCTGCGTATAGTGTAAATCATTAAAAAATAATTCCAATTTTTAAATCTGTGGATATAGTAATTCAGCAAGTTATGTTACAACAACAACAGAAAAGAAACATTCACTGATATTTGATAAAACTTACTTTTGTAAGACATTTTTTCCCAGTTTTGTTAAATCATCATGTTGGTCATTTTAAATGTGTTGCCTCTTCTGTGGTTTAGACTGCCCCACCATCTCCCAGCCTCCAGAGTCTGTGGACAGAACCCCAACCGGCTCCCACAGGCACCCCCAGCAACATCAGCCAATACTTTGATCTCTTTGATGTCAAAGAGTCTTCTTACCACACCTTCATCTCACGCTTGGACTTACACATATGCAATGACAGTTCTTCAATGGATGAAGGTTAGAAGGAAGTGTCTTACCATGTGCTGCTGTCTTGTAACTAAGTTTTTCTGTGTTGTCTGCACATGGTAATCACTTAAATATATGAAATTGTTCAGCATTTGAAGAGTAATTGCTGTCAGGCTGGTTTTAAAACTCTTGTCATGTGATATTACATAGATGAGCCTCCCCCACCAGGCTTGCAGGGTGCCATGCAGCTGACCTTCAGGAAGCTAGGTTTTGACTACTATCCCGTCCACAGACCTGGTGAGTGTGACTGATTCTTTGACTCATTTAGCTGCAGTTTACCCTGAGGCTCTGTGCTCCTCCCACTAAAGCCACAGCATTCATTTGGGACTAGCTCTTAGGAGGATTACTGTTCAAGCAGACTAATGGCATGGGAGACTGTTCTCAGTGCTGTTCCTCTGTGGAATTACTGAAATGTTGAATGTAGAACAGCAGTCACCCTTGGAGCTCATTATAGTAAATAAACCTCTTAAAAAGGATCTTAAAAAAGAAAATCTGTGTCATTAAGAATTATACCTGTTTGAAGTAAATATAAGAAGATATCAACATTAACACAGTGCATGATTATGAAAGATGAGCAGATGTGTGCACATAGTGTGTATTTATACTGTACAGCGTGTGAACACTGACTTTGAAAAGTATTGACTCCTTTACTTTTTGAATTGTAGATTTAAACCAAGTAAACATCTCTGTTGTGTTAGGATTCATTTAAACTGATACATTATGGAAAAATTGCAGTCTCTTAAAAAGTTGTGTTTAAGTCATAAATGCATAAATTTCAAATTTCCTTCACACTTTTTAGCCCCACTAACTGTGTAGCTCTGGCTGACGATAATTCAGCCCACCAGTTTAATATATACTGAAAGTACACTGAGCAGTGTTATTGTTTGCCTACTGGTGGTGGTCAGAGGGCCCGGTGGCACCAGTGTCCGGCAGCCTCGCCTCTGTCAGTGCGCCCCAGGGCAGCTGTGGCTACAATGTAGCTTACCATCGCCAGTGTGTGAATGTGTGTGTGAATGGGTGAATGACTGAATGTAGTGTGAAGCGCTTTGGGGTCCTTAGGGACTAGAAAAGCACTATACAAATGCAGGCCATTTATTTTAGCATAGGTTAGAAGGTCTTATAATGACTTTTCCACTGGAACCACAATTAGTTTTACATTTGTGGCTTTGGTTGTGTGTACTCTCCAAAGCTGTTTGATTATCACTGCAAGAAAGTGCAGTGACCGAATGAACCATAATGAGTTTTGGGCTACAAAAAACATAGAATGAAGCCCAGCTGTAAAATTACACCAGTGTTAGCTTGGCACTTACAAGCTTGGTGATGCAGAAAATATATAAATGTTTATGTCCTTGGTTCTAGTCTGCTGCTAAGTTTTTATCATCATCATCACTTGATAGCATCTCTTACTAAAGAAGGCAGCACTCAAAACTGGGTTTCACAGCTCGGTGTTGTAACCACTGCCGTGATAACAAATATCTTTGACTGGAGTTTTATGTTGTGTCACTCCAGCTGTCACAAAGAAACACTGGCACAGCAGCACCAACCACAGCCAAAATGAATGCATCTTATAAGACATCATTTTATCTGATTTGCTGAAGCCACATGTTCCTCCTCGCTCGCTCCGTTCAGCTGAGCAGCTGCTGCTGTCGGTCCCTAAGTCGCGGCTGAAATGCAGAGGAGACCGTGCCTTTTCAATTGCGGCTCCGATGCTCTGGAATAGGGATGGGTATCGTTTAGGTTTTATCCGATACCGGTGCCAAATTGGTACTTTTGAAACGGTGCCGGTGCTCAAACGGTGCTCAAACCGGTGCTTAAAGAATGGAGAACACAAAATTGGTCCAAAAACCTCTCATGTTCAGCTGTTTTTTGTAAAAATATAACAATGTTAGCCTTTTCTGCAGCTATGGGGCATATATGGTATCACTCTTGGCTGGAAGCAGTGCTTAAACAATGGAAAAAACACAAACTTTGTCCTAAACCTCTCATGTTTAACTGTTTTCCACTTTTTCTTTGGTCATTTTAGCCTTTTTAGCCAGGGTGAAGGGAGCATCTGCCATCAAACAAGAGGACAGCCGCATGTAGCTATGATGATGTTTGCTAGTTCACCTTACATGCATTAATGTAATAACGTGGTTAGCCTACTCAACGTAAATTACCTACTCACGCAGAGAAGAACGGCTGCTGCCACCATCATCCGTCATCATTTCTGCTACACTGGCAGGGCTAGGGGCCAGGACTCTCCTCTTCGTGTTTTTGGGGGATGTTGCATAACAGGCAACCCACCCGCAGTAGATGTGCTCGGTGTGAGGTCTCGCAGCAAGCTATCAAATACGGCGCATTTCTGGGCTTTTAAAAAAAACGCTATGCGTCGCCAGGTGTTTCATCGGATTTGAGGTGTTACCTCCTTTGACAGTATCACAGTATCAGCTTAAAGCACTTGTTGCAGGCTGCTGAGTTTGCATATTTTGCTGTGAAGTACAGCCAGACTTTGACCGCTTCGCCTTGGACATTTTTAATCTGTAGCTCTGCTCTAAAAGAACGTACGTACCTGGGCCCGCCTACTATCCTCGGAAACGTAAAATGATTGGCTAGAATCTAAAGTGTATCACAGCTCAGGAAAAAAAAAGCACCGAAATAAAGCACCGAAATGTGCGCTGCTTTTCGGTCTGGTTACTACCGTTTATGTCAGAACCGGTGCCATCATGGCACCGGACACCGGTACCCATCCCTACTCTGGAATAACCTTCCCCTCCAAATTAGACAAGCGTCATCAGTGCAGGTCTTTAAGTCCAGATTGAAAACCTATTTTTATTCCCTGGCTTTTAACTCTGTAGGAAACTGACTCCTTCTTATTTATTTTATTGTATGTAATGATTTTATGGTATTTTTAATTTGGTAGTTGTTTTGATCTGTGTTGTTCAGCACTTTGGTCTGCCTGGTGTGTTCTTAAAGTGCTATACAAATAAACGATGATGATGATGATGATGAAGACAAACAAAGTTTATTAAAAAGCAGTAAAATTAAATCCTCGTTTAAGTTGGGGTATTTGGTGGCCTATAATCAAAAAATCCAAAAACCTTCCCTTTGTTTAGAAGTCTTTTATCTGTCATGTGGTCAATCCCAAAGGTTTGTAATGTAGCTGGACTACTGTTATTGAAGTCAAGTCATTTAGTACTTGACTTCTAGAAAAGATCCAGTGTGTTCTTGAATGTTTAACGCCTCGATGAAGGCTTGTATGCAGAAACACAGCAGAGTTTTTATAGGTTAAACATGGCCATGCCATGAAAATAAAGGCATTTTAAATTTTATATAAAAAATAAGAGCCTTGGACCTCTTTGATTTCGATTGAGAGTCTTCTGACTTTCCATGTAATGCAACCAGAAGATCAAACTAAAAATAAATAAATAAAATACATTGATTGTATCTTATTTGTCTAATACATTCTTTTGTCATTATGTACTTACAGTATAAAACATGTGACATTCCCACCAGCTACTGCTGAACGTATCATATGTCTAGGGTTTTTTATCACTGTTGGAATGCTGATACGCCAGGGTGATGGCCATTATACCTGTTTAACATCATGATGTTTGTATTCACGTTGTGTCATTTCTGACGTTACCATTTCATCACTTTACAGCCTCACAGAGCAGGAACAGTTTACATGCAAAATATATCATTGAAATCTTTATGTAGTATAAATAATATCATGAAAACGTACATTAAAGGTTAAAATGTATATAAATACGTTACTTATTTTAGATTCTTAGATTTCAGCTTTAATGGTTTCTCTGGATTTTCTTTGCTTGTTTGTTTGTTTGTTTGTTTGTTTGTTTAAAAAAAAAAGACCTTTATGGCATGCTGTATTGTTTTCTACACTCTACTATTGAAAATAATGACCTTGTCTTTTTTGTTGTTGTTGATCTATATTTTTTCTGATATGCATCATTGTTTTGTGTAGCTATTTACATAGTAAAACAAATTTTAATCTCTAAAACTAGTTTAACTGTAGCATGACTGCTGAATCACAACTGCCTCTTGTTGCTATTCTTGCACAGCTGATGGGTGTCGACACTGGGAACGTCACAGTGGAGCCATGGAGGCCCACGCACAGTGGGCCGGGAAACTACTGCAAGAGTATCAGAGAAGAGTTGAAGCTTCAGGGATCCCTGGACCACATACTGAAATTCCCCAGTCAGCCAAGGATTCCCCTGCAAAAACAGCACAAGGTATGAGTTATACTTGAGGTACTGCTTATCTTGGTAAAGTTCTTTAACTTTAGTTTAGATTGAGCTCTAAATAAAGATAAAAACTTTATAGATGGAGTGAAAAGTCAGTGCTGATGATATTAGCAACAGTCATCTTATAAAACAACTTCATGTCAAGGTTCACTTAATAGCTTTTAATAGATATATATATGACTGCGTAACATTATTCATGCACACTGGTAGATTAATTACTTGTTTACCTCCTTCATCACAACGGCCTACTATAAATTATTATTAAAAGATATTATGGTGACCATTCACCAAAAAAATAACACATTTTAGGTCACAAATTCTTATGGAGAACTCTATTTTAGCTTGCAACTGAGCATTTAGTCATATATTTCAGATGGACAGCCAAGTCCCAAGTTAAACTTGTCTGAAAAAGAGCAGGCAGCCAGCAAGACTTCAGCTGCTTCGGGATCATCACTGAAGAGGCTGCGATCTAGCTGCGTGGTGATCAGGATGGATGATGTTGACATTCACCAGGCAAGTTTTTATCATTGTCTCATTTGATTTACTTGCTCTAACAGAAGCCTTACTCTTCTTACTAATTCCCTAATCCTAAGTAGAAGCAGTCGGGCCTTGCAGTTGGTTCAAACCGCAAAAGGTTCTGGCCAGTTTGTAGTCTTGGAGTCACGTGCTTGGCAGGGCTTATAGAGGAACCAAATGTCTCTTTCACACCAGCCACATGACATGGTCAATCTAAAATATTGGTACGTCAGCTCAGGGCGTCAGGTTGCTTTCTTGAACTTTGGTAATAGATAAGATAGTGATATAATTGCAATGATGACTATTACTGCATCAATATGATCGTTAGTGTGATAGGCAAAACGATTAATGAAATGTGGGTAGAATACCTCAGCACCAACACAAAAATCCCATCACATACATGTGACTTCTTTTGTCAGCTGTAATGCCACTCATTTGGAACAGAGAAAACCCCTTGCCACTTTGAAATACTCAGTCATGCTTGTTCTGCATTTTCACTTCAGATATTCTACACTTTTCATCGTGAAAGAAAATATCCAGGGTTATTTTAGTTCAAGGCACTTGTAGTTCCTCATTTTTAGAGCAAGAGACACCCAGGGGAAACTGTGTAAATGTTTGGTGTTTAGTTTAAATTTGGGACAGGAAATCATTTGATGTTCAGACTCAGGTGGTTTAGTTCTGTTTTCTTAAACCTCCCTCTACATCTGGCTAGTAATTCAGAATCTTTTGCTTCTTAATATATTTCAAATAAGGCAATTTAGTCAAAATATAAATCCATCAATACTTCCAATAATACTTTTTTTTCTTAACATTTAGGTGTCTACAAGAGGCCGACAAAACAAAAAGACCCAGTCTTTGTTATCCTGTAACCGTAAAGCGCTGCATTTACCAGACAACATACCAGCAGTTCATCTGCAGTTTACTGAATACTACTTTCCTGACAATCCCAATCTACCAGGTATTTATTTTTTTTTTTTTCATTAATATCACAGAAGGATTACTTCATTTTATGTGTATTGTATTCAATAATGCTGGTTTAATTTCTGTCTAATTCTGGATGTGTCTGGACTTCCCATATTTTCCTTCTTGCAGTGCCCACCTCAAACCTGTATGCCCAGTTAAACAGCCTCCAGCTTTGTGTTGACCCAGCTAGTGTGTTATGGATTAATTTGTTCACCAGGGGTCTCCTACACACCCTGGACCAGGTCAAAGCCTTCTACCATTTACAAGACAGTAACAAGTCTGATGAACACGTAGACATCCGCATGGATGCAGCTCAACTTAAGGTGAATACTCAACTGATTATAGTGTACTAATATTTTCTGGTTTTGGTCTTTTTTGTTACCAATCTTCGTTGTATTTTGTATAGAATTTTGAGCCAGTAATTTTCTGTTTATTTATATTTTTATAGCTGATAATACCCTTGGATTCATCCATACTGGACCATCCAGAACGTCCTCAGTCTCTTTCTGTCACTATACCCCAGATCATTCTCAGCAACACCCGCCACTGCCCTCATGGGTCTAATGTGGACCTCGATACTACATGTGAAAAGTTTGCCAGCTGCACCTTCTTCCAGTCCACACCACCTTGCCCTTACCCCAGAGACCTGAGTGCCTTCCACCCCATTCCTTCCATCTTCCTTCAGCATGCTCAAGAGATGGAGCCCCAGCCTCTGGACAGAAAGCAGCTGCGATCCCAGGACATGTGGTCTCTCAGTCTGTCCCATGTTACATTAGGCTTTGATGGAGCACGGCGATTCCCCAAAGGCAAAACTCAGCCTTTTGTTGAGCCCTTTGCCATGTCTGTGTGGATGTGTCAGCCATGTGCCTTTAAAAGCAGTTCATTGTCTTCCTCCTCCAGTCCCAGCAAAACCCATCAGCTTTCTTCAGAGCAGGAGCCTCATCAGCAAGAGGCTACGCTTGCTTCGGTCCATTTCCTGGCCCACACAATCACTCCAGTGAAGATGTGGCTCAACCACTATCAGTACGTTGCACTGCTCAGGATGAAAGATGCAATGGCTCGCTTGGGAGCAGAGTTGGGCCGGGATATACGAGATGTTAAGCAGGCTCATGACCAGAAGACAAAAATGGCTACAGTTTGCCTTGCCCTTGTGGTGGACTCAGTGGAATTGGGTCTGCTTTTACCACCAGCCTGCACAGAGCCTGAAGAAGTCGTCCCCCACACTCCTGAAACAGACAGCCCCATAAGTGACTCTGACATCTCCCCATCTCATCACTCTGATGTTGTTCTTGAGGACAGTGGATTAGAAAATGGTATCTCCTCCATCAATACAGTTGGATTTGACCAGGATGAACAAGATGGAGGGGTGGAGGAGGCTTGTGAGGCTGTGGAGGAGGGTCCGGAGGCTCCTGTTCCCTCTCCTCCCCTCTCACCCGGACAGTCTGTAGTACTCTCCAGAGAACCGTCTACCTTCAGCCTTGAGGGAGAGCTGTCAAGCGCCATTAATGTCACCAAGGATGTGACCAAAGATGCCATTAGTGCCTCGCTGGACCTGACTAAAGGGGCATTTTCAATAACAAAAGATGCCTTTAGCATGTTGAGTCGTGGCTCGGGGATGAGCAAATTGTTCAGTCCACAGGCAAAGTAAGCGCTAGTACTCTCCTGCTTAATGCTGTTTTTTATGTCTGTGCACCTCATGTTTTTCATTGGATTTCCCTTAATCACAGATTGTGTCTGTATGTTCATAGGGAACAGGTTCAACGTTCAGAAGAGTCTCGTCAACAATCCATGAAGCCGTCTCCTTCCCAGCATTCCTTTGACAGTGCTATCTTGGATGGCAGCCTGCCTGATGAAAATCTTTCTGTGGATAGCGATATCAGTGACACTTTTGTTGTCCTCTTGGACTCAGGTGTTTAAATATTACCAAGATTCTACATACATTTCTCTGACATGCACAAGTGGCATCTACCATTACTTTGTTTCTTGTTCCAGAATCAGGAATGGAGTCCATGCGCCCTAACAGCACACCTGTTGGCAGTCGAGGCAGCCCAGCCCCAGGGACAGAGGGAGGCTCATCAGCTGATCTTAGCAGTTCCCTGTCCCAAAGTACAGAGGATGTCTCTCAGGACACGGTGGGTTATTGCGATCATATAACAAATTTCAGAAGTAGATTAAATTTGAATTTAATTTAGTTCAAATTTAACTTGTGATGTGCTGTTGTACAGTCCTCAGTGTTGTTGCTGATCCTGAGTGGAACATCTTGTACCATTGAGGTAAAGGGAGAAGACCAAGTTGTGGCTGTTGAAGCACAAACTCTTACCCCTGTACACATGGGTAATGTCAGACAGTCAGACGTGCTTGCTGGTGTCATTCAAAGTAAGCGATTATCTGTCATGCTGAAAAATAATTTTAGTCCCCTGTTCATCTATGCCATGGCCTCATTTAATGTTTACTCATGACATGCTTCTTTTCCTGTTTACTTGTTTGTGGGTTGATAATTATATTCAGAAAAAAAAACAAAATTATGTTTGATTCTTAGTGTGATTGGGCTTAAGAAAAATCAAAAATGAATAGGTTCTGTTTCTTTAATAGCTTTTTGGCTCATAAACAATCCTTCATAATGAACTCATAAAAACATACTTTATACAGGGACTGTATACAGTGCTGTGAAAAAGTGTTTGTCCCCTTCCGGATTTTTTTTTTAATATTAACCACATCAAACAATATATTAAACAAAGATAATCCAAGTAAATACAAAATGTTGTTTTGTATTTGATTTTTTAAAAAGTAAAATTACATTTTTAATTTAAATTTATTAATTACTCCAAGAATACTCAATTTTCATCCAGGAAGTCACAAAAGAACCCAGAACAGCTTAAGATCAATAAGAAAAAAACTGGCCCAAAATGGGATCTGTGGAAGATTTCCAAGGTCAAAGTCACTACTGAACAACAACAACAACAAAAAAACACAATGGCTTGTCTCACCTTTAGCAAAAAACATCTTGATGATGCCCAAAACCAAATACTCTGTGCATTGATGTTACAGACTGGATCTGGATGACTTGCCATAATTGATGGAAACATGAATTTTAAAAAAAAAGGTTTTGGAGTGGCCTAGTGCTTTGATATGACCTTAAATCTCCATTCATGCTCATAAATATTCCACTGTGGCTGTGAAAGACTCATTGTGAGTTATTGCAAATGTTTGATTACATTTCCCATTGTCAAGGGTGGCACAACCAGTTTTGTGGCACAAGGAGACAGTAAATTTTTCTCATAGGGCCAGGTGGATTTAGATACTTTTTCACTTAATACAGGAAATCCTCTTTTAAAAACTGCATTTTGTAGTTTCTCAGGTTTTCTCTAACATTAAAGGTTATTTATTCTGAAACGTGTATGACAAATATCCAGAAACCTAGAAGTTAGTAAGGAGGGTTTCACAGCACTGTATGCACATATTAGCTCAGCCTAAAATATTGAACTAGATTAGTTAATGTTGGGAGAGCATGCTGGAACCTGAGTTCTGTGTGCGTTCTCAGAATGGTTTACAAATGTACCTTTTTTTTTTTTTTTCTTTTGTTATGCAGCACCAGTTTTGCCAGTCCAGAAGCAGAGTAGGGAGGGTAGCAGTGCCTCTCCAGCATTGTGCATGCGGGCGGAAATGGGTCCAGCTGCAGCTCGGCGCTCTGCTCTGGCTGAATCACTGGGCTTTCTGGATGTGAGAGTGCAAGACTGTCAGGCTGAGTTGTTAGCCTCAACAGTTACTAACATTGGTCCTTTCCTTGAAGACGAATTCAGCGTTGACGGTCAGCCAATGCAGTTGCACATGAGCAACGTCACCATCACGATGAAGGTAAGTGTCTTTCTGTCCTCGTGGCATGTGAAGTGTTTGCTTTGGATGTCGGTATCTGTTGAGTCACAAAAACTCCACTAAAATATTTTCAACGTTAACCTTTCAAAAGAACTTTTTTTTAAAATTAATTCATTAATTATTTTTTGTTTCAAGGATGATGGCCCCAG
The DNA here is from genome assembly GCF_057381915.1 of Diplotaxodon limnothrissa. Classification (NCBI taxonomy): domain Eukaryota; kingdom Metazoa; phylum Chordata; class Actinopteri; order Cichliformes; family Cichlidae; genus Diplotaxodon; species Diplotaxodon limnothrissa. Next base: position 23,631,718 of record NC_140615.1, read on the forward strand.
AATATACCCCACAGCCCCCCAACCTGTTCCAGCCACATTCATTGTAGATGAGCTGGTTCTCGAGCGTAGTGATGATGGCATCATGAGAGTCAGAGGTGAGCAAGAAAAGCACGCTTTTCAACGTGAATTTTGTTCACCATGATGAATTTTAGATTCTTGATCATGAACCTTGAAACCACAAAGACCCAGCTATAGAGTATCAGCTGTCACAGTTCGAAAGAAAGATGAACAGAAACTGATCATCACTATTTTCCTTTCTGGCTGCAGCTGGAGGCTCTAAAGCATTAGGAGATTTTCCAGAAACTGGTGGGGATAACCCTAACAACTCTTTCGCTGTTCAACAGCAGAGTGAGGTAATGTGTATATAATGATGTGTTGCTCTGTAATGTACTGCTTTCTGGGGCTCAAATTTGTGTGTGTGTGTGTGTGTGTATCTTTGACTTTTATTCATTTTTAGTGGGGTCAAGATATTTAAAACTCAGCTCAGTTAGATTAACTATTAATTTTTAAATACAGGTGTAAAACTAGTGCCCTCTTACTTACAGCGATGTCTTAAATGCACAGAGTTATGTAATGGTAGTGCTTTCAGAATCACGTATCAGCCCGCATGGTCTGTAGCTAACTAATCCATTAATCCTGTTGTTGCAGATACAACCACTGGAGTCACAGCTCTGTGAGGTACAGGCTGCACTTACTCAGGCTCTCAGAGAGAAAGAGCGCCTCCTGCTGGAAGTCAGGAAGTATGACCCCAAATTTACCCTCTGAACTTCATTGTGCTTGACTTCTGAATCTGTCGCTGCTGAAGAATGCTGATGGGATTGGTCAGGCTGAATGTTGGGAACCAGCATGACTCACTCATGTCTGGACATCAGACATGTCTCAAAAGAAGAGGAATCCAAGATGAGTGTTTGGATTACTTCCTTTGTTTTATTTATGAAATTACAAAAAAAAAAAGCCACTTATAACAATTACTGGATGGGGAAGTTGGTGAACTAACATAGGTACATTAACGGTCTAGATAATCCTCACTGCTGTAAACAGATCTTCTTCTTCTGGTTATTTCTCATCCAAATAAGTGTGGACGGTAAACTTGTTGTGTGGTTTTAGTGTTTTGTCATGCAGCATGCAAAGGTACATAGTGAGTGTTTGCGTTACAACAGTATTACACACATAAAACATGCCAAAACCTCTTTTCACATGCACTGACACTGCCAGACAGCTGCTAGTTCATCTCAATACGTCACAAATGCATGCTGCCTGAACAGTGCTAATTTACATGTAGCTCATATACATACTGACAGTAAGAGAGCTAGACTTAGTAACGAAGATTACTTTTGTTAATTGTAAAGTAAACTTGTGGGGTTTTTTTCCCACTTGGTGGAAAATGTGTTTTGACAAGTAGGGAAAAAAGCACTTTAAAAGCAGGGGGGAAAAAAGCATACCTCCACTGCTTTCATGGCGAGCCTGATTCATTTCAAATTCCACCTGGTTATTTGATCAACAGGGGGGCATGGTTACGCATAGAGGCTGAATCATTCCCCAGTGTTATATGTATATATATATTTTTTTTAGTTGCAAAATGTTGATTATGCTTCTTTGGTACTGTGAAACGATGTGCTCTGTGGCTGAATGTCCAATGAAGGCAATGTGCCTTTCCCTTGACGGTAGAGAGGTTGCACACAAGGTTCAATTTATTGACCTGATTGGATTTGTCAGTCCAGTTCTCTGGCATAAAGACATCTGAGAATATACCAGCTAGCAATGGTATAATACCTGTGCTCTTTGTGTTTTGTAGCTTACCAGGAAACAACTCAGACTGATAGTGTTATTACTTCTGTACACTTGTATTGTGTGTAGTGATTTGACATCATAGACCTGACTTCATTTTGTGTGTTGTTTTACTGCCTGTGTTTTGTTTTTAAGCTTTGACTTATTACATTGTATTCAAGCCATATCAATCAAAGAAGGTGACATTTATAAGAACTATGGTACTGATAATGTAATGTATATTTGTCAGATTTACTACAACACTCATATTTAACTGTATTTAATCCTAATCTGCAGATATGATCTTTTCAGGCCAGTTGCAAGTTTAAATTTCTGTCCCTTCCCATTATCCACAAATCTGTTACATGGATTTGAAGCGATTGACTTGTTTATCCAAGACTGGTTGGGTAAACTTTTCATGAAGCTGTCAGTTATATTTTATCTAAAAGTGTCTTAATGTTAAATTAGTGTTTTGTTATTTTGCCTTTTGGCAGGGGTTTAATGGTTGCACAGCTGTCACAGAAATCTTCCACTCACTTAAACTCATAACGGTCCTTCTGAGACCTCTGGTGGTGTTGACTTGCCAGCATACACTCCATTTAAAATGTTATTTATCATTTTAATTTTTTTAGAAAGTGCAAATTTACAATTTCAATTTGCACTTTAGCAAATTTACAGCCTGTGACCGACATTTTATGTTATTAAAGAGGAATGTTAGATGTCAAAGCAATAGACACTCAAGTTTATCCACAAACATGACAAAGAACCGTAACACTACACTTTTTTGATGTGGAGTTCTTTAGTTCACGGGGTGATCAATTACCTGTATAACTCAAAATATCCTCTATCTATACATGTAATAGAACATAGACTGCCTTTTAACCTCATTATCACTTAGAGATGTGATATTTCTCAGCTGTTGGTGTTTGCTTTTGCATGCCTGTAGTAGACGGATATATTGGTACGGAATTGAACGTGCCATGCTGGATGCATCATGTAGCTCTGAGGTTTACCCAGTTTCTTTCTCCTCAGTCAGGCTTCCATGTTTAGTAGCATTTTTGCTCCACAAAAAAAAAACAAAACTGGTGCTTTAAGTTAAATCTGCTCATTACCTGTTACACCAGAGTTTATTTGCACTCCAGAGCAGGCCAGGGTTTCTATGTAAATCTAACTTTTTCCCAGTGTGCCATGCAGAAAGGAAGTGGACAAAGAGTGGTGTAAGATTCACTCCAGAGTGTGGTGTGCTCTCTCTCTAGATGCATGTGCTGAAGTGATGTTCTGTTGATTATACCTTGTGGATTACTTGCACCTGTGTGGTATAGTGGAGATTGCACTTGTTTTCATGTAAATCACTTCAAATGACTGGAGGAGTAATTGTGAAATCTTTCTAAGTGATGCAAATGTTTGGACACTTTTTTTGTGAGTTGTGTAGGATTAAATAGAATTTTATATTGTCTTCATCACTTAATTAAGACTAATTTTAAACTGGTTCTGTGAACCAAACGTAGTATGTAGAGATTAATTTAAGTAAAAAAATAAATAAATGATTAATTGCTAAACACATTTTGTCTTTATCTTTTTCAGCTGAATGCATGTTTGTATGTTACAATGTATCAGAGAATTTATGGCGCTGTCTGAGCAAAAAACTCAAAGTATCATTCTGCTCATTTTACTAGTATAATGCAAACTTGACTTTAATCTCAAAGTACAATATTTACAAATACAGTTTAAACAGAATTTATCTTCTTGTTTACAACCTGCACAAAAATATAAACTGAAGTAACAAATGTCAAGCACCCAGTTTTCCATCAAGTCTGTCTTGAGTTCAAACTATTTCCAATTCCAGTTCATGGTCAAACAACTAATACTATTGGCTACAGAGAAGAAGGGTCTTAAATTATTCGAAGGCTTTTAAATATGGAATCAAACTAAAAATGATGTTTGCATTTTCAGCTTGGTCCTAATCACATTAAAATGTTTCAGTCAAAAAGAAAAAAACATTGACTATTAAAATATAAAACATGTTTTAAATAAAACCATCATTTCTCACTGTTTAGTTGCAACCAATTTAATGATGAGAAAAACGTTTACCCCGACTTTGAGGGGTGAATGACAACTCAGCTTTATTTAGCAGCTGCCTTGACTGCTCTTCAGGACTGCAGTCACTGCCTACTTGGCTGCAAGATGTGTTAAGTGGCTTCATGGTGAGTTTTCCATATGCTCTGCACCACTTATTAAATTACTGGCATTTATCCGTCATCCTCATACAATCTGCAGCTCAGGTGTGTCAGTGAAAGAGAATGTTCTTGTACTTTGTGTTGGGAATCTGATCTCTACTCTTCAGCCTCCTCACTGCTTCCCTCATGTGCTTGGGCTGAAGTGGTGGTGTGTCTCCCCACTTCTCACAAACATCCAGAGCTGTAAAGGCAAAGACACCTCATGAAACTATAATTCATACAACCTCGTAGTCTGGGTGACTTCGGTTTTCTTAAATCCTCCAACTAACCTTCCTCGACAATTTCCCCAGCAAAGACCTTTGCAATACCAGACATGGCAATAACAACATTCTGGGACACCGATGATCCTGTTATTGACTGGATGAGCTAGAATATTAAAATAAGAGACATCAAATCAATACAACATTTTCAGGGTTTTTTAATACTTCCTCTATTATTATTATTAAAAAAAACAAAACAAAAAAACCTTACCCTTTTAATGGCAGCCTTCGGGAATGCAGAACGTCTGTACATTTCATAGCGATTCAGCTGCTCTTCAGAAAATGATGACACCAAAACTCTGAAAATGTTATGGAGTTATGGCGAATTTTCGCAAATTACATGATTTCAAGAATAAGAATGATGATCTGTGAGATTAAAAAGGTCATCTTACTGCATCTTCTGTATTTCATCTTCATCAACCTTGTGCCGCTTCTCCTTTTTCTTCTCAGGTTCCACTTTTAACCTTTTCAAAGGAGGCTGGCCAGAGGTTCCCTCTTCCTCATCTTCTCCCCCTGGTGTTTCCTATCCAGTGGAAGACAAAATTATTCAGAAATACTACAAAGACAGAGACACCACTGTGAAACCACATAACAAAAACACAAATGACAACCTAAAAATTCAAATCTGATCATTCAGGTTTTAGGATTTTTGTTGGTTTAAACTTTTTAGTATACATATGGTCAGTTAAATGATTTTTAATGTAACATTAATTTTACTGTAATACAATATTTATTTAAAATGGAACTGAAACAGTACATTTAAGTTTGTCAACCAACTGTCTAGGGTATTCTTGTTTTGGCTGCTCTCTTTAGGGGTTTCTTCAGTGGATCATCTGCCTGCATCTCATCCTGTTTTATTATACACCAAACTCGTATATGTCCTCCTTCACTACATTCATAAACCTCTCTGTGGTCTTCTTCTTTACCTTCTATCTGTCAGCTTCATCTTTAACATCCTTTGTCCAGTAAATCCACCATCCCTCCTCTGTAGGTATTAGAACCATCTCAGCCTTGATTCTCCAACTTTGTCTCCAAAATACTCAACCTGAGGTGACCCTCTGATATACTTATGTCTAGCCCTGTCCATACTGGTCACCCCCAAAGAAAATCTTAGCATCCTTAAACTCCACCCCCTGTCTTTTTGTTACCCCCACTGTCTCCAAACAACACATCATTGCAGGTCTCATTACCATCGTGTAACCCTTCCACCCTTGCTGCTATCATTCTGGCATAAATGACCCCTGACAAGCGTCTTCACTCGCTCCACCATGGCTGCATTCCCTTGTTCACTTCCGTTTTGCACGGTTCATTGCTTTGGATGGCTGAGCCCATATATTTATAGACACACTCAGTACCTCAGCTCCTTACATCTTCACTTTTAAGCCTATCCCCCTTTCATTCAAGTACATATATTCTGTTTGCTTCTACTGACTTTGATTCCTCTTCTCTCCAACCACCTCTCTTCTATCTGCTCCCTACTTCTCTGCCACTCCTGCTTTATCATGCTGTAACAGCAATCCTCCCTTGGCACCCAATCATTTCCTCTCTCTAGATCCACGGGTCATTTGTTACCATATTTCCATCTCTATCCTTAATCGCCCTAACCTTCTTCAAATACTTTCCATCTTGATTTCTCCATCTACCAGTCGATTCAAGTTCTTTTTCTCCTTCCTCACATACATCTCACTACAAGCCTATGCAGTGCGTCTAGCCTTCCAGTACTCCTGTTTACTTTCTTCATCGCCCTACTTATCCCACTTTTTCTTTTCTAACCTCTTTCTTGAATAACTTATGCAAATGACGCTCCGAAACTCACATGTTTATTTTCTTTAGGCTGATCTTGCGACGATGTCTCTAGGTTTTCATTTGCAGGTTTTTCTGTGGCTGAAGGATTTTCACTCTCCTCTGACTTCAGGTGCTCCTCGTCGGTAGGAGATGTCCTCTTAAGTGCATCATCACTCTTGATACGTGCAGGGTCTGCCATTTTACTAATTTCACTTTAGATTCTGCAAATATCAAAGAAGTTGATGAGATACTTACCCCAACTCTAAAAAGCTAGCTACAATTGGCTAAATTACTTAATTGTTTTAGCTAGCTAGCCCAGAAATTAGGTACATTAGTATTAATAGCAGTGTGTGGATAAAAACTTTACAAAAAACAAACAAACCAGTATGCACATACCCTGTACGCAGCTAGGCGTCAACAAAGCAGCGGCAACAGTCTGGCCGTCAATTTAAGCTAACGATAATTAGAAGCTAGCGGGGGCTAACACATGCCTGATTGATATAATATACCCCAGTACACAAAAGTATATTCTAATGAACGCAGTAGCTACGGATTATATAAATACGTAACCACCTACAGTAAGAGGTACGATGCATCAAATGGCTAATTTCCCTGGTAATGTTGCTAACACAGCATACGCATTTCCGTTTCCGTTTTGTACGAACTTTATTAACACCGCCTTCTGTGAAGCAACCAGCGAAGGACTATGGAAGTAACGTTCAGCTGTTAGGAATAAACAGGTCATGTTCGTTCATTTGTTTGTTCGTTTCATTTTGCTTTGTCTTTTTGCCCCTTAATTACAGCGCAATATTCAGTGAATATTCAGGCTGCAAGTGGCTTCTGTCTGAAATAAATAAAGCATTATATATTCCTTGATTTTCTCTTGTTATTTCCCAGATTATCTACTTTCACTGGACAAAATGCTGTAAAACATTTATTAATTTGACCGGAATTAATACGATTAGAGTTGCCTAGCTGCTAATGTCAGGTAGTTCCATTGATAGTAAGAGTAATTCACAGTTATAGTTATTCATAAATATTTATTCTTAATTTGTGTTCTTCTTCTTCTTGTTATTATTATTGATATTATTACTAGTAGTATTATTTATACTTACAGCTACCAATCAGTAATTTATAAAGCGTTTAGTAAGTAATTAAGGGACTATATATGGACGTTTACTGTGGATACAAGAGGTCAGAGGCGAACAGATCTTAAAAGCACTGAATGGGTAAATCCTGCCTGTCTCTATTCAATGCGCCATCTTGCTTATATCCATCCACCTTCTGATTGAAGCAGTAAGGGCGGCGGTGATAGGGGGTATAAATGTGTGTGTGTGCGAATGCGTGTGCGTCTGAAGGGTTTCGGACTGGAGATGCATAAAGAAAGGGCAGTTTCGAGGAAGTGACGGACGACGCTCAGTGGTCTGGTCAGAGGAAGTTTGTTCGATGCGCCGTGCTGTCGAAAGAAACTTTTCACTCCAGTGAGCGCCAGAAGCACCCGTGGATCGGGTCGGACGGATCCGGCGGCGGAGGGAGCTTTTGTTTCCCCTTCACACTTAGCAGCACTGAGAAATAACTTGAGGTCGGGAGAAAGAGGGGCTCGCACAGGAATTTCACTCCCATAACCGACCCCCCTCCCCTTTTTCCTTCTTTTCCCCGCGCCTCCTTTGATTTCTTTCTGGGATCCGCGATGGGAAAGGAGCAGGAGCTTCTTGAAGCGGCGCGCACGGGAAACCTGGCTGCCGTGGAGAAGCTTTTATCCGGGAAGCGACAGTCCGCTGGCGGATCGTCTGGGACCGGTGGAAGCGGCAACAGCGGTGGCCACGGCGCCTCCTCTCATCCGCTCTCCAGTCTGCTCAGGTAATCTTGGGGAAAGCCGAGGCGAGGTGGCTCTGACTACATGGGAGACAGATAGCAGCTTTGCCCCTGGCGAATATTACCCAATCCTTTATTGTTACTGCAAGAAACGATGTTTCATGTTTGCATGCTTCCCTGCATTGTCAAACAATCGCAAGCCAAACCAGTGCAGCGCCCAAGCAGTGGCATGCTTCTTTGTTAGCCTACACCTCCTGTGTTACTGCCATTTCTACTGTAATGTGCACAAACAGGCTGAGAGGAAATTATGCAATTTAACTAAAGAAATCTGTAACGAATCGGCCTACGATTACGTTTAAAGAAACGAATTGCAGATGTGTCAGTAATTATAATGCTTACATAGAGTCTGGACGTGAACACAGTCACAGGTCTGGAGATGGAAAGTCTTCTCACAATTGGATTCTCATTGTTTAGCAAAATTATCTTATTATAAGGAAATCTTTGTCATATGAAACCTTATTGACTATCCTCAGACTTGTGTGAACCAGGAATATGACTTTCTCTTTTTAGTAGTCACTGGAGGAAGTCCTCAGTGAGGTAAACATTTGATGTGGTTTGTCACATCTATTAAAGACCTACTCTGTATGGTTAGAAAGAGTTAGCTCTCCTTCCTCCTGCTCTCTCTGTCAGCCTTCAGTATTTATGAGGTCACTATTAAAAACTGAAAAAACAGCCCAGAGTTATATAAAGTAGCTATCATACTTGTCCACATTGTATTGTCTGCAATTGATAGTGACTGTGGACATAATCAGATTCAATTACCCAAAATCACACACTGGGTAAAGCTAAAAGATGTACTAAAGGGACAAGCCCTTAGTAGAAGTATACGATCCCTGTAAGGTTGTGCAGATGTTGAGAACATTAAAAAAAAAAAAAATCAGATAAGGTATTTTTCATTTTGTGTTGTATGTTATCTGCATTATTGGCTCGCCACAGTTTGATTCTTGTTTTTCTCTCTGGTGACAGATCATGTTTGTTTGTTTTAATCATGAAGTTTCTGTGGTTTACACAGTGTGTTACACACAATATGAAAACCTGCAAAGAAAGAATTTAAAAGTCCTTTTGTTGAAAAAGAGTCGACTCTTTAAAAATATAAGGCTTATAGCTTTTCTAAATGCTGCCTCTCATACAACCTGCAGGTTGCCTGTCTGTGGTTAAGTGTATGTCAATCATATAAAATTGCTCCCTTGGGTTTCCCGGTAACAGCCGCCTTCCTCTGAGGGAGAAGTGTTAAGGCAAAGCTCGGGGTGATGCGCCACTGTGTTACTTCGTGGAGACTGCAAGATTTGCTTGAGATTATTACATTAAATTCTCCTAATTGGAAATCCAATTCAGAAATGTCATGCGGTGAAGGCTGACTCGTCTCATCCTCACTGCTCCGTGGGCGGACTGGCGAGTCCATTGTGTCATCTCATTTGTCTTGAGCAATCGGTGTTTGGCAATGGGATCTCTGGGAAATTATTGGCTAGGCTCGGGAGGAAATGAATAAATGAATAGGTGGTGTGTGGATCTAAAAAGCTTCTGGCTGGCGACACTTGAGAATACTGGACAGGCTCTTATAAGAATTTGCATGAGTGTTGACTATGACTGGCTGCTTTGGAGGGCTGTTTCTGTTCTGCATGACATTTGATTTAGTTTCCACAATGAAAATGTCAATACATCTAAGGGTATTACAGTGGATTGGTACAGTGGCACAGGCTGTGGGTTTGTATGTGCATGTTTTTTTCCAACCCCCTTTTATCAAAATCTCTTTGCAACCCATTCATCATCCATTGTTAGAAAGTGCAGGCCTTTAATCCCGTCAGAGGAGATTTGATCTCTGGCTAAGACAGCTTTCTTTGGCGAATTTTCGCCTGTTCTGGTTGTGTCAGCTTGTACCTCCGCTTGATTCCATGTTCACTTCTACTTGTGTAATAACACTTTTCCTCACTTCAAGTTGCTTTTCAGGCTCAGTTATATGAGATGACATATAATGACAGTTATTGCTGTTGTCAGTTGCTGTTTGTATTTGACCTTGTACATTCAATATAGTGGAAAAACCTACTCGTTTATCGCAGAAAGAAACCACAGGCGATGCAGATGAGTGAGCTAATCAACTTTTGTCCCATTCCTTGGTGTTTGTGTGCGCGTGTGTGTGGGTGTGTGTGTACTCTGGAATGGAACGCATGTTACGACTTGCAGTGTTTTTGTGCGCAGGCTGTTGTACAGCTCTGCTCGGCTGAATGTCTGCTTTCCCAGGAGGCGGCATCCCAGCCGTTGCCATGGTACAGACACTGACCCCCGGCGTGTTTAACACCCCTGCCGCCCCAAACATTTGTTTCATGGTGCTCCATTAACACCGAAACGAGCTGGGAAGGGCTTCCTCAAGTAGTAAGATCACAGTGTAACCTTTTTAGTACTACAGCACAGCGGCGGCTACTCTATTTAAGTTACATTAATCTAATTTTAGGGCATATATTTACTTGTTTTTCCTCCATACTGTAGTTTTTACTAGAAGCCCTATGACCCTTTTTGAACCCAGAGGTATACAGGAAGAGACTAACACTAGTATTTCCTGGCCCAGGTCATCCAAACACAAGCAGCTGCAGCGGTTACACCGGAGGTAAGACAAGTCCCTGGCAGGGAAAGTGCTTGCCCACTGAGGGGAAATTAACGGAGGAATGCATGGAGTCCTGGACAGACGTTCTGAGAGCTTAGCCAGATGAGGGTTGGTCTCCCAGTTCCACAGCCGTGTCCTTTGTCCCACTGACAAAGCGTCAAATGGTGCTTTTCATATTCATTTCAGCCCAAAAAAGACCATTCTGGGGCTTTTCTATACTTTTTTTTTTTTTTTTAGTTTTACAAAGAAAATTGAGCTGTCATTTGGACTGAACTGGACCACCTATTAAGAGTTCTTATTTAGCCGTATGCGTCTGAAAGATGTTGACTGAAAGAAGTGGGGCTTTTTCAGTGTTTGGAGATAAACATCGGCTTAAGATATTCACGAAGGTCTCTTGAAATATAGTTTTCCTAAGGGATGTTTTTCTGCTTTCTGAATGCTCGCTAGGATCATCAGCTTTGATACTTGGTTAGCATTTTAAGAGGCTTGGGCAAAACTCCAGATCTTTCCATCCCATTACATCCACAATTTCTGGCTCATCCCAAGCAGACCCATGCTGTCAGGCTGCTGTCAGCCGAGAGAATATATGCTGCAGGAGAACTTGCACCTACTGTCCTTTTGAAAACACTATTTCCTCTAGCTTCTCTTTGTATTGCGACCAGTGTGCAAGTATGTGTGAAGATGGGTTGCAGGGATGACGTGTGTACAAAATGACGGGCTCACAGCGGGGTTTGGACACCCACTGTCCTTAGCTGTGCTTCAGAAAAGCTGGACTTTCTTCACAAAATGTCATTTTGAGACATTTTGCATGAAAGTCTGTGTTAAGAAGGTAGCGTCTACTTTTTCACAACCACAAAGAGCCTCAAATCATTTCCCGGTAGAAATCTGGGCCAGCAGCAGGCATGGCAGTTACATTTCATCCTGTGTTGACCTCTGAACTGAAAGAATTTGTAGCTGCTTCAACCCAGGAGGGAGCAGTGGTAGCTGGGAAATCTAACACCACCATGTTAGCATTCCAAGAGCATCTGAGTTTGGGATGCTCTGCTCTATGCATTATGTTTCCGGCTCGTGTTTGTGTAGCCTGAGAAAGCAGGCTGAAAGGCACTCAGTAGTGATGAATTCCACATATGTGTGAGAGGCGGGAGCAGAAGCCGACAAATACAGCATCCTTCCCATGCAGTATGTAGCCCTCCATATTTTAAACTAGTGCTGGTTGGCTAAAAATAGATTTCATCCAAGTGGGTCAAGGGGTTCTTCATTAGCTTTGTGGGGAAAAGGCTGCTTTGAACCAGTCTGAAATTAAAATATAATTAAGGGGGCCAAACATCTAGATGTTCAGAGACTTCCAAAAGATTTATTTTACTTTGAATATCAAATCAATAGCCCCAATTTGGGGCTATGGTTCAGCTGACATTACAGAGATTTATGTACAGCCCAGTGGAGTAATGGAAAAACATGTGGTCCTGAAACTCGTCTGGTTTCTGAGATAAAATGCTGTCATTTACACTTTCTATCTGCTCTTCCTGCATTAAAGAAACAGAAGTTGATATGACAGCTACACACAGACACCTACACTGACTCTTATGGTCATGTGTTTATGTGAACCGTATTTAACACCAGCTACTAAAAAACGTTTAGTAGCAAATGGACAAATATAAACTAACGTTGATGAGCTTGCTATTTCTGTGTGTGTGTGCGCGTTTGTGTTTGTGTGTGCCCATTTTGACCAAATTTATAAGAAGAAACTTTCTAGTTGTGTGCAGGCCCACATGTGTTCACTGGCTACTTGCAGCCCCCCGCCCAGACCTTTTCATTTGCCTTGCCTTCTAGGCGGCGTCCTCTTTTATCTCACACTCTGCTGCTCTCAGCAGACTCAGCGGCCCACCTGCTGGGCCCACACCAACCTCTACTCCACCTCAAACTTAAAACATGTTGTACTTGTAGCCAGATTAATGACAGTGCCCCCAGTGTGTTGACACAGGAAACAAATTTGCCTCAGTCTTTCTTTCTTTTCTTTTTTTAAATTCCCCTTTGCTTTGGTCTTCCTGCAAAATGTAAGAAAGAAACTGAACAAAGTTCTCTGGAATGATTTAACCTGTGACTAGGCAGATTCACACCAGACTGTACCTGTGAAACGCAGAAATGCATCTACTTTCATATTCACACCCACAGATCACCACAAAGAAGGGGAGATTAGTGTCAGAGTCATTTTAAAAGTCATTGTGTCAAATTTAAAGAATGACCGTGCTGGCGAATTTCTTCTCAGCAAAACTGAGAATCTTAAATAACTCTAACTGGATTCTACAGAAAATCAATTTCAAGAATTGGCTTGTGTGCATAACAGAAAATAACTGCCTATCAATCCAACAAGATTTGAGCTGAAACTGAACATGAGCTTGTTCTTTCAAGCAAAAGGCTCAGCGGATGCCAGGGCAAACATTCAGATGTGTTTCATGTGCAGGAGCATCAGCTGTGAATCTGCGATTAAAAGTATTCTTGTTCCATCTCATTTTTTTTACGTCTACCTACCTCACCTCCAGCACTTTCCATGCAAGTCATCTTGATTATGCTGCCTCGCACTGGACTGCTCTGATCATAGTGGGCATATGACATATATTCACACCTCCTGCTGTAACACAGTTGCACTGTGAAGTGCTCAGTGTGGTGTATTTATGAGGCATGAAGTCTTAATCAGGCTTCATCAAGACTGTGTCGCCTGGTGAGCTGCTGCATGTCTGTCACACAGTTTGAAGTGTTTCAGACTCTGGTAGCACTAAAACAAGATCAATACTGTTCGCGAGCCTCGTTGAAATGTTTACGTCACAGTTAGGATTTCTGAAATGAATGAGACTGTTCATTTATTTAACTAATTTCAAAGACCTCTTGCCTCAAGAATTCTTTTTGAAGCACTTTAATCAAAGTGGGTGATCAGTGGGTCCTCCACTTTGATCCAAGCTAAAATATCTCAGCAGCAACTATGTGGCTTGCCTTGAAATTATGGTCAACCCTAGTCCCCAGAGGATACAACCACAATTGGAACCACAAGGCTTTCATTTGTGGTTCAGAGTAATGTCTGCTGACAACTATTGTAGCGATTGTTATGATATCTCGTAGAGACATTTGAGTCCCCCTCAGGATTCCCTGTAATAACTCAGGTGATCTCTTAACCTGTCGCATAACACTGTTCTCACTGGGATATTTCTGCTAGCTTGAGATGTATAATGTCTACGCCCTAATCACCAAAGCAGGGAGCATTGTGTATCTTCACTGATGAATTTTGCCATAGTCATTTAGCTAACAATAATGTACCTAAACACAGTGTCACACAGCTGTTGGGCATGAATAAAATTCTATTTGATACCTAATACAACATGAGCTCACTATGAGTTCTAGAAAAGCTTCTCCATAAATGGTCAAAACGATAAACCACATGACCAAGAAGTTCTCTTTATCAGTAGCTTTAAGACTTGTTAGTCATAGACTTGTTGAAGCCGTGCCATACTTGTGTCATGCATTTGAAATTTAGTTGCCTAATACGTTTCCCTGTGCCAACTAACTCGTTATACTGCTTTGTAGCTATAAACACGCTCTCCTGTAATTTCACCTGTAACAATGTGTATGATGAGCACGTACTGCTTAATTACAGTCATAGCTCTTCGGTCCTAACATCAATTAGATGTTTTCATCTTAACAGTCTTTTTTTCTTCTTTGTTTATCAAGTCAGTGAGTGTAGTACTCAGCAGGCATAGGGAACTCTGGCCAGTGCTTCAGCCTCTGCTGAGGAGAAGATGTTCAAGTAGACTATTTGGCAGCAGGGCATCTGGTTGTAGCACCTGGCAGCAGTATGCATAATTAAGCCCAATTTCCCTGACGGTGGGCGACATGTGCCAGTCACTGCTGGGCTCACTGCCCTGGCCTAGACTAATCCCTGGCAGTGTGGTTACACTGCTAATAGGCTGGAGGGCAAATCTGTTTATTTGACACTGGGTTCACACACACCTGGGTTCTTATTTGCTTAAACCTACTACTGCATTTTGCCTTGCTCTTTCCCGGGGCTCAATGAATAAACATTTACATGCACTGTATGTCATTTTTACCACCGATGCACTCTCAGTTTAAAAATTAGATATTTGATTATATTTTGCTGGATTATCGTGTTTGTTATGTTTAACTCCAAACTAATAAAAATCCTTAGAGTATCTGACATGACTCTGGCAGAAATCATGTTCACAGATGAAATAATGTGCTAAAACTGTCATTTACATCACACTGTTTGTTAATAATAAAAGAGCTACACGTAATGTTAGCTAATGTAGATGTGTGCAAACGAATGCAGCTTTACTGTAAATGACATGAGTTCACTGGCCCAAGATGATGTAAGCTTATGGGAATGTTGATCAAATAATGATAAAGTGCTGAGGTTTTTATTATACCTGCAGTGCCATGATTTTGCATTTTGCATATTTCTGATACTTAGACAAAGATAACCCGATAAATTAAGATTTTATTCATTAAAGGAACTTCCTTTTTCCTCATAGTCAACTAATTGCCCCCTAAACGTATTGCTTGTTGTACCAACTGTTGCACAAACTTACAGCCAGACATTTTCCTTCTGGATTTTCTGGCAGAGAGCAGAATTCATGGTTCCATCAATTACAGCAAGTTGTCCCAATTCTGAAGCAGCAAAGCAGTTCCAGACCATCACACTACCACCTCCACGTTTGACTGTTGGTATGACGTTCTCTTAATGAAATACTGTATTTTTCCTGATATGTAACAGTCAGACTTTTTCATCAGTCCACAGAATATTTTCCCAAAAGTCACGGGCATCATCAAAATGTGTTTTGGCAAATGTAATACAAGCCTTTGTGGGTTTTTTAGGGGGATTTTTTTGTTTTTTTTGGTCAGCAGTTGATTTCACCTTAGATGCCATTTGTGTCTCTTTCTTATTGTTGAATCATGACCTCTAACCTTAAGTGAGGCGAGTAAGGCCTGATTTTAGATTTAGATTTTATTCCAGCTTCTGTTCTGACTTCCTGGATGAGTTGTTGATGCACTCTTGGTAGGCTGACCACTCCTGGGAAGGTTTACCAGTATTCATATTTTCTCCATTTGTGCATAATGGCTCTCAACGTGTTTCCTTGGAGTCCCAAACCTTTTCCAGACTGATATCAGTCACTTTGTTTCTCATTTGTTCCCAAGTTTCTTTTTCTCGTGGCATGATGTGTTGCCTTTAGTCTACTTGACTTCACAGGCTCTATTTAAGTGACTTCCTCCTTTAATGGGTCTGGCAGTAATCAGGTCTGGGTGTGGCTAATAAACTTGAACTCAGCTTTCCAAAAAAATGTAGTTGATCACACTTAATTCATGATTTAACCAGGAGGAGCAAAATAGTTTTCCACACAGGGCCAGGTAGGGTTGAATAGCTTTTTTCCTTTTAATATATGGAATTACCATTTAAAAGCTGAATTTTGTATTTACTTGGGTTCTCTTTGTTGAATATTAGAATTTGTTTATATAAAGTGTGACAAATATGCAGAAGAACTAAGAAATGAGAAAGGGGTGTGATCAGTCTGCTATTCATTGCTGACTAGCTTTAGATGAGTCAGCAACCCATACGGCCTTTGTACCCGACACCCACCATTAGGTAGCAAATTTAGTCATAGGGTTTCCCAGCCCATCTATCAGTGGCTAAAACAATTATATTCAGATACCTTGATTTTAATATTGTTTGAACATTTTGAGATGTTTGATGCTCTAGTCTCCGTTTTAATTTGTATACTGCCTGCTGTTTAAACATTTTAAGCAAGAAATATTGTAAACAGTGGGACTAAAATGGGATTTTACTTGCTTCTATTACTGGGTTTATTGAATATGGATAAAACTGCAATACAGACTTGATTTATTTTCCGTGTATTCAACATGATTTAATTTCAAGACTGAAAATCATACTTCAGTGAGATAAATTGGTCTAAATAAATAATACATCAGTGACTTTTGGACTTGAGGGAAAGAAAAGTTTATTATTAAGCCTAAATATTCAGTATATATGACTAATATAATATTGTTAAACCAATAAAATAAAGACGGTAAAAATAAAAGATGGAAAATGCTCTTATCCATCCTCATCTCTTCGTAGCCAGGCTTTGTACAAAACAGAATTACAGTCCTCCAGAATCTCTTTCAAACTTAGGCCTCATCCTGCTGATATTCCCTCAGGCAAATTAAGGATTAGCTCAGCCTTTCAAACAGGAATTCCTCAGTCAGTTCCCATGAATATGCCCCCTCCCAAACCAAATCAGCTCTGTTTTGACCATTGCACAGCTATGGGCCTAAGCCCCATCCCTCAGTTAGGTTGGTTGTGAGCCGTAGTAAGAGGATGAAGTGGATTGTCGAGCACCACTCTGACTCATGCCCTTGAGTACCACGCTGCCAAAATGCTCAGAGGACGTAACACTTGTACTGCGCTTAAAGCTGCTGCTGCAGGCACCTCTGTTAATAGCAAACTGAAATACTGTGACAGTGAGAAAATGTAATGAGCTGACATCTTCATTCCCTCTGCGTGGAGGTGATTTTGATAGGATTAATGCTATATCCCTGATTAAAAGTGAAATATTGCGGCAGTAGAATAATACGTGCTCCTGTTTGTTTGTTTTTGTTTTGTTTTTTTATGTTTGGGGTCATGAGGATGATGTGAAACACTGTTTGTTTCTGTGTGGTATTTTTAGATTTCCCCTCTTTTTCTAGTGGCAATAACACAACAGAGATTCATGACAGATGAGGAAGACCAATATGTAAACACAACCTAAAAATACAGACTTAAAGGTTATGACTTAAAATGTGAAAGGGAAATCTTGCAGTATGTCTTATGATACAGCTGACTTCTGTCTTGCACAATGTTTCTTTCTGGAAGATTGTCAAAATTCTGGATGTGGATATACTACAGGATACATAAAAGTGCACAGTAAACTGTTGCCTTTACTTGTGTAAGACAATGGCTGCACCAAAATCAAAGGTGCATGATCTTGCATCTCTCCTACTTTTTTTTTTTTTTTTCTGCCCTGTGGCACATTTTGTTTAATTCTCCAGTTGTAGTCACTGCTCCGTTCATGTTTATGTTCATTTGTATATGGGATTTCTGCTTTAAGCAGTTATATAACTCTTTATCTAGGACAGCAACTAGCGGTCTGTTTCAGTCTCCCTTTTGATGTGTTCAGTGGACAAGCAAAGGACAGTGTTGCTGTGTGTGTGTGTGTGTGTGTGTGTGTGTGTGCAAGAAATAAACGGCTTAGGCTGTTATGAGTTGTAGAGTGGCGCGTCTCTGCGCGTCCATGCTCTGTCAGGTCCATTGTTCTGCAGGCTACAGAGCCTTCCAAGACACTTATTTAATGAGACGGCTCTGACTGTGTAATTGCAGGCTGTTCTCAGAGCTATTATGGGAGATGTATTTTAAGGGGGCAAAACAGCCATTACTGCGGCAAAAACGAGCCGTGAATGTGGAGCAAAGTCACACTCTGTCAGTGGCGTTGATATAAGGGTGAGCATCCACTGCCACGCTGTCTACACACTGATTATGTTACAGATCAATCTTCAGTGTATCTTTAAATGTGTTTGACTCCCAGACCGTGTGTTTAAATTAGTTTTTACATTGTAAAGAGTTGGAAATGCACTGTGCTGCTGCTATTCTTTTGCCCGGTTCTCTCCAGGCTTCATTCATAGAAGTTACTTGCTTGCTAGCATCAAAATTCCTACCAGTAATAATTTATGAAGCTATCCAGCTGTCAAGGCAGTATTTTGCATTTCAGACATCTTTCCCAGAATATCTGAAAAACCAAATAAATTTTGAAAAATTCTCATCTCTTTTTAAACAAATCTTCTTAAATTTATGATTCTCTGTGAGGCCCAGCTGTTTTGCTCCAATTCTCTTTCAGTATGCCAGATGACTCTGGTCTCACATATTTGGTTCACTAGTGCTGGGATTTCCTAGTCACATGATTTATTTAGGATGTTTTAAGGTCTTTCAGAGAGCCTCACTATCCCGTCCTGGCACTCTATCTCTCTTTTAGCTCTTGAAATTACTCCCACTACTCAGTCTTTACCACCGCTCCTGTCATCATTCTCCTCCCTCCTCCCCACAGTGCTCTTTGCAAATTAAAAGAAACAAACCAATCTAAGCTGACAGCTGAGTTCAGCTCAAATAAATGAAAGGCCAGCAGTAGTTTAGCTCTCTGTCTTACACTTTACCCCATCGGTGCCTTTTGGCTCCATCCCAAAGCTTTGTTTATTGTTAGTTAGATTACATAACAAAAGCCTATTCTACATCAGGACCTCGGCCAGAATAATCAGGCTTTGGTTGCACAGACTTATTGTAGATGAGCTCATCTCAGTGGCTTCCTACTGCTGGCAGTACTTTTTATTTATTAATTTTTTTTCTCTTTTTCTGTATTCCTAGTTTGATGGGGCTTTTGGCCCAGTGCTTCCTCATTCCTGACATCTCCTATCTTTATAAAGAATAGGAGAGAACATGAAGGTTTGCCACCACCTTAAAGTAGATGTAGCCGTGAGAGACTGGAGCCGTGAGATAGCAATCAGAACAGCAACAGTCACACCTGTGGATAGACTTTACAGAGGGATGGGCAATGTTTGTTTGGTGTAGGGTATGGTATTCCTGTTGTGTATTGCCTGTTATGGAAAACTGACAATCCTTTCTGCTTTTCAGTATCTGGAGAGGCCCCAATGTGAATTGCGTGGACAGCACTGGATACACCCCTCTTCACCACGCAGCCCTTAATGGACACAGGTAGATTAGCGATCACCGTTTGGAATTCGGGAATACGTCTGTTTATGCTCTGAAATTTAATGCAGTCTGGCCTGGCAGACCATTGTACAATGGGGAAGCTGAATCTATTGATTGACTGTTTACTAAGGCTCTGAGTATTTATTAATGTCGTTTTTATTGTTGGCTTTTTCTGACCTATCTCTTTATTCGTCTACAGCGAGGTGGTGGAGGTGCTGCTAAGAAACGAGGCTCTGACTAACATCGCAGACAACAAGGGCTGCTATCCTCTCCATCTGGCTGCGTGGAAGGGAGACGAGCATATCGTAAAGCTTCTCATTCACCAAGGACCTTCACACCCCAAACTCAACGAGCAGGTCTGCCCGTGCACTTAGTCATCTATGTTAATGTGCATGTGTCAACGTTGGTCACTCTTACACTTCTGGTTTTGCTTGTACGTTCCCCATGCAGTACATGTAAGGGAAAACCGTATTGAAATGATGTCACTTTTCAATATGTGTGTCTGCAGCAGACCCATAAAGGCCTAATGGAAGCTTGCTAGCTCTCTTTTACGCTAATGATTCTTTCCTTTTCAGCACATTTGGTCTCTGGTAGTGTCAAGATGACCTTTCTGATGGTTTAAACATCAACTATACGACGTTTATCCTTTTCTAAATAGACTAAAGTGGACATTTTTGCAATAAGAGTCATATAGAGATAGTAAAAGTCTAGTGCAGCATGGCATGTATTTGAATAAGATGAACGTTAAAAAGACTGATGAGAGTACATGAACTCCAGTGCATCTTGAGCCTCAACTTCTCCTTTGATAATGTGATACTTGAAGTGCTTTGACAGCTTGCTAGAGTGAAAAGTGCTTGTTTCCTCTAACCATTTTAACTGTTTTAACTCCTACATTTGATATTTTATTTGGTTGCTTACTGCACAGATAGCTTCCAGACTGAAACCATCCCTGGCCTATCCTATTTGAGATGAGGAGAAATGACCCATAATGAGCTTTGCAAACCTAGTCAGAAACATTCGGTCAAACAAACATTCGTCTGTAACCACAAAGTCACTCAGAAATATCTTGGTTTCATTGTGTGTCATTTCTCCCTGCCTGTTCATGACATCTAAATGTTTTTCTTCTCCTTTTTATTTAGTTTGGCTCATTTGTGACCATCACTCATTTGTTCATTGCTTGTCTGAACCAAAACCATCGACCTATCTTCTGTTCCTCCCTCCCAGAGCTCTGTAGACCATAAAGAGTTCAAACGCTGTGGGCCCTTTGACCCCTATATTAATGCCAAGGTGTGTACACAGTGCTGCCAAAACTTTTCCTTTAAACCTCCTTCTTTGCTTTAATGCTGTGTTGGCTTTCTGTGCTTGGGTGTGTTTGTCGCCGTTGCTTGTGGGGTCACTCTGCTGTAGAGATATGGGGAGGCTTTTAATTTCGCTGCTATCAGTCAATCTCTGCTCTCATGCTTTCTCCACATGTTGTGCTCTCCAGTTATATTGAGATGTTATGTTTACCACGGGGATTCTGTTGTACTAGCCTCTTGATCATGATTGTGAATACATAAGGTGTTGTATTAAAATGCCCTTGAAAGTTTAGTAAATGACTGTCTTCCAGGGGACGCTGTAGGTCATTTGAGTCTTTTTCCAGTGGGTAAGAAAAACCTGATTTAAGTACCGTAAAGTTGTTGGCAACACAGAGTCAGCTGTAGAGGATTATACTGGAAGGATACGCACACCACACCATCAATTAAGCTATTATAATCATTACGGTATTACTCCAATCTTCCAAAGGCTGAAAGTTGTATGAGATAAAGGTCTTCTGTGAAATCTTCCACTGGCTTTCGATGGATTAGCACAAATTACGGTTTTCATGGTTCCCAGACAATAAAGTACGATGACTTTTTTTCCTAAGGGGCCAACATGAGATTGAGATTTTTGTTGTCAGAGATAAATGTCTTAACAGATGGAAGATAGCAACACTGGTTACAGGGATTTTTATCTCCTTGAAGAGGAACAGAAACTTTGATCCCTGTGTGTTTTTTGTTTGCGTTTTTGTTTTTTAATCCATTGCCGCCGTGAAGCAATAATTTTCTGTTTCATTTTATGATCAGATAACAGAAAAACAAACTGCAGTATTTTGTGTGTAATGCTAATCAGCCGGAATTAGCATTATAGCATGCTGAATTAAATGCTTTTACATGACAGATGTGGAAAAAGTACATTGACTATATAAGAATGAATATAATCCATCCGTGTTGATGTATAAATTGACTGTTACTGAAATGAATTCACCTGGGAAGATTGAATCAAATCACTTGACATGTCAAAACTACAGTATATTTTAATCTGCTGTTAATACATTTCACGAAGGATAGACACATACTAGTCTTTTATGTACAGATCATAGGTAACAGAGATTCATGTGAAGTAACTACTTGCTGTAGTACCTGCTATATTCCACCAGGCGCAACCCTATAGCATTCAGCTACCCAGAGAAGCCCCAGTCACAGCCTTTCTATGTGTGTGCAGAGTGCTCAGCTGGCAGTGTCATCCTCACAGTTAGTGCAGTGTACAGGGTGAACATGCTGGTCGCTCCATGATTTGATTTTCTGCAGGCAGGCAGTAGATAAAGCTGCACACTATTTTAGTACATTGTCACGTTTCCCCTGGACTAATCTTCTTAGCATTTGGATGGGAAGGCTGGCTTTCTTTAGTGCTGATATACAGTACATCAGAGCATGTATTCTGTGCATTAGTTCTAATGCTTTTCCGTTTATTCTAATTCAAGGATTAAAAAAAAAAAAAAAATACTAAATAGAGTGTTTTTGTTCTGCTGAGATGTCAAAAATGTCTCAGTGTAAACACTTCTGAGATAGTTTGTGCTCCACTCCTGGTCATGAAACTGAATAATTGATGCCTTGTTATTAATAAACCAGAAATCAGGATGCAGTGTGGGTGGTGCGACCCTGGTTGTGGTCATGGTTGATGGCATCATGTGACTCAGTAGACGGTCTGTGCTCTGAATCCAGATTCATAACAATCTACATCGAGAGCTCAGTCGCAAGAGAATGGGAAAGATGGGAGGTTTTCAATGTAAAAGTCTCTTTGAATCAACGTGTGTGTGTGTGTGTGTGTGTGTGTGTGTGTGTCCTCCTGCTCCCACATCCCAGTTTGTGCTTGCTCTGCTGAAGAGGGGAAGAGGTGAGACATTGTCATAGTAACAGTGTCACGGTTTATTGGTCCTGCGGTGGCAGTGAGAGACCCGGTGGAGAGATGCTGGCTTTGTGTAAGCTGGTGTGGTTGAGTAAGGTGTGCAGTGATGCTGTACAAAATGTCTTAGGGACTACAGCTTCAGAAGTAACTCACTCAAGAAATCATTCTGGATTGAGTCCAGTTTGCTGTCATCCTGGTCCAAGAAGTTAGCCAAACTAATGTTTATTCATCATACCACCATCCTGTCTCCTGCTGATACTAACCTTTGTGGGAAGGCCACTTTGATGATGTTTCAAAAGCCTCAGCAGGGGAGTATTGGCCACTAGCCACAGGATGTGCCCCCCACACCAGTTTGGTTAGGGATGTAGAGTATATTCTGTTCTTGAAATTTAGCTGAAGATTCTGGAGTTCAACAAAAAGTTAACAAGTAGCTATTTTCAGACTGAATCTAAAAACTAATCATTGTTTTCGTGATTATTTTCTTAAACATGTTTATTAGTTTTAGTTTTGTCTTGTACTTTTGAACTGCTAAAAACTGGTTGGGGAAAAAGAAATCATGGAACTTTGTGGTTAAATAGTAATACACCAGTATATTGTACACTTGCAGACGTGACGTGTCATTGATGTACAGATGTCCAAGAGTGATATTTGCAGTCTATGCAGTGACTGTAAATGTTAATTTGATCTACAAGAACTGGAACCTGGGTGGGTACTTGTAGACGTGTTTATTTCATGATAAAGGAAAACAAATTTGCAATTAGTGAGAAGAAAATGATGAAACAGCGGAAAGAAAGCAAATAATAATGATAATCTCCTCTTACCGAAAAATGAATCAGTCGACGTTTCCCATGCAGGCAGGATCGTGTCATAGTTGGAATGTCGGCCTTATTGTTATGACCATATCTCATCCAACACCCAGTCCGGATGTTCAGCATTAATCAGCCTTTTAAAATATGTTGAAAATTTTAACCTGCAGTGCAAAGCTTAGTCGTCTCTGTTACAGCTGTTGCTTCCTCTTCAGTTCTGGTAAACCAATCACTGCTGGTGAATGTAAAATGCAGCCCTGCTGGTAGGACTGTCACCACAGAGATGAGAATCAAAACACAGGTATACTGCAAAATATAAAGAGGACTATGAATCCAGCTTAAGCTGGATTCATAGTCCTGCATTTGTGTCTATTTGTGCCGCTAAGCAGAGAGAATTCAGCCAATGTACAGGCTACAAACACTTACTTGGTATTTCCAGGAAGCTGGGGAAAAAACCCAGTAACCACAACGAGCACTGATCTGAAGTACAAACAGTGCCTCCAGTGGAGTGTGATCTGTTAGTTGCTTTTTGTCTGTTATCACTTGTTTATTCTAAGATACATAACCAACAAGAGCAGCCTACATTACTGGGTAATAGGCGGCTAAAACATGTAGATGTGTGTTTGCTAAGTAGCACCTACTAATGCACTATGCCACAGCGATGCTGCTAATGAGCGTTGTGTTCACTGATTTGGCAAGAGCTGGTTCATTTCTATGTAACGGACCTTCACTCAGGTGTTCCAGAAACCCTGCATGTGGTGCTCATTAGATCATTTTTATCACTGACCTCCTTTTCCCCCCCTTTTAATAAATTACCATATTTGACCATTATAAATCTTAGTTTGCCCAGACTTGTCATGCTACCTCTCATCCAGGCTTTCTTATATAGGTCACTTGTCTAATACGATATACAATAGGCTGGTGAATTCTGACCCAGCCTCAGATGTGCTTTACATGTCCCCACACACAAGCCACTTCAGAGCCATCTAAAATAAGTATCCAAGAATGGAACAATATTTAATGACGATAAATGGAAATGCTTTAGTTTGGTGCAGATTTAAGCCAAGCTCATGTGAGACTATATGCAGAAATGAAGCCGATCTTATGCCTTGCTCTCTTCGTGCGCAGTGGAAGTTGCTGATGGAAGCAGTAGATGCAATATTTCTGACTTGGGCACCTCATTATCAAGCCGAACAGAGTTTCCCTTCCTTCCTCTAGGCATAATGTTTGCAGTGTGACAGCACGCTCATTTATCCCCTCCGTCTGCCACTCTAGTGTCCAGCTCATGCCTCGTCAACACTTTGCACTCCCTTCTGCTCTCGGCTTGTCCTCCAAGACCTGTTCTCAACTCATTCATGCTAAGAAGTGCATGAAGTATGCTTGACATGCCCCTGAGGGAACAATGTTTTTTTTGATTCCTTATTTTAAAAAGAGCAATCAGGGTTTCAACATTGTCATAAGTGTAAGGGTGTGTCTCCCATGTCAGTTTTGAGAAATTTGAGGAGGAGGGATTGGGGACAGAGCCGGGGTGTCTTATTTTGATAGTTTCCCATTTTTTTTTAAATTTTTTTTAAAATTTTTTTTAATTTTTTAAAATATTTTTTTTAATATTCTGTAGCTGTATTTGAAAGGTGGTGTATTTTAACAAGTGCAATACGAAAATGAAAAAGGTAGACAACACCCTGTGCAAAGAATTACATTCCATGGCTAGAAGCCATTTAGGCATCCATCTCATTACAAGACTCCAAAGCCTGTAATCCATTACTGTAGCCTGCCTTCATATTATTGGTGCTCTGTGTTATATGCAAAAACAAAGGGCTTTTGACTAATAAAGAAAAATACCAAAGCTGAAACAAATGGCTACTTTTTTGTGATTAACTGTTTTATTTATTTATTTGAGCAAAATATAGAACAGAAATCAGCATTTCTCATCAAAACTCTCCTTCTTCCTCAAACTCCCAAACAAGTCACCAGTGTTCTTTAATTATCCTTGGCTACAATTATACTTAATTTAAATTGTTCCATAACTCATAATAAACCTAAAAACATTAAAATTGAGTCCAGCTGCAAATGACTGCTTCATGTTTTTTAATAACTTCTTTTTTCAGTATAACAGCAGAAATATTGTTTAAATAATTTTATCAGAAGCACCCAGAAAACGACGCTTTAGTTCACGTGTGTGAGATCTGTGAGCTGTCTGAATGCACAGAAGCTAGCAGGAATTCAATCGGTGACACTGGCATGCACTGAGGATGGGCAGCCCTTTGGCGCACTAGCTGCAACAGCTGCTCAGCCCACCCCTCCACCACCATCACCCACCACTACTACTACTACCACTTCCAGAGGCCAGGCTGACGTAACCTCTGCTTCGCCCTGCTGCCAGTGAGCGTGTCACGTGACTGCGGTGGCTAGTCAAACCGTGTTACCGTCTCCCAGCTGCAGGTTGTGAGAACCATAACATCCTGCCCTTCTCTCTGTCACTTGGGGTCTTTCTCCCTCGTCTCAGAACATTCAGCAGCGTGATAACACAATGGGGTGTAATCTCCAGATGTTTTTGGTTAAACCATGATTTGTCAATCAGCAGCGTAATCTCTTCTTTGACGTGCTCTGTGGTCAAACTCAGGATGCAGCTCCACACACCGTAAAGACAGAAGACTGCCCAGGAAGTCTTAGCTTTGCTTTATGAATTCTAATCTTTCCCAGCGCGGCTGCAAGCCTTTGGTGTCATTTTGGGTAATAGCCTTCTGAGATCTATCTTGTTAGTGCGTGATTGTCTGACCGCTCATGTGGCCTGTGGTAGTGCAGAGGAGATAATGCTGATCCCAATCTTTATAAAGCTGAATTCAATGCTGAAAGTCCTTCTTATATAACAATATAAAAGTGTTTCATCAGAAATTGCAAATTAACTCTGTACAATAGCATTTTTGAATGGGATTTGTTTGCTACAGGGCAAGCAGTCTGCTGAAATTAGTTTCAAACTGGGCTCCATATTTCAGCTCTCCAACTGTCATGCCTTCACTCTTTCAATTTCTTTTGTCTCACATGCAGATTTTAATGCAAAAGCAAAGTAGACCGACTTTCAAATAGTTTTTTCTAGTTATGCTTTGTATATATGCGTGTTCCTCTGACGGCCTATGAATAAACGAGTTCGGCTGAACCATGTAACAAAATATTACACAAGACCCTGCAGTGTCTGCCCTGTAAGTGCACTCCACATAAATCATAATGTTAATGAGAAATGGAGTCTGTAAGATTTGTGTGCATATTGCATTTGTGCAAATGGGGCGAGCAACAAGACACAGGTTCAATTCCCGATTGGCTGGCTCATTTTGCTGATATAAAATGCTTAAAAATAGCCATATAAATAAATTGTATAGTAGGAGTATACAACTAGTGGGATAAACTATAAGTGCTTCCGTTATAAGCTAAAACTGCAATACAAAGCAAAGCGGTCGAGGTGTTTGGGAGTAAGTGGATGTTTTAGTGGAAGGCCTCTGTGTGGATAACATGCACCAGTGCTGCCACTGAAGGAGCCAAGGGTCACTGTCCTATTGCTGTGTGTTTCCTAACAGTGAGTCAGACGGCTGGTCAGCCATGTTTAATGCGATCCGATGCTGGGTGAAACATTGCTACAGTGCCCTGACCACCACTTTGGCAAGGGAGACATTTGGTGTTAACATGCTCATAAGCACTGAAGTCATGGTATGTGTCCACTGTGCGAGTCATTTTTCAGCACTATTATTAAATATCATGAGAGAAGAGTAAAAAGGGTGTTTCGGTATTATCTAAAAGGTTCCTTTGCCTGATTTTACAGGCAGCTTTTGCATGGTTTGAGTTTAGAATTGTACCTAAGGGGCTTCCTTAAAAGTTAAGGCACCTTTATTGCATGTCACACCTCTGCCTCTTCCAGGAAGGAAAAGCCACATTGCCAAAAAAATATTAAAAAAAGTCCTTGTATGCCAGATTTACTTGGATTACTATGGAGGCAGCAGACCTGCATGTTTGAGGAAGTGAATCATGCTGATATAATCTGTGTGTGTGTGTGTGTGTGTGTCCGCTGAAGTCATCGAAATGCTGAGAGTAAATCTGTTTAAAAAGCTGTGACAAATGCTCGATGGTGCGTCACAGATGAAAGACGTTCGGACCGTTTCTGTGTCAGTGTGCTTGTGTCGGTACACGTGCATTTGTTTGGAGCCAAAGACGAGCGCACAACTGTACAAACTGAAAATGATGAAACCACCCAGGCAGAGAAAACTGGGGTCGGTTTAATTTAGCTGCCAGAGAAAGGTTTTGTTTTGTTTTTTCTTAAGCCTCTTTTACATTTGTTTTGTTCAGCTCAGTTCATCCAAGAAAAGCCTTTTTTTGTTGTTGTTGTTAGCCTGCATTTGTGTCCCTTCTCTTGATAGGCAGGTGTCGTTTTGTTCCTCTAGACTCCACCGACTCTCTCCCTGCTCAAACCGTGACCTGCTTTGCCAGTGTAGTACAATACTCGCTCTCCCAACAAAGAAGGAGATACCTGCTGATCCCATCTGGCGTCAGGTTTTAGAGAAAGCAGTAAATAGGCAAGTCACACCCGTCTAAAACTGCCCTGTTGCCCTGCGTGACGGCCTGTCTTCGGTGGCACAGCTGGCGTCTTCCTCTGGGAGTCACCCAAACTGGCATCATGCATGTCCATGTGGGGACTTCTCATGCCAGCTGTCAGCCCTTTTGTAGGTGGCTCTGTTAGTCTGGAATGACTGACTCTCTGAATATGCGGTTCTGCAATAGCTGGCATTTTCTACCACACCCCATCTGTATCTAATATTTAAGAGAGCCACAGAGCTGCAGATAAATTGTCTTTCCATGTTTGCAGAAAATCACAAAATTGGAATTCTGCTAACACCCTATTGTGAAAGAAAGCACAGCAGGGTCTGCTCTGATTTACTATATGCATGTTGTCATTGTGTGTTTTGACTTGATCATGCAGGATTTCAGGGATTGCCCCCTGGTGGTTGCTCGTGGTAGAGATAACATGCTGGAAGCTCTCATGTCTATTGATTGCATTCCTGCTTTTGACTGGTTAGAATCAATTAGCACTAGTTACTGAGTTTATCTGGTCAATACTCCTGTTTCTTCTGTGTTTTATCTACTTATTTGTTAGCATGTTTCCTGCAGTACAAGCTCAGTCGTGTTTTTGTGCATGTCAATATAAAGGACATCATTCTAATACTGGCTAAACTTAAGGAGTCCTTCCAACATTAAAATATCATCACTGCATTTTTTTTAAATTTTTTTTTTTAGCGCCAGAACAGTTTGTCGATACATTGATCAGCTGATCAAAAGGAAAGTCATCAAAAAAATGCAATTTTGGGGTTTTATTTTCTTCTCTGTTGAGGATTTGCTGCTTATATGTATATTTTCTGTGCAATAGAAGTATAGTTGAGTTTTCTGGACCCCGTTTTGGGGTTTTTGTCAAGCCGACCTGGACTTGTGGGGAGAAAAAGAATCTGATCGGCAGGGCAGACCAAATGTTATTGTTAATATCACAGTGATCCTTTGAGTGTATTTTTACTTTTCACTATGCAATGTGGGTTGTTGCTGTTTTGTGCTTTGGTGAGAAGCAACAACAAAGAAGCTTTATACATGCTTGACCCTTTGTAGCTCTTCAGTGTCGGTGCATTCTGACCTCTTGTCAAGCCGGCCCATGTCTCCATGTCTCCCCACCCGCCTATGTATCCCTGCCCCTCTGTTAGCACCCTGCTGCCCCTGGCACTCAGTGCCACACAGACACCTGTCCTCATTAGTCCATGCATGCCTGCCAGTCCCCGCCCCCTCACCCCAATCAAGCCTCACTGTGTGCTTTTTTTTTTTTTTTTTTTTCCAGTGTTGGTGGTTTTTCATGACCTTTCATGATTTGCCTGTACCCATCTGACTGGTTTACTCTCACAATGACTCAGTCGAGTCACAAATTCTGACTTATTGCAGACACGATTCAAGCATCTCTGTTCTATTCTTATCTCCTTAATTACACATTTTCACTTTACCTCAACTTAACTGTGCTGCCATTTTTTCCCAAGCTGCTTCTTACTTATTTATCCCCCCCACCACCACCGCCAACAGAACAATGACAACGAGACACCGCTGCACTGTGCCGCCCAGTACGGCCACTCTCGGGTGGTGCGGCTGCTGCTGGAGGAACTCACTGATCCCACCATGAGGAATAACAAGTTTGAGACTCCGCTGGACCTGGCAGCACTGTACGGCCGCCTGGAGGTTGTCAAACTGCTGCTCAGTGCCCATCCTAATCTGCTCAGCTGCAACACCAAGAAACACACACCACTACACCTGGCCTCTCGCAACGGACACCTACCCGTAGTGGAGGTGTTACTAGATGCTGGAATGGACATTAACTATGAGGTATGTGCATGTGTTGTTTTTGTTTTTTCTGATGTATAGTTACTTATATATTTCTTTTTACTGAAAAACTTCTGTTTGCAAGTGTTTCTTAACATACTTTCATGGCCCAAATCATGTTAGGCAACTTAATCTGTCCTTGCAGCACTTCCTCTTGCTACTTCCTACTAAAGCTATGAGATTAAATGTAAAATTCTTAAGCTCTCAGTTTGCAAAGGAACTGTTGTAGTAAGGCCAGCGCAAAGCAGAGCCGGCCTTGCTCCCCCTGGTGGGCCCTAGAGCTCTGGCTCTGTATCAAACTGTGCCACCCGTCTGTCTGGAGATCCTTTCTCTGTCCTTTTTTCCTCTGAATAAAAGATGTGGAGACTATTCAGCTTCCTTTAGGCTCTGCATCCGGCAGGACTTTAATTAGCATGGCCCTGTGAGCTGGAAAATGATCTGCTTTGATTTCTCAACCACATAATTGTCAGTTCAAGAAGTGGACCAAGTAGTGGGCATGAATCCACACAACATGCGCTACGTATTTTACTAAAGTGTTGGTGCTGGAACAGAACTGCTATATTCTGTAGTCTAATTTTTTGGTAATAACATAGGAAATATTAAGAACTTCTGTCTATTATGTTTCTCATAAATTCGTATGCTTTTTCATTTTCTTTCCTGCTCAGACAGAGAAAGGCAGTGCACTCCACGAAGCCGCTCTGTTTGGGAAGACTGATGTGGTGCAGAAGCTTCTCTGTGCAGGTCAGACCGTAGAGCCCTAAATCTACATAACTTCCATGTATTTAGGAAAGACACGTACTTAGCACATGACTGTTACTGTTGTCGTTTCCCAGGGATCGACGTGAACATTGTCGACCAGAAGGGCCTGACAGCGCTGGACATTGTCAAGGACATGCCCTCTAAGAAAAGCAAACAGATAGCTGCCCTGATCCTTGGTAAAGACCAAATGAGCACATACAGAGCTCCAGTGGGAATTATTCTCTTATTTATATCACATGAAACAGCTGCGATACAATCTCTCGTTTGTTCCAGGTCATATGACTGGAAAACCCCCTGATATTGACCTTCCCCCTCCACCAGTGCCTCCACCTCAGGAGAGCCCAAGCCCACGGAAAAAGGGTAAGATTTATCGGGAGTCTCCTGTGAGAGATAGTGGGTGATTTTTGCCTTCGCAGCAGCAAATCTTTAAGCAGAAGAAAAAAAACCACTGTGCAGGAAAGTATGACGATAGTTTACCTATTACTTTGACTTGAGAACTTGTTTTTGCTTCAATCTTTATCCATTTTGACTTGCAGGTGACCTGGAGAAAGTCTGTGAGCTAATCTCGGGGCTGGCCCTGGGGCCCGAGGAGGAGAGCCCTTATGAAGCTCTGTTTGAGGCCACTTCTTGCCACTCTTTAGACAGCCTCACCAGTGGGAAGTCCTCTGACAGAGACTCGGGAAGGCCTGATAGTGAAGCTGGAAAGGTCAGCAGTTTCTGATTTATTTATTTATTTATTTTTTTTTTAAAGATGTTTTTAGTTGAAAAAACCAATACATAAACTTATAAAACTTGTACATACCAAGACATAGAGTGAGGCACTGAAATGCTGAACTCCCACTAGAGGGAGATGGTGATCCTCTCTTCTTATGACAGTGCTACAAAAATCCACCAGTGTTACTTTTCTTGTGTTTCAGTGTAGGTTTGCATGTATCTTTTAATACTGATAATGAATTGATTACTTTTTATTACATCTTGTATTGCTGACGTACAGAAAGATCGCCTGGTTCTCTCGTCACATCCTGGACCTGGTAATGAAGAGGAGGTGAGCTCAGAGGTAAGGAAGTAAAGCTGTATTCACATGGTGATAGTGGTCTAGTGATAGCTGTGGACATCATCTATGATCTTAATCCCATGCAAATCAACCACTGAATCTGCTTTTTAAAGAAAAAAATGTACGTATGCAAATTTGGATAGTTTTTAAGGAGAATTTGGATAAATACACTACATGGATAACCATTCAAGAGATGAAATTGTTAGCTTGCATTGTACGAATTGGTAAGAAGCATTTTGCTGTCTTTCATTAGGCTCACAATTATCTGGCAGGATATTAATAGTAGCATGATTACACAGACACGAGTAAATCACATCAAGTCCCCCTGGTAATACAAATCCTATGCGAATAGGTCAGAGGTCATACAGCCAGCAGAAACGGTTGCCATTTAACGCCACAGATGCTCACACGCGCACATGTAGCTGTTTGCAAATGGTCGTGACAGACTACTTTTAAAAGTTAATGCCACTGAAAAGTTAGACATGTTTTCTAACACTATGACACAGGGGCTGCTGGGAAAATAACAATCTGTCACTGAGGATGCCGGTTTCATCTTAGCTACCACCCTTTTCATTTCCTTCAGCGCTGCTACTCAGTTCAAATGGCTTCTTAAGAAATACTCAGCTGAGTGCAGAGTGGAGCACATGTAATAGGAAAGCGGAATTGGAAAAGGCAGCGTCCGAGAACCGTTCTGGTCTAAACCGTTGCTGATCATAGTGGGCATATTGTGGATGTTTCATGAAGGGTTTCCTATTGTAAACAAATATTTTCACACAACTGCCTCGTAATTTCTAACCCGCTACTTCTTTTTCACCTTTAATCCTTTGACTTTTCTGCAGGCCCTGTATACTAGCAGCAGTGCTGATGAGAAAAGGGAGCCAGCGGAGGAGGAGGATCACACATATGAGTTGTTGCTGACTGCAGAGACAAAAATCCCACCACCACCTAGCCATGAGCCCCACTCATATAAAGGTAATTGTGTTTATTCAGTACAAAAAACAACAAGTAACATTTCGAAAAGGCATATTTTTCCAGCAATTCTTTTTGTTTGTGCTTTACGAAGATATTTCTTGGTAAAATGCAGTCACTCTACCTTGTTATATCTGCATATAAATCAGGAGGTCCTTCGTTCCTGACGTGAATACGGGAGAGCTCTGTCTCTCAGGCTCTTTTGCTGCTGTTTGATCGCAACAGAGCCTCAGCAGACCCTCCTCAGTTGTGGCTGCTGAATGGCACTGCATGTAATTGGATTAAATGGGATTAAATTAGGAGGCAATTTTGATCCCTAGTTGTTGATGTAGATGTTTTAAAACCGTACCCTTGGGACCTTTCAGCTTAGTCAGCTTGACTATCATCCAAAGAAAACTGGGCTGAAGTGTTGGAGTCTAATCGTGGATGTCATCGGGCCTTCCAGATGGAAATGATGGTGTTATAAAAAAAGAATAACTTACTGTGTTTTTTTGGGGGGGGGAGGGGGTTGTTGAATTGGACAGAAATGTTAAATGATTAGTTTTTCATCCGTTTTAAAACTGCTCTATCATGTCTCTGTACTCGGTGCTGTTTAAAAGGCAGGAAGATTAATCTGAAGTCTGTCTGACGCTTAGACCGATAATGGCGGCATGCATAATACATGATTTTATTATCCATCACTTTGACATTCTCAGCGTAATGTCTCTTCTGAAAGTCAGAACCAACAATGGATTTTCTGTAACTCTTAGTTAACCAACGTTTGTTTTCTTGTCTCCTTAGATGACAATACCACTATACAGTCTTCCAACAGTGTCCTACCTCAGGTAAACTCTTTTGTTCATGTACTATAACTGCTTCAAAAATAGGTTGCTATTTGAATACTAAAATTATAGGATTGTACCCTAGTTGCTGCACTGTATGTGGAAGTATCCTACTATGAGTTGTGAAAAGTAATTCGGTCACTAGCCCAAGCATTGTAGACCATCATGCGCTTGTGGAAGTAAAAATGACAGAACTGCTGCAAAGCATCATATCAGCCCTGACGTTACTTCTGGTAGGCCGAAGATTCAAGCTGAGCCAGCA
Organism: Diplotaxodon limnothrissa; assembly: GCF_057381915.1. Classification (NCBI taxonomy): domain Eukaryota; kingdom Metazoa; phylum Chordata; class Actinopteri; order Cichliformes; family Cichlidae; genus Diplotaxodon; species Diplotaxodon limnothrissa. The sequence goes on from NC_140615.1 coordinate 23,665,309, forward strand.
GCCCTGTATGACAGTCCGAGTCCCACATGCACAGACAGAGTTAACTGGTGGTTTTCAGTTGGTGATAGATGTGAGGTGGACAAAGCATACATGGAATTAAAATCTACATGAATGTAGTAGTAAAATATGACCAGTCTGGTCCATCCATTGATGCCTGTCTGATCTGTACGAGGGCTTAACATGTATACATGTGGAAAGGCACGAAACTTGCCATATATATGCAACTGCAGAGGAAATAACAATCCTACTTTGACTAAAGTGGTCCTGACAGAATGTTTGAGAAATTATACTGTATAAAAATGCATGATTACAGCTGTCTAATTTGTATATTAAGTAGTATCTGGAGGGGTTTTTGTTTTTTTTTTTTTGGTTTGACAACAAGCTTCCTATATACTGGTTTGAAGAGTGAATGAGTGGATAATTTTTGACCCAACCCAAGTGATGATAGCAGGTTTTAAAATTAAGGTGACGGTCTCTTCAGAGTCAGAAACTGAGTCATATGTTAGCAGAAGGCAGAAGTCATCTTAAACGGCCCCTGATAATAGTGCGTCTTAATGTTGTAAATCTACCTACTTTATTTATTGCCATTGTCTTTTTTTTTATTGCCCTTTGATATCTATCATCCAGTTAGCAGCATTTTATTATTGCTGTCAACCACCTCTACAGCCCCTCTGCTGCACACAGTATATACTTGTGTCTTAATTTGCAAGCTCCTATTAAGTTGGCTGTGCTTCTGACCTGCATGATGATGATGATGATGATGATGATGATGATGATGATGATGATAATAATCTTTTAGTAGTAATGCAGTTGATCAGGGAGGGTATGTCTTCAGGATAATAAGCAGGATAATTAGTCTGGCTTTTAGTTATTTGCTAACTGGGCTTCAGACGAGCTACTATGATTGTTTAGAATCACAGAAAATGTTTTTATCATCTGTTCTTTCTTGCTGTCCTACTTTAGCATAAACCTTCTGCCCCAAACGACCTTAGAGCCCCAAGTAAGACGAAAGACACCTTGCACCCTCCAGGAAGAGTGGGCCCAAGGGTGCCGGGAGGTGAGTACGGTCACTGTCCTCAGGTTTTAGATACCTAATAAGGTACAACAACTGCTGCTGGTAAAGCTGCGTGAGGGTAAGGAAAGATGGACCTGACACATCAGACTTGGAAAATTACAAGCCAAGCATGTCAATGAAATAGGAGAAATGCATCTCAGTTTGATGCATTTGAGATAGGCTGGCTTGGATTAGCGCAGCCGGGGAAGTGCACGATTGGTATTCTCGGGCAGCAGAGGGGATTTGGCTCGTCAGGGGCAGGTTGACTGACATTCGTTGGCGAGTGGGTTAGACTCGTTTCATTGCCAATGTGAAACTGAATTCTTGATCAGATCGTGACATTCCTATCTTAGATCCACATCCCCGCCTAAAGCTGGATATGCCACTTCATCCAGTCAGGCACGGAGCAGAGATGAGGAGTATAGCTGCTGGGTTTTTGCTGATACATATACAGATGTCTTCATTGAATAAATTGAGTTTTGGCACGTGTTTGGAAACAACCTGCAAAAAGAAGCCAGTTAGGCTTCTCGAGTTGTTTTTATGTAATTTCACCACGTAAAAAATTATTGGCCAGCTGCAGTAACATTAGTCTGTCTGTTTGAGACTTCTCTGACTTAAAATAAACACAAATTGAAAAACGGAAAATAAGAGTGTGATCTTATTTGTTATAATTGCTTATATGAATTGGAAATACATTTTTAGCATCTTTATTCGCATATTCAGTGTTTCTGTCGTGTCACTGTTCCTCTTTGAGTTGATGTAAAAAACCACTGAACAGCTGGCCCCTCAGATGGTTACCGTAATGAGTTTAAACATTAAAATGTTATTAATTTTCTACAAGAGCAGTAATTCTTTTTTAACAAAGCTCAAGGATTAGCAACTTTAAAGTTTAAAACACACGGCAAAATGTTGTTCATTTCATTTTTTTGGTTCCTTTTTATATTTGGGAACTCTAAAGTTATTCTCTTCATTTCATTTGTCAAAACCACAAATTTGGTTTCTACTTAAATAACCCTGTCTCTGACCTGTTTCCTCTTTACTTTTTGAGGTTTTGCAGATCAGCCACTCAAACCTGGTTCCTATTTTATGTATTACATAAACCCAGGCAGTCGGCGGAGGCTAAATATTTAGCTTTGTTCATGTTGATGTGATCTTTCTTGTAACTTATGTGGTCTATGGACGGTCAGTGACCAAACCTCAGCAATCTCTGTGGCAGGTGGAGGACAGATGCCAAGTCAACGATATATGGTGTTTAATGTCTGTCTTCAAACACATTCCTCCTGCTCTCAGCAGCAATCCACATTTTCGCAACAGACCTACTGCTGCTGATGTATTATAGCGTTTCCAAAGCAGTACCTGTAAGATCAGAAGTTTCTCCACAGATAATAATAAAAGAATAATAATAATAATAATAATAATAATAAATTTTAAAAACACCCATTTAACTTAAATATTACGCTGTTATGAGCAACGTTGGTGAGGAAATAAACCTCAAAGTATACATGCTGTTCCATTAGTTCACAACCAGAGTGCAGTGTCGTTTCTGTAGTTTTGATACTTAGCTAAAGTTGTTTGTGCTGCTTTTATGAACTGTAGCACATCAAAGGATAGATGTAAGGAAGTTAAGCACCTGTGTGTTTGTCACACTTCTTCTGCATCATTATATATGATGCTATGTGGAGCCCAACTGATCAGTGGGGCCGATTATATTGACTGATAAACAATAATTTAAAAGAACTAAAGAAGGGATGTAAGAAACAGCCTTGAACCATGTAATAGGTGTTGATGTTGTATAGTTTGTCCAGGGCTGGGCACTTTGCAGTGTATAAAATGATCTTTTATGGGGGAGGCTCAATGCGCTGCAGTGAGTTAAATATGATCAAATTATGTACTTTAATACAAATGTCCCCATGTCATAGCCTTAGTACCTTGTAGTTGTGCTGCAGTGCACTACCAAGAGTTTAAAATGTCTTTGAAACTCAAACAGAAACAGTGCAGGTTTTCCAGGGACATATGGATTGACTTTGGATTGTGTAGCTAGTGAAGTAACAACCAGCACTGATTCCACAGCATCTGCAATCCAAACATGACATCATCAGGGCGATATGGAGCTGTCGCTGCCAAATGAAATAAACACCCCACGTCTGTGGTGACTTCACCCAATATAAAAGAGTTGCAAAAACATCAGATTGCATGTGTGCGGGTTTTCCATCCTAGAACTGTATAGAAAGGGGCTCCGGTGGTCTTTGCAAGGGTTAACACCACGTGAGTTTGTTGGAAGCACATGGATGTGATCATAGGGCGTTCACGCTCCCTAGCTGCCAAGGAGAGGGTGGGTGTTTGGCTGTGATCTTGACATATGTGTGCAGTACACTCACTCACCCACACACAAAACACCCCCCAACGCACACACACTTTTCCCAAGCTTGTGAAAAGGGAGTTTAGGGTGTTGTTTGGCACACTCCCTCCCTGGAAATGATCCCTGAAATAGTACTGAGGTAGTTTGGTGTAGATAATTCTTTTCCTATACTGATAAAATGACTGCACTGGGCACATTTTTGGCAGGAAGCTGTTTTGTGAAGGACACACAAAGTGCTGCAACAGGTCACTACTTTTCTTGTGGTGTCTCTGCCCCAGATTCCCTGTCACCAAACACTCCTGACCCTTGTCACCCTGGCAGAGACCACACAAGCCCACACACTCCCGCACCATGTGTCACAGGACTAATTATCAGAAGTCTGGCTGCTGGAGGACAGGGTGATTCAAATTTCCATTCCTCGCCCTCCGTTAGGCGCTAGAATTAGAAGCTAGAAAACACAGAGGGCGCACACTTTAAACAACAAAACACGTCACTGCAGTTGAAGAAGACAGGCTCGGCACGAGTTAGTTTTTTTTTCTTTTTCCCTCAAAGCAACATATCGATTACAACAGGTACTATCAAGCTGTGGCTGATTTGATTGCGGAAAATAGGCTTAGGTGGCAGTAAGTCCTTGGGAGAGGGGAGGAGGAAAAAATCTCATTGTTCTTTGTTGCACTTGCCATTGAGTCTCATTAAGGAGTCGTTTTTTTGTTGGAGAAGACGGCAAACAGTAAGTTTCACTCCTCTTTGTGATATTTGTTGTGTTGTATTCATTTTTCTCTGGCATACACTCTTGGAATTTATGTGTAGGTTTGTTTGAAAGTTTAGTTTAGTCGGAAACTCTGGGACATTCTCAGTGTTATGTCATTTTAGGAAAACGGGCCTAACAGACAAGTAGGCCTCTGTGATGAGGGCTGTTCACAGAGATGACTTGCTTCAACTCCCTGTTGCAAAATACAGGCATTCAGGCACCAGCAGATAGCTGTCAGACGGCTACAAGCTGAGTTTGGAATTCAGGAGTCATTTCTCCAGCCAACATACGCCTTTTCTTTGCTCCATCTCTTCTCTCTCCCCCTTTTTCTCTTCGTCACTCCTGGTAGGAAACAATTACAGATCTGTTTCAGGGCTTGTGTGGGTGGTTTCTTATTAGCCACACTGTAAGGATCAGCCCCTCAGTTGGAAGTCTACTTTCCAGCCCTCACAGACTGCTTTCCTTCTTCACTGACTTTGTCTATTCCCTGTCTCTTTGTCTAGATAACTCACAGCTCAGCCAGGACCAGGAAGCAGGTGTACCAGAGCAGTTCACAGGCCTCCTACACGGATCTTCTCCTGTCTTTGAGAGCCGTGAGGAGTCCTTCCGGCTTCCAGGTGTTCTGCCACCCAATCAAGACCAGCCAGAAACAAAAAAGAGGGCCAAAGCTAAAGAGGGAGTAACGGCAGCTGCGCCGCCACCTAGCCGTCCTAGCATGGCCGCCATCCTGACAGACTGTGATCCAAAAGCAATTTATGCTACTGTGAACAAGGAACCCAGGGACTCTGTGGCTGGTGCTGTATCTGCTGTCAAGATGCGCCCTCCTGGGGACCTGAAGCTGGCACGCAGCCTGTCCAAGTCTGACTCAGACTTGCTCGTGTCGCCTCCTAATGAAGAGGAAGGAGGATTGGGAAACCGTAGCGAGTCTGTTTCTAACTGTAGCACGGCTAAGAAGAGACTTGAGAAATCTCCCTCTTTCACCTCAGAATGGGATGAGGTAAGTGTTTCCGCTTGAAATATTTAAGACACACACGGGGGGGGGGGGGGAGGCTTTAGTGTCTGTACTGTTTAGTGTTTATGCATGTACAACCAAATATTGTATAATGCAGGCCAGTAAATAATAATTACATGTTTCACAGATGTTTAACATGAATAAAAGTGACCTTTTTCACACTAATGTAACTGCAAGGTAGCAGAGTGACAGCAGGTGAAACCACAGACTGTATATTAAAGATGGATGTAGCCACCGTGACATCAGTCACCGGTTTCTGGACTCTGCATTTTGAAGCCTCGGTGTTAGTGTTTAGGCTGTTGCGATGTTATTGCCATAACCTGCACAGGTAAAAGGCACAGACACGTGTATGTGCTAGGTAACAGACTCATTCATTATTAGAAGAATTCCACTCGTCCCAATTGTAACGTGTAAAAACAAACCTAATCTGGAGATCTTTGTTTATAAAACATTTGTCATGAATCCCATTGGATGGAAAAGATTAATATTGTGTGCATAAGGTTAATATAGTTCAAAAATGTATTGACATTCACATTATTGGACACGGTTTTTAAGCAAGTACAAAAGTTGACTTGTTTTGTTTAACAAGGCCCGCCTGATGCCTCATCATGCAATTTAGGTCAAAACTTGTCTGGAACAAACTTTTTGGCAAAACAGTAAATGATGGAATATATCTTTGCACATATTTGCATTAGTACATTTCTTTTGTTAAAAAACTGCAGTGTATAAAAATATTTTCAGAATTCTGTGTTTAAAACTTTTTTTTTTTTTCCCCCAAATTTGTCTCAATCCCACTATGTGTTAGTATCACAGAGCATATTCACATCTAAATATATTCCCCGTGCATGCAGCGCTTTAATGTTTTGTCTGGGATGTAGATAAAGAGCTGAGTAGAGACACAGCGGGAAGAGATTAGAGAAGACAAGAAGATGGGGATAAAACAACTGAGAGACTGGAAAAAATAAGACAAGAGACAGATTTGGAAATTGAGATTCAGAGAAGACGTGGAAGCCGTAGATCCGTTTCTTCGGCTCTTGCCTCCTCCTGTTGTAAAGACGTGAAACTCCGACCTGAATCTCTATAGAGACTGACAACCCGTCAGAACACAGAAAAAACACACAGCTAAACAAATACAGTATAGAACCCTTCCTTTTCAGAGTTTGTTAGATTTTACTCTTTTAAGAAACACAAGTTACCAAGAAGGTATAAGTTTTATAAACCTTGGTTTTTAGTATTGCAGTCATTAAACAGCCACACAAGATACAGCTGGCATGGTTTCCTCATTGGCTCTTTTACCATTATCCTAAAACAATCATCTTATTGTTGGCAGAATTAAAGAAATCCTCTGTAAGCTTCTCAGTTAAGTTTTGCATAAGCTGTCCACTAGCCTCTCAGTAATTTTCCCTTGTTCTGTTTGTGTTCTGCTCCATTTCTGTTACTGATAACTGCACTGCTACACACAGTCCAGAAGTGACTTGTAGGTTTCATTTGTGATGCCTGTCCATCCTGAGCAAATCGCAGGCTCGGATAGCACTAATGCTTTCTCTTCCCACAGTGAGGAGCTCATGTTGCTGCCTAGTGTTCCTTTACATGACCCTCTCAGAACAACCACAGTGAGCTAATTGCAGATTTGAGGTCGATGTCTTGGCTACTGCGGGCCATGGTTTGCATGCAGGTGGTCAGTTTTTAGACGCTGCCAACTTATGCCACCGATACAGTAATTACACCTTGGTGTGCTGCGATTCTGAAGTTTTTAAGAATCTCTCTTTTTTTTTTCTTTTTTTTCTGTTCATGTGTGAGACTGCACACAAGCAATCTGGATTATGCGTCATTGTTGCAACCAGTGCAATTTATGTCCTCGTCATTAGATGCTGGTATGTGACTGTTGTCTGACAAAGTCATACATACTTATTTGGCAGTGTTGTGCTACCATAAAGTGCCAGATGTTGTGTTGATGTTGCTGCAGTTTATTGCTCACGATTAGATCATGATAAAAAATATGGCACCAGCCCACAGAGGGGATACTGTAGTTCAAAACATCTTTGATGTGCATTTATGGAAGGAACAGACACAATATTGGCTCTATATGGAAATACTGCTGTCAACACTTTCATCTTTAGCTGCTTTGGGAAGGATAGCGGCTCGAGGCCTTGTACATGTGCTTTATCCAAGTTCAACAGGCTTTTCTATCATGAGAAAGATCACAGCTGCCTTCCACTATGGTAATATGACTCATTCTGGGATAACCTTGCTGTTGAGCTTTTATGTATGGGAGCACTCCAAAGAGGGTTTGTTCTTGAGCTATTTCAGCATTTGCAGGCATTACTTTAGTTTATAGTTTTGTCAAAGGCTGCCAAGGAAACACTTGTGGAAAATGACTGACCTTTGGTATTCGTCTGTGTGCAGCCGAGTGAATGCCTCGCCTCGATTCAAGTGTACTAGACCATGTTTTCTCAGCTTTAGCCAGTAGGAACTGTTCTGTAATATCCTGAACACTAAGTGAACACTTACCTGCTCTCTTATTCACAAGGGGTCACCACAGTGGATGGATCCACAGACTTTAAATTATTGACGCAATCCTCAAGGATTTGTGCCTCCTGCTACTCTTAAACTGGTGATCCTTCGTGTGTTAGGCAAATGTGTTAACCACCACACTATGGTAATGCACTGATTTGATCAAGTATTGTTAGTGTATTACTATGTGACTTTAACTCAGTATTGCATTCAGGTTTGTGTATTAAACACAATTCATATGAGTTTCGTCTGGGTAGTGTGTATATATGTGGCAGTTAAAATCTTTCATAAATTCAAGCAAGATGTTTACCAGCCGCAGCCAGACATGGCATGAAGAAAAGGTGTTGGGGTGGGTTGCAAAGTGGCTTGCAAATGTATAGCGACTAATAGACTACATTAGAGGGCTGCTATTTATGTATCTTAATCAGATGCAAGGCCTTCAGCTGAGCCATCAGGTGATTTCTGTGAGCATTATGGTCAGCTGATTGCAGCTGAGTTAGATTTTTGTGCCAGCCTCAGCTTGTCAATCTCACTAAATGTGGGTGTTTTCTAAAATTGGTGTGGTTCCAAAACCTCAGAAACCACATCTGCTACATAATATCTTGTAATTGGGTCACACCAGTCCCAGCATCACTAACTTTTAATAGTTTAAACCAGTTAAATGGTAACTAACCACTAAAGTTCAATTTAAAAGGATTATGATTTATTTAAAAAAGACTGGTTAGCAATATATAGGGGCCTATAGGGACTGGTTTGTTTCTTTGTTTGTTTTTACATAAGATGATTCCATAAACATTCACCAAAAGGGTCCCTTATCAAATGTACTAACTGTTTTAGTTTTAAAATCAACATGTCAATGCCCTCTGGTGGGCAAACTGTGCATTATTGTCTCTGATTGTATCATACCTGCCTGGCTGCCCAGTTCTTGCAATTTCTGGTTGCTGATTGGCCGACATATATGCACCACCAATTTATACCTGTCGTAACGTAGCATTACCATTTGGATCTAGTGGTATTTTTGTAATTCAGTCACAAACTATGACAAATACTAATGGAAATGTGCCATAGCCAAAAGTGTAATGATGACTAAAAGTCAGACATCCAGAGGTTTTGCACATTGTCTTCCTTTTCCAGAATGTGGCGTAGTGGGTAATGAGCTCAATCAAGTATGTGCTTGGATCTTTTATTTCCCTTTAAAGTCTGGTCACTGGCAGGGCACTGTTCATTCTAATTATCTAGTTTAATGAACACCTCACCACCTCAGACTGCACCTGAGGGATGTGGCCCGTGAGAGAGTGACAGGATTAAGCCAGCTGTGACATTACTTGGCTATTGGAGCTTTCTGCTCTTCCTAGATATCCTCAGCAGCTCACAATAATCCTGGAGCTCCCGAGTCCTGTTGTATTCTCCCCGGTGCTTAGAGAAAGATGAAGTACGGTAAACAGACTAAACGTGGCCTAAGAGGAGGAGCCAAAACAAACTGCATTTCTTTGGCAGGAGAATAGATGGTGATATTGGTTCCAAACTGAAAAAATAGCTCTGGTCTGCTAAAAGGAGATGAACTTGAAGCAGTGCCCCCATTTCCTGTATGCGCCATGTAAGTGTATTTTACCAAGGGAACTGGGCAGCTTTGAGTTCATCTGAATGTCTGGAAGCTTTTTAAAAAATAATTTAGTTGGCTGCTGGCAGAGAGCTGCCCTCTGTTAATTTCATTCTTCTCTTGGGAATAAATTTTATTTACTCTCCAGTCATACAGCCAGACACGTAATAAAATTGCTTTAGGGCTCTACTACCTAGACGGTGGACCTTAAAAATATAGATATATATTTTTCTTTCTCTTTTGCTATCAGTGGTGCTACGGAATAAAATGTGTTCGTACTCCCTAATATTGCTAATATCAGCCTCTGATGGAGCTCACACATGCACAGGTTCCTTGTCAGCACATGTACTTCGATGTAGAAAGTTAAAATTTAAAATACAAGCCCCAAAAACCAAAAAAAAAATGAAAACAAATGATGCTTTGTAGAGTTAACCACTACCCTGCTTGCACAGTTTTCCATAACAATAACACCATGTTTTAGTACTTTTTGAAAGCATGCTGAATCGCATAGGAATTTTCAATTCGGTTGATCGTGACTAGATGTTTATTAGAGGCCTTGGTTGGCTGGTAAGCTTCTAAAAGCCTTTGAAAAATTCCAATTTTTGAGCCTTACTTAAAGTTAATGAACTCGGAACGCTTTTTTTCTTTTCACATGAATAGTGATTTAGATGGCGGTGAGTTCTCTGCTCAAACCAAAGCGCAAGAGCTCATTTTTTTTCCTCTCTCTCTCTTTTTCCTTTCAGGGAATAAGCCTGCGTCTGCTCGAAATAGAAATTTAAAGTGCATAGCAAATGAGAGGAGTGTGTGGGAAATGCAGTAAAAGTTTCATTGGGCGTATCCTTGCCTACACTTTCTTACTGATGTTGGGAGTGCCCCCTGAAAATTGAAAACTCCCTTTTCTTTTCACTTTCTCTCTCTCGCTGCATTCTCTTCAGCCCTTGTCTCTCCATCGGCAGTGTTTGCTTACTCTTGCTTTCTCTGATGTGCTGTGGCAGCCATCTTGCCGGTCACGACTGGCTGCTCTGGAGCACTCTACAGAGCTGCGTGACAGCATTTGGGGTCCCTGGACATTACCAAACCCACCCCCAAGTGCATGGACACACCTCTTCTAAAAACATCTTCTTCTTTTTTTTCTTCCTTTTTAATCTGGTTTGTAAAATATTCTGGTTCTCACACCCTCTTCCCCTTCCTTTCAGTATCGTTCCTAGTCATCACCCCTCTTTCTCAACAAGACAAACCCTTGGATGCACTGCCTCGGGTTTCAAGACAAGGAGATTTGACTTGCATGAGGTCTTGGCCTATGCATCTCTCCTTTTAAGGCGCTCTCAGTGTGTGTGCATGTGTGTAAAGCGCATGCTAATGTGGGTTGGTGTTGGTCCTTGCAATCAGACTGAAGATGACAATCCAGGGGGGCACATTGTGTGAGCCAGCACTCTGAGCTCCACAGATGGAAGGAGAGATAAGGAGACGGCGAGCTTTAGACAGAGACAGGAGAGGGCCGCTATCCACTTCCACACTTCACTTTTTAACTTCGTTTTCGATTCGCACCTCACAGATCCAATAGCCACTATGAAACCAGCTTTTGTGAGTATTGATTCCCTTACAGGCAGCAGCTCTGCTAGAGGCTCATTAATCTTGTCTACATGCTATGACTGAACAGAATGAGAAAATAATGAATGCTTTTTAGCATTTCTGTGGATATTATATTTCTTTTAAAGCCTTTCCGATTGGTATTCACTGATTGAAGCTGGTTGCTTTATTGATAAAGAAATAAAAGGGAGACAAAGTGAGGCGCACACCCAGATTATCCTGCCCTTTCTTCAAAAACCTTGTCCTCTCTGATGTTTTTAAGCCATGCATCATTTTCTTTGCTCTCTTTTTCTTTTTAATCCATGTTCATGGGATCATTAAGGGTTTGGCTATGCGTTGGTTTTGTGTCCTCATTGTTTGCTAAGCAGTTTCATGTGTTTGACTGGCTGAGATCAAACCAAACTGTGGGTGTGTGTCAGAGCTCCAGTGCAGCCAGCGAGGTAAATCTATTCTCTGATCCCCACCAGGGGGAGAACACAGGAGAGCCACGGGGGGCTGACGCATGCAGCCACTGCTTGGTATAACTCTTATAATTATTTGCAAAGGAATGCCCTTCCTGTTTTAAGTTTAACTGGGAATATTTATGTGTAATGCGGAATGAGTGGTCAAGGTTTCCCAGAGGGGACGTTGTTCATAAAAACATAAGCATGACATTGGGCTATTTCAGGAGGATGTTCATGGGGCTGCTGACAGTGTTTTGTCCCACTGTGGCATTGAGGTCTTGGCACCTGCTACAAACAGGGTTGTGTTTGTGTTCCCCTTGATGCTTTTCACTAGTCCGTAGTTTTCGTCCAACCCTTGTTTTGGTGCCAGCTTGCCAATTTGAGGCTGGTGGTCTGGGCACACGATCTCTGCTGCAGCCTTTTGTTTCACCCTCTACACACTGCCAGGCGTCCTTTAGCTCTGCCGCCACCCTTTCTCTCGGCTTTAGTTGGGCATTGTTCAAGGCTGTTAATGAAAAGACAGTTTGTGTTTTCACATCCCGGTAGGACAGCGGACCCGTTATTCTGCTAAGTCACCTCAGGGCAGCAGGCCTACTGTGAGGAGCATGATAAATGGCTTCATGCGCCTTTAATCTCACCCTGACCATTTCGCAACACTGCTGGCTCTTCAGCTGTTGACCTCCACCTCCTGGGTGACTTCTGACCCCTCTCATTGTACCCCTGTGCTCACAGTGAGGCTCTCTAACAATGGATGCCTCTCCATTTCAGTTCTCTGCATTGATTGAATCCTGCAGCACAAAAACACACCCATCTCTCCTCTCCTCTATTAATTCTCATGACACTGAGCATCCTAGTTCCTGACCATGAAATTCAGAAGCCTCTTCTTGCTGTGAATGTGATTTACTTTGAGGAAATCACTGGCTGGCATCCTCTGATAAGGATATATTTACCCAGCTCCAACACACCTACCTTTCTGGATAGCTGCCTTGAACTCTCATTGGACCAGCTAACATTCCCTTTTCCATTATGCTGGATAAGTGAGGCCAATACAGCAGGACTGAACATCGATGTGCTTTTTTTGTTGTGATTTGTGTGTACGTTCATGTGTGTACATTTCTTTAAATAGGAAAAAAACGTCTGTGCTTTATCTTAAGTGACATTTTAAATGCATCCAGTTTATTTTGTTTATCCACAGTAGTGAGTATATTTTAAATTCTCCTTCAGTGTTTAAAAGTACAATGGCCTGTCTTATCTCCTGAATGGTGGCGTAAAAAACTTGGGCAGCTGAACTGTGTGTCAAAGATGCGATTGATGGGAGCATTATCCTCCCTCGAGTACAGACCTTGGCCACTTTAATGAGGCAAAGAGCACTGCCTTGTCTTCATTAACTCAGGTGCTGCTACTGCTTATGCATGTGTGTGATTTTACAGATTAGACCCCCAGTCGAGGCCAGCGCTCATCAGGGGCTTTCTAATTGCTTTTGTCCTGCCGAGGCCTAATAATTTAGTTTATTATGAGAGCAACATAAACCTGTCAAGATCAGTTTGATATCATAACTTAAGGAAAATAAGCAGCCATCCCTAGGTGAACAGAAACTCTAATGAAGATGTAGTTGGTTTGTGTTTTTCTCTTTTATTTCACCACTAGAAGAAAATCTAAGGAATCCAAGAAGCAACAGCAACTACATGCTGTTCATGTTAGAGCTATTCTTATTTTTTTTGGGGGGGGGGCATCTCTCCCCAGCATCATCCTTCTTTCCTAAAATGCTTCATACTAACTGAACCATCACCGTAGAAAAGTCTGAGCACACAATGTCTCACATGCTTTCAGTATGTGTGACATGCATCCAGAGACTCTCGTGTAAAGAGGAGGCAACTACTTTTGATCACTCATGTTTGCTCTTTGCTCAGCTAGAAGTTGTGTTCCCACTCCACCGTCAGCTTTCCTGTTTAACGACATAGAATGAACATGTGGACGGCAGTTATTTGTTGAGCTCGTGTGACTAATCTACCATCTGCCCAATATGCAGGACTCTAATCAAGAGTATGGTGACTTCACACTGGGCAGATGGATATCAAAAATAATGCCATTCTCTAACCGTCCGTTGTCTCACACCTCTTCTCGCCAAAACTTTGGCATTTTCCCTCTGCCGTATTGAGGACTGATGGTGAACATGAATGTTGAGAATGTGGACATGAGGAAGGAATTGTACTTTACACTGAGGCTGAGTGTGTGATCCTGAGCTTTTGTGTTTATATTTCTTCACTTCCTATGACTACACTGATTATTCATAGATCCAGTCATAACAGATACATTTGTTATGCACTAAACGTGTACGCTTTTCCATCTGGAATGGTGTTTCTTTCAATTTAGAATTTTTAAAATCTCCTGTCAAGAGTGTTTTTTGTGTGAAACAGGATGATTATAATAACACTGCCAGAGGATAGTTGGCACAGTGTGGATACACACTTTGAATGGGAAGAAGGCGAAACAAAACGATGAATTCTCTCTCAGCAGACACCGGCGACTTCTGACTCCCCAAAACAAAGAAGATCTAATTCCTCCGACAGCGTAAGATGTCAATCTTCTGGTCCTTTTGGGTTTTGGCTCTGTCCTCTACTGGGGCATTCTTTGTAGAGGTAGATGGGATCCTTTGAGGCTTTAGGAACCCTTTTGGAATAACCTTAACTCAGATTATTCATTTCTTTTTCTAAGTCCAGAAGCTTCAGTTTGTGACTGGGTTACCAGTCTGGCAGCAGCATACTAAAATAGATGCATCATTGTTCAACGTTAATATCTTTCTCTGCCCTTCTGACATTAATCTTCTAATTATGCACTATTTCACTGCTGAACATCCACCTGCTGATCGATGATGAAAAAAAACTGCTACTTTGGTTTTCCAGTGTCGCTTTATTATCTCATATATAATTATGCTAATGGGGTCATCAAATATGTCTGGGGGCTTTTTAAGGAGCGAGGACATTCAAATTCGGATAAAACTTCTCCAGCTGTAGTTTTATCTGTTCACTCTAGTTTATACAACATGGCCTCATACTCAAAGTAGTCAGAGTACCTGACAGGTGTGACAGCAGCACAGTCAGTCTCTCCGTTTGCATTGAATTCACTCCCAGTGTCCATGCATATTCAGCTGTGGGCCACTTTAAAGGGAACCACGATTCTGTGCTGTGGCAGATGTAATATTGCAGTTTCATGTCCCACTGCTGCTTCGCTTATGAATACATTTCTATGAAATGACAGTATTGTGTTTTTACAAGTCCATGAGCGGCATGTGCATGTGATGTGTGTATGTGCGTGACTTACTGTGATTGGAAACCAACTACTGGTGATGTTCACATGCATTATGTCATGATGCATGAAATTACTGCAAGAAACGTCAGGTTTCTGGGCATCGTTTCAGCTGTAGCTTCTCACTCTCAGTCTTGCTGGGTTTCGAACCCTTTTTGTGTTTTGTCTACGACGCTTCAGTCGTCTTGAAACATTTGTTACAAGCATTGGTTTAAGCATCAAGACACAGTTAAACCTGCTCCAAAACTCTCTTCACTGAGAGCTTTATAAGTACATGGGAAGCTTAAACTACCAGACTTTGTTCTGTATTATTTTTCCAGACTTGTGCACGTTCTCTTTTAACTTGTTTATTACAATTATCCTTTTGTTTTTGACCTTATTAGAGTCAGACGGTAAGACCGGCATGCCAGTATAAAGCAGCATTTTTGTGCCTGTTGTCCCCTACGTGCAGTCAAGCCCTGGTTACTCATTTAATGTGGGACAATAGCAATGATTGTTTTAATGTGACCATAAATAGGATATAAAGGCACTCAACCGTCTCGGTCCTCAAGCTGTCCTTTAACATGTCTTTGCAAAATCACTGCAACCTAATTTTCTTCTTGCTGACGTACTCATCATTTGCTCTCACAGGGACAGTGTATTATTGCTTTAGGGGCTTTTCTCTGTATTTTTGCTGGTGAAAGGTGGTGGCCAAACTCTGATCACTCTTCCAAGCCCTTACATTTTGTTTTCTCCCCCCTCTGTTCCTGTCTTCAGATCGAGAAGATGATGACTATGATTGGTGCAGGCATTGATTTTTCCAGAGATCAGCAATACGCTACACCAGGTAGAGTATGAATACTAATATTGTTGCTTTTTCAAGCAAGTTAAAATGACTTAATTTATTTGTGAATTTGACACTTGTCAAGGAAACCTGAAGGAAAACAGGAAGAAATGAGTAGTTTTCCATTAGCTACTCATCTGTTTAATAAATGTGAGCAAAAGCACCTTGTATTAATTCATTATTTATCTTTTTGTGGGTGTGGATGTTAATGAAACGGCTGCCTTTATTGCCAAATAGTGGGCTTTGAGTGCTTGGAATTTGATTTATACTATAGTTATATTTATTAGATCCTCACCCTGAACCTTAAAAATATATTAAACAAGTGCATGGCAGTGATAGTAGAGAGGAGAGCTCTAAATACAGATTAGCGGGCGATCGTGGCTCAAGAGTTGGGAGGTCGCCTTGTAATTGGAAGGTTGCTGGTTCGAGCCCTGGCTTGGACAGTCTTGGTCATTGTGTCCTTGGGCAAGACACTTCACCCAATGCCTACTGGTGGTGGTCAGAGGTCCGGTGGCGCCAGTGTCCGGCAGCCTCGCCTCTGTCAGTGCGCCCCAGGGTGGCTGTGGCTACAATGTAGCTTGCCATCACCAGTGTGTGAATAAGATAACCTTTATTAGTCCCAATGTGTGCGTGAATGGGTGGATGACTGGATATGTAAAGCGCTTTGGGGTCCTTAGGGACGCTATACAAATACAGGCCATTTTAGTTACAAATGGAGGTTTGGGTACAAAAATACTATTTTAGAAATTACAGGTTTGTTTTTTATAGAACAAATGACAAAGAAAAGAGTCTAAAACGTTTCTTTTAGAAGGCGTGTGTCATCCTCCACTGAGATTTGACCCCTTGGTTTGTTTTGCGTCTCTGTTTTTCTGAGGCAGTAATTCAAGCTGTGGTGTCTGACATGAGCCAAGTACTAAATCTGCATCATAACGTACCAGGATCTTTATTTTTAAAACCAAAGTGCCTGAGAGAGAACCTGTATTACAAGCAGTGTAAGGACTGTAACCTGCTCTGCTGTTATTCTGCTTTTCAAAGCCTGTCATTAAGGTTTGATGGATGGCGTCCAAGGATTGTAGCAGCAACCCAAGCAATCAAATCTTTCCCTTCAGCTCTCCCTGTTGACATTCTTCAACATCCACTGTCAGTCACCGCCGTGCCTGAGCAATCTTTTTAATATATTTAAACAAAGCAGCACATCCTCTTTTCCTTCGCCAAACTCCATCGTCTTATTCTAGCCCTGTGGTTTGCTGTGCCCTGCGCTGGATTGAGCTGTTTAAATATTAACCACTTCTGTACGTATGTCAGGGGGTGAGCTCATTGTGCTTTGGAGGAAGCAGACTTTGTAGAAAGCTGACACTGCTGCAGTAAAGTAGTTAGCATCCCATCACAGGCACTTGGTGTGAAGTTTCCATGAGTCTGATTCCACTTCCATGCGTGTGTGAGCCTTAACCTTGTAGCTACCACGCTCACAGCTCCAGCTCAGTGGAGCAGACCATCGGGGGACTCGGTCAAGAGGAGGCTCTCTGTTTGATGTGATAAACCGCATCACTTTTTTCCCTCCCTCTACTCCTTCATTTGGTCCGGTGCTCGGCGGTGACGTGCCGAGTTGATTGGCTCTGTGCCTCCAGTCTGTATCTTCACTGATTTACCTTTAGAAAGAGAATGTGTAAAAACAATGGACTGAGGTAGGGCTGAACGATATATCGCATTTGCGATAATATCGCGACATGATCAAGTGCAATTTTCTAACCGCAAAGACTGCGATTATAAGGCTGTCCAAATTACTACCATATCCCAGAATTCATAGCGCGGCCCAGCCAAACTCCAGTTTCCAGCAATGGCGGCCGCTACTAAGTTTTAAAATTACTCATACTAATCTTTCTGGGTCACAAAATAAACTTTTAACATATTTTCAGGCGAGAAAGTAGTTGTGTAAACATCAAATATCTGCTCGGTTTATCAAGATATCCCATATTTGCAAAAGTGCTTCGACGTTTTCAGAGGCGTCTGCTACCCACCAGCTCGACAGCTAGCCGGGAGCTCGAGGATTACTGATGCGGCCGAGAACGGCACAACTCCCGGCACATCATTTTCAGATCACCGCGGAGTTTCGCTGCTCGGGTTAAACGTAATATATAAGTCACTTAGACAACCTAAAAATGTTATTGTTGGGCTTTTTTCAGTGTTTTGTTTGTTCGTGAGTAAATCGGTTTGGCTGAGATTAAAGTTATTAGATTAGATAAAATAAAACTTTATTAATCCCCCGGGTGGGTTCCTCCTTGGTTTTCACACAGCTGACTAAACGTCAAACAGAAAACTTATTAAACAGAAGTATGAGACAGTCGAGAATTTACACCAGTGTCTGGTTATATTTTAGATAGCAAGAAGCAGACGGCCGAGTTTATTAAACTCCACCGAGACAGCGGTGACGCTAATCAGAACTAGCCTTCTGATTAGCTAATCAGAAGGCTAGACCGTCCAATTTCACGCCTTTAAACTTTAAAGGCGTGTTTGTGTGTGTGTTTATACAATTGCTATTATGTTTGCACTTTATGTGTAATGTTACTGACTGCAGAGATCAGTAAGATGTGTGTATTTTTTATTTATTAGTTTTATTTATTTAATATTATTTTTTAATTGAATGACTGTCTAGTAGTTCACAGATGTCGAAAAACTGAGTGTGGTAAAGCCACTGATTTTTTTTATGTATATTTCTGCAATCTGCACATTGTACTGACTTTCATTTTAATGTTTACACCAGGGTTCCTTGTCAGCACTTTATGCTCAGATGTTTGTAAGCTAAAAATAAACTATTGTGTATGTTCAAATATACTGTTGTGATTGAAGAAGTTAAATAAAAATGTCAGTCATCAATTCATGCATCACCTCATGTCATCATAACAGAGGTCTGTCTTCCAGGAAAGAACAGTTTAAAATTAATGTAATATAGTATTGGCCATACTATATGATGTATTGCTTGTCTTTGTTTAATAATACAGAAGACAAAGACCTTAAAAAATAATCGCATCGCAATCGCAATATTGGGGCAAAAAATCGCAATTAGATTATTTTCCATAATCGTTCAGCCCTAGACTGAGGTATAGATGCTGCAGGAACTTGAGAGCAAATTAGGGGTGGGTGGGAGGGGGGTTGTAGCTGAAATGGTAGCTAGCTCTGATAAAGAGCAGCCACCTGCAGTGTTACAGAGGGAGAGAGAGGGAGTGGGGAAGTGTATGCATTGAAGGGGGGGTAGAGAGAGAGAGAGAGAGAGAGAGAGGAAGGGAGGAGAGAGGAATTGCAGGCAGCAGAATTGTGATCAGTCAGGACAATAGGAGGATGTAACTTCTGCAGGACTAGGTTATCTGCTCTTTAGCTAGGAGCAGCTAAAAAAATGTTTCTTTTAGACCTCGTCTGTTGCCGGACCGCATCTCTCAGATAATCTTAGCGCTCTCTTGTCTGCAGAGGAGTTAATCCTGGGAGTGAGCTATCACTGAAAGTGCTTTTTGAAGGAGCTGATCGGATTCTTGACTGGATTTTTTTTTTTTTTTTTTTTTTTTTTTCTTTTTTCTCCTTGACAAATTTTCAAGCTTATGAGATGTCTGAACGGAACTTTTGACATGGGACCCTCATCTAGAACGTGACTGTTTATGCAGCAGGTTTAAATGATAAGACAGCCGACAAGCAGAAAGGGAAACTTTCAAATCTGTGTTTTATAAAGAAATGTTATGTTTTCGAATTTAACGCTGTTTACTTTTCTAAGCTGCCAGATTTCACAAGGTAGAAAACGATTGACTCTGTTAGCCTCTGTGTTTGAGGGGTAGTTAATATATTGGGAGGTAACTACCTGTGCAGTGATTGGTTTCTAGTGTGGAGTGTGTATTTGCTTTGAAAGAGAGTTAAAGAATTCCAGTAACATGTTCACTGGAGGAGAGGCACCAATCTGTCTTTGTATAGGTTAGACTGCTGACAGCTGTCACTATAGTGTTGCTCTGTTATCAATCTCCGTTCATTGCAGTCATGTCACAGGTTTCCTTTAGTCCCTCTGCGTTTTTTTTCTTGTCCTGCTGCTTCCGATGTGGACAGTGGCACATCCCAGGTAGATTCCTGTTTGGATTGTCCGTGGGGGATTATATGTTAAACAGGTGGGATATGTGAGTCTGGGATCCAATTATTTACCAAATACCTGTCTTGGCTACAAGTCTGGATCACTTACACTTGGCTGCAACAAATGTACTACCCTGGAAGAACTTAAACTAAAGTTATACGCTCCAACCTGAGTGTTATTGTAAAGTTAAAGTGTAATTAAAACAGCCCTAATTTTTATTTATTTTTTTTATTTTTGGGCAGAAAAAGGTACCTCCTGAAATGGGACACTCTGACTTTTTTTCATAATCAGATATGAAATATTTAGTCATATTTGTGAGTTAGGTGAGGCACCGCGCTGTGTGCTAAACAGAAATGTATTTCAGCATTCTCCTGGCTCACTATCATAGCAAAAATATATTCTTTATTTTTTAGATATTATCCATTTTTTTGTGGATTTATCCCTTTTATCTTACCTTCACCCCCGACTCGGGGGTAGTTTAATCTATTTCGAGTGACTGTTGTTCAGCCCCCGCTGTCCTGCGGGAGCTGACGCCTTGTTCACAGAGGACACTGTCTCCCTCACGTTCCTGCTGCTGGTGCGCTCGGCTCTGCTGGCCGAGAATGATGTGGCAATGCCACGTCTCGTCCTCGGAGTGCCGCTGCTACCGGCTGAAAGGTTTCTCACTCCTGAAGCGCTTTCCCCTGTCAGCAGGTGCTGCAGGCCGACTGCTGGACCAGCCCGTGGGAGACTGGCTGGAGCATGTGGGTCTGCCGCAGTACGAGAGCAAACTACTCCTGAATGGATTCGACGACCTTCACTACATGGTGAGTGCCTCACTTACTTCATTTTCATTACTGTCTTTGGTTCATATTTAATTCTCTCGCCTGTTTAGCCGTTTATTTTCAGTTTTTAAGTCTTTGAAGACTTTTTTTTACCTTTTCCCTGTACTCTAAAGTATCATATTTGCATCATAGGTATTTGCATTATTTAGTGCTTGGCTTAACTCAGTGTTTCAACTTTTCCATCTGTTCTGGTGACTCCACCTTTCAACTTAGCCGATGCAGTCTGAGCTCAGCTCCTGTCAGATAGTTTGTTTGATACTGTTACCTCTGGTTTAGTGTTGAATCAAGGCTGTCCTGGATCCTCACACTCTCAGACGGTTTGTCTCTGGCCTGGGAGGCGATTGTCGTGGCTTCTCGTTAACAGTCAGAGAGCCGGCTGCCAACAAAGCAGCTGATGCCCGACCAGAAGGGAGAAGAATCTTGATGAGTAATGGGGTGCTATTGCCAATCTGACAAGTTTATAGAGCCCAAAGTGTGCGATGCCTCTCTGAGTTGGCTCAGTTGCTTTTCTCAGTCCTGAAGTCTGATGAAGGGGCACAGCTGGCAGTCTGAACCGGTGGGAAAGTTGAGAGATAAGCATCCTATTTGTCAAGATAAGAACTCACATTTCTATCAGACTTATGAAAATCTGTTGTCCACAGTGTGTTTTATTTGTTACAGTGAAGGTTTTTATGTTTTTCAAACACTACTGTAGATTCACACATGAGTTATAAATGTACTCAAGATTCCCTCCATGTGGACTTACTACTTACCACAAAGTAAATGAAGCCAGATCCAGAGTGCTGCGTATAAACAGGAACACAGCAGCAACAACAAAACAGAACAAGTTCTCTTAGCGACTACAAAAATAATTCATAAATCACTGTGTTGGGTGCAAATTAAACTTTTCATTTCGGCTGAAAGAAAGGGTCTCGGGCACTTTTAATTTGAATTTGAATGAACTGTGCCTCAGATGAGTGCGACTATGAGAAGCTGACAAAGACTCCAAAGAATATGGTCTCTTAGACACTCAGCGTATTGTACGTAAGCATAACAGCTGTTTCCTTGTGCGAATCAGAAGATATACACCTCTGTTTGTAAGCTCCACAACACATGACAGCAGATGTAAACAGACGTACACGTTTCAACTTATAAGACCCTGAGATTATGTGATATAGCAGCAATATTAAAACCAGTACAGACATTTAAAGTTCAAAAACTACAAAACAAAACATCGATCTCTCTGAGGGAAACATTTACTACAATTTAAAAAAACAAAAAACAAAAAAAACAAACATGAAGTGATGGGACAAAAATTAATGAATATATTTCTTTCTTTTCACACTTTTTTTTTTCTTTGAGATTATCAAACCTTTTAAACAATTTTTATAAATAAACTTGAACTTTAAATTCTAAATCATTAACCTTGAGCTTTGCAAAACTGGATATAATAAAGACGATATATAGGCAACTTCATTTGGTATGCTAATGATGTATACTAATCTGGTGTTCAATCTAATTGGGTTTGTAGTAACGCGATGCATTTAGGCATGCAGACACTGTCAGGATGACCTTCTGAAGTTTGAATGGAGCGTCAGGATGGAAAAGAACAGTGATTTAAATGGCTGTTGGTGTCAGACAGCCTGGACTGAGGATTTTCCTACAAAATGATTTCTAGGGTTTTACAAAGAATGATCTGATAATGTGAAAATATCCACATCTCTGGGTGAAAATGTCTTGTTCATGCCTCGAGCTCACTGGAAGGCAACTTGGAAGTAACTCCAGTAACCACTTGTTACAACCAATGTATGCAGAAGAGCATCTCTGAACTGCAGAAGACCACACAAGGTGCCACTACTGTCAGCTAAAGACCGCAAACTGAAGCAATGATTAACACAACCTGACCAGAATTAGACAATAGAAAACTAGAAGATCACTGTCTGGTCTGACGCCAGATAAAGGTCATCACTGATTGTCAGTATCTGTATATTTATTTCTTTACCTCTGCATGTAAGGCTTGTTAATTAGACTTAAATATTATAAATATAATGTTTCTTTGGTTTATTAAGCTTCAGTTGTTTAATAAATAAAATGTGTGGTTGCTATCAAACTATATCTGTCTAATTTCAGTGCACTCTGATTCTCCCATAAACAACCTTTTACTCTACTTTACATAACCCGAGAATAGAGAATTCATCCACTTATCAGCCTCTCCGCTTGGAGAAAGCGTGATCCACACCCATGTTTAAGTACGTGTTGAAGCCTCTGAAGTTTCTCTCGGGGTTTAATCTTCCTACTGTCTTTTAGGCTTTCACACTCCTTTTTCTCAGGCTTGAGTCGTCTTTTTATTCCAAAGCGGCAAGCTGGCAACATTTCTATCTTTAAACATGGCTTACTAACCACCTGGCTTCCTAAAGTCGCTGCAGGGTTTAGAGAAAAAGCTGTTACCTCTGAACAAAACAACGTGTCCCTCCCACAGCAAATGTTGACCTTTTTTTTTTTTTTTTATGAATCACAATTTAGTCTCAATTGGAAATTAGAATTACCCTCTGAGTCACCTTTGCTTTGCTAAACTTTTATAATTGCGTTTAATCTATGCATTAGTGAATAGAGCAGAAACGAGCCATATTTCGTTCTTGGCTGAGTTGCCAGTACTGTGTACAGATATGCCTGTCAGCCAATCCACTTTTATCTTCAAGAGACGGATCACCTTCTGTGTTCGACTTTCAAAACAACAATCTAAAAACACTTCAGACTCAGAAATAGATGCAGAGTCATGATGTTACTCTTATGCATTTCCTATGAGCTGCTAAAAGACGGGCAAGATGCCAGTATTTTAATTGAAATGTTCACACTTCATCATCAAATTTTAAACAATGGTAAGAAAATGGTCCTTCTCTGAGTTAGGTTGTTAGACATACTATTTATTTTTCCAAGTATGCTTATGTAGCAGCGAGATCACTAATTAAACAGTGTTTACTCTGCCACTCGGCCAACTGTGATGTGTGTCTCCCCTGCAGGCACGCTCTAGAAGCAGATCAATAACAGCAGTGAATGTATTGTGTTCAAGCAGCGTTGCAGAGACGAGCCTTTTTCTGAAACCAATTAGATGCTTTTTATCGACTCGTGGAGCAAATGTCCCGATGAAACAAGCGCTGCGCAATCATGCTGTTCTCCACCGCTCGTTGGTGCTGACAAGTAAAGCCTGTTGAAATGAAATGTCTCTTTTTCTCTGTGTTAGACTTCTACGCTGTGACACAGTCGGCAAGTTCGTTTGTATTCAAAGCGACTGAGACTGACGGTCTTCTGGCAAGGGCGTCTGGATCTGACTTTTATGCGGTCAGCTGAGGGAGAACAAATTTACTTTGAGTTTCAAATCAGTGGAGGTGGCTGAGGATTTATAAGGAGAAAGACTTTTTTGTTTGTTTGGTTTTTTTTGTTTTTTGTTTTTTTTTTTGTTTTTTAGAAAGAGTTGGTCAGATCTAAAAGTTGCACCAAGGTTAGGCAAACCTTTTCTACTTCTGAGCTGCATTCATGTAATCTAAATTCATGATGTTTTCGTGACCCCCAACCCCCCTTTTTCTGCCTTTTAATAAATGCAAAGGGCTCATGCTGCAGCGAGGGACCAAACCCTGCGGAAAAATCCAGTAATGGCTTCCTGCATCCGAAGCTAAAGGACTGGGAATGGATTGATTGATTTCTTTTTTTTTTTTTGGGCTTAGATTTGTTTGTTAATTTGAAAGAAACATTTTTTTTTAATGTTCTGTCATCGTTTCATTTGCACTTTTCTTTTGAGGTCTGAGTGGTCTCATGGCAGCCAGTTTAGGAGGACAAACTGAGTCTTAGTGCTGTTAGGTAGCTGTCCTTTAGAGGGTCAGAATGAGTGATCCGTGCCCCTGAGCACCCAGCCTGAATTCAGAGTGCTTTTAAACCAGGGAGGCCACTGTGGCTGTTCTCTGGATAGGCCGAGGAGGAACAGAGCAGCATTTTAATGAGAGGACGGAGTAAAGCAGAGCTGGACAAGCTGCACAGGCACAAAACAGGCCCAGCTTACACTGCTGTAAATGTATTCTGTTTGCCAATGTTGTGCTGATATTAGCGTTCTCTCTACTAATGTACTCCTTGAAACCTGCCAACCCTGTGGAAGCACATTAGCCAGAAATTTCCCCACAGAGTTGTCACCACCACATCATGCTGTTTGTGTTTTCAGACTCTTTGAATGAGGATAAATGGCTTATCCAGATATAGCAGAGGTGAATGTAACACTTTACATGAAAGGAAATGAGAATTTTTATTAAACCAGGTGTGAACAAACATTCTTCACCTAACAGGTGTTCAGTTCACTCCAGTTTGGTTTGGTTTAGTGAGGTGTGTCCAGAAGCAAAATGTTGATTAGTGTTCAAAGTTATTTGCTTTATCAGTCAGGTTGTCATTCAACCATCAAGCCATTAATCATGGGACTGAACTGGGAGTCATTTATTTATGTCTAAGCTTACCCAGGTTAACTTCAACATGAAATCAAATTATCCAAGGACAAAAAAGATTGAAAGAAATGAACAAAAGAGCCCTGTGTCAGCCTGGCGACTTGTCCAGGGTGTACCCAGGGTCTCGCCGTATGATGGCTGGGATGGACTCCAGCACCCACACAATGCTGATGTTTCCTTGGCTTGCCTCAGTGATAGATGTCATAAAACAAATATTAAAGTCTGTAAAGCCCAATAAACGGGATGATTTCGAAGTGATGAGATAACATTTCTGCACATCTGCCAGAATTGGCAGAAGACACATGAGAAAATCAGAGTGGTAGGAAAATGAATAAATCAGGAAATGGGCAAAGAGTGTAAACCCAGTCTGTTACAGCTGTATTCCCCCGCATAGAGACATTTATCAGTTAATCTCCAGTGGGACAGTAATGCAATGATCCATGCGCTTTGAAGCATTATCATCCATTCAGCCCCACAAACCATATCAGTCCTCAGCTAGAGAGGCAGCAATCAGCATGTTGTTGCTCAGAGATAATGGGCTTTCAGTTGTCAGTTTCGTGTGAGGCAGTGTGAAGGCAAAAGAGATGATACATAATGTCCTGTGCTCAGTGTGGGCTGAAGCCAAGATCATAGTGAGTTCTGATCAATAAACTCACTCGGAGCATTCAGGTACTCATATTTCTGCTTTCCGTCTTCCTTCTCCGGATTTCCATCGACAGGCTGGATCGCAGCCTATTAGAAATTTCAGCATGAACAGGATGGCAGTGTAAAAGTTTATGTCAGTGTCTTAGCTGAATTGTGATTAGCATTGTGATTCCACAGGCAGCATTACAAAGATTGCTCTGCAGCATTTACTCTAACAGACGCACTCCTCCCCGCTCATCATGCTCTCCGCCCCTTGTTTGCATCAACGGCATCTGCATGAAAAACAGGCTGTCAAGTTTGACCTACAGACAGCATCTCTGCTATGCCATTAGTGGTGTGTGTATGTGTGCGTGTGCACAGCGGTGAGCACCACAGGATTAACTTTAGGTTCATATTGAAGAGTCAGCCCTGAGGCGACGCCTTCTCTGGACCGTAGTGATACTGGCAGATGAGAGTTGGCTGCTGACTCCCCTGCAGAAGCACTACAGCTAGCATTCATGGTTTATATCCAACAGGCAGGACTTGTGACCCTTACCCACTTCTTATTGGTCAATCTGAGCATGGTTAAAAGTCAGTTTAATTCAGTTTAACAGACGGCAATTCCTTCAACCTCTGCTAACTGGCTAGTCCCAGCCCTTGCCATCCTGTGGTTTTGACTACCAGTTCAATTGCTGGGTGGTTGTTGTTTTGGTCCTATCAGTTATTCAGCTGCTTCTTGGAGATATTCACGTTCTATTCCACCCTCCTGCAGTTGAAGACAGTAGTCTTTCTTCTCCTCTGCAAATGCTGAGACCTGAAAAGACTACTGTAACCAGGGTCCTAACAGTGGGTAGGGAAATTGTTAATAAACAAGACTCACAATCAGCTGTAATCTTGGAGTTCTTTCATTCACCTCAGAGGCAGCTGATTATGTTGCTCAGTAAAGCTGCAACATTAAGTGTGAAAACCCCAGAAGCTTTATTATGAATCTGTTATCGTTTTAATCTAAATCTGTGGGAAACACTGTTTACTGTCTTGTGACTGTCTTATTTGGTCTGTTGTACCATAAAATTGTTTAATATGGAACTAAAATAAATGAATAAATGATGTTCGGTGTTCATATAAAGGCTTTCCTTTTACGTGTCAAGGTGTTTTGATTTCCCCTGCGGCTGTCGTCAGCTATCGATGCGCCTCCATCTCATAACGCTGCCCACTCTGCAACTCAGACATTGATTCATCCCTCCCTTCTCCATTATCTGTTTGTTGCCACTCAGTCTCCAAAGGTGATATCGTGTGTAACCAAAGACTGGTTTGAACATCAATCACCACATTCCTGTCAGTACCACCCCCCCCCCCCCCCCCCCACACACACACACACACACACACACACACACACACACACACACACACACACACACACACACACTTAAGTCTCATTTAAGGGGTTATCGATGTGGCTCCTCTGGTGATAGTCACTAAGTTGAGTTCTAGGGAGGCTCTCAGTCAGGAGTAATTCACCTTTTTATGCAATGGTAGCATATTTGTGATCAATTCTCACGTTGCACTGAAGGCTTTTAGCTTGGAGGGTTCGTCTTAGATAGATATCTATCTATCTATCTATCTTTATCTTACATCAAAGCAGTCTGTGTTTTGGGATTTTCATAGATGACTTGAATAAACTACGTAAAATAACAAAAACTGTCTTTTACTAAATGGTAACTTAAATTACTTTATTCTGACACAGTTTAATGTACCTTGCTTTCTAATGACTTTCATGGGTCTTAGACTAGAAATGCCAGTAACAAAAATGCTTGTTTTGTATGTTGCTTTAAAGGGGAGCAATGTAATGGAGGACCAGGACTTGAGAGAGATTGGAATCGCAGATCCGAGCCACAGAAAGAAGATCCTGCACGCAGCACGTTCCTTTCCAAAGGTGATAAATCATTGATTCCTACTTTAGTACTTCTCAGACCCAATTCAGTGTTTTGCATTTGCTTTAATGTTAGATGATTAAGTAATATTCTCACCTTAGACCCAAGTATCTATTGCATTTATGAAAATTAACAAGTTAATTTGTGGGTTAGGCATACGGCTGAGCAGGAGCAATAGTGCTTAATAATGAAGTCGAATGCGGTTTGGCGGTGGGCTTGCTTTATCTTATTGTATTGGGAGCTTTACTTTTGTTATAAAAATAAAATTAAACAAAAACACCTCTGCAGTATTCTCACTTTAATTTGTATTGCTTTAGCTCATTCTGCTTGTATACAAATATACATCTGTGGGGGTTATTGAAACCAGAACCCTTCAATTTCCTGCCAAGGAAAATTGGCTAAATTTGCAGCATATTGGTTCAGCCAACGCCCTGAATTCCTCAAAGTGTCTGTGAATGATTACGTTTTCTGCTGCAGGTGAAAGCGCTCGGCTGTGACGGCAGCAACTCCCTGTCCTCCTGGCTGGAGAATCTGGGCCTGCATGAGTACTTGCAAAACTTCCTGTCCAGCGGCTACCGCACTCTGGACTGCGTCAGAAACCTGTGGGAGCTGGAGATTGTCAATGTGAGTCACAGTGATGTACAAGGACAGTGGGGAGTATCAGAGGGTGAAATTAGTCTTCAGGTGTCTTGGGGAAAAAAAAAAAATCAGGATAGGGTAAACGAGTTTGACGGTTTACTTCAGGTTCCCCCCCCCAAACTGAAGCAGGAGGCTAAAACTGAAGGTGAATGTGTATTTGTGTTGAATATTGGGAAATGGATTCTAAAGTCTCACTCAAAAAAAATTAATTGAGATTTTCACGTTTGAAAACAAGAACTGAAATTACTTGGTTAGAAGATGGCACGTCAGACTTCACTGGTCTGTGAGGAAATGTGCTGACTTTTGCTACTACTGGGAAGGGTCTCTGAAAGAAACATGTTTTCTTGTTCACTCCAAGATCAGTGCTGCATTCCTCCATTTCTGTGTGCAATACCATCACCTGTAGATCAGTGAAGTAATGTCAGACACTGTATCGCTGCATGAACGTGTGAACTTGTGCAATCCCGTATGTAGATTAACAGAAGAGAAGAGACTCGGAGGGGAAACAGCTTCACATGGAGAACTATTAAGGGAACCTCACAAATGAAATAGTGCCTGATGTGTTGTTTTCTGGCATTTCCTTTTGTGCTGCTCAGTATGATCACTTCATAATTTTCTTTTTTACAGGTGCTAAAAATTTGCCTACTTGGTCACAGGAAACGCATCATCGCTTCCTTAGCGGAGAGGCCTTATGAAGAGCCTCCTGTCAAACCTCCTCGTTTGTCTCAGATCAGGGTGAGGACCTACAAACTACTTTCCTGTCTAAAAGTGCTTCACAAAATGTTTCTTGTTTACTCTTCACTCACTTCGGAACCAGATCTGATGTTTGAATACTGTCCGACAAAATTAGGCTTACGTTTCAAATTCTTTATTTTTAGCCTGTAAATGTTGCAAAGTATATTGACAAAGATGAATGCCTGATGGCTAATGATAGAGAGTGCATCTGACATGAGATACCCAACTGTGTCATATTACATCTCTGCAGTGCCAAGACCTGCCTGGATCCCAGACTTCATCTCCCATGAGTCAGATGGAGCCCTACACAGGACGCTCAATGGACCCTCTGCTGCCTGCAGGCGAGCCAGGGAGGAAAAAAGCACAAGAAAACGACTATGACGTTACCCAAAGATATCGCAGCGAACGACACAGGCCTCCTGTATGTGGTATATCTACGAGTGTGTTAATGGTTATTGAGGGCCTCTGCCAGGCTTCTTTGATAGTTATGGTTATTTTTATAGGAGCGACATGAAGACTGGCAACGAGAGCCCCGCCTGACCTTGCGGCCACCTAGTCTAGCAGCACCGTACGCCCCGGTTCAGAACTGGCATCACCAACCAGAGAAACTCATCTTTGAATCCTGCGCTTATGAAGCTAGTGTACGTCTGCACCATTCTCCTTCCTACATGATTCCGCTTCGTTGATTAAACACATCAGCAGTAATGTCTTTTTCCCCTCCATTTCATTACAGTATCTTGGTTCCATGCTTATTAAGGAACTAAGGGGCACTGAGTCCACGCAGGATGCTTGTGCCAAAATGCGGGTATGACAAGTTTCTCCAATCCCTGAGGATAAACTCATAGATATTGTTTGTGTGAGTGGCAATTGACCTGTCCTTTTAATCTTCCCTCCAGAGGTCAACAGAGCAAATGAGAAAAGTCCCGACTATCGTCCTCTCAATCACATACAAGGGTGTGAAGTTTATCGACGCAGCCAACAAGGTTAGCGACTACACACATGCACACACACACACACGTGCATACACATTTTCTCTTTGCGTCTTCTTAACCAGACGTGTTCTTTGAGGCGTGTGATACATCAAATTGAGGCCGGGGCAAATGACAGCATGTTTCCTTTTTTAATGTGTGCATGAAAGTGACGCAGTCAGACATCAAGCTTCCTCTCTTTCTGTGATTGTAAATATCATGCTTGCAAGTTTGTGTCAGATTAGTTTGTGCTTATATTTCCTTATAGGAAGCAAATCTGATTGACATTTAGTTGACATTAATAAAAAAAGGCTTTGAAATGTTGAAGCTCAACATGGTCTTGTTGTAGTTGCACTTGTGATGGCTGGCAGTCAGTGTCTCTCCTTTAACCGTTTAGTTTTTTTTTATTTTGTAACATTTTCTAACAGCATTATTGTCTCAATGTTGATGGAATGAAATAAAAATTTTAAAAAATGAAAGAATGCACTGTGTACTCTCGTTACTAAACCTCACTCATGTTGCCCTTCTCGGTCCAGAACATCATTGCAGAGCACGAGATCCGTAACATTTCTTGTGCAGCCCAGGACCCAGAGGACTTGTGCACATTTGCCTACATCACTAAGGACCTGCAGACCAGCCACCATTACTGCCATGTCTTCAGCACAGTAGATGTGGTAAGGACACTTGTACTGGGCTCTATTGTGCTATAGATGGTAAAAAAGATGATTGTGTGATTGTGCTGTCACCCATCGCTCTTGAAGCTTTTATATGCTGGCGTTTTAGAGCCAGACGTCATCTTACAAAGATGGGAGGGTGGAGGGTTTACTTAGCAGCTAGCGCTTAGCAAGTTTCATTCATAAACAGCAGCTCATGGCATGCAAGCAGGCATGCAATATAGAGACACACATACAGGCTAATTAATGTAAGAAACAGATGGACATTAGAGCACAAACTTCTTGGATGGTCAGCACCACACAGAAATGAACAGTATTAGTCATGTAATCAATTAGAAATGTTCTAAAAGTCACCAGTAGTAGTAAGCACACGGTGAAGAGCTCCAGTTTAGTACTTCAGAATGAGTCCTCAGTTATTATGTTGTTATTAAATTGTTATGAAGGGGGAAACAATCCACAGAAGCCAAAATATTTTTTGTACCATACTGTAAAATGTGACATTTTAACATGGAAGTCTGTCATTTTTGGAGCCAGCTTCAAGCTTTGCACAGAGGAACTGCAGTTTTTGTACTTCTGGAGTTTCTCCCCCGTGTTCAAAACAAAGTACAGATTTATCTTCTAGTTATGTCAGCTTGCAGTTTGTCTGCTTATTCAGGGAACCAGTGGGCCTTGAACAGTAGTAGTAGCTCAGTGTGTATTTTACGTGTAGTTGTTTTTTTTTTCCCTGTGTAATAATATTCAACATTGCTATCAATACATTTTTCAAAAAATGCCTCTCTGTGCAAAATGGGTTCAAAAACATAAACAACTGTGGGATCCTGTTTGTCTGTGTCTGATATTATTTGTATCCCACTGTAACTTTACTGTATAAAGAGCTAACATCTCCAAAATGTCAGGAGTAGTTAGTCATTACAAGAAGTGTTTGTGAGCTAAAAATCAAGAATGTGGGATACTGTGTCTGTGATTTGGAGAGCCCAGCGCTGCTCCCGACGCAGGAAAAACCAATTCTGCAGTGGAGACCTACCTGGCACTTGTGCAGGTGAAGCCAAAGGGAAGATATGCTTCATCATATTTTCTAGTCTTTGACTTGGAAGGATGTTGGTTTGAAAACCTATTTGGCGATGCTTCATCTCCTGCTTTGCGTTTGTGTGGCAGCCCCGTCAGAAACCTGTCCGTTATGCTAGTAGTAGCTTGACAAGGGTTTTCAGCTGCAGACAGTAATGCTTTTGTATTTGATTGCGGGCTGTTGGTAGTCATTAAACACTGAAACGCTATGAGTCAAATAGTTACCACAGCTTTGCCGTGTCCCTTCTGCTACCGAAAGTGTCCATATGAATCTCCTTTATTTGGTTATTTTAAACTTCACTAACTATATGGCTGCTTTCAGGGTCCGCCTGGCACAATCGTCACTACACAAGAGATGTTTCTGCGTATTGGTGTACATGGAGTGCTTTATCTCAGGGCAGGTTACTACATCAAAGGATATAAAGAGGATTTCACAGCTCTGTGTTGTGTCTCTTCAAATGATGATTGTTGTTCCCACCATAGGATTACTTTTTCAGACTCCCAAGGCATAACGTATAAAGCATGAATCATCTGTCTTTAGTCTGCAGAGCTTGTTCGTACCTGGGAGCTGTCAGGGTAAAACAGAATAATCCAGCAGCTTTATTACTGAGCTACAGAGGATGGATCTAGTTTAGGAACAGGGGGTTGCTGCACAATACTCCTGAGATTACTGCCACTTCTTCAGGTTATGCAATTTTGTTTTGAAGAAGTTTTGGAGGAAAAAATCTTTCTTCTGTTACGTTTTGCTGTCTCGCTGCACACTGTGATGGTGGTGGTCCTTTGGCTAAAGGCTTGTAATGACTCCGTGATCCTCCTCTTTCTCCCTTTCTGTATAGAACCTGACCTATGAGATTATACTGACACTGGGCCAGGCGTTTGAGGTAGCATATCAGCTGGCTCTGCAGGCCCAGAGGACCAAACCGCACCAGAGCGTCCCAGCTGGATCTGGATCAGAGGTCATTGAGACCAAGTCCAGCAAACCTGTGCCCAAACCACGAGGCAGCATACGCAAAACAGCGGTGAGTTGGTTGTTAAAAAGTATTGTAGTAAAAACACCAAATAAAGCTGAAATATTGTTCAACGTGTTCTCGAGCAAATTTGGAATTTTAAATCCTTTTACTTCTCTGTGCCAGAAAAAAATCTTTTTGTGTTTTGTGATTACATTTGCAGCACACGCCTAATTTTTTTGGAAGCAAAAACGATGTTAGATTGCTTGCGTCAGTCTACACCTCTCGACATCACTGTGGTTATGCTATGCTGATGTCCATCTGGGCATTAGCATTAAACCATTAAGAGGGAAGCTTGTGCTGAATATAAATGAGCCAAGTCCACCTCAGGGACAAGTCACGCATTTCTAGCTGCAGCTTAATGATCACAATGATTTAACAATGTAATTCTGTTCAGTGTTTTCATCTGTGTGGCTTTTTTTTTTCACATGTACATTTTTAAATGTGTTTAATCAGCACCTGAGCACACATGCACTTCATACTCAGTTACACACATCCACACCGATAAGCACACATAAGCTTCAAAATGCACCTGCAGTGTCTTCTGTGTTGTGTGCGACCTGTCAGACTCCTCATGTGTCATGCCTGTTAAAATCTGTGTCCCTTTTCCTGCCCTTTAAGTTCTTTGACTCTGTCGCTGCTTCGTCCTGGTTCTTTGTGCGCTTTCCCTTTTCTCTTCTAATCTTCGTCTCCGTCTGGCTCGCTTCTCTTCCTCCTGGTGGTGTTTATTCCTCCCAGGACTCTCCTCTTCCTCTCGACAGTCGTTACTGTTACTGTTCCACCTGCACCAACCACCGTCCCTCCTTCCTACCGCTGCACTCTGCCAGCCATGCTGCTCAGGTGCTGCCTCCTATCCCATCCCCATCCCTTCTCACCCACTCGTTGTTGTTATTTTTATTTCACTATCTTTTCTCTGCTATATGTTGAAAACTACAAATCATGATGTATACTGTTAACTCCAACGCCCTCTAGTGACACGCTTGTAGTAAGACAGACAAAGTTTATATACTGTACACAGAATTCTTTTTGGGTGTTTTTACTTAAACTTTATGATATACATAGAGAAAATGTTGTTATTATATTTTATCAATAAAAAGCCAGCAAAATTGTCTGCTTACTAATTGCTCCCAAAAGTGCTCAGCAAAATGAGAACCAGGAAAAGTTAAAATTGCAAAAATTGCAAATCTCATAGACCCATATTTTTATTGACATCTGAACACGCAAAACATTTTAACTGTTTACACTGAGAAAAACATAAGATCGATTTCTGGGAGATGAGGAAACCAGTTGCCGGACTTTCAGCAGAGAAATGTGTCCCATTCTTGTTTATTGTATTGTTTTTAGCTGCTCAGTAGTTCTCTGTCTTCTTTGTTGTATTTCATGGTGTGTCAACTGTTTTTAATTGTGAAAGGTCTGAACTGCAGTTCAGCACCGAAGCTATGCGGCTGTAACAGATGAAGTATGTGGTTTAGTTTAGTTTAGTCGAACTATGCAAGGCCTTCCCTGAAAAAGACGTCATCTGGATGGAAGCACGTGTTGCTCTAAAACCTGTAGATACCTTTCGGCAATAATGTTTTGCCATGTGTGCAAGCTGCCTATTTCATGGGAACGATCCACCCACATACCATGAGAGATGCAGGCTTTTAAACTGAGCACTGACGGTCCCTCTCCTCCAGAGGACTTTTCATCTGTGTTTTCTAAAAAGAATTTTAAATTTGGATTTGTCTGACCACATGACAGTTTTCCAAGTTACCTCAGAGCTTTGGCTCAGAGAAGATGGCAGTGCATCGCATAGTACTTCTGATCTTTTGAGCCCCAACTATTCTGAGAAATGTTGCTGCCATCAAATTCAAAATGACTTAATGTTTTTCATGAAATAGTGAAAAGTTAAAAACCTTTTTGTCTAATATAATAAATAAAATATGGGTTTATGAGATCTGCAAATCATTGCATCCTGTTTTCTTTACATTTTACGCAGCATTCCAACTTTTTTTGGGATCGGGGTTGTAATTTTATGATAATTGATGGATAGGTGTGATGCTGCATCGTTTATGGAATCTGTTTAAACACAAACATCAACACTTTCATGGGTAAATGTGGTTAAATTTCACCACAAACAATTACAGTTTGTTGGCACAATAATACTTCATTGCTGCATTTTGAATCTAAGCATTACAAAAAGTGTAATCCGCCTCGTATGTGAAGATTCAGATATTTCATTGCTGTCTGTTTGTACTCACAGGGGGACATCGTGGACCAGGAAGGCGATTCTCAGTCCCAGGGTAGTGCCACGTGGCTCATGGACCCCAAGGAATCCAAGCGCACTATCAGCACTAAGTACGAGACCACCATTTTCTGAGTGGACCTCTCTTCCTCCTGGGCTCAGCCTCACCCTCCTTCCTTCCCCTCCTTCTGTGTGCCTTTCACTGTGACGCTGCCTCTTTCTCCGCGCTGGACCTCTGCTCCTCCCCACCGCCATCACTTGTTTCCTCCTCCGACAACACCACAGTCTGTGGCAACTGACCAGCTGTTGCCCCTTCTTATGTTTAACTCCCAGCACCTTTACACTTTTTCTCAATTATTAATGCAACCCCTCCACCTCGCCCACCGTCTTCTAGCTGTCTAGTTGGTATCTCTTCTACTGTGAGCCTGCCACTCACTTTCCCTTTTAGTCCTCCTTTCTGTTTACTTTATATGCTTCCTCCAACAATGCTTCCCCCTTTTTCTTTTTTTTTTTTTCTTTTTTTTTTTTTTCTTCCCAACTGTCAACATCCCACTCTTTACTCTTGGTGATAAGCTCTCTCTTTTCTTAATGCTTTTCTTGCTCTGTTAGGAGACGGCCGCTCTGAGGCTTTTCACTCTGACGTTCCAACTCCTGACTTCACCGAGTGCTGAGAAAACTGATTTTTACCACAGCCAAGAGTGACCCACTGCACACATCCTGTACCTGGATGGACACGTTTCCTGAGGAAACTGTGAAACTGATCCTGTAATTCTATGCATCAGTCGGACTGTAGCATGTTTATGTTCGCAGGGATGCAGGTGTTATTGAGGTTAAATAAGATCAATTAAGGGCAAGGCTTTTTTTCTTCTTCTTCTTCTTCTTACGGTCAGCTGCCTGCTTAAAGCCAAAAGAGGCCAAGATCCTAGCACTGTGATATGATCCTTTTGATGCTAATGAAGTAAGCATTTTGGGGTGGGGTTTCTAGAGAGCATCAGAGGGACAGAATAGGGCACAGAGGCAGACATGGATCTGCATGTTAGTGGTCCTTGCTCCAAAAAAACAGCTCAAAATAATTCAAAACTGGCATGCCGTCAACTATCAGTCAGGATTTAAACTCAATGCTTCGTCTAGAGTGAACTAACTACACCTAAGCACTTACATAAAATCCTCAAGTTTGAAAGAATAAGTGCATTTTCCTCTTTTTTTTTTTCCTTTCACAACAAATGCCTTCAGTGTTCATCCTGTCAGCATTGCCTTTCCCCCCCAGTCATACCAGGTTAATGTTTCACAGATGCTTGGTGAAAAGAGTAAATCATTACGAAGGACTTAATCCATCACTATAGTGCTGTTTGTGTCCATCGGTTTTACTTTATTTTAACTCCACTGCTTTGTGTGCGTGTGTCTGTGTCCCTTCCCTGTAGCTGACACTGTGGCCAATCCCAGACAGTGAGAAAAGGACAGGAATGAGCCCTGTTGAGTGGTGGATAGGATGTTTTGCTGGATCATTGCCCCACTTCTCACCGAGCAGATCACATCAGCAGTCGGATTGTGCCCACAGTTACACACAGGCCTGGAGAATAAGACGGATGTAAACCTTTCGCCAACGCAACACGCTCCCCCGGTTCATCAGACTTCTCCAACTTCATCACCCTGCACGCACGCACGCACGCACCCGCCTCCATTTAACTTCTCGATGCTTAGAAAAGTGATGGTTGTTCCGTGCGACATTAGAGACGGATGTGTTTGTTGTGTTGCGTGCATTTCCTCCGAAATGAACCATCACGTCCCTCACTGAGAGTTGGTGTTTATCGTTTCAGGAAATGTACCTGCCGTTTTCAAAGCAGAACTTGTAGTTAAAGGGGAAGTTGCTGCAGAGATGAGGAACATTCACTTTTTATTATGAAACAAACTGTCAGACGAGAGACCTCACACTGTAGGTACACACTTCTTCCTGGGTTGTTTGTCCTGTATCCAAACATTTTAGCTGCTTTCATCACCGTCAGCTTACATACATGTGTAACTGTGATAAAACAATGTAATCTTGCATGGGAGGAGCTCTCTTACCAAACTCAAGGGGCAAAGAAACTGACACTAAAAGACTGTTTTATATTGAAATAACGGGGGATGGCGTTTATTTTACTTTTTGCGTGTGTGTGCGTGTGTGTGTGTGTGTGTGTGTGTGTGTGTGGGCGTTTACTTTTTTTATAGGACTATGATTTGTCCTAATGCTGGAACTGGATCAGGTGTGGTTCTTTCTCTCCTTCCCTGCCCCTTTGTTCAGTTAATCTCGACAAGATTATTCACCAAACCTGCCATGCAGGCTGGTACGACTCTAGATTTATAGCTGCAGACAAGAACAATAGGGCACGGCATGTTTCTCTAGCTAACTCCTAATATGTTGACTGTTAATGGTACTGTTTGGTCCACCAATCTGTATATGGGTGCATAGTCGGCTCATTTTGATTTAACTCTTGTATATGTGGTACATTTTTATCCGGCCAGTACGATAACTCTATGGTACACTGTCTTCAGCGCGCTGGTGTCAGCACCTTTAGCCATCAGCCTGGTCCTGCTCTGCT
The DNA here is from genome assembly GCF_057381915.1 of Diplotaxodon limnothrissa. NCBI lineage: Eukaryota > Metazoa > Chordata > Actinopteri > Cichliformes > Cichlidae > Diplotaxodon > Diplotaxodon limnothrissa. The sequence goes on from NC_140615.1 coordinate 23,702,599, forward strand.
TTTGCACATTGCTGAGGATCAGGAAAGATATTTTGGGACTAATCTGATGACAACAATGATGAGAATGATATTGTACATGAATCTAGCGGTCTGTATTTTGATACTTGAATGATTTTTGTTTTTATAGATATCTATATATATATATGTATGTATATGTATGTATGTACGTATGTAATTTTTGACACTTGTCAAAAAAGAGAAAAGGACTATGTCTTATAAAGTTAAACATATCGTGAATAAATACCCTGTGATTTAAAAAAAAAAAAAAAAAACATTAAAAAAAAGAAGGCTGAGAACATGACTCAGAAGAGGGACCTCACTTCAGAGAAAAAGATTGTAAATAATCTTGGGCTTCCAGTCTTTTTTATGATTATTTTTCATAATTGTACAACTAATAAATGGTACAGTTAGAATCGTTGTCTCTGGATGTTTATTAGGACATTCTTTGTTCTTGTTTTAACGGCTCTTCCTCCAAATTTGGGTAAATTTCTGATGGATTTACAGTTCTGTTGCAGTCTTTAAGGGTAAGTGATGCATGAGTGTCGATGCATTCAGAGTATCTCGATTTGGCTCAGGGCAGCTGAGGTTAGTGGACGTCTTCCAATGAAATGTTTGCCCTCCACCCCATCTCCACATCATAAACTTCTCTGCAACAGCTCAGTGGATTTACAAAGGAAATCTGTATTACAGCTGCTTCTTCTGTCAGTCTATTAAAAAAAAAAAAAAGTTCATTAAATCAGAACAAAGAGAAACTTTTTATTTGAACTGAAGTTCACTTTTCAGCACAGGATTATAAACACAACAGTTTTGCTTTTCTTTGCCCCTTTGACCTCGGTCCCTTCAGTTTTATTACTGCTGTCACCTTTTAAACCTTACATGACCCATATTGTGCTTTTGACTTTGTGTTCATGTTTAGCTTTATCTGCTCAAGTTAATTTAAATATTGCAAAGGTTTGAAATTGCCCCAACTTCTGGTTGTGCTTTGACAATTATTTTTTATCTTTGTTATGAGGGAAATGAGTCAGAAGAAAATTGCTGCAGCTATAATTCGAATGCCAGCTGCGGTGAAATGTCAACAACAAGACGTTGATGTGTTTACTCAAAATAATTATTACATTTGTGAGTATAAAATGAAATAGACTTTTAATGTTGACTGAATAGAAGTTCTAATGTTGGTTTTGGGGGAGAAAAGGCAAATCTCACTCAGTTTATTTAACAAAATATTTAAGCAAGTGATTGAAATACCTGATGTTTTCCGTGTATTACAAAGTATTTCCAATTAAACTTAAGTTGTTCATTGTTTTTAGCTGCAAATTCAACTGGCAAGAGTGAATTCAGTTTGTTCTGTAATCTAAGTAATGAGTACGTCTTTAAAAAATGTCAAACTATGGCTGCATCTTTGATGTGACTGCTTGCATGGAAAAAAAAAAAAAAAAAGTACTAGCAGCGGCCCAATGACAGATGAGATGATGGAGATGTTTACACATCTGTCACAGACATGCTGCTGTTCCTGGAAAACAGATGCTGACTGTGAGATCTGATCCACAGATGTTCTGCTTTGCTCACAGAAATCACACAGACTGTGTGTGGTATCTGGCCTGTAAAAATGGAAAATATTATTACTGAAATAAATGTTTGGTGGTAGTAATTTTACAATCAGATGCTGAGAATCTAGGTTACCTTGTATTCTCACAGAAGTTGTGTTGTAGTCATGTTGGTCAGGCAAGCTGAAATAGCTCCACATCTACTGGATGGGTTTCCCTTGCATTTCCCACAGATACAAATGTCCTAAAGCAACAGTCTTTAATGGCTCTGATTAACCGCTTAATTTTCTGAGGTTGACACACTCATGTTTTAGTATTAATTGCAGTGAAAATTGATGCAGATGTTCCTGTTCCCCTCAAGATAGTTCAATTTTGATTTGGCAACAGATCAAACTTTCTTTTTGTGCTGTAATTTCCTGCTTCTTCTGCTACTCAGTGATAAAAATCTTAGAAACGTGGTGTCAAGCCAGATACTTACTCTGGATGGCATTACATTGGCTTCCAGTAACACTGAGAGGAACCTTGGAGTCATTTCTGACCAGGATAGATCTTTCAGTGTTCATATTACACAAATATCTAGGACAGCATTGTTGCAATTGTGCAATATCTCAAAATTAGAAACGTGCCGTCTCAGAGTGTTGCTGAAAAATTAGTTCATATGTTATTACTTGTAGACGGCAATATTACAATTCATTATTTTCAAAACTCCCTGAAAAGCCTTCAGTTGAGCCGAAATGCTCCAGCAAGATAACTAACGGAGCACATTTCTCCCATACTGGCTTCTCTTCATTGGCTGCCTGTTAAATCCAGATATCCTGCTCCTCGCATACAAGGTTTTGAATAATGAGGCTCCATCTTATCTTAAACACCTCATAGAACTGTACCACCCCAACAGAGCACTTCGCTCTCAGACTCGCGGTTCCTAGAGTATTTAAAAGTAGAATGAGGGGCAGAATGTTCAGCTTTCAGGCCTCTTGTCTGTGAAAGCAGCTCCCAGTTTGGATTCGGGAGACAAACACCCTTTCAAATTTAAAGATAAATCTCTATTTGATGAAGCTTATAGTTAGGGCTGGATCAGGTGAGCCCAAATCCTCCCTTAGTTATGCTTCAATAGGCCAAATCTTCCAGGGGCTTCCCACGATTCAATTCAATTTTATTTATACAGCGACAAATCACAACAACAGTCGCCTCAAGGTGCTTTATATTGTAAGGTAGACCCTACAATAATACATTGTGAGAAAAACCCAACACTCATAAGACCCCCCTATGAGCAAGCACTTTGGTGACAGTGGGAAGGAAAAACACTCTTTTAACAGGACGAAACCTCCAGCAGAACCAGACTCAGGGTGGGGCAGCCATCGGCCATGACCGGTTGGGGAGAGAGAAGGAAGACAGGATAAAGACATGCTGTGGAAGAGAGCCAGAGATGAATAACAAGTATGATTCAGTGCAGAGAGGTCTATTAACACATAATGAGTGAGAAAGGTGGCTGAAGAAGAAACACTCAATGCATCATGGGAAACCCCCAGCAGCCTACACCTATTGCAGCATAACTGATCCAGCCCTAACTATATGCTTTAACAAAAAGGAAAGTTTGAAGCCTAATCTTAAAAGTAGAGATGGTGTCTGTCTCACAAATCCAAACTGGAAGGTTTGGATGTACTGAGTATTTTTCACTCACTATGTGTTTATACACCGCTCTGCACTTATCATCACTTATTATTAAACCGTGGCTCTTTTCCACAGCTTGTCTCTAGCCCTGCCTCCCTCTCCTCATCCACAACAGGTGGCGACAATGGCCGCCCCTCCCTGAGCCTGATTCTGTTAAAAGGTTTTAAAAGGGAGTTTTTCCTTCCCACTTTTGCCAGGTGCTTGCTTATAGAGCCTCATCTGATTGTTGGGGTTTTGCTATTATTGTAAATTATATTGTATTATTCATGTTTTTTATATTATATTGTATTATTGTAGCGCTTTTACTTTACAAGTAAAGGGCTTTGAGACGACTGTTGTGATGTGGCGCTATGCAAATCCAATTGAATTACAGTACATTGGTTTAAATATGTTATTAACATGCGTATATATAGTGATATATAGTGTTATAATAACTTAATATAAGTGACAGTATTCCACACAGAAAAGTAAAAGGTGAAAAATCATTTGAGGTTTCGCTCGTTTTACTGCTGTTCTCCTATTGGCTCTTCCTTGGAAAAGTCTCAGTCGCCCAGTTCTCTGATTGGCCACAAACCAACCTGTGCGGAAGTTAATTGCCTCACCTGGCCGTAAGCCTCTCACACTTCTCCCGTCTGTCACTACCAGTCGCATAGTTTTACTTCCAGGAACAGCACTGTCGGGGGAGTGAGGTGCACCGCAGCTATGGACTGACAGCAGCGCAGTTTCACCGACCTTTCTCGCGCATATCTGGTAAGTTATCAGGAAACTGTCCTCTTAAAAGCGTAATGTGCTCGTTTAGGGTGAAATCATGGGTTACAATGGAGGCAACGACGAAATAAAGTTGTGTGAAAGCTCGTAAGTCTACTTTATGAAAATACAGTGATCATTTAGAGTGGTGCGTGTGTGTAAGTGTGTGCGCTCGATTTGTTCAGAGCAGATTTTACCATCAGGTGTAACATAATGTTTTTGTGTTTGTTTGTTTTTTTACTTAGTTTGTAAGTTTTGACCCTGGAGTGTCATTTTGTGTCTGTTCGGGTGGAGGAGAGTGCAGCAGGAATAGAGAGACGGGTAAGATATTCAGCAAAAGACTAACATCAGTATCAGAAATGCTCCGATATGCATTACTTATCAGTTTTTATGCTCTAAATTTGTTTTTAGAGATAACACAACTGACCATAGTGTTTAGACCCTGGTTATCTGAGTCAGGATTAATGCAAATATTTGCTCATAAATGTCACTAACAGTCATTTTAATGGAACAAGTGTAAACATTAAAGACATGTTTCTGTTCTCTCAAACAGGCTGTGAGTTGCACAACCCAATGTTAACCATGAATCTTTGTTTATTGTTAATCATTAAACCAGCTCTGGCTGGCTAACCTTGAATACATACTTAACATTTTTGAGTTTTTCAATAAGGCACTGTGATTTGTTATCAAAAGCTATCAATCATTATCCTGGGTTTTTAATAAGTCTAGCTCACAAACTGTGCAGCTGTTCTCACATTTAAGGCCTGGAGCTGATCCTCCCTTTTAATATTTTAAAGGTTTCATCCGCTCATGTGTTTGGCTTCATTTAAGAGTTGTGTCGAAGACATGGAAGCAGGCAAAGTGACATTCCTGTCACTATTAAATCCTGACTCAGCTGTGGGTGCAGTGTGCTTTGCCAGTGCTCCAGTTTGAGAGGTGTTGCCTGCTCAGGTTTGGACAAAGGGAGGGACAATAATTAGCTGCTTACTGTGGGAGGCCGGTGTGTGCTTTGTCAACTAGCTTTTGTTTCCAGAAAACATGTGGGAATGTGGGGGTTGATGATCAGGTTTTTCATCAGCTGCCTTTGCTAAGTTTTCATGTCATCAGGTCAAAAGTGCCATGTACAGAAGATGGAGCTGATAAGTTCAGTGAACAAAGGAAAAGTCTGTCACTGTCTTTGCATGACTCAAATCTTAAAAGTAATGAGGTGAAAAAGCTGACGGTAAAATTGAAAAATAGTTACATGTCCTCTAAAAATGTATTTCATTTTCTTCAATGTAGTGTTTAATGCTACTTTTAAAAAACATGCTTTTTAATTAGATGCAAGATTTCAAAACAAAAGTCATAGAAAATCCCCCACTTGTTACCCAATCTTACTGTTCAGTAATATTTCAAATATTTCACTTGCAGCAATAAAATTATGCTCTTTATGGGCCCACAGGAAGCTTTTTTTAAGTGTTGTTTTTATGAGAATGTTCGATGTACATTGTAATTCTTATTCTGACAGAGTTATGTATTGTTTTTTGCTGAATGAGCCTCTGAGTGTCTGAGTTTCTCTCACTTCTCGAACCACATTAATTTACTATTGCACAAATAAACTAAAGCTGTGACACACAGCATGTTATTTTGGGGGATAATTTGCATGCAGGCGCAGCAGGGTATGAAAAGAAACTTTAATTCTGTTACTCTTGTATTTTTAATCAACATAATGGTGTTGCTTGTGCTTTCACAAACATACCTGAACTGGCTGCAGCACTATGTGGTAAAGAAGTTCTATACCAGGTCGTAAAATAGCTTTTTTAAGTAAAATTATCAATTTGTCTGACCCATTTAGCTTTATAGTTAATTAGCTAAAAAACTTTTGACGACCATTGTCGACAATTTTTCCTCTAGCCCTAAAAAACACCTACTTGAAGTTGCCTTTTCTTTACGCTCTCATTAAGAATCAACCTGTTGGTTTGGTTGATTTTTTTTATTTTATTTTTTATTTTTTTGCGACTAGCATACTTTCCTCATGCCTTGACTTGCCAGTAGTGATACGCAAAAGATAGGGAGCGGAGGCACAAGCATGCTGTAACACAACATATCTGGATTCTTAGCACAAATTTGCCATGATGTGAGGTATACCGTGTGTATTTGCAAGTAAGAGCGTTTGATTGTTATATCATAATGGCTGAAATACTGATTATTAAGGGATGCTGACAGCACTGTCTGCTTGCGATGACGAGTTCATTTTCCTGATTTGTAGAAATATCTTAAAGACCAAACCAGTAATGAATTATAAATACATAAATACACTGTTACAGGTGGCAAAAAGAAGGAAAGCACAATTAAGCACAAGCAAAATTAATAAGTCTGAAGATGCCAAATTTCTGAGATATTTGGCATTTTTGCTAGAAACTGACTCAAAAATTTAATTTTTTTTAAAAATATGCGAGAGGTCTCCATAAGAGGTCTTTTCTGTTGGCATACAGGTGAGTTTAATTATTAATAAATGAAACATTTAATCTGTTTCCTGTGAAAGACATCACTATGCATGACAGATATGCATAACTGAAAATATTCTCCATTTCACAGCTACTCTCCTTTAATGCGTGCCTCGATCCACGTTGTTTTTAAAAAAAGGCGAAAAGTTTTAGCTCAACCATTATTTTATTTAATGACTCAATTAGCATAACTAGATTTGCTTAATATATCATAGTGACCATGACAGCACATTTGAATCATGTTACAAAAATAAGACGGCCATTACATTATGAGGATCATTAAACTATCAGCTGTAATTTATGACCTTAATTTATCACAATAATTGTAAAGATGCTGTTTTGTTTACCAACTAATTCTCTAGCTATATTTAGCCTCAAACTAAGGCTTCATCAGTCAGTGGTCAAAGAAATGAACATTTTCCACTGTGGAGATAGTAGTGACTCACAAATTTCATCTGATTGTAGTTTCATGCTTTTGTCCTTGACATTTCAGATTTTTCCTGAGACAGACTTTCAGTGAGATTTACACAAACGAAACAGGGCCGCGAAGAGCATGTGATGCCCTCATCTTCCTTCATGTGCAAAGCCAAAGAGTGACACGTGGCCAGGTGGTGTTCCCGTAGCAACATGGACAGCGCAGGAAGCTCGGACAGCGTAATCAGCACGAACTCTGGCTATGTGAGTGCCGCTGTAGCGCTTTATCTCAGTCGTCTGTATTACTGACTCTCTCGTACAGAACAAACACAAACGCTTCTCTCCTCGACTGGAAGAGAATAAAGAAATAATTGAGATTTGTGAAGTCTGAGAGATGAGAGGAACTGAATTTATAATTGGTGAAAGGTTCTCATGTTTAGTCAGTGAGGAGCTTTCAAAGGGTTTCAGCACATGTTTTCATAAATGAAGTATAAACAATCTGAAGCCCTCAGACACCAGCAGCCACCTGAAATAATTTTTTTCCAACAGGCTAATATAGAATAAGAGAAAACTAGGAGATGGATGGGAGTTGTTCCTTTGGATCTGTTTGAACTACTGCATATTTAACACACAGACTACCAGCTGGGTTCCCAAGAATTATTTACTGTAAGAAGAAATCACAATAGTAAACGTTATTTCTTCTTGGAGTATTGTTAGATATGGTAAAAAATGGCAAAGTTGCAATTAATTTGCATACTTTGTGCCTAATCTTACAGATTTAATCTACATTATTTCTTAAAAGCTTATTTATCATCCTTTGGTTCTGGTGCCAGTAAGTTTAATCATTATTTGTGGTGAATTTATATGATGAAACCAATTCAGTTTCATTTTGACTTCAATATAAAATAACTGAAATAAACACGCAAAAATCAGTTGGTATCCCTGAAATGTAATCCGTCCAGTTTGCTCTGGGTCTGCCCTAAAGCCTCCTCCCTCTAGGAGATGCCTGAAACACCTTGTCTAGGGCTACGTTCACACTGCAGGTCTTAATGCTCAATTCCGATTTTTTGATCAAATCCGATTTTTTTGTCTCCTCGTTCACACTACAAATAAAATGCAACAGCAAACGCGCTCTAGTGTGAACGCTCAAAGCGGCCCGCATGCGCAAAAGAAGATGTCACACACAACGCGCTCTGTTTAGACCAAGAACAAACAGTATTGTTTGACTGATGGCCGTTAATATAAAGACTTCGGACTTTACGTTTCCCAATTTTTGCTTTAAGTTATTTTGTTATTTACATAATAATGTAAATAACCTAATAATGATCCTTATTGCTGTTTAAGAGAGGAGCGGCGCTTCAAAGGATAGCTGCAGATTTCTGTCAGAATCTGCAGATTATACAGTACAAATAAAATGTTTACGTTGTCTTCCCAACAGTTTCACTGACATCTACACTGGATGGCTAGGAAGCGTTCGCGATGTCTTCTCGGGCGCTGATAATTGGCTTCAGTCTTGTGTCGGTGACGTAAAAGGCGGATTTAATGCGACTTGACCGTTCAAACAGCAGTCGCTTTCTAAAACATCGGATATGTATCGGATTCAGTACCACATACGAAAGTGACCCAGATCGGATTTGAAAATATCGGATTTGAAAATATCGGATTTGCGCCGTTCACACTGTCATAGCATGATCGGATATGGGTCGCATAGGGTCAAAAAAATCGGATTTGATGCGCTTTCGCCTGCAGTGTGAACGTAGCCTAGGAGGTATCCTGGTCAAAGGCCAAACCACCTCAACTGGCTTCTTTTGAGGAAAAGGAGTAGTTGTACTCAATGCCCCTCCCAGATAAGCTCCCAACTCTATCTCTACAGGTGAGCATAGACACCCTTTGGAGGAGACTAGTGAGTCACTACACAGAATTTCCCCCTTTTCTGGCTGAGAACCACGGCCTTAGACTCGTAGGTCCTGATTCTCATTCTTCATGCTTCACACTCAGTTGTAAACCACTCCAGTACGAGCTGGAGGCCGCTGGCTGATGTAGCCAAGAGAACCACATCGTCTGCAAAAAGCAGAAATGAGAACTTGAGACTACAGAATTCAACACCCTCTACCCCTTGACTGTCCTTAGAAATCATTGACAAAGGACAGCCCTGATGGAGTCCAGCACCCATCAGGAACAAGTCTGACTTTTTGCTGCCAATGCAAATTAAGCTGTCACTAGAAACAAGTCAAACTAATGAAGCTAAACACATAATACAGGCAGTTATCACACCTAGTTTGCCTCATGCTATGCTCCGGGCATGCTGGTATGTGACTGGAGGAGTTTCTGCCCGCCTGTCTTTGTTTCGGGATTTTCCAGCTGAATGCTGGACATCAGCAGGTGGAGTTTTTCACGCTATGAGAAGGGTCATTGCTGCTGAGACTGGAGCTTGCAATATAGCTTTTTATTTGTGGCGTGATCAGAGCACAACTCAGCTGTTTCAGGTAGATCTCGTGACACTCTCATTTCTGATAACGTCCAGTCTGGGAGGTTCCCTATCCTGCTAATAAATGCAGTAGTGGAGTCTTTCTTCTTCTAACATGACTGACAGACTCCTCCCGCCCCACACACCAGCACTGTGTGGTAATTTAAATTAGAGCCTATGACAAACTGAATAAGATGTTATATTATTAAAACTGTATGGGGACAATTGGGTATTTTTAAAAAAGCGTTAAGAAATGCAAAACAGTTGTGTGATAATATGAGAATCAAATTGAGAAAGTCATGAAAAATACACATGATAGGAAAAAATATCTAATTTCATTTTTTGTGCAGAGTGAAGACAGCATGGACCACTTATCTGCAGAGGAGAGGGCGTGTCTCACGTATCTGGAAGAAACAATCGAAGCGCTGGAGACGCAGGAGGACAGCGGCGTATCGAATGATGAATCACATCATGAGAGTCTAACAGAAAAAGCAGATCAGATGAGAGTAAATGGTATGTGATGTGCTGTTGTGTATATTTTCTTGTGTACCTTTATTTGCATCGCAGATGCACGGTTTGTGCTGCAACACTAACTGTTGTAATTGTGTTTTTCTTAATTAGACATTTCCACTTTGATGCCTAATGGCTCCAAACGCGACCAGAAATCATTTCTAAGTGATGAAGTGCCCACAGCACCACCTGCATCCACAGCATTAGCCACAGAAGGAAAAACTCAGCTAAATCAAATCTCTGAACCACAAGTCAGTCCTCTAATCCCTGAATCTTCTACTGATACCAGAATCCACTCACCAGATATACAGACTGAGATGTCACGCTCAGCCACAAATGAAGATGCTGATCCTGAGAGTGTCAAAAGTACAATTGTTTGTCCAGGACCATCTACTGACACCTCTGAGATTGATCTGAGTGTAATTCCACCTCCCTTAAACTTTAGGGATGAACCTGACTCTCCTTCACAGCCTGTGAACGTAAAAGACCTTACTCCATCTGTGGGAATTTCCAGGAAAAAGCCGGGAATAACCTTTGATTTGGAGCAGATTCGTCAGAGGGCCTCTGTCAAGAAAGATTTGACAAGCCCTGTGACCAAGGTGCCTCAAATCAAACCTCAGCCTGAGTCTCTCAGTCTGCTCACAAGTTCACAAATTGTTGCTCCAGCGTCTCCTGAAAGTGCAGAGCCCAAAAGTCCACCTGTTGTGGCCCCAAAGCCTAAAAAGCTGCCCCCCAACATTATTCTGAAATCTCACAAGATGACTAACTCTGATGGAAACTCAGCGCATCCAGTGCTCAACAGCAGTGAACAGCGGCCATTCTTGGATCCTCACAAAGTTCGCATGGAGGCTCTCAGAAAGCTCGGCCTGCTTAAAAGCAGTGAGGAGGAAGAATCGATCCCAAACCAGAGCTCTAAACTTCCTCTCAAAACCAGAGTGTCTTGGGCAGCTTCATCTTCTTCTTCTCCTCCAATCAGCCCTGCAGCTCCAAATGAACCACCATCATCACAGTCTTATAACCTTCCCCCTGCCTCTGTTACTGTCCAGCCTTTGAACCCTGGTGCTATATTACCATCAAACACTTCTACTGCTCTTACAGTTCTGGATCCTGATATTCTCCCAGCACCTGCTGATTTCAGTGACCCCACTGAGCTTTCTCCTTCAGAAAATCAACCATCTGCTGTCAAAGATGCCACTTCTCTTACCTATTCTGGCCTGGTCAAGCAGCTGACACCGCCAAAGGTCAAATCAGCCAGCCTCGGGCGCACTGAGGTGGGTATAAGCAGATATACAGCAGGTCAAGACTACGGTGAGGCCAGTCAGGGCACCAGCATTAATCAGAACCTCAACCAGCTGCGTAACCATCGACCGCGCCCCGCCTCTCTTGGGAGTAGGAAGGAGTTCTCAAGTGCTCAAGGAGAGGATTTGGAGGCAGAGCCTTCCATTACTAAAGAGCCAGCCTCACAGAAGGCCTTGCCTGCCCACACTGCCTTGCATCACTCCAGAGACACTCAGAAACTGCCTCGATCACAAGGTATCAGCGTGCTGATCTGCCCTCGTTCAGAAAATGAAGAGGACCGCCGTGGGGCCCTGAAGAAGCTCGGACTGCTAAGAGATTGAATATGCACCTCATTTATCTGTCAGACTACTTTAAGATGATGTATGTTAAGAGACATACCAGAGTTTTCTACGTGATTAATATGGACAGTTAAAAAAAAAAAAAAGCTTTCAGGAAGCAGCTTAACCACATATTTATGCATTTTTATTTTACTGCATTGACAAAACTTGGAATTAAATGACTGTCAAGGACATTATTGAATGTACTTTTTACCTATATTGTACAACCTTATTTCCAATGTTTTTTCCCCACAGCACTAGCAGTCAAGGATATTTTTAATATTCATTAACTGTCACTGTGATATATGTACTTTTGTAAAGTAAATGATGTTGCTTTTATGAGACAATAGCGAGTTATTTAGTCATTTCAGTTTATTTTGTGAAGTAACCTTCTTAATGTCCCTCGCTGTGTGCTTTCAAAGGGTCTCTTTGTACTTCTCCTTTTAGGTACTTCCATGTGTTGCTGTTGTGTTATGTAATTTGATTTTCACTTCCTACAGTCTGTTAGACTTTTTGTCTGGTTTTGTTTCCTTTTACCAACCGCTGGCTAGTACTCAGATTTGTGCATTTACTGTGAACTGCGCTGAACCTATTTGCTTTGTAGAGTTTGTATCATAACTAGAAGATGTTGTTTTTCTTTTTAAATCAGTGGATATGGGGAAGGGATGTTCGGGAACATACCTTACCGTAACTCAAAGCACATAGTCGGTGAGCACTGGGTGAGAAGGATCTAAAAGGTTTTTTGCATGGCTGAATAATGATGCATAAGCTTGTTACATAGCAGCTACATGTCTGGAGTTAATGGGTCGACAAGGTGCAGGCATTTATTGCATCTTTTATTTAAACCATAAACTGACTGCTTTCTGAATGTCATTGTTTTGACTCCTTTTGGTCATTTTTTTTTAAAATGCAGATGCGTCTGTCATATCGAATCGAAACTTGAGGCACCAGTTTTGTGGCTCAGCCTCAGCAACTTTATCTGATGTGATGATGAGTGAACTAGTACAACCTGTTTTTCACCTCGCGGTTCAGCCTTCATGGAACATCTTTGCTGCTCATGATGGCTCATTTACGAGCCGACGGTTTGTCTGAAAAACATTTTATTGCTGCTGCAGGCTTTTTAGACAAATAGAATTGCTCTTTCCTGTAATTTGCCGGTGAGGTCACCTACTTCTGTGAACGCAAGCTCAATTTGAAAAAGTGTTTTATCTGAGCAGCTGTTTACAGCAGGGTGCAGAACTACAGAGCTAATAAAGAACAAAGCAGGGACTGGATCAACACATTTGGCTATTTTTGGAACTAAACTTTCCAGACAGTACTGATGGAAAAAATGAGCAAAATTAAAATTTTCTTGGCGTGTCCAGGCGGATAACAATGACTCCTCTTTAATTGTCCAATTAGAAATTAGCAAGGTGAAGGTGCGCTGTCTCTGCATGGCTGGATCAGTGCCAATGGTACTGTGTCATTGTTGTAATTCTTTGAGCCCTGCCCTTGATACCAGCCCTTAACTCACAAATCGTTTTGTTCTGACCCTGATAACGCCTAGGACAGCTTTGCAGCATTTTTTTTTTAAAGTCCAGCCTCTAGTTTGCATTTTCTACACTCAGAATATTTCCATGCTTTTTTGTTTAAAGTCTAAAAATATTTTTATAAGAAAGTAAATCCTTGATGTCGATCTCCCAGTCGCAATTTTTTTATACGAGCCGAGTGGAAATTTGAATATTGTTTTTAATATTTTACATCAAGAGATGAAGCACATTTGTTTAATTCGGAGTTGAATAGTACTCACTGTTTTGTTCCAGACACCAAGAAGCTAGTATGTAAAGTATCAGTGGTTTATTTTTGTTTAGCTCAAAGTGAACATCCTCATTCCCTATAAACCCAAGAGAAGAGAAAGCAGCTACAGTAGGTGCCGTCAGACTGACACAGGCAGCTTTGTGCTGCACTGTGGCGTGTTGGTATGTGAGCTATTTTTCCTTTCCACCTGAGTGCAGCAGACCTGACTGACAAGGACTCAATGACAGCAACTGTCAGCTTTCACAGTTCTTCTCCTAGGATCCTGAAACAGCCACTATGAGAAACATACCATAAAATTTTCCCTACAGAGAAAATGAAAACTTTTAGTGATTGGTATGAAATGTGACAGAGGTGAACAAGAGTCTACAGAGCGAACACCTGTCCATCATACTACAGCAGTAATGTTCAAACTGTGGGGCACAGGAGAGTCGAAGGGGGCAGCGATACGTTTAGCACTTGCATGTGACACACAGCTCTATGCTGAAGTACCAAACTTCAGAATGTACAAGACTTCAGTTACCTATCACGATGTCCATGTGTGCTCTTAAAAAAATACCCACATAACAACTGGCTTGAGTATTGTACATTTTTGTGTTTTCTTCAGTGTAAAAACAATCCTGTGATATTTTTCTGAACATTCATGGGTGCACTGCAGTCAGGGATAATGTATTCTTTCAGTTTATATCAAATTATGCAAAGCATAGTTCTAAAATTTGGATGCAAAAAAAGAAAAAAAAAGAATGATAATTATCCAAAATTTTCAATATATAATTTTAGAGTGTGTTTATATCACTGTAACACTGAGACAATCTTTGTTTTCTGAAATCCTGGAGGACGTTTTAGCTGTCATAGCAGGAGGAGCACAAGTTTGGTAGTGATTGTTGGATCCACTAAAGAGAGGATCTACTAGTGTGTGTACATGTGTGTACGCATACTAGGACATTTAATAAAACTGACTCTTCATTAATCATATTTATTCCTTCTGCTCTGACGAGTCAAAACCTCACGTTTGTATTACTTTCTCACTTTGAAACCTGCAGCCACTAGAGTGCAGTCTAGATTCATATGTGGGTAGAACCGCAACCGCTTACGCTGTATCCATAATGGCAGAGGGCCATATGTTGCTGTTGCACATTTGAATTTGTGCACAGATGCGATTGATTTTTTCTCTCCTTTTATTTCTCAAATAAACTGCACACAGAAAAAGTGCTTAATTAAATATTTCGATTTAAAAAAATATGGAGTAAAGTGAAAACGGATCAGTTTCTCTGTGTACCATTCACTTTTGTAATAACGGTTGTCTTTTGTTTATTTGCTTTTTATATGTATCCTTGAAAAGCCCTCTAACTGCATTTATGGATGAGATTAGACTATCCCACCAGATAATCTGACATTATGGCACATCAGTGAGGATTAAAATGCATTTGCTGTAGGCCTAGACCAGGACAAAGTAAGTCTGCATCAAAGGGGGTTTCACTACCAAAAATGTGAACCAGAAAGTTCAAGTTTTAGTTTCAAGCTTAGTCATTAAAAGTGTGCGTGTGTGTTTGTGTACGTATGTGGGAGGAGGATTCAGTTTACCAATTAACTGAGCTATTCAATCTCACTAACAATGCTTTTCTGTGGAAAATTGGACCTGTTGCATCTTAGATGTTTTGTCTTTCTTCGGGGTAACATGGCGGTGCGGTGGTTAGCACTGTCTCTACCATTGCTTCTCGGTTTAGATTGCTTAGGCGCCTGAGGTCTTCTTGTGTAGAGCTGCCTGTTCCCTCTGTGCCTCATTTGATTGCTTTAACTGATTATTTGGCCATAAATATGGATGTGGTTAGATAAGAAAAACGATGGACTTTCTTTATAAACCCTTTTTTCTTTAAGGGGAACAAAAACACTTTTGGTGGCAGCTGTAACCATGGGTTTTATCTTTGCAACAACATCCCGTTATCTTTTCTTTTTTCTTCTAGACAAAATGATTCATTCGAAATGATTCATGTCAGAGTATTAGCAAATAGTGGGAGAAATGAATGGAGCTGATTTGCGGGAAGTTTTTACTCATCAACATTTCAGCCTGAAACAGTTTAAAGGAGAATTGAAGTTTGATATTTTACCAGTTATACATGGAGTAAAATCTCAAAGGTTTAGTTATATTTTTTATTTTATGATGCATAGATGAGCTAAATCTCCACAAAGCTCCTTGTAGACACTCCCTGGTGTAAGTGGTTGGAGCAGGTAGGCGTAGCTGTTGCACTATCTGGCTAGACAGTGAGCTCATGGGACTTCCCCACCACCCTGGACCTGTTCTGTACTTACCTTCTTTCATAGTGTCTGAAAGTTGTGGCCAAAATCCTCATCCCTTTCTCAGTATATGAGCAAACTATTGAGGATTAGTGAAGACAAAGTGGCAAAGAGCCACTGCTGAGTGTGCTTGGGTTTAAGCATGCCCAGCCCAGTTCTGTGTCATCAAAAGAGTTTACTTAAAATTCATGGTTATTATGGCTCCTCTGTTTGGGTGTGTGTGCTTTCAGATAGCCACTAAGCACAGTGATACAATTCAGTTGTATAATGATGGCTGATACTTTGAAAGATGCAGGCATAGAAAGGATTACATTTAGGACCATAACAGGACCAAATCTTCCACTCTGTCTCATTTGATCATGATGAGTCCACTTGATTATAGGTATTCACAGACACTCAGACGCAGGAGATACAGAACGAGCACCCTCTTGTATCTCCCCTAGTACCCGCACTATGCTCATGCAGCTAACAAGCTGTTTGTATCTTGCTTACCTCCCTGCTGCAACAACAATAAGACTCGGGCAATATCACTAGGACTCTCACTTGAAAGGTAACCAAGCCTTCATGACTCGGGGCCTGACAGCAAGGTGATGATAACTCTCATTAGTAGCTCATTTTCTGTGGTGTGTTGTTACAAATGCAACATAGCTTCGCCGATTACTCTTCTTCGAGGAGACGTGGTATTCGATAGGGACGAATAAGTCTTTCAGCTGGTCAGGGTGACTATGTGAAATCTGTGTTTGTTCTGACTCGATTAGTGTATTTCCTTCTTCACTCTCCCTCTCTTGCTCCCTGTTTTTGCCAGTGACTGAGGCTGTGGTCAGGAGGCATTCCTGGGGCAAGCCCACAGCATTCGCTGGGATGCCTGTACTAAAGTGTGGAACTCAGCAAGCCACTCGGCTCCCCTGTGGTGCTGGCATGGTGAGTACCAAGGCATCCTGCTGGGCCTGTGGTAGTGTTGGTAACCTAGCATAAGAAGGAGGTAAAAAAAAATATGAACAAAGCGGAAAAAGTTCTGCACTCCAAGCTGTGACATATTCACACGTATTTCTTTAAGACAATTGGGAGCATAAATGTCGAACTGGAAGAAAGTAAATGAGGTGATGTGCCCCTGTGTATGACCATCTGGAAGAACACATTAGGCTCTCTGCAGGGCCTCTAACTCCACAGTTCATTAGCATGCAGTATAGTAAAGGGGTGGCCCACAGTTGCCTCCCAACATGCATCCATGTCGCATTTATCTTACAGAAACAGCTGTTGGAATATTGTCTGACTTTGATATTTTGGAGCCAAAATGTAGGTTTTACCAACACTGTCTTAAAACAACTGGTTTCTGCATATTTTTTGCCCTCTAATTTCTGAGAAGTGGATATTTTGGAGTTGCAAGGTGAGAACAGCTTGAACAGCTGTTGTTAAATTGTGTTGATGTGTTGTGTCTCTGACAATCATGCATTTTTCATATAGTGCCAAACAGCAACTTGCCTCAGATCTTTCAAAGGACATTACAAAAAGATATTGCCTTCAGATTAAAAAAAAGAAAGATTCAGGGGGGAAAATGGTGCTGCTCATTCACTGCAGAACAAGTCGGAGCAAGTTGTGGTCAGCCGCTCTGCAGCAAATCTCTTGAACATGTTGCATAAAGACCGTCTCAGTCTTGGTGAAACACAGCTCAATTGGTCTCATTATCTATGAAAGATCCTTACAGATCTCTTGACACCTTCTTCTTCTTCTTCTTCTTCTTCTTCACCTTCTCCACTCTCCCACTTTTCTTTACCCAGTATGAAGCCAAAGTCCTTTTTGTGACAAGAATCATAAATTAAACATGGCCTGGGTTTCCCTTGTGTGTCTGTTGTTGTAAAAATAGCTCGGTCTGGTGCTGAGTGTAGTGCCTGTGCACAAACCTCTGCCTTTAATGAAGTGTTGCCATGAAAAGTGTACTGATCCACCAGTGTGACTTGTGCATGGGCTCTGTGGCAACCATGTGCTGACTTTCTCAAACTCCCTATGTGACTCTGAGCTCATTTGGTTATACAAGTGCTCACAATTACCCAGAGATTTGGACACGGGGACATGGGATATTTCCATATCCCTGACGGATGTTATTTTAATTACACTGAACTGCTTGACTTTGAGCTGTGGATTTACATGTTTTTTCTTCTTCTGTGGATGCAAAGAGGGATCCTCGGAAGGTTATTCTGTTGCACTGAATCTCTTAGTTATTGAGTCCCCTAGTCTCTGGTGAAATGTGGGGTAGCATGGGAATCCACACTAAAAGACATTGTTTATGAAATTTCTTGTCTCTGAATCCAAAATAATGAATATTTCACTGGTAATTTTTAAAATAGAGATAGACAGAGATAATGCACAGTATAATGAGTAATAATCCTCTCTCCTCCTTTCTGCCCTCAACCCCATCATAATGTGTGTGTCTGCATCATCTGAAGAAAGCAGAGTTGTTATCTGCAATCAGCCTCATTGTGATGCCCTAATTATATTTGATTGAGAAAAAAAAATTACACATGGGAGCAGGCGTGATGATTACAGTGTTGGATCTGCTCGCACAGCGAAATGCAAACATAAATGCATCGACACAGCTGGTTAATTTAAGTGATAATGCAGAAGGAGGTAGCAGGTGTGGGGATACAGATGTGTTTCCTTCGCTGCACACTTCCTGGAAACAAATGCTTCATATGTCATTGCTGGTGAAATGTGGCACAGTAGCTCAGTGGGTTGTGATAGCGATGATATGAAAAAGGCCTGTTCTGATTCATGTAACTCCTCAAGCCTCATTTCTCTTCAGGTCTTGGGGGTAATGGTGTGGACAGAGTGACTCATGATCTGCAGAAATGGCTGATGGCTGTTCATCTTCAACCCCCGAATTTAACTTCAAAAGTTTTAACATGCTGAAGCTGTCTCATCTTTATTTGGTTCAAGGAAATGCTGCCTTCTAATGTTTTTCCCTCTAACACATGCTTCACAAATACCTCAGTGAATCTCAGTATTACTGATTTCTGTCACTAGACAGGGCTTGCTTATTCAAAGCCGGGAGGGGGAAAAAATCTCTGAGAGAAATGTGGCAGTTGAGCTAATCTCCTGCAGGAAAAGACAAACTGGTAATGTGGTGTTGGTTAAGGTTTTGGAACCAGATGACTCGAGATATAATTTCTATCCTGTTTTTCCCCAATATACCAGATGATTTTCATAAAGCTTTCACCAATTTTCCTGTAAACAAATACCAATTGTAAGCTATCATACCTGAGGAACTGTTTCATCTCGAACTGTATTTTTAACAGCTGGTGTAGCTTAATCGTTCAACATAATCATCTACGCGGTTTTATTAAAGTAATATTTTATGAGATTCACAGGTTCACTCGGAAGTTCTTCAAACAGGTCCAGCTCCAGCTTAAAAAAGGACATGAAATTGCTTAAGGCCCTCAATTGACCTTGGAATAAGGATGTTACTCAAGAAAGTCAATTGAAACTTGGAAAAAAAAAAAAACAATATTCAGTTTCCAATTTTCAAAGAAGTTTTGCAATTTTGTCTGTGATGTAAACCTTGAACTCAATTCAGTGCCGAGATGGGATAAAGAATATCAAATAATTTTGTTAAGAGTGCTGTAGAATATTCAGTGTTTTAGTCTCGATTGGACTATTTCTAAATGCCAACAAGTGCTCTCGGTAAAATCGTTAAACGACAACTATAATCTTTTATCAGCACAGCAGACGAGATCACGTCGATGCTGCACACATGATCCGTAAATAAGCGTTTATTGGTTTGTTTGAGAGACTAGATGGGCTGTACAGTCTGCTGGATAAGAACAAAAATGCAATCTCCGGTCTATTACTTTTTCCATCTGAGTCTTTTATAAATCCATCCGCCCTCTTGTCCCCCTTAAGGCGATGATTTTACCACGCTGCCGTGACGGCAACTTTCTTTCTTTCCCCCCCTTTTTTTGCGCAGGTGGCAGCAGCCAGGTGACCTGTGAGCCCCACTCTCAGTGCACACGGCAAAACTTGTCCACCTTGAGCTCAGCCAACACCTGTGTGTAAATTCCTGCACAACAAAAAAAAAAAAAAAAAAAAGGAACGAAGCACTGAGAGCCAGTCAGGAAAGAGAAGGAGCAGCAAGAGGAGTCCGGAGCGCAGCACGGACGCTCCTTATTCTCTCCTCCCCCTTCAGACCCCGCCACTGCACTCCATCTCTCCATTTCTCCTTCATTCCCCCTCTCTCTCCCCCGCTCTCTCTCCCTCTCCCTCTCTCTCTCTCTCTCTCTCTCTCACCCTTTCTTAAATTGACATCGGTCTGGCTCGAAACATGATAACAGAAAAGCCTTCCTCCGCTCCGCGTTGTCGGGCTGTCCTCAACCCCGATCACTTGAAACTCAAATGAGCAGGCGTTAAAAGGGGAAAAAAGGATCGCATAGTGTCCTGTCAGGGGGTGCTCACAGGGAATAACAACAGCACACGCACACACACCCTCGTATGTGTTCTTGCGCATCGTAGATCTTAGAAAGTGCTTGTGTTAAACTACAGTGAAAGTTAACATGTATATGCACGCTTTGATACGCGCGAGCCTTGGATTTGTAGGTTTCTGCCTGGTCGCCTTTGTCCAACAGTCAGCTTCAGGAAGTAAAACCACTCAAGGTAAGTTTTTTGTGCCTTCTTTTCACCTCGAAATACCTCCTATTTTGAGTGAATTGGTTGAATGTCGGAGTGCCTAATTAATAGATTTATTGCATGCCTTTGGAAAGATCCAAACGTGTGCCTAAATAAATGCGTGTTAAAACAAAGTTTAAAGTAGAATACTTTGAAATTTAATGAGCAGAAGTGAAGTTTTTCTTTTTTTTTTCTCCAGACTTTGATCCATCTATTATTCTCTGTTTGATTCAAGCAGATGCCGTCTGTTGATTCAGCGGCTTATTTTGCAATCATTTGACTGCTTTTCTCTTGTGTCAGTGTGCTCAGTTGCATATATTTGCGTAGACCTGCCAAGACAAATAGTGGAAACATAATAAGGCTTAAATTAAGTTTCGCTGAACGCTCGCTGTTGTCAGAAAAACAGTTGCTTTTGATCTTCAAACAGCATTAGCAGTGCCAACAGTTATGTTTCATTTCTAATCTTGCAGGTAGTTGTGGTGAGGCTACTGGGAGGTATTTGTCACAGTCCAGACAAGTATTTGACACTGGCCTGTAACACACACACATACACATGGAGGAGTCTCTGTCAGACACTGCAGCTACAGTGTTGTCCTGCCCAGCCGGCTGCCCTCTTGCTCTCTTTTCTTGTGAGAATTTATTCACAGCAGACAGGAACAGTCTGAATCAAAAAGTCTGGCACCTTGCAGGAACAAGGCAGACATGGTGTTATACACTAAATTTCTGATCCACTCAGCCTTCTCCTCAAGGTTTTCATCACCTAATTTTCCCACAATGCAAATGCCAAGCCAGAGCTGCCAGAAGTATTTGCATGCAAAGACACATCATGGTTTCTGTGTGAGTGTTGATTGTGGTCGGAGATGTTTTGCACTCACAAAAAGACATCTCTCGGGCGGTCGACAAGGCAAAAAGAGAAAGGGGGTGGGTGACTATTTTGCATCCTGGGTGGTCTGCCCCCACTTGTGGGAAAACTCAATATTTACATTTTGCAATTAGAACTACTTTTTTCTCACTTTATTTTCCACAACATCGATTACACACTTCCTTGTGCTGTGGAATGCTGCTGTATGAGAGCTGGTCTGTAATGGCATGCACCTGTTTGTTGGTCATCGAGTGAAACGCAGTGACCACTTGATGGGTTTCTCCTCCAGTTCCTGTTTATCAGTGCAGCTCTGCAGTGACATATTATTTGCGTTTAGCTCTGTCGCTATTTGTGAGCATTTTTTGTGCTGAAGTGAAAATAAATATTGTGTTTGGTGTTGGTGGCAACTCTGTGGCACTGTTCAGTCTGCAAGCTGGGAACAATTTTGAAAAATGAAGAAACTGAGATGAACAATGATTGGGGGGGGGGGGGAGAGCATAATTTGTCAGCTCAATATTTATTCAAGACAGATGTTGTCTTTCATCAGTGTCAGTCTAATCATGGCACTGTGTTTTAGGCATCAGTCATTACTCTGGGGGGAAAAAAAGTGAAAGGGAAGATTTGAGGATGTGGTGGAGAGAATGACAACGAAGGGGGAAAAATGAGACCAGGGGAAACGGGAGAGATTAAATGTGCAGAGAGAAGACTGGGAGAGAGGAGGTTTCTTAGTGAGCGAGCAGCAACAAGCGAGAAAAAGAGAACGAAAAGTGGGGAGCCGTAGACGTCATGGCAAATCACTTTCCCTTGAACAGAGTCAGGAGCTCTTTGCTAATGCAGCGGCACCAAGGCAACGGTTGGTGTGGGGCTGACATGCTGCTGTTGCTGGCTGTGTTGGTGTAACCTCTGCTCCGGTGCCTGGGGGTCTAAAGACGCAGGGCTGCCCAAGCAGGGAGGAAGGCCACATGCAGGCCCTGACACACTGTGGGAACCGAGCAGCCTTGGCAATATGAGGCCCAAGTCATGGGGTGGCTTACCTAGAGGTGCTGCCTGAGTCTACACGATGAGCAAGATGGAAGGGTAGCAGAAATCCCCCAGCTCGCTCGCTTGCCCCTTTCCTTTTTCACACAACTCTTGCTTTGTTTGCTTTGTCCTCGCTTCCTTTCCTTTGCACTTAATGAAGTGGCTGTGCTTTTTCTCTGTCACCCAGAAGCAACGACTGCATTACACTGACCATATCAGAAAGCTCCCTGTCAGCCAGTGTGCTAATTATATTTTTGAAACAACAAAAAAAAAAGATGTGCACAGCTACCCTCTGCCCCCTTCGCCCCTTCCTCCCATCCTGTCCAGCCCACTTTTGTTACTTGATGGAAGGTTGAATGTGCTGCAGGTCTGGGTAAGCTTGCAAATGTCAGTGCATGTATATGCGCAACTGGGATGGAGACAGTATATGGGCTGTGTCAGTGCATGGTAATTTGTACAAGTCTTTGAAACTGTATGTGAAGCCACATGAAAGAACCATTTAAATGGAGCTTTTATTTCTGCCTACCCCTTTGGCCTTGAACTTCTCTTAGAGTTTGCTGTTTAGCAGAAAGGAAAAAGGGGGAGAAAAAGACAAGCGGACAGAGACTGTGGCGCTGTCTCCTATGAACGTGGCCAGTCATTTGGCTTCAGCGTTTTGACACCACGGTGGCATTTCTCTTTCATCATCTTCACTCTTATTTCTTAGGCTGCATGGTTTCTGTATTGCCCCAGAGTCCTTACGAGCTCCTGCAGTGGTATTTGTTGGGTGGTTACGCTTAGCCCCTCAGAGACTGGATGTGCCTTAAAACAAGTATGCACAAAAGTCCCTATTTGTGTGCCAAGGTGCTGAGCACAATTTTTGGCAAAGTAATTTTTAACAGCCTGCGACTAGACTATGTATTCAGGTCAACTACGAAGAAAATACTTTTTTTTTTTCTGTTCTGACTGAGGTTCTTTGTGTTTTTTTTTTTTTTGTTTTTTTTTGTTTTTTAAATGAATAAAGGACATTGGAATATGAGTCACTTGCTGACTAATTTATCAATCGCTAATTTATCCTACCTGCTTATTAGCAAGCCCGGTGAAAGCAGACGAGCTTCTAAGCTTTAAACATCTTCCTTTTCCTAAGCAAAAATACTCTGGTGCTGATAAGAGCCGAGCTTGTCTCAGTCTGTCTCCTCACTCTCTGCAACAGGCATGCAGTGTCAGATAGTTGTGTTCTTATTATGATCAGAGACTCTGAGGCACGTTGAGCCTCGGGGTAGCCCTCGGTCATTCGCTGATGAGTGGGTGGAGGGGACCAATCCGGCTTCACTGTACCACTCAGCAGACACACTCGCAATGCATCTGCCTGACAAGTGGTGCTCCAATACCACTATACATGTTGTTACAGAGCAGCCGAGAGAGCAGAGAGATTATTATCTTGGCATTACTTGAGTGGTGAAAACTCCTGATAACAATTCTGTCCAAGAGCAATGCAGTATGAATAACAAAATTGACTTTGATCTGTGGGTGAATGTCTATGACTGCGATGATTGATTTTTAGACTGGATATTAATGATTGCACTTAAAAGGCAAAAGTGCTTTCACTTACAAAAATGAGAATCCATTATAGCCGGGGAATCGCTTAAAAACTGGGAACAGATCAGCCTTTTATTGTGTCTAGTTTTTCTAATTCCCTGGTTTCTTTGTGGCCAAGATGTCGCTTGATACAAACATTTTGGGGGCAAGTTGGCTGCAGAGTGAGTGCCATATTTACAGACACACATAAAGTCAAAGCTGTCTGGCCCAAGCTGCGACCCGAGGTGATTCAGCGGGGCTTCGTTCTGGACAGTTGCTCACTTTCATCCTGGCTGATGGAATATAAAAGCAAGACATTTTTCAGTCTGCAACAGAGTGTCAAAGATTCTCACCTTAAGAAATCGGACTTTCCCTCTCAAGGAGACTTTTTATGTGCTTTTAATCAGTCTGTTTCCCTTGGTAATTATTTTTTATAATGAACTGCATATTTGCCAGGGTGTGCTTCTTTGTTAAAATGGTGAAGAATATTTCCCTGTTAGCTGTGTTTCTGTTCAGAAAAAATAAGAAGTTAGCTGCTTCACATGTAGGATTCTAATTCACAATTAAAAGGTGGGGTATACTGGGAAGCACCCTTATTCCTTTTGGATAGTTGGATCCCATTTTCATACCTATATGTTAAATATAAGGCTACATCTGAATACTTGTTGCCTTTGCTTAGCACAACGTTGTAGCTCAGCTGTCAGATGATGATGATAATGACTTTTATTTCAGTCATTATTTATAGTTTTTCAACAACCAAAATGTCCATAAAAATAAGTGACATCAATGAAAAATTATATTCCATCTACCTTTTTATAATATATTTTTTCTTCACAGAATATTCTAAACCTTAACACTTTCACCAATTTATATGAGACCAAAGCAAACAAAAGGCAATAATAATAATAATAATAATAATAATTAAAAAAAAAACCTAAGAGAAAAACAAATGTTGGTAGTGACCACTCCTATACATACACTGATTGACCTTTCTCAGAGACATATAAGTGGGGTTGGGCATCGTTCACGCAGTGGTGCATTTTTCTTTGTCCTGTCTTCTCCTAGAAAATAAGTCCATACTTCTTAAATGAAAAATATTGTAATTTGTCACATTTTACAAACCATATCAGGTGCCCTGGTCTCTGTGTGACAGCGTCTGTTGACATCACTGTTGCAGTACTGTTTAATATTATAGTATGCAATGTTACGGTCTTATTGGTAGTGGTGGGCTGTCAATCTCACATGATGTATTTGTTTCCTGTAAATAGCATGCATGATAAGAAATGCAGTGCAAAAATGCCAACACAATGAAAACGAGCTCAGTTACTTTGACAAAACCTGCCCAACTACCTAATTATCTGAAGATGATGTCGATGAAGCTGCCGATGATGTACTAAAAGTTTCATCATCATCATCATCGTCCTTGGATTTACTGTTTCATAATATTTCATAATGTTAGCTCTGGGTCCTTTCAGGCTATAGGATATACTCTTCAGCTTGTAGATGTATATATTTTTTTAATATCTGACCAGGAGTTTCCTCAGAATTGATATGCTGACATGGCCAGCTTTGCATTTTGCAAAGTGAGTGTTGCAGAGAGCATTGCCAATGTCTCGGTCGAGTTTTGAAAAGCATAGCTGCACCAAAACCTATTTTCAGCCACTGCTGCCATTGCCCTGTGTATTTGGACTATATGATGAGACTATATGTTTCATCATATAGTCTCGCTCTCATTCCTTATCTGCTCTGGTAAAAAATTTGGCACTGACTGATTTGCCATTATAAGAAAAATGTAACAGAACACAATGAAGAAACAGACGTTTGCATCAACAGTTTATCCAGTGGATCTAACTTTATACTGTAATGTGAGGACTGACTGCAGCACAAACCAGATGTGGTGCGATGTGTGGTCAAGTGAAGTTGATATTTGGTGAAATAAGATGTGTGAAAATGAATAAAAAAAATCATTATATACTTCCAAATGTAGGAGCGCGTAAAGACTCTGACAAAAATGGCTGCACAGATTAAGATCATGGCAAAAGTATGCTCATAATTTTTGCTTTTAATCAAGTTTGTACCCACTTATGTTTGTTAAACTGCCTTCTATCATCATTGAATTTACACGTATATTATGAATGGTTACTCTTTTTGTGGATGTTATAGGCAGTATGAATGTCAGGTCACAGAACCACAAAACCATAACCTGTAGACACTGCAGATTCTCTGTTGCTGCCCAGGGGAACCCATCAGCTACTGAAGCCCCTCTGTCAAAGCACCTTTTCTGCCTTCCTCGAGCAGAAAATCACTTTATCAGCAGCTGGTGAGGCTCTTGTGAGCACCATTTGTCCCCTAATTTCAAATGGTTGCAGGGCTGACAAAGCTATAGATTTCAGGTACAATAGAGGATGGGGAAAAATGTGGTTGAAATCTCCCAAACTTTTGAGGGTAATGGCTTTGTATGCCACACCAGTGTCCGCTGGTATAAAAGAAACATTCTAACCCTCACACTCAGGAGTACAGAGCGCTGTGCTTGTTTGAGGCTTGTTTATTTATCAAGGCTTTAATTTGAACAATATGTTCCAAATGAGCCCTGTGATGCTTCTCTCAACTGTGGCATTGTGGTTAAAATTAGAAAGCTCCCTCTCCTGCTCCCTATCTCTTCCCCTTGCTCCCTCTCACCCTGTCGCTGGCCTTTGTTCTCTGTGCTGACAACATCCCCGTTGGTTTCGGGGGAGGATTGAGTCAGCGCTGACGGTATTCTGACCCCCCGAGTCTTTGACTCACCTCTAGAGCCCCCTTCACAAGTGCTGATGGCTCACTGAGGAACCTCAGTATCGTCCCTGAGCCAGCTGCAGCGACTCTTATATCATTAATCCACTAACCTCCCAGAGCCCACATTTGTTTTTCTGTTCCATTACTCACTGATTGGGGACTCGAGGATTCAGGAGAAGATATCAGAGGGCCTGTCATCTCTGTGTCTGTAACGCTACACTGTCCTTTCTCAGCTTTCACCCTCTTCTGGGTTCCCTCCTGCGACCCCTGAGCTCAATAATGGGGCTGCGTCTGTCTTTGAAAGTTTGGCGGGGTCAGGGAGGGACGTCATTAGGCTGGTCTGCGGTGGTCAGCGTTGTCGAGGGGGGTTGGGGGTTAGAGAGAGCCTTGTTTACAGACTGTGTGTGTTTACATTCCTGATGGTGAGCGCCAGCTTTAGAGACTGCTGGAAGTTAAAGGAAATGCTCTTATTCTGCTTAGTAATGGAAAAATCCAACCCAATACATCAAGGAATCCAAATGAAAAAAGGTTATTTATTTCTGGCCAGTGCATTCTGGGTAGAAAGGGGGATGACTTCACTGATGAATGTGAGACTTCCTAAATGAACAGAGGCATGGGAAAAACCATATGACCCACTGAAGTATTTAGTCACCTCCGGTGAACTCTAGATATAAATTTATTGCAGACCCTGATAGTGTATACTGTTCTTTGTGGCTTAATCACTGCACTATCAATCAAAGAGGCATCTAAGATTTTCACTGTCAGTTAATCTATCAGTTATCTCTTCTATTTATCATTCGGTCTATAAAATGTCAACAAATTGCAAAAAATGCAGAGGAGCTTAATTTGTGTAACCAGTAGTACAAACTCCAAAGACATAGAAGAGGAAGAAAGCAGGAACTGTAAATTCTTTACATTTAAAAGTTAAAATAAGTTGTTTCATTACTTTAGTTTGTTGTTGATTAACTTGCAATTACTCAACTAATCATTGGAGCTTTATAGTGCTTCAGTCCTTTTAGTGTAGTGTTCTTGCTGGTGCCACAACAAACCATTATTATAGCCCCAAGAATCTTGATTTGTATTTCCAATTAAATGAGGCCATAGCTGAATAATCACATGTATAATAATGACATGGGCAGGTTTTTGATGGGATTTTGCTGTAATTTTGTAGCGACTGAGTGTTAGATGGTAGAAATGTTGATTTATATTATGTTTTTCTAAAGTGATATTGCAGGAGTTGCCACACAAAGTGCAGTGCTTCACTGATCAGTAACTGTTATGATTATGATTTAATCTAAACCAAAAAAAAGAAAATAAAGTGAATATGCTTAAAAAAAACAGGTATGCTCTCATCTATCATTTTGCAAGGCTGCAGTTGAGTAAATATGTGGTGGCTTTAATAAATAGTTGGTGGGTTTTAATGATTACATTTCAGTTGTTTTTTCTGTTTTTAAATTTTGTCTCACAAAGCAGAAATACCATCTTTTTACACGTGAGCATTTAGAGCTTATCGTGTTAATCTCACATTTGTGTTTGGACTATTGGCCTGATTTAAAAACTGTGGGTGTATTTGATTTTAAAAACTTTGTCTGACCTTTCATGACCAGAACAATGAGAAAAAGAGAAAATAACAATGTATCTAAGTAATAAGATGCAGACCCACCTGGAACGGAACAGTTATTAAGAAAATATCTTAATAGGCTTTGAAACTGGCTCCTTGCTGTAGTGGGTGAGACTTTCACTTGGCAAGTAAAAGCTTGACTTAGACCCCCTCTGGGGTTGCGTCAGGAAGGTCATCCAGCATGTCTCTCAGCCAAATCAAACATGCGACAAGGGAGCCGCCGAGAGTCGCTTTATCTTAATCGGTTTTGGGCTGAACACGGGTCGCCTTGTTTATTTTCTAATAATTTGATTCAAAAAGTTAATTGTCAGTTACTTTGCCAATCAATTATTCATTGAAATGTTAAAGACTTTCTTTTCCCATCTCCTTTAGCACTTTGAAAGTATAGTCATTACCCTGGTTACTCATTTTCTTTCTGTGGAAAACTTGGTCTTTTTTGTAATTATGTGACTGTAAAATCTGCCATCTGATTTGAGATACAGTAGGTGCTGTGACTCGGTGGCCCCTTAAACGCTTGATAGGAGCGCATGGTCAGGATTGAAATGAGGTATATATGTCCAGTGAGTTCCAGCCCACTAAAGTCCACATTTCTGAACTTTTAGCAGTTAATGCCCGCTTCATGGCTTACACAGAGAACCATTCACTTTATCCCTCAGTTTGACAGGAAACAACTAAAAATATCACACTTGTGCTGTAATTGCTATGTTACCATCTTTAAAGTTGGTACTGTATCTGGCATGAACCACCAATTGCTGTGTGCCGAGTGGAGAGTGTCATGTCAGTTAGCTCTGGCTGCATAAATATAAGGTATACAGCTGGACTAAGTGCCACCCTTCCCGCATATAAAATATCCTGCATGAGGCCAAGAAGTCATTAACAGTTGAGGACACATTCCAAGACGGTCGAAAAATCACTTGAAGAGAACAGATTAATTTCTTGTCAGTGGGCTCCTAATGAGATCTGTTACAAGCTCTGCTCATTTATTCAGAGGTGTATGTATGTATTAGACCTCTGACACTTAACAGAGTGTCATGTCAGTCTCTCTCTTTCTCTGTTCTCTCTTAGTATTACTCTATGATTCACTTAATTACTGTAATAAGTGTTTTCCTTCTGGAAGTGGTCCGGAGGTCTGTGAGTCATAGTCTATTAAGGCCACACATGCTAAAGTAAAGACACCAGATGCTTGGCCTATGAACAAAATCACAGAGAAAAGACATTATTTATTCACAAAGCCTGCGCTTGAGCTACCTTGAGATATGTTTTATAAATGACACGAGGTGAATCCACTTGCTCTTTACTCTGCAGTCTCCAGGCTCATCGCTGCGGTTGTCTTTATGTATGCTATGAGGCGCAGACACTCTGAAACGCTCATGAAGGAGCGAACAGATGGAAGAATTACACAGAAAGATTGTGTACGAGTTGGCTTGAGTAGTTGAAATGTTGTAATGAACCCCAAATACGTATCCATTATACATCGTTTCAGCTGTTGGCGTAATGGAGAAGCTCACCGTGTAGGAGGGTTGTCACGATACTAAAATTTCAAACTCTGTACCGATTGCCCAGAAAAATATCAGATTAGATTAGAACAATGCTGGTTTGTCCAAATGTATTCAGCTACAGCCCTGTGTATTTCCTGTGCTTCTGGTGACTTGGCACCATATTTTCGTTGCTGATCAAAAAGTTGGTAGACTGCCACTCTTGCTGTCTAATTTCCGGTAGACTGTTCTTTACTTCAACATGTGACTAAAGGAAAAAAATAACACTTGTTAGTCACAAATAATTATCTGGTTAAACTAAAATGGGACTAATATAGTTCCCCCCCCCCCCCCCCCCCCCCCAGCTCTCTCATTAACATTATCGTTTTATTATTAGCCATAGCCGCCAGCCGCTGCCTTAATGATAATTTAACAGTTGGGGGTGGGTAATTTGGATAATTGCTAATAGTTAAAAGGCTAATGTCAACATGTGCGCTCGCCAGGTTAACATTTATGATTAGTGTTTAATACGTCAGTGTTGTTGATGTTGAGAGCTTTACTGAAGTCATAAAATTGGTCATGAAGGCCATGGTGTGTCTTTAAGATCCTTTGCCTTGTTTGTTGTGCTGCTGTTCACCTGTTCAGCTGCTAGTGAAGGGGAGGGGCTGTGCTGTTTGAAGTTTTTGTCCGTATGACCAAGTGAAGTTGGTATCAATAAAGAAATGCAAATACATGCCTATCCCAATATGAATTTTTAATATCAACTAGTATCAGAGGATCATTTTTTCTTACCTATGGTAATAACAAGTAAAGAGCACATTAATTTGGATTAAGAGGGTGAAAAGAGATTGTTAAAGACTTAGAAAAGGAATTAGAATAATTCACATAATACAGGCACACATTAGATTAGATATCTTAAATAATCAGAGGATTACTCGCTCTTTACACTGTTGTACAAAATGCAGATGTGTTATTTTTTTGTGCTGTTGTTATAAAAAAAAGAAATGCAAGAAAAGATTTGTTCTTTTGCATACAGCAGCACTATAAGGGTCAGTCAGTCTACCCTTGTTGTGTTATTATGTGCTCCTAATAGACATAACAGATGGTGAGTGGCCCTGAGCAATAAGAAATGAAGTGTCTAGATGTCTAAATAAATTAAGGGTGTTGGACACAGTTCATGTCTTTCATGTTAACATGACTTGGGTGCTGAAACTTATCTTGTAGGTTCTTGTACGTTTTTACCCTCACATTAATCTGAGGCTTCATGATTGGTGGACATAAGCAGGGAGGGACCCGCAGGGTTTTGAAGTTGTGATCACAGTTTCTGAAAGCACAGGATCAGTCAGTGGTCATGATTCCTAAACATTAAGAGTGTGTGAAGGATGAGTGTAAATATCCCGAATGGAAGCAGTGGATATTTTTATTCACAACTTTTTAGAGGTTTGCTGGACAGCCAACACTGTGTCCCTTCATTAGCTGAAAGGAGATCTGGGCAAGAAGGGTGGCGAGATGCTAAATTTTGTGTTAATGTTGACGTCTGCATTTCATCAAAACGATTTCTTTTTTTTCGAGGTCTACTTTTTTGCTGCCCCAGCACAACTTCAGTAGCTACAGCTTTTCCAGAGTGCTGCGTTGGTGACTCCCAGGTTACAGGAAAGAATCACAAAGCCTTACATTAGTGTGGGAAATGTGCTGTATACAACATTAAATGTGCACGTTTTCCTTTGGTGTTTGGTCGGATAATGAGCTAAAGACTCTAGAGGCTGGATTAACACCTTGGGCTCTTTGTCGAGATTTTCCTGAGCATTTTGACATCCTCCAGTATACGTCGTAGTGACTAACATTTTTGTTTATTCTTTGGACATTTTGGAAGTAATTTGAAAGGTTGTGGTTCTGTGTGTAACAGTGTGATTCTTTTTTTATTTTTTTTTGCAAACAAAGCGCATCTGTTGCACAGACAGTGAGAGTGGACTGTAAAATGTTTCCAACTTCTAAAATGATTATTATTTACATAATTAGAGATTTTGTATTTTTCTCTGAGGTCAAGGGTGTTGATATAATTCTAATCATTTTTCACCCAAATAAGGAAGTAAATACACGGTTCTAGGGGAAAAGCGTATAAAACACACATTATTCAAATCGGAGTACTTTTTAAAAATATTTTAAAACATGCCCGGATCCTTTTATTAATACAGAAAATGCACATTTGTGTTTTACAAGCACAAATCAATGGAGAAGAAATGATTGCTGGTTTTTCCACACCAGTTGCTTTGCTTCACAACAAATAATTGGCTTGTGAGTTAAACATCATATGGATCATTTACAACGGTGAAGATAAAAGAGGCGCTACAGCCATTCTGACAGCTGCTCTGTACCTAAAGTAATTATCCTGACCTTAACCCCATCCTGCTCAACCGCAACCCAAACTATAGTGTAAGTGTGGTTCTAAGATGGATAATTACAATACTTTTCTTTGTAATTATACACAGTATGACAAACACTGTGATCCCAAGAACACATTTTTATGGCATTGAACCCAGCACCCTTCCTCTTCTGTCGCAAAAGGCTCATGAAAATCAAGGAGTTCATCGGAAAATGGCTTTGTCAGGAGGAATGTTTTGTTTCTAATCCTTCACCACAAATGTTCAAATATTGCACCGAAATCATTCTGTCAGGAAAACACGGCCGAATATTTTATTACTTTCGCTTATTGAATGCATCTCTCGCTCCGTATTTGTGACGATTATTTCACAGTTGACTGCAGGCGGCACAAGTAAAGCTACACCTCTGGGTGTCCCAGCTCCAATCAGTCTATTTCTGTATTTGAAGGAAAGTTGATGGGTTTGAGGGGGCGGGCAGGTTTGGGGCAAAGCAAACAGCTAGGGTCTCAATACTCAAAGTCAACATTACCCTATGTTTGAACTACACACCTTCGGCCCTACAATTCTCCCACACACTCGCGCTCTCTCCCCTCTGAGTCTTATTCCTGCTAACACCCCCCTTGAGCTGGCCCAGCTAAATACACTGCTTATCCCAGGGCTTTCTAATAAATCAGGGAGGAAAAGCACCTCTGACAAAGTCTCACCTCCACAGCCAGCAGCATTAAGCTGGCTGCTTTGACTTAAATATGGAGCCTGCTTTTGGAGTAACTTTCTTAATCACCGCTTCTGAGGACAGGAGCGTGTTTTATCCAGCGAATTGAATACAATTACAGAAAATCCCATTTAATTTACCCCGCAACGTTCCATCATGCCAAAATAAAAAATTCCAAATTGTGCCTTTCTGAGTAAGGGCATGTCACAATCCATGCAGGGATTTAGAAGTCTGACGCATGGTGGGGGTTAGAGTTTTATTGAGCATGCCATGTAAGCAAGAAATGAAGTGGAATCAGGGAGAGAAAACATGCTTTATTATTGTATGACTTGGTTTCATTAAACCAGAGGAGAGCTACAAGACAGCAATATTCCAACTGACACATTCCCCAGAGGAAACTGTTTAAACATCTGAGCATTGCCCAACATATCTCTCGTCTTTGGTTTTGTTGTTTTGACTTTGTTTATTCATCCTTGTCTCGAAGCGCCGGCTTCATTCTATGCTGCCTTAACTTGTTCCCAACAAATGTGATTCCTCAACACAAAAGAATGAAAGAACCTCTCAATGAAAAACACAATCTTTTTCATCTTAGGCATGAGTCAATTACCAGGGCGGCATTACTGAACGCCCTGTACATTTTTCTCAAGCCTTCAGAGGATCATACCCTGGACTGAACCAAAGAGTGTATTGATTCTGACATGTTTATTTCCATGGCAAAGGCAGTGGGGTTTCCAGAGAGACCATCGCATTTAGCTTTTGTTGTCTATGTGTCTACTGGAAGGCTCCCAGTGACTTTTATGGGTGGGTTTTTAAACATTGCTTTGACAGACATGGGCTATTGTAGTTTGTGGGCCAGGATTTCTTAATTTTGATGTTTATTTCATTTTCTTTAGCTCACAACAAAGAGACAATGGGACTGTGAGAGAGTAATTTAATTAAAACACATTTGTGTTGACTATTTTCCTGCTTTTCAGCTGAATTCCAACAGTTTGCTAGCTGTTAAGTTAGTTATCTGTTGTTCATTGTCATTGTTTCTCAAATGTTACTGGTATCACAACTCTGTCATGTCTAAAGATGACTAAATTTGTAAGTAATTTTGGCAAAAATATCCATTTCATTTTATTTTTCAACTCATAAATTGCCTGGAGGATTTCGAGTACTGTGCATGTGTTGTTATAGTTAGTTTTACAGTTTCAGAAGTTAAGGCTGTTGTATTAAAACCCTAAACACACAGCAAGCTGCTGCCTGTCAGTGTCGGTAAAGACATTATATATCACAACATGGCAGTTATGTAACATTTGAGACACTTTTAGCCTAATATCTGCTTCTGCTCTCTCGCACCCAAGTGTAGCCTGGAGAAATAACTGCATCAATTTGAATGCAAATTTGACTTGAGACGAAAGTGTGAGTGTGCAAACCTGTACGCATGTGTGTCCCAAAGTATAAGCGTAAGAGTCGGCAGCATTGCGGACCGGAAAGATAAAGTGAACTGATTCTCCAGATGGGAACATTAATAGGATGATGAAATAAGGGATTCTTTGAGTTTCTGTCATAATGAATATTCATTACCACAAAGATTTGGCACCAAGAAACCTGACAATAGGACGGATAATTTGTTGTGATTAATACCTCGTCTATTGAAAAACACTTCTTCAAACAGCCTCTCTTGCTCTTACCCTGGAACACAATCTGTAAGGAGAAAGAAGCCAGGCTCCTGGGAAGAATTTATATTGTTCTCACCAAATATAAATCACTGGAGGGTCTTGAGGACCTCCTGCAACTCTAAATGTGTTTGTGGAAACTTGGCAAAATAAGCCACAACTGTCCCAGGTTTCTGTATTCCCCTGCTGAATGCTGCACAGATGCTAAACTCCCCAACAGACCTGTGAAACATGGCATATCATTACAAGAATAATGCTGCTGCTGGAAAACGCTGGTATTTATTTATTTTTTTAATTTTCATCGTTGTGTTGATGCTCAGCTTTTATAAGGTTACTGAGCAGATGGTCAGTCTGTTTTGACAATTTGAAAAATTTCCACTCTGTTTTATAGCTATAACTTTTTAAATGACCAAACAATTGCCAAATGTTACGCTAACACACAAATATGGTGAGACCTAAACTGCTGGATAGCCAAAATCATGATTTTGTCTTTTTCTGCACAACTTCTCTAAATTAAATAAATCACTTTTAAGTCCTATTTAAAAATGCAAAGCAAAACATTGTAATGTGTTATTTATTTTTGTAGATATAGCAATGGCACATAACTTTGGCACTACAGAGCATCTATCTATCTATCTATCTATCTATCTATCTATCTATCTATCTATCTATCTATCTATCTATCTATCTATCTATCTATCTATCTATCTGTCTGTCTGTCTGTCTGTCTGTCTGTCTGTCTGTCTGTCTGTCTGTCTGTCTGTCTGTCTGTCTGTCTGTCTGTCTGTCTGTCTGTCTGTCTGTCTGTCTGTCTGTCTGTCTGTCTGTCTGTCTGTCTGTCTGTCTGTCTGTCTGTCTGTCTGTCTGTCTGTCTGTCTGTCTGTCTGTCTGTCTGTCTGTCTGTCTGTCTGTCTGTCTGTCTGTCTGTCTGAACGATTGATTGTTAATTGTTTTTTCAGAACACCAAAGCAGTTTGTCGGATTATGGTATCTCAAAACAAATCTCAAAACTTTGTGATGGCCGGGAAGGCCGATCGATCTGGATGCATTTAGAAGTCCAATTGTAGAAAGTCTATGGGAAAATGGCCCTTTTTTTTTTTAAAAAATTAATTAATTTTTATCATGGCCTCAAAATCTAGTTGAATACAGAATGATGTTCACCTTATACATTATGGTTTCCAGAAAGATGATAAAATGATTCATGATTTAGAGACTAACAAATGACTTTTTAAACTTATCAACTGGAAAAACACCAAAAAACAGATCTTCACAAACCAGTGGGTGACTTCATGGTGGCTAGATTAACTTTTTATATACAGACTATACCTGTAACTAGAGGAAAATATTGGAATACTGGATAGTTGGTTTTGGGAAGCTACAGATGGTTGAAACAGATTGTTGAGGGTAGGAGTTGCTAATGATGTATGATGATCCGACATGTCGCTCAGACAGCATAATCCAAGTCTGTGGACTAAACAACATTTTCTCTTGGGATCAGCAAGCAAATGTGCAACAAAAGCATAGCCTGAACCTTTGAATCACAACTCTTTCAATTTAAGTGAGAACAGAATCTCTGAATCTGTGAATACATTCACATAATTGCCTCTTGTTTTAGTCATCTCTGTCCTACAGTTATTGAATTGTGTATCCTCAGGATGCTCATTAAATTACTTTTCATGCTGTTCTGCGATGTTTAAGTAATGACGACCACGACTAAAATACTGAGCAAACCTTGTTTAAACTACTAAATTATTATGTGTTTTTTCTAAAGTTTACTGAATGCTGTCATTGTGGGTATTTAGCTCAAGGCATGTCTGATTCGGTTCATCATCACAGAATCTATAAAGTCTGAATGAGCCCATGAGAGCAGGTACTTGTCTGGAGACTGGCAAACGGACTGGTAATTTAAACAGTGCTTTTCTACTCTCTGTGAACACTCAGACTACAAACCACAATCGCACAGCCTTTTAATGCTATATGCACACAGTTGATGGATGCATCAAGGACAATTTGGGGTTCGGTATCTTGCCCGTGGACACTTTGACATGCAAAGTGGAGCAGCCAGGAATCAAACCATTTGCCTTGCAATTGGTAGATGACCCGCCCTATCTCCTGAGCCACAACATCCCTAAATTTCTAGTTAATTTGTGTTTGTGAGTTTTTTGCCTTGTGTATGCTCTGCGCAGTTTGTGTGTACAGTCTTATTAAAGCTAAACTTCAGAAACTATATGCTTGCTTATAGTATGTGCATATGAGACTTTTGTTAGTGGTGGTATTATTGCTGTTAGTGATGTTTGCACGGTGACCATATTGCATTCTGTTTTCTTCTCCACATTTTCCATTCATCTTCCATTTCTGGGAATTCTGCAGTGTCACTGTCCTCCTTTCCAGTGCAGACTTCACATCCTCTAGTAATAGGCAGATATAGCTAAAATGCTAAGCTCAGGGGTTTGGGTTCCTGGTCATTTCCCAGTGGGATCAGCCAGCTCCTGCAGAGGGCTTGTGATAAGAGTGGATATTGGAAGCTATGTAAACCTTGTTAAGCTGCCCTCCCCCTGTGTGAAGGGGGGTAATCCTAAACACCTGGGCTAGTTAACTGGGATTTGGCTGGATTAGGGGCTCCGTGAAGGCCAAACTGATCTTCCTTCTGGTTAAATCCATTTCCATTCTTATCTTTTGCTTTTTCTTCTTTGTAATCCAAACTCTGTTTGGTTGCACAACAGTTAAAATTGCTCTGTACAAAACTATTATCAATGCCAAAAATCAGTTATTCATTCCTGAGCAACAAATAAGTGTAACTGGGTTTGGTTAAACTGGGCTTTGAAAGACTTGTTTAAGTACATCTGAAAACTTGCTTTTTAGCTTAGTAAAGGCTGCGGGTCAAAGCTAGGTGTTTGTGTTGTCTACTGACTTAATGATCCCTGATTTCTTCTTAGCATAATTCTGTCAATGACATTAAATGTTTTAATGGGAACTATTGTGGTTTTTCTTCTACTGTCAAAACAGTAAATGCTCAAAATAAATAATGAGGTCAGCATTATATGTATATAATCCCAAGGAGACCAGAATAATCTTCAGTCTGCTCTGAATGCTCAGTTTCTTACAATGTTTTTTTCTACTCTTGGATCTGAATGATGCCAGCAAGAGCAGATATTCTACAATCATGTCAGCTCTGCCTGTGAATGCAGAAGTGTTTGGAAGTGGCAACCAATCAGAAGAAAGTTTGCTTAAAGGGAGAGGAGCTAGCTTGGCTTGCTTCAGACAGTGAATGAACATGCACTTATGCCCAGCATAAGATGAATAAGAGTTATTTTGAGATGTAAGTCAGCAGCACTACTGTACTATATCTTTCTAAAAGCAATGTGATGCTCAAAAGCCTCAGTTCCACTTCCCTTTAGTACTAATTCACAAATGTTTACATGCTTATACATTAGCATACCTGCTCCTAATCTGTATATTTGCACTGTCTTAGCATGCTGATGTGCTTACATGCAGCCTCACAGAGCTGCTTTGTTGGCTGTCTGGGGATATTTGTGGTTCAGTGGCCAGTGCATCCCAGTTGTTTTCAGGCTCTGAGATGAAGTGTTCATTTAGAGGTTGCTTGAAGCACAAATAATGGTTATTGCCCTACCACATGGTTAAAAGTGTCCCCGCCTTTTTACTAAAGCTTGGTTTGTATTCATTTTAATTGTTTGTGTCTGAGCGCGGCCCATTACATTCAGAAATTGGGGATGTTTTTGTGTGGTATAAATGCAATGCTATCACCAAGAATGTTTTAGCTTCACCATATAATTGGTGTCTCTTATTATTTTTTTTTTCTAGATGTGGACGAATGTGCAGAGGCACTTGATAACTGCAGCATTGACGCCATCTGCCAGAACACCCTGAAGTCATACAAATGTATCTGCAAGTCAGGCTATAAAGGGGATGGCAAACATTGTGAAGGTAAAAGTGTCATTGCATTAATATGCTTATTTTCAACTGTGACTTGGTGCTTGGGGAGGATTTGTACAATACACTGAAGTAAATGCAATGTTTCGAATGTTAATTTGCTTTACATCTCTGAATGCAAGTCCCTGAGCCAGTGACGGGCGTGATGAGAGCGTATGTCTCAGTTAATATAACTCATTAGTTTAAAGACTTCCTGAAAATGGAGGCAAGACAAGAGAGAGGGCTGCAAATGGAGGGAAGGTGAAAGCCAGGTGCAGAGTGCTCCTTTGTGACAAGATGAAATGAAGCAGTAAATTTCCTACACATGTTAGAGGAGAAAATTAAGATAGCGGCTGAAACGGCAGTCGAAGGCTCTGCCAAGCCGTAAGGGATATTTCCACAGCTGGAGGCAGGCCTTGTAGACTGTCAGACACAAGTCTGTTTTTCTAGCCCTTTTCAATGGGCCCAAAGCCTCCGGATCATTA
Organism: Diplotaxodon limnothrissa; assembly: GCF_057381915.1. Lineage (NCBI taxonomy): Eukaryota > Metazoa > Chordata > Actinopteri > Cichliformes > Cichlidae > Diplotaxodon > Diplotaxodon limnothrissa. The sequence goes on from NC_140615.1 coordinate 23,741,274, forward strand.
TATCCCACAATTTTTATTACTATTATTACAAAACCGTATTTCAAAGTGCCATTTTTTTTCTCTTACTGTTATTATTCTTTCATTTACTTGACCAAGTGCTTTTCATGGCTTTCTGTCTGTAGGTCATAAAAGTTTGCTTTTATTGAATTTATTGTAAAATATGTGCAAGGTTGGGTTTCCATTGAACTCAAGGTTGATAATACTTGTAAAACAAAATTCAAAAGCAGGAGTACAGTGACTTGTATTGCCGCCTCTTCAATACTTCTTTGCTGCCTGTTGAATGTCATAGTAATTTTTGAGTGCTGCACCAAGTTAACACCTACTTGTGTTGAAAAAGGGCACCAGAAAGCATAAAGACAAGAAAAGTGAAGTATTTTTGATGTTTATGTGGTGATCACACGTGCACATGGTGAGTGCAGAGGCCTCAATCCTACTCATATAAAATCTTGCAGTCAAAAGATCATGCAGGGACGAGTCCAGAATAAACGGAACAAGAGGATAATATCAGCCAAAAATGTATACAGGTTTATTATTTTTTTCCTTAAATTGAAAATTAATTAAATTAGTCTATCACAATAAAAGGCCACTAATTATAAACCCCCCCCCCCCCCCCCCCCAAACCTGGCAACTTGCCAGCACTGTAACAATCACCTGATAACTTGCTGTCACCAGCATGACACTTACACTGTATTTTATTTTTAATTTAATTTTTTATTTTAGCAATTCCCCAACCAATAAATACACTGCAATACAAATCCACAAGGACACTTATTACATGCACAATTGTTTCCCTAAGCAGTCAGTAGTACAGTTCCTTGGAATTGTTAGTCTGCCTGCCTCACACAAAAGGACGAGATAAATGGTAAAGTGGAAAACTGCACCCAGGACAGAAACAACTTCACTTCTTTCCAAGCATCTGCCAAGACAGCATGCTAACGCTAAGCTAGCCAAGATCCCAGAGTGAGTGGCGGCGCCAGCAGCCAGACCCTTAACTTCAACAGGTAACAACATATCAGGCACCCTCCCTTGCTACCAGTTCACCTTTCTACAGCAGAATCAATGTGGCAGTCACGTTTTTGTGCTGGTTTTCATCTGTACTTTGTGTGGTCAGCTTTGTATTCTACTAAGAAAAAGATTTTAGAAATGTGTGTCCTAATTAGGGATTTGTGTTGGTGTGCGGGGGGTTGTAGAATCAGCTATTTTACAGAGTTACCTGAAAGCAAAGTAACGACCAGTATAACAAATTACTTTTTCCTGGGCGACTGTGGCTCAGGTGGTAGAGCGAGTTGTCTCCTTATTGGAAGGTTGGTGCATTGATGACACTGACTCCTCTAGTGTGCATGCCAAAGTATCCTTGGGCAAGATACTGAGCCTCTGAGTTGCTCTCATTGCATTGACCAGACTGTAAGTGTGTGAGCAAATCTTAGAAAGGCATACATTAAAAATTTTGCATGACTGTATGTGTGTGATTGTGTGACTGAGACTTGCAGTAGAAAGGTGCTTAACTAAGTTATGTAATTACAGAGCTCCAACATCAGTTCCTCTAATAATGTCTCTGATTGGAATAGGCGGTGCTCAATTGATCCAGTTTGTGCATAAAAGAGTCAAATCCTTTTATGTGAATGCCTGAGGCAAAATGCCTGAGTTAATGAAGAAAGTTGATAACCAACATGATACCTGTTATCTCTGACTGAAGATGTTTTTTGTTTGTTTTTTAAGGCCTCTAACACAAAGAGACCCTGACTGTGGTGAACTTGGCTTGTAGTATACCCTAATGGTTGTCGGGTGGTTTAAAATGCTATCAGCTACCTTTCAATTAAAAAAGAAAGAAAGTCTAAAGAAAACTTCATATTGGGCGAATTTTAGGTGTTTGGCTGATTGGTCGAGTACTCCTAGCATTTTATCTTAAAGAAGCTGAACTCAACAAAAGCTCTGAAAACATGTGCTTCCTTCTGATCTAACATTTTGGACTTTACAAATGACTTTGCAGCTAAATTCCATAAATTCCAATACTATTTTCCAGTGTTGACTTGCAGACCTAATTTAAATCACCATCAGCTTGACTTAAACACGCTTTATTTTTACTGCGGTTGTAGTGTTGCTTGTTGCTTCACACTCTGTGTTGTAGGTGTAGTTTTCATATGTTGGGCAGTTGTTCACATTTCACTTTAGCTCCTTTACAAAAATAGATTTGTTTTTATTATTATCTTTTTAGTTAGACTTTAGATGTCAGTGGAAGTTAACAATATTTCCTGCCCTCCCTTTTAATGGAAAAATCTATTTATTTAGCACAGCCGGGAGCTTCTGTAGTTTGGAGTCAGAGATCGTTAAGTTGTTCTTGTTACGGGGACTTTTTTCCCTAAGCTTTGTGGAGAAACCGCCACAGTTCCTCTGTGGATTTAAGCTGTCTGAGTCTCTCTCTTCTCGATGTAATCCCAGACTGACTCCGTGATGCTGAGATAACGGCTATGTGGGAATCATACCATCTGTCGCAGGACTCCATGTTCTTCTTGTCACTGAACATGGTTCTTTTGGGTGTCGATATCTCATGCCAATAATCTGATATTTACCTATTACTCTTGCATGATAAAGGCCTACACAGCACTGTGTAAACTTTCAGGTCTTTTAGATATGAATGAAGACAACTTTGGCGCTGACATGGTCAGATGTGCCCAGCTCTGAATAAAAGCTAGTTAGTCGAGGAGAGTCAGTGTTTCATCAACATGTGGTGGGTGTTTCTAGAACAGAGTGAAAAAGTGATGGGTGATCGTGTGCTACGATCGGAGAACGACGCAGACGTGTGGAAAGCGACTAAGCAGAGTGCAGGAGAGTCTCTATGTTTTAGTTCCATCCCTCTGCTGTCAAGTCCAATTAAGCCCTGAGAGAGGCAGTCTGAAGCAGGAGCTGAACAACCAGAATCATTGGCCCTAAATGGGACAGTAAGTGCGAAATGGAAGTACTCTATGTTCTCATCCACCTTGTCTGGGTCTCCTCAGTATGGGCCCCTCAGCCATCATCATAACCATAAAAGACAACTCCACTTAAACTGTCATAGCAGTCTGCAGTCTCTTTATCTTTCTGCCTCCGTCTCATTTCTGTGTCACATTTCTTTAGTTTTTAGCTACTTGAGCTGAAGTTAGGTTGGTTTTATTAGTCATAAGATCAATATTAGCATTTTTCTTTCCCAGTATCGACTAGCAGTGGGTCACTAAAATCAATGCCTTGTCTGATTTCATGAAGATATCTTCCTGGTGACAAAGCAGTTTAACTTGCTCTGATAACTTAATAGTTAGGTATGTGTTTTGTATAAATAGCTACATATTTTGCTGCTGACTTTATACTTTAGGTCATGGTAGAAAGGTTTTTAGTGTCTTGGACTGAACAAAAATGGTTTCTGATGCTTTAACATGTTGCCAGAAATAACATTCCATGAGTAAGAATCAATGTCTTGGCAACTGGAAACTGGCAAATTTTAGGATACTTTGTCATAAAAGCTTAGGCTGTTGGGTTTTAATAAAAGGAAAAATATTAGCAGTCTGTGGCAGATTCCCAGGTTATGTCAGTAGCAGGTGAATCATCCAATTACCACAGCTGATGTCTCTTCCATGTTTAGCTTGAAAGTGCACTTGTGAAAGCAGAGGTGGAACAAAACCAGATGATTTGGGCCCTCTAAAAGTTGACCTGATTGCTTAATTGTGTATGTGTTTATTTTAAGGGAATAATTAATCATTTTTGAACAAGCTTTGTCTAATCTGTGCCAAGAATGATAAAAACATAAAGGTTATACACACGATTGGTTTTGGCTTGACTTTATGTATTAGGCTTATTAGAGCTTTATTGTAACGAGTGAGGTTGCTACCAGGAAGTCCTTGATCTAGCAGCAGGTGTGGATATTATTGTCTGTAAACCATTACAGGGAGGTTACAGGTTTAGAAAAATGGTGTGGATTTTATTAATTTGGATCTAGTTTGACCAAAAGTTTCCAATTTTCCAGGCTGTACGCTTAGCTCACCACTGCCTGGCTGTATGTTCACAGTGAATGCGCAAATATTAAAGTCATGTCACTCTGCTAAAGTAACCCTCAGCAAAAGAAGACATTTTCGTACTTCTGAAATGTTGAAACGTTTCTTTAATCGTGGTCATACTTTGAAAATCAACTGGTTTGTTATAGCTACATTTCTGAAGCACATTCATGTTGTCATCTTTCTGCAGATGTCGACGAGTGTGCAACTGAATACAATGGCGGCTGCGTCCACGAGTGCATCAACATCCCGGGAAATTACAGGTGCACGTGCTACGACGGCTTTCGCTTGGCGCATGATGGGCACAATTGTCTCGGTGAGTGTATATGTGTGAGTATTTGAAGTGATCTTGTGTGTTGCTTTTTCTCCTACGTGTCACACAATCATGTGGTCAAACACTGTTTCCATAACGGGCTTTTGTCAGAAGAACTTGTATATAATTAGCTACATGTGTCAAATTTCAAGCTAACCATAATTTAACCCGTGTAGTTGCAAAGATCCTTCACTCTGAATGTTTAATGTCCCAGTATGGATGGTATTATGTCTGTCTCAAGGCCAAACTTGGCTCTTATTAGACAGCTGCTTCAGATATTTTTGCCATTCCCTTGTTCACATAGCAGGTAGTTCCACATGTGCTTTCACAAAAGGAAAATGCAGCCCTTATTTATAATATCTCTGATGAAAAGGAGAGAATTTATGAAGAGTTCGACCGTGAGCTGCGAGCTCTGAGTGAGCCGTCAGCCGACATGTTTTCCCATGGTTTCATATTTCACCAAAGTGCCAGTCATGTTGGCCTCACTGAGAATGTATTACATTTAAAAGGTTATGAAATAAAGGAAAACATAGTTTTCTTTCTGCAGCTGGAGCTGCTAAACATAGACATCACACATCCACCTCCATTCCCTCCTTTCCTCTCGCTCCTTTTACCCCATCCACTCATCCTTCGCTCCTTTTGTTTTGATTTGAAATCCCAAAGTGAGACCTCGCTGCTCCTAAGAAATCATCTCCATCTTGGTTACAGCCTCAGCATGATGCATTTCACTTGATGCTGAAAGCCAGCTAGTCCTGTGAGCTGCTGTGATTTTGTTGTGGAGTAAAGTTAGATGTGACTATCACAGCAGAATTCACATTCAGATGAAGCGATGGCAGAAAAACTTATCAGCACCTAACGATTTGCTGTGAAAGAGACTCTGCATGCGGGCACGAAAGGCATCATGCTCGAATCAGCCCCACATTTACTTGATGAACTGCATGTAATGCTGGGATTAAGCTACAATGGAATGGAAAACACTCCCATCTTTAGATCGATAATTAACCTGTCCTGACTTGACGATGCCCTCCTCTTTCCTTCAGTCTTACCGTCTCTCTTTCTCTCTCGCTCTCTGCCTCTTTATCACCCGTGCGCTTGTATTTATCATGTAAAGCCGGGTTATTTTCCAAACCATTTAGTAATGGCATTCAGTTGTGCGTGGATCATTTGGTGTGCCTTGCGTGCAGGTGTGTAATTGCGATACATTGTTTGTGTGGCTGCTGCTGGCGCATCAAACGGAATTGCGTCCATCGATCCCTTTGATATAATTTGTCATAGTGAAACACACACGATCAAACACAGAGAGAGCTTTCAAGTTTCCTTTTTTTTATTATTCTGTTGCTTTATTCTGCTGCCATGTTTTATTTTTGTTTTTTCTCGCAAGTGACCCGTTTGAAAGTGGGCAAAGACTTCTTTGAAAAGCTTGAGATTTGTATCAGAAATTCTCTTGCATTTCTTTGAACGATCTATCAATTATTAAATGAATAAATATATTTTTTTGATCTCAACATAGCCAAGAGGGTTTGAAGACGGACTGAATTGTGTATATGCAGCTGTCAATTGCAAATCTCGGCTCTTGTCTTGAGACCTTAAAGTGCTCTAGAGACTGCTTTTTCTGGAGAATTTAATTCATTCTAATACCCGTGCTCTGCTCTGCTAAGGGAATAATCCTCAGCACAAACAGAGAGAGGAGAGGAAGAGGAATAGCGGAGGTTTCATCTTAAGGCCCCCAGCTTCCTCTTCCAGGTTTAAGCTCCTTTTTGGCCCCTGAGAAAAGATTAGTCCCCTTGGCCCTGGAATGGAGAGCCTAAGCAGCTGGTTCCCAGACGAGGTCAGAGCCTCAGAGCCCTTATAGACCAGATGTGCCCGAGGCCACAGTGGAGGAGACACTCACCTGATCCTCAAAAGTTCACCGTGAGTTTAGAGTCTGAGATCTTTAAGGTGCTCCCTTTGGATTTACCTCATGCTATTCCTCCACAAAGCTCCAGCGATTTGATTTGATGTTTTTGTTTTTCTTCCCATGGTTACAGTGCACTTTAAACTCCCACAGGAGATTTCAGGTCTCTAAGGTTCTTCTGCAGTCAGTAGGCAATGGTGTGTGTGTGTGAGTGTTTGTGCGAGTGTCACCTCAGGGACACCGGTTAGGCAAGCGCACATGCATCCCTGTCAGCGTCTTCTTTGTTTGCTCTCTGGCGCACATGCCACAGAGCTCCTTGTAATTGGATGTGTTGGCAGCATAATGACATTGGGCGGTGGCAGAAGGCAGCGGAGCATGAAGCAGAACACTGCCTTGTGTGCCTCACTGGGGACGCTCTGGTTTCTGAGGTCTCCCTCGTCTGCCCTAACCCCACAAAGATGTCAGAAAGTCAGCAAGGTGGAAGCGATGCGATATCACAGCGTCCTGAGTGAGATGCCACTCTTGTATAATTTACCTCAGAGGGAGCTATTGTACCTTCTCAAAAATCACAGGGAGAGTAAGTGAAGCATATAAGAACTCGATTACATCTTTTATAACTGTCACGGCTATTATCTCTCAGAGGTGAGGGAGGGGTGCTTTTTAATCACTGCACCTCTTTCATGGCAAGGCTGTAAAGGATTTCTTGAGTCTGAGGAAAAACAGAGGAATCGGTGTCAATTTAATCCAAAACACACATCCTCTTTACAATGAAAACCAGATGGAGGACCGCTATTAGTTCCCCACTGTAGCACCAGCGTCCCCACATTTATGACTTATGTGTTTTGGTTAAGGTCCTACAGAAACCAAAATGCACTCTTATCTTTGCTAGTTCATTAAACTCTCTCGAGAAGCATAATGCCATGTGTATCAGCATAAATACCCCTTCCTTAAAACCACAAATGATAACGTTTCACTTCTCTCCGGAGCTAATACACCCAAATAATGATATTTCTATTGCTCCCAAGAGTAGGCATGCCACAGACACATGCATCCCGAGTGTGACTCACTGGGAGAAACAAAGGCAGGCTTGAAATAGACATTACAAATGTTTGACAGAGCACCATCAAACTGCAAAGGATAAGTGTTTGTCATCGTGTTATTTGCTTTTACTCATCATCCTGTTCCGTCAGTCCAGAACATGTCCATCCTTCTTTCTGTAGAATTGATTTTTTTTTTTTGTCCAGCTCCACATACTCCCCACACACAGCTTAGCATGCTATGTTCCTTTGATTTTTATTGACCAACACTGATTTGATTTGTATTGATTTGGCAGAGCTCAATTCCTCGGGCAATCTGTAGGGAAATGAATTCCCTTTTACTTTAACCTTCCCCAAAGACGTAGCTTGAACTGTAACACAAAAGCAATGTCATTACAGCCTTGAAAAGAGCTTTTGAAGGACCCTTTTGAAGTAGCAACTGAGGAAAGGTCGTGTCATTTAACACTGTTTAGTGTTTTGCTAAAGGCTGTAATTGTGTAGCGATGTTGTTTTCTCCTGCTTTCATAGATGACAGGAAGCATTTCCATCAAACAAAAGTGTCTGAGTCGTCTCCTGGCTGAACCACATCCCCATCTATGTAATCCTTTGGGATCATGCTGCAAGGAAAGCTAATGAAACGGGAGGTTTCAGACTGATGTATTATTGACCAGGTTCTGATGGAAAAAGGTGGTCATCAAAGACCTTCACGCAGATTTGCATTGCAGCCTATTGAATGCTTTCCTTAAGTGCATTGACCACTCTTCCAGTGCAGTGAGGATAACCTCCAAACCCCTGACACTGACATAAAATACTCGACACTAGCTTGGGTTTACTACCACTTTTAACTCCTGAATGTGTAGAAATGAGTCAGGGCAATGATTATCCGTTTAACCCCTCAGTCATGAAACCCAGGGGGCGTTCAGGACCATACGGATACTTCTTGTGCTTAGCACTAACCCTTCTTGACTTCTTGCTGCAGATGCAAATATCCAGCTTTCTCCCCAGCGAGAAGTCACTTTGCTTTTGTTGTGAAACAGACAGATAAGGGCTGGGACGAGAGAGTCTCTCCATAGCTCAGAGGAGCTGGAGTGATGAGCTAAAGGATAGATGTGAGATTGGTGAATTAGCTATCGCCCACTCTCTCTCTCTCTCTCCATTCTCAGGATTGTTCAGTCCCATCCACCATGAAATGAACAATTCCAGCTGAGCCCACTGGCAGGGCTCTGGGGGGAAACTCAAGCCTGTGATTGGTCTTAGGGATGTAAGCATGCAGCAGACTGGGAGCCATCATGGCAGGGCCTCTTGTCTCCTTGACATAGCAGTGTCCATCCAAACATTTATCCTGAGGTTTTCTTTTTAAAATACTTCCAGACTTGTTTTGGAGGAGCAGACGAACACTGTTAAGCATGAGCTTAGCTCATAGATTTTCATTTAGGAAATAGCTCGGCGGGTGATTGGATCTGAAATCTAAGTCTGTGCTTTGTTTGCAACAATGGTTACCTGGGAGACGGGTGAAGTCAAAACGTTTCTGAATTTAATCATTGCTTTATTAGCGTTGTTTATGTAATGGCATAAAAAAATCAAACCTTGCTGCTGATTTAAGAATGAAATGCTATAGTTAACGGAATTAATTCATGTTTGCTTAGCAGATGTGAATCAGTTAGCTGTATTGAAACAGTGCGTCGGGAGGACAGGAAGAGCTGGAACTAATAAATTGCTCAGCGCTATAAGCGTTTAAGGCTTCCACCCTGTCATGGTCAAACACATTTCTGGTGATTTAAGAGATTGTGTGCTCTGCAGATGAAAGATCAGGACTTCCTGCATTATATCAATTTAGAAAAACTCAGCTGACAGGTGCTGGAGTACTGCTGAATGTGTGCAGCTTCAGCATCTGCGCCTTCAGTTTGTCCTCTCAGACTATGTTCAATACTGGCGTCATGGTCACTGCTAAGTCAAGTGGGTTTATGAATGCGCTGTGCCACTGAAGTCCAGAAGCAACATAGAAAAATAGGAAATCCTGTAATCCTGTTTGAAATGAGAAGGGATCTTGTTTTAATTGAAGCTGGCTGTGGATGTGCCACTCCTTCCCCACTGATGCTCAGTCAAGCCAAGCTGATTTCTGCTCATCTATGAGAGCAGCAAAGTCTGCTCCTGTAGCCCACCAGCTGTTGCTGCCCATCGCTGCACATGGCCCTGTTTTGCTGCCTTTTTAAAAGAGCGCAAGCCAACTCGACTCCTGTGAATGAATTGTGCAAAGAGGCCAATGTCTGTCCATTCATCTCCTTGTCTCTGGTCTTCCTAGACTACAGAGCCAGCTCTGTTTGATTCAGATAGAGGCCAAGGACTGGGATGGATACATGGACAGCCTCACAGATAGCATTTTTTTTTTCCACACTCCTCGCTGGAATAAAAAAAAAAAGTCTTTGTCAGCAATAATGTTCCAAAAGACACTGAACCTTTAGAAAACGGAGAAGGAAAAGCGTATTTCTTCAAAAAAGGGGGTTCAGGGGTTTCTGTAAAGCAGCCAACATGTTTACACGACTTTAAAGCTCTGTGCAAGGCCAAATGTTATATATACAGGCAGAGCTATCTGAGAAACCAACGGACATGGCCTCCGCAAACACAACCAATCTCTTAATCTCTCTCAGTTTGAGCCCTCCTTTCTCCTTCGTCTCCTAAAGTGAAGGAGGGATGGAGCGGAGACATGTCTCATTTTTCAGAAGGAAGGCAGCCCTTTTAACTTGATTAAGACTTTTTTTTTTCCTGCCCTCTCTAGAGAATTTTTAAAAAATGTTTTAAGTCCAAATAACATGAGCACTTCGCCTGGCCATGCCAGAACCCCTTTCCGCTTGGAAATATTTGCTTTGGACGCCAGCCTTGCCCAGCACACAACACAGGCAATTATGGGAGCTATTTAAACAGGAGAGATCTACCTACAGACGACGCCTCATTTGGAAGGATGAAGGAATCAGGAAATTAAACCTTCATTGATGCGCTGATGGTATGGAAGGAGAATTCCCACAGGTCCTCGGAGACTGGTTGCATATCTCATGGGCATTTTGCTCATGCATCCAGGACTGTTGTGTTTATGTAGCCTTTATATTTCCGAATTTTTGGTAGGTGTGTGTGTGTGTGTTGAAGGAAGAGAGGAAAGGGAAAGAAACAGAAAAAGAGACTTTTGCATATGTTTGGACAAATTTCTCTGTGAGTTGTGAAAGTTTTTTTTGCTACGTGCTAACAGTTTATCTGCAAAGGCGCAGCTGTAGGTTGCCGGCTGCTTTCGTCAGCTCAAAGGTCTTCCCTCTGTCGCTGCCACTTTCATGATGAAGAGATGAGACCACGAGGTCAACACCAAGCAGCCACACAGTTGAATGAAAGCCTCGCCAAGCTTTTCATAAATTCTCCGTCTTTTACTCTTGAGTTTAAGCCTAAATGTGAACTTTCTTGTAAAGTTTGTTTTTCAGATAACGATGCTTCACCTGGTTGCAGAGTAATGTTTTTACGATCAGTCTTAACTGATGTGACACATTTGGGTTTTTTTTTTTTTGGTTTTTTTGTTTTAGCGGAAAGAGACATTTTTGCTCATGGAATGTGAGGACAGGACAGCACACTTGGCAAGCTGACAAGGTTTATAAGTGCTACCTGCCACTGACCTACTTATAAACCCCAGAAGTTTCCATCTAGTCAGGTGCCACTTTGTGTTTTTGTACACCAGTGAATCCAAGTCTGTGAGTGGAAATAAAGGAAAAAAGAAAAGTACGTTTAATTTCTAGCTCTTCCCGTACTGAGAATTCCCCAGAAAGGAAACTTAATCCAGACGCCTTCTCAGACTGGACAAATAGACAGTAAATTAGTTTCGCATGACGGTTTATTAAAAAAAAAGGCTTGTATATACAGCAGATTTTTAATGGATTGAGCAGAGGACTGGATAAGGTTCCAGCGTGGTCAGTAAAAAGGGACCAGGACCCCATATCTGAGGGAAAGGAAGAATATGGAGTGTCATCTCTACAACTACACCTCAGACACACAGAGGGCGACAGGAGCAAAGCTCTGCTGCACTCCAGGCAAAAATAAGCAGCAAAACATGACACACAAGCACCGTCATTTCATTTGTGTTACTTTTCATTTGTTTCTTTTGTCAAGAAGAACAATGAGCCTGGATGGGAGTTGTATATTCAGAAAGAACAGCTGGAAGAGCACAATTTATTACCAATGAAAATAAAGTCAGTAACTCCTGCTTGTGGTCAGTTTCCCTTTCTTTTTGTGAAAAGAAAGGGAAACTGACACCTTTGTAAATGCTTTGCTTTCATATACCCTTGTGGTGCAGCTCCTCCTCACCTCCCCCAATGCAAAAACCCCCCTGCTCTCTACTCTTTCCATCTCTTCTTTTCCTCACCATCCTCCCCCCACCTCATTCCTCCCTTTCTCTGCATTCCTCCCGTCACGGGGCTGACAGACACTCGTCATCAGCAGGTACTCTGGCCCAGGTGGATCAGGTTTCCCAGTTGCCAAGGGATTGTGCTGCATGTGCATTTTTACGGCTTAGTGCCGCACAGTTGGAGGTTTTTAGTGCAAGTCTGCTGTGGTTCCAATGTCAGATAACCATTATGACAGATTCAAACTCCTCAGCTTAAGACAAACTCTTGTATGACATTTGCACTTAAATGATAACCTCAGGTTTTTTGAGAGGATGAAGATGTTTTAATTAAAAATTATATATTTTTAAATTAATTCTTAGATAAAATATGATATATTGTTTAAGCCCTGCTAGTGCTGCATTTGTAGAGATCATTAAAACTGGTACAATCTTCACAATCCCAGTATATCTCAATGTATTGCTTAACTTTTTTCTTTCTCTACATATGACTTTTGAGGCGAATTAAATGTTGTGCTTGTGTTTTTGTCCTCCTCGCCCTTATCATCTGGTGAAAATTGAGATTTGTCTAATACTTTGATTACCACGTACCTACAAACTTTTATTCTAACACAGTAAACAAAGGCAGGGAACATGGTAGATATAAAATGCTAACTATCACCATTCTTACATTGTTACTTTTGACAATTTACTAAAAGCATTTCTGTGGTTCAGTTACAGCCACAGAAAGAGAGCTTCAAGTATGGCAAGAGACACTAGTTGGATAATTACTAAAGCTATATTTGTGAACCGTTTTCCACTGAATGACTATTATGATAAGCCAGAGCTAGTTACAGGGTGACAGTATTACTTCAATCCCTGGAGATAAATGAAAATGTGGGACAGATGAGGCGCATGGCTGTAGACTCTTCATCAGTAAAAAAAATACAGTTAAAATCTGAAATTTCTGTAAAATGTGTTTAGAAACCTTTCATTTGCACTCTTAAATAGATAATAGTTGTTCACATACATATCATCCATGTTCGAGTTTGTTTATTAAATGGGTAATGATTTTCCCAGATGACTTGAGACAGTTGTTAATCATTGTAATTTTTGGTCTGTCTCAAAGCACTCTTGTTAATTTTGCTTTGTGTCTCCGGGCAGATGTGGATGAGTGCTCTGAAGGCAACGGCGGATGTCAGCAGATATGCGTCAACATGATGGGCAGCTATGAGTGCCGCTGCAGAGAGGGCTTTCTCCTGAGTGACAACCAGCATACCTGTATCCAAAGGCCAAAAGGTTACACACACACGCATGCGCGCATGCACAAACATGTTGTTCAATAGTGAAACGTTGTATATTACCATATGTGGTGACACCTCATGTTAAATGCAAATTTAAAGTTATTTTTGGATGTTGTTAAGCCTCTTTGTGACACGCGATGATGGTGAATTTGAGGCATTTTTAATCATGAGAAAGGAATCAGTCCTGACAGGTCTCAGTGAAAAAGGGTAAGTCAAAGTCTGAAGGGGGAAGAAGAAGAAGGGATAAATCACTTTTTGCTTTTTACACACCCTTTCAAATTGAGCCAATCTAGTGCTTCGCAGCTTTTTAAGGTATCTGTGGCATGAGTGGCTTACGGGGGGGACTGTGAGCACAGAAAACAATTAAAGGTATAGCCTGGGGCTGACACACCTCTTGTTTATAGAGTGTTCATTCCTGTGGGATGGAGACATGACAGAAGAAGATGAGCCAACCAGCTCTGAGGCTTAGTTACCAAACTCAGGGGCACTGCGGACATACATACATTTATAACACCATAGCTCTGTATCAAACAAAGTAATCCAAATGCTAACAGACTTCGTGCAGTTATAGTAAAACTCACAGCAGTGAGTGTTTTTTTGACCTCCAGACTTTATCTTTGGATAGATTAACACAGGGAGTGCTCACACATTGATTTAGCTGTCAGCCCAACAGCTGGTTTGGATACTGTCGGCTTGGGTCTGCTACCAAAGTAGAGAACTAACTCAACTTGAATATAATCTGTGTTGAGCACCCTGCCCCTGTAAAGGGTGACGCACAATTCGGCTGCATGTAGTTACACAAAACGCATACCTGTATTCCAGGGGTATTTATCCAGCTGTCTGAGAGATTCCTTAGTTCTGCCAAACTGGGCTGGGTCTGTGTTGGATCTTTTCTCTCGTTTCCTATGGTTTGCAACAGCACCTTTTATCCAGAAGGTGCAGACAACACGTCCAGCAGGGTCGGTGACCTCCTCGTCCCTCTTCTGTCTCTTGTGAGACGCCTGCCTTTGCTGGGAGTCATTAGATTGTGCTGTTCCTAATTTCCCCGGATGGTGAAATGAGGATCTTGGAAGTCTGGTTTATGAGCTTAGTCTGGCCTAGTGAACTGTCAGTGTTTACATTTCATAAACGTAGTGTTTTTTGAGTGAGGTGAAAAGCCGGATCATGTGTTTCAAAGGCCTACTACTATATAGATGCAGAAACAGACGTGTGAGCAAGTCCGTTCTTGCCCAGCTCTCTTTTCTTTTGTGCTTATTCTTTCTTTCTTTTGTAAATGCACCTCGTTTCTGTCGATCTCCCCTGTTAATATTAATATAGTCTTTATTGCTTACAGATGAGACCCGTTTGGATCTAGAGATTAAAGCTGCCATAAATCTACAAACTTCCGATAGTGATCAGATAGACGCCTAGTCATTGTTTCATTACTTTTGGAAGACAAAGAGACAGAGCAGCTACTCATCTGCTTATTATTACTGCTCTTATTACAACAGTATGTGTCTGTATGAAAATGCAATTGGTGAGGAAGTGACTTTGCCTTGTTACAGAACAAGAACCCCACAGAATTTCAGCAAATTTCACCGTGCTTGTTTACAGAAAAATTACACACGTTGCTCAGGGGGGAAAAAAATGATTGAGAAAATGAAAGCTGATTTAATCACCCAGCCAAGCCAGTTTAAATGCAACCCTCCATCCATTCAGCCAGCCCTTCTCTTAAAGAGCAAAGCCTGGGGTGCAGTTTGCTCATGAGCTTTATTGTTCTCATTAAAAAGACATCAGCTTTCCATTTCTTCCATTAATGGGTCAGGTGTTCCCTGGGTAACTTCTACCAGTTTTTCCAAGGACAGCACAGACCTGGACACTGCAGTGCCTTTTGCTACCGGTCTGTTTCCCCTGCTGGTAGCGAGCCCTTGTTAGCAGTGAGCCTGTGCCAATTAGGCAGCAGGGGTCTGCCAGCCTCTCAGCTAATGACAAGGCTGCTGCTGGTCTGTCTCTTATTAGACCTGCCCCTGCCCCCTCAGCAGGAATAACTATGACCAAGTGAAGGCTCCATCGTCTAGCTGTAACAGTTCATTTATTCTCTCCAAACATTTCTTCCAGTCAAGAAATAAAGCTTTTCAAAGGCCAGCCAAGGTGCTTAGTGGTTGATAGGAATGCCATTTAGGTCAAGAGGGCTCCACTGCTCTGCGTTTGATTTATTATCTCTTTTATATAGGAGGATGACAGGGACGTATGTGCGTGAGATGGGATCCAGCACATTGGAATTCAGGAATCTCAGTCTCAGTCAACCCACACATCCATAATTTCAGCCTCATACATTTCTGAATATCCGGTATGGCAATTACCTTAAGTGCACACTGATGGTTGGTTATGCAAGTCATGTATAGTGCTTTGAGTATTCAGTATATTTATCTTTAGTTCTGAATACAAAAAACAGGATACACGGGATGTGAAAGTTGACTTATCCACTGGTAGGAAATGATTTAGAAACGGTGCAGCTCAAGAAGCAAGTTGAACCGACACAAGTTAGCAGGGTGATGTAACTTTGAAAGAGAAAATGAGCCTTCTGAATCCAACGTCTTGTCACTGCCAATCAGTGTGATGACATAAATGTGGTTGACTATGCCATGAAAGCTGCAGAGCGGCAACATGGAATTTGAAAGTTCTCAGTAGTCTGATGATTAGGTTCCAGAGTGTCTAAAGCTCATTGCGCCGAAAAATTTGATTACATGAGCCCCGAGGCTTTACTGTCACCTTTCACTGCTGAAGGAGACTGTAATAGACTGTTGCACTTAAGTCTTCAAAGTGTTAAATCAGAAACAGATGAACATGCATTACCTCCAAGCAGAGTTTGCACTCAAGAAGAAAATGTATCATCCAAAAATTATCTTGTAATGGAAAAGCGATCATTTAAAAAAAAGAAAAAAGAAATATGGGCCACGTTTACACATTCCATTTCATGTTCCAACATGATTATCAAATCGGCATTTTCCTATATCCTATTAGAAAGAATAACTGAGCAATTTTTTCTAAAAATGTATCTCACAGTCACCTGATTGGTGATGTTTTTTTGTCTACAGTAGAGCTTTTCTGTCCATGAAATGTTTACTTTGCCAGTGGAAACCTCTTCCTATGTTTACAGCTTCCATTAGCTTCCCGGTTTGGCTTTTTCCCTTTGCGCAGCTAATCTCTCTCTCTCTCACGTTTTCTTTCTCAGATTCAAATAGTTACACAATAATCGTCACACACACATACAGACTTGCATGCACAGGAAGGCAGGTTAATAATTTCCAGTTTTATTCCGATAGAGGCACATCCTGGCATGTCCTTTTTTAACATTTAGATGCAGATTGTGGCATGTTGACTTTAGAAGCACTTATGTGCAGGCTAAAACTGCAACACAATAAGGAGTTTTCTGATAAATTAGCTCACGTTCGTAATATTTATATTATATTCTCAGTTAGTGTTCCTCCAGTTTGAAACGAGGCACAGAGTCCTTGAACCCTGTTTTATTGCTTTTGTGTTTACATAAATGGATAAAATAACCCAAGTTCCTGGACTGTAATATCCATTTATCAGGCTGTTTCACATTTTAATTTCATGAAGTAATGCGCTGATAAAGGGCCAGTTTCCATTGTTCCTGTGATGCGATGCTTCTTATTTAAGATTGCAAAGAGAAATTCTTTATGCATCCATTTGTTTTTGTAAAAGGAAAGTTTGTATGCTTTTAATATATGTTTATGTAACAGTGGTTGTCCCATTGTGCAGAAGCCGACACGGTTCTTTCATCATTGCTCTCGTGGATCTCAGTGGGTCTGCCCGCCTGTCTGTGCATTGGCCGCAGAACTGTTTTTACAAGTGCAAAAGTCGCTGCTTCATTGCTCTGCAGCCCAACCGTATAACCAGGCTCTTTTCCTATTCTAGGGAAGTAGAGCAGAGACTTCGAGCTGCACAGATGAAGACATACGGACACTTGTGTGTGTGTGTGTGTCTTTCTTTCTGTTCCTTCCCTGTTCGTTCCTTTCTCTTCCTCTGCCTCTTTCCTATATTATCTTCCCACATCTTAGCTATTTGTCCAGACTTTCACAGGACCCATGCCCTTCCTCCCTTCCATCCCCACCCTTTAACAAATATACATCAGTGGCTTGAGCTTCAGCAAATGTTGGCTGCCTTGCCACCGAATTCTTTGAACCTCATTTGAGACGGGCATCCTTTTTCCTCGTGGGTTTGTTGAAGGCCATCTCTAAGCTGGCCAGCCCAGCTCGCTGGTGCGGACTGCCAGAGTGCCAGTGGGGTTTTTCCACTAACATTTGGCTATCATGGGCTTAACCAGAGGGCCAGACTAGGCTCTGCAGAGACAGATGCCTTCTGCAGTTGCCTCTTGGTTTGATTTTGGAGAGAATTGGGCTTTGTAATAACATACTGTATCTCATGCCTTTTGTATCTCCGTATCGAAGAAAACCTGCAGCCTGGATGTGCTCTGCTGTGTTGTCTGTTCTGCTGGGAGGGCGCCTGGCTCCTTTGGGACCGCACAGTGAGGTGACCTTGATAGAATGGGGGAGGAGTGAAGGGGAGAGTGGCACATCCACAGCAGGTGCTGCACAACTGTGTGTGACACAGATGGGCCGACACTCTCAAATGTGTGTGCCACATGCATACATTATGCAAATACACCTGTGTGTCAATGCATCCACATACCTTAATAGACGTACGCTTACAGGCTCGCACGCACACGCGGTTTCCTCAATATGTTTTTTCTACAGTAGAAATCGAGATTCTCAAGAGCTTTAATCATATCTAGCACATTCTTGTCTATTTTAGTCTTCTAAAGTCTATAAATGTAACTGTTTTAGGTTATGTTTCTCCTCTTATTTTTTTGTTTTTCATCATGGTAGCTCTCCACGCTTTGTTTTACTCTAGAAACACAATATATTAAGATGTACAACAAGCGCTCAAGCAGTGAGGTATATCAGTCCAGATGTCTGCTATCTTTTTCCATTTTCTGCTTGTTTATGACTTTAGTGGCTCCTCTCTGGAAAAAAGGGAGTGAAATAAGAAGCCTCAACAAGGCCTCTGAGAGCTGCAGAAAATCAGAAAACCCAAACAGTAGCACTTGGATGGACTCGCTGCTCTTAGAGTCAGTGGGGAAGAGTTACTTCCTTGACCGGCTCACTGGCCTGTTGCTCTGTCTGACCATTCTGCGTTGCGGCTCAGCCCAACCCAGTCCGACTCTTTTCCCATTCTCCTTTCCATGCGCTGACATTTTTATCCTCCTATTAAAACTTTTAAGGGCCCATTATCTAAGAGGAAGGAATGTTGCTTTAATAGTGTGGTGGCTCCATCGCTAGGCCCCTTCTTTTCAGTTTGTATCCACCCAACGCTAGCTTGTTGCTTAACGTTCTCCCCAAAAGAGGGGGACCGACTCCCCTCTGATATGTATGACAGCAGCTCAGCACGGACCACGAGCCCTATTTTCACTGCCCTGGGGCACTAAGAGCAGACCATAAACCCTTGGCATGCTTTCCACTACTTCATCTCCATTGTTTCAGTCTCCCCACTACATGGTTCTCAGGTTTAAGAGGGTTTGCAGCGCTGTGGTGAAGAACTTGCGGCCTCCTTCAATCTTTTGTTTGAAGTTCATAGAAGTTGGCACTTTAGTTGGATTTGTTAAGTGTTATTTTTTTCTTCTTCTTTTTTTGGCTTAGTTTCTCATGTTGTGTTAAAACTCATATCCTGCTGTCAATAGTTTATGGTTATTTTCTTCATAGGCTGGTTTTATCTCAAAGGAGCTGCAGGCTCCTACAGAGTCCCTAGCTCCGTTGTGTAACATACAGTCCAGTAAAATTGTTTCTGGCAAGATAGAGATGTTTTAAAAAAATGGTACATAAGTCAAGTTTTGCAATTTATTAAAGAGCCAGTCTGGGTTATAAGAGGGCAGCAGAAATAGCTTGTTCATTTGTAGCTCGCAAGATGTGGAGTTAACTGCACTGTCTAAGCCAGCAAGCCCCAGGCTTAGAAAATGATTTGAGTGCCAGTCAGTCTCTCCACACAGCTATCCATTTAGACTGACCTGTCCAGTGGAGTTTCTATCATCAGTAAATCCTTAGGTACCTTCACTACTCATTGTCCTGAACTGATGGTTTTCAGAAAGGTATCTTTTGGATGTGACCTGCACCTAAAGCTGTGTCCTGCAGGCACTGTGGCTGATCTCACATATTAAGCTGAAGTTCCTCTTATTGACAAACACACAAAACGAGTGAGACTTTATCCTGGAGGATCATGCGGTTTCTGTTCATTTACTTTAGTGTAAGAATACTGGCAATTAACCTCCTAAGACCTGAACTCTTCCATGGGATTCATTTTTAATTTCTCTTTGATATTTGGAACGATGGGACCTGATGAATGTAAAAACATTTTTTTTACTTTTTCTTTATCGGCTTCCTGGAATGAGTGATGAGATTAGGACTGGGATTAGAGCTGTAATGGTTCTATAAAACTGTGTTATAGTCAATATTTAGTATTTAGTATTTATTTATTTATTGTCATTGTCAGAGAACAATGAAATTGCATTTGGGGCTTCCGTACAACCCGTAAATAAAATAATGAAGAAAATAATAAATACCCCTTAAAACCCAAGTGTAAATATTTAACCCAGTGTGACTCCAGTGCAATAAGACAATCCTTAGCAACAACATGAGAACATGACAAGTAAACATGAGAACCTGACAAGTAAGTTCAGTGCTATTAAGAAGTTGGATATGGTTATTGTCCGTGAGAGGGGGGCAGAGAGTTCAGGAGCCTCACAGCCTGTGGATACAGGCTGTTGGCCAGTCTGGATGTTCTGGCCTGTATAGACCTGTACCTTCTCCCTGAGGGCAGCAGGTGGAAAAGGTGGCGCGCAGGGTGATGTTGGTCCCGCAGAATACTGTGCACCCGTCTCAGACAGCGAGTGGGGAAGATATTACTGATCTCTGGCAGACTTATTCCAATAATTCTGCCAGCTTCTTTCACCACCCGCTGGAGTGCTTGCTGATCGGCCTTGGTGCAGCTGGGGAACCACACTAGAAATCCATACGTCAGAACGCTGCTGATGGCACAGTTGTAGAAGTTCAACATCAGAGATCTGGGAATGTGTGCGCTCCGCAGTCTCCTCAGGTAGTAGAGGCGCTGTTGGGCCTTCCGTACAACTGAGGTGATATGGTTGCCCCAGGACAGGTCCTCGGTCACAGTTACCCCCAATATATACTTTTTTTATGGCCATGGTTAGAGCCTTAATTTATATATATATTTATGTATTTTCTTAACTTTGATTGTAGCTCACTCATATGAATAAAATAAACCTCAGAAGTTTGATTGAATTCCAGTTAAACAATTTTTAAGCATGGCAGCTTTCACCAGACATGAACAACTGACTACTCCAGGTAGATTATAATACCATATATATCTTCTAAAGCTATATTTACAAATGTGCATTCAGTGATTGTTTTAGAGCTATCCCACCCCTGAATATGATCCGACATAATGCCATTATTATTATTATTATTATTATTATTATTATTATTATATTCTGCTAATCATAGATCAGAATAAGTTCACATGTTCAGAAAAAAAGGGGATGTCACAGGGGAAAAAAGGCTCTCTTTGTACACAAGCAACCTTGTGGCAACGGTGGCACGGTGGTTAGCACTGTTGCCGCACAGCAAGAAGGTCCTGAGTTCAATTCCACCATCAGGCCGGGGTCTTTCTGTGTGGAGTTTGCATGTTCTCCGTGTGTTTGCGTGGGTTCCCTCCTGGTACTCCGGCTTCCTCCCACCGTCCAAAGAAATGAATTAATAATTAGATGTTGGATATGCCTTCTTTTTATAGAGAGTATATTTCCTCTAAATCCCTCGCTATCCCTTCAACATCTGCTGTTGCTCCTAATGCGTTATTTCTAGTAATGAACTAAACCAGTGGTCCCCAACCCCCGGGCCTCGGACTGGTACCGGTCCGTGAGTCGTTTGGTACTGGGCCGCGAGAGTTGATGCTCAGGTGTGAAATGTATAGTTTTCAGGGTTTTTATCGGTTTTCAGCGTTATTTAGTTATCGTTTTTATCGTTTACTCGGTTTTCCTTGGTCTTTTCACGTGTGTTATGAATAAATTTTCTTTTTTTCGGTACCGGTACTAGTTTTATTTTGTTGTATTTATCCGCGACACCTTAAAGGCCGATCCATGAAAATATTGTCGGGCATAAACCGGTCCGTGGCGCAAAAAAGGTTGGGGACCGCTGAACTAAACGTTTGGTATTGAGGTCACAAATTGTTGTAATAGAAAAAACTAGGGTTATTTCATTTTCTTTAATTTCTGTGTTTTCTTTTCTTGCACAAAGGGAAGAAAATACCTATCCTGAAATATTTCCTTTTTGAAAATGCCTATCCTGTTTGAGCTTGGGTGAAAAACCATCACATCTTGAGTGTCTCCTGCTCTGTTCCAAGACTTTAGACTCTATTTCCTGTCCAGTTTTCTGCCTATAAAGTGTCCTGTGATAGTTTTTATTACTTTCTACATATAGAGTAATGTTTTATGGCTCAGCACATTGTGTTAGTGGATGATGGCATGTGTGTTTCTTTTTTTTTAAGTCGTATTATTTCTCTTCTTTGCTTTCCTGTCCAACTCCATATAAAAGCATGTTTTTCTTTCTGCTTCCCATCATTTAGTAATGATAAAAACTGGAGGCTTTTGGCAGCAAGTTAGAAGAAAGTGCACATGGTGGATGATAGGTGAGACTAGCCTGGAGAAAAGGGCCATTGTGTCAACACTTTGCCTTTTATTGGTCCTCAGAGAGTCGAAGGCCTAGGTTCTGGCCCCAACCTGACATGTTATTGATGGATGGGTCTGTAGCATTGGGGTAGAGGGGCTGCATAAAAATGAAGGGAGAGTGAAGTGAGGTTTGGGATTCATAATACAACCTTAGTAAATAATCTTTGGTCCATTTGGGAGTAGCTGGAAATTCAATCCTTTGTTAAGTTCAGAGCGGTATGTTTCTTGCTCTGGCCTCAGATAGACGCAGTCAAGAAAGGGGACCATTGAATTCCATATCCTACTTAAATATCCACATGACTCACGGGGAAATTTGCAGTGCTTTAAAGCAGCTGCTCTATTGATGCTCATTCATGTTCACTTCGCTCAGCCGTGCCCTTTTTCCTTTTGGCTCAGTGTTTGTTTAGCGCCGAGTCTTTGTGCTCCCGGGAAAGCTGTTGTTGCAGTTGGTGTCTAATAGTTCACCCTGTCTGCCAGAACATCAACAGCTCAGACAGGAAAGTCTGAGAGGATTGCATGACCTTGTGACACTTGTTGACAGACTTAAAGTGATGGACAGTATTTAACAAGGGGGTCAGAATTGTCTATCACATTCACGTTGTCAGCTCCTTGAAGCAAAGAGAGACTCGGAATGGATTCCTGACAACAGCCATGAGTGGAAATGTATAAAATAAGAGGGTACTTCTTTTTGGCAAAACATCTGGAAAACAAAAGGGCATAATCAGGGGAGGTTATTGTGGCAGACAAATGGGTAGTTAGGGACAGAATAATGTAAAAACTTGTTCTGTCAAACTGAGATTGCCTTCTCTTTATAACCCCTGAGGCAGGAACAAGGAGTTTACTATATGACAGCATATAGCTGGCAAGACAACTGAGTCTCTACATTTCCAGTGTTCAGGAAGAGTGCACAAGGTTATATGTTCTTTACTAGCTGTTGACACTTACATGCACATATGCAAATGCATCAATATATAGCAAAAAGTTGGCTAATTAAAAAAGTTAGACCTCCAAACACCCTTCAGCATGACAGCAGATTTAATGAGACATTAATGGAGATGTCTTTTGCTCACTGCCTCCCTGTACCCCAGGAAAGGAAAGGGAAAGGAAAGGAAAGGATGGAGATCTGTTTGGTTTTTAATGAGCCTGAGAGCTGAGGTTTGTCACTGCATCTGTAGTGGAGGAAAGGTTTCACAACGAATAAGTCGAATATCAGTCGTATTCTGCAAAGATGTCAGCTTTATGCAGAGAGCACTGCACCATTTGTGTTATAATTTATGACACGAGGGATGGAAATGTATGCTGGGTGTCTGTTGTGCCCGTTCATCAACCATTTATACATCACACTGAAATGACGCATCATTGTGTGTCATGTTAAGTAAAGCTTTAAATGATGAAAGGCACTTTTTTCAGTGTCTTTTATTTTGTGTTGTATGTGGGGTTTTGTCGTGCTCTTACTGAAGTGCTTCAACCTTGATGACTCATGAAAATGTGCACTGACACCCCTCCTTTAGCGCAATCCCTTTTGATCTCAGTCTCAACAGGGAGAATTTAACCAAGAAGGGTTTTTCATTGTGTTCTTTTCTTTATGGGGGATTACCTCAATTAAAATTACAGGTCTACGGGATCAGCTCCTGCTGGGAGTTTTATCCTTTCTGCAGGCAGCCTCCTTTTTATAGCCTGCATGTTCCAACAAGGGCCTGAGTCTTTGTAAAGGGGTAACTGGGCATATCAGTAACCACCAGTAGGCACATGAGGCACTGAAGGGTAGAATGTGTGCAAGGCATCTGAGCAAGGCTTTTCCACCCCACTTATGTCTTCTGTGTTTTCTAATTAAAAGTCAAATTCTTAGTTTAGTCAGTGATCTCTGGCTTTAGAAAAATTGTCTGTTGGGCAGTTGCGATTAAAATTCTGTCTAAAACTTCCTTCGTAGTGCAACCAGATGGCACAAAAAACGAGGGACCCACCTGTATGGACAAGAATCATGGGTGTGCACACATCTGCAGGGAAACGCAGAAGGGTGGCATCTCCTGCGAGTGTCGACCGGGATTCCAGCTCACACGTAACATGAAGGACTGCAAGCGTAAGTCGTCTCAACCTGAAGCATTTTTAGTTACTCCCTCTATTAAAGACAGACACACACACACACACACACACACACACACACACACACACACACACACACAGGGAAACACGTCAGAAGGATGGTTTATAGGTTCCTCATGAAAAGGTGATTGGGTTGGAAACTAGCCGATTATGGATAATTGCACTCATTCCACAAATGCCTTCCATCACATTTGAAGTTGGCAACTGACATTTATGTTGCATTACCAAGCCGTGACTAATCTTCGGAATAGTCCTTGTAAAGAAAAACATGTTTATCAGATGAGTAGCAATCATTTACACAACCGGGGCAAGCATGTGGAGGTTACTCGAAGGGGACTGCTCTGACGGACAGTGCACACTTCCTGTTGCTGTGCAACCGAGATCATCCTGTCAGAGCTGGGGCCAGGGCTGATGGGGGATTTGTCTGTGTTTGGATAAGGATTGGAGAAGTGTTATTCTATAGTTTTTCTGTGACAGCCCAGGAAAAGGGCAAAAGGCGCAGGGATGGTAGGGTGCAGACAGGATGGCGGTAGAAGCCTAGGCTCGCTCGTGCTCTTTTTCACTCTGTCATCACAGGTGTGTTAAAAGTGCCAAACTTAACGCTCCCCTCGCCTGAACGCAGAAACTTGGACCGGAAATTTTACTTAGTACTTATGAAATGTCATTACGTGTATAGTGTTTTAATGACTTTAAAGCTTTTGCATATTTTGTAGAATGAATGAAAAGGATTAAAGCTCAGCTGCTTGCTCGTTGAGTGTTGGTGAGTTTAAAAACGTGACCTCGCCAACTCCAACCTTCAGTGTAGTCAGGAGGATAAAAAGATTAAGTGGGAGATATAAATTAATTAACCAAGAGGAGTTTATTTAATTAACATGGATTCAGAACCTGAGGTGGGGAATATGGAAATCCATACACGCTCTACCTAGTATTATGCTGCACAGATTTTGACCTTAATCTAAGTCCAGGTGTAAATAGCACTGAATAAACAAAGACGATGCTGTTGGATGTCTAGAGGTTGCATTAGTTTTCAGAGCTCTTATTGCGCTGTTAGCGTCTTATTGTACAATTTCTGAGGTTAAACGATAATCATGGTAGCTCCAAGCGCCATTCTTGCCTCTGTAATCATTTCAGTTTTCAGCTCACCTCGAGAAACTCCATCGGAAACATTACTCTGTGCACATTTTAAAGAGGGCTAAACTGAGCCTGCAGTGTTTACGTCACAGAGCATATGGCCCAGAGAAAGAGTGTGTGTTAGATTGTCCCATCTAAATGTGCATATTTTGTTTTCGTGTCATGCCATCTCTCCCCCTCTGTTTCCTCTCTCCTCTCCACACTGACTTTCAAATGAATAACTTAGACTGTGCGTAATCCTCAAAGTACCATTTGTGTTAACTACGTGTCCTTTCCCAGTGACGTGCAACTACGGTAATGGGGGTTGCCAGCACATCTGTGAGGAGACTGACCAGGGCCCCAAGTGTTCTTGCCACATGAAGTTTGTCCTGCACAGCGATGGAAAGACTTGTGTAGGTGAGTCATCTCACCCCAATGCAGCTACCAAGGGGAAGAAATAATAGTTTTTGAATGAGAAAATGTGAAATTACAAATGATTAGCTTGGCACCCAATTTCCCACAGCAAATTTAATTAACGTTTGAAATGAGTTTTATGTGATAAAATGCAAGTTGAGAAACAGGCCTCGTTAAAATAACTGTATCCCTGAGCCTTTCTCTTGATCTGTGACATGCAAGGACAAAAGGCTACCACCCACTGTGCTTTTCCCTCTCCTACTGCTGCTCCAGTAACCTCTCAGCCCCTGCATCTGCCTTGGCTTCTCCTCTTCCTTTTTACTGGACACTGTGCCTTTTCCTCTGTTTTTCTCAGCCATGTCAGACACACACCTTCTATTAGCCCTTGGGTCATTTCCTCCACTGCTTCCCATTGGGGATTAACTCAAACGCCTGACCTAACCTTCCACTGGCATTTATCAGTGTTTGCCTCAGTTGACTTATGTTGAGTAAAAATCATTCAGCTACTCAGGCATATTGAGCTGTTGTGAAGGGCAGTTTTAAATCAGATGGGAGCTGTGAGTTGCAGAAGAGTCGAAGCGCAGGTCTATGTAAACATGTATCTAGCCTAGCCATGCAGAAATGCACAGATTTTTCATCAGCAACCATGGAACATTAAAAACTTGTTCAGGTGTAAATCTGAGACTGACTGCTGCTGCAGAGAGACCTTTTATTTTATCCACCTATTTAACCAGAGTGTCATTAATAGTTTCTGTTTACACTACAAACCCATTTAGGACAAATTTTTGTAATTGGAGCCTAAGTAATTTGGATGAGGCGTATTCCTATGAAGAAAAGCATGTTTAGGTTCGCCTGCAGAGCAGACTGGTGAGGCGATTGCTCGGTTTCGGTGGCTGCTAAGTCTGAGAGCCTGGTTTGGGTAGTGGCTGATCATTTCAGTGTTTCTGGATCTCCTTTAATACCGCAGCCCTGATGAGAGCCAGACCTGTGTCAAGGTCTGGTCAGCCAACCTGTCATTATTGCTGTACTGTCCTAGGCCAAGAGGATGCCACAAAGTCGTCCGCAACAAAATTATACGTCTTTACCAGTCTTATTCAAGGCAGAAAGAAATTTACATTTGGTTTGCCAGATTAGGAAGCAGTCAGCCAGTTAAAATCTCTGATTTCCCCCCACAGACTCTGGAGTTACAGTGGTGGAGAGAGGGCACAGGGGCGCTTCTTTTGACAAACTCCATAATAGAGAATAAAACCTCAATAAAACAAACACTCTGCATCGTGAACCACAGGCGAGAGAGTGATTGACAAGAAGGTTGGAAGCTATTCAATGAGGCACTGCTGCTATGCACTATAAGTAACTCTGTGGGGGTTTCTAAGACAATGAAAGATTCATAAATAAATTGAATAATACAATAACTTTATCCCTCCAGTGAAAACAAAACGCAATAAATACAGCTCTGCTTTTAAACAGAATTTTCAAAGAAAATTTTTTTCAGTGTATAAAAGCAAAAAATCTGCCTTTGAGCCAGTGGATCAATTTAAATTCTAAATTAATATTACAATATTGTATTGTTTTTAACATCATTGTTCTTAAAGTCAGAAAAAAGGGCCCACTGGGTTTATTGTGTTTTTCCATGTCTGCATGACATGCAGCGATAATACCCTTTCAGCCAACGCATTCAGCAATAGTAAATGATTTATAGACCGTAGAGGGTATCCATAGAAACAGCACAACGTGAAAATACACGCCTGTTTAGCCTCACTATTGATTGATTTAGTCTCCTCATACTTCATCCAAAAGCAACAGCAAAGTAAATTATTGCAAAGCAGCTTTTGCCTTGTCAGTGGCTTTGTTGTTAGGCAGGTGGGCTCTTTCAGTATGCTTTACCTTCACTCTTTAGTCTATTTTCCCGGGTGTTTCATACGAGTTCTGCACATTTTCATTCATTTTTGTGATGAATCTCCCTCCCTGTGCTTAGTGATGCATTTTGTAATAATGCACCATATGCCTTTCTATTTGGAAGTGTTTGTTCTTTATCCCTCTGTTCTCACCTCTGATGATGCTCTAGCTGAAAATGTTTGTATCAGGAAGGCTGACGGGTGGCACACATCCCCTCTCACTCACACATACACTAACACACGCTCCTTAAAGTCAGATTTTTCACAACAGTTCTAGAAAACCCGTTTTCTTCACGGTCTTTGTATCAAGTGAAGTCCAGGTATCGGAAAGGAGCGGCCATCATGTGGAAGCATTCATGATGTTAGCACAGCAAATCATAAACATCCACAAATCGCAGTCAGATGCAGACATGCTCAGGAGTTCAATCATCTGAAGAGTTGTCCACACTACGTAAGACACACGCACGCACACAAAGAGAGTTGAGAGATGCATTTTATAATACAAAGTGAAAGCTATACAAACAACCACACAAACATACAGTACATATCCTGCATGCATGCATCACATGCATGTAAACACATGCAGTATTCAGGCACATGCCCATAACATAAACACATTGCTCTCATTTCGGGTGGTCTGCGGTGTATTCAGACGTGTCTCGCTGTGCCCTGTCCTCTGTGCGCTGAGAATTACTGTTTCTGGATGCTGCATGTTGGGATTGGGACACATTGGTGGAACCATGGCTCTAGGTGTGAAGTCTGCATGCTTTACAGTGTTACAGTTTGACTTGTGCATCTAACATCTACTTCTTCATCTGGCACCTTAAAAGGGCTGTGGACTCTAGAGTGACCAATTCAGAGAATACCTGCTTTAATTACAGGGGTGTGCGTGAGTGATTTAAAATAATTCATGCAGGGATAAGAGTCAAAAATCTTCCTGCAATTTTAGTCTCAGACAGCCATTTTCTATTCGGCAATGTGCACCCAGTCCTCCACCCTAGCTATATCATGGGTGAGTGTGCATGGACTGCATACTAAAATGTGTGCCTGTAGTTGAGTGTGAAGTTGAAGCTAAATATACACTCAGACGACTGTAGAAATGGCATTCGCTGAGCAAGTTTTGCTGGAGCAGTTTGTTGAAGTAAAAGCCAGTCAATTAAAAGTCATAATTTGACATAAATTACAGAGGAGATGAAAACAAAAGGACAGTAATGCTTTCTGAAATTATTTTTATTGGCACCACATAAATTAAATGGCTAGGCCACTGACAGTGTTTAGAGACTTGACTTAACAGCCTAACAACATTAATTCTGAAATGATCTGACCATAAAAGACCCTATAAAGTGCAGAAATGAATCTGGCTGTCCCTGACTTTCAGCTTGCGGCACTAACCACCACTCGCTGTCTGTCTGTCAAGGCTCACAGTGCTCATACTAACTAGCAAAAGCCTCATCTCACACACAAACGATCCTGCTGCCTTTTCTTTGCGCTATGTGGAATATGTATTTGCATGAGTGCATGTTGCAAGGTAACACTTTTGCCTTGAAATGTCACCCTTTAATTTAGAGCAAGAACTTTCATTATCAGTTTGTTGACAGGATTTGGAAATGATTAATCTGTTTGTTCATTTGTTACCAGCGAGCGCCTGTTTTCTTTTGCAACAGCATAATGTCATTCTCTAATGTCATTATCACCTTCCAGCATAAATGAACATTAATGATTTGTTTAATGCAAGAGAGGCAGTCCCTTATCATCCATGCAATCCACCTTATTCCCTACTCCATGATGCTTTTCATTAATTCTCGTTATTCATTTCACTGAACTGGTTTCTGTATGAGTTGGTGAGTGTTCTGAAGCCTTCTGGAAATATATAACGTGTGAGCACAACCTGTCACTCGGTAAATGGGATAATGTGAACATACCTCAGCCTCCTACTACCCAGCGATAGTTGGATGACCTGAAAAAGTGGCCTTGTAGCATTTTTCTGACATGCTGCGGAGATCAGAAACAAGTTGTGCCGTTTGTGGCTGTGCCAACTATCAGGCTAAGCTCAATGTGTGCTGAGGCAACAGTGTGTCAAACCTGAAAAATGAAAAGCATTTATTCAGTAACGGTTTTCATGACCTACGTTTAAAAAAATAAAAATAAAAAATAAAAAAAATAAAAAAATAAATACCAAAACATCCAGCTCTCAGTTGACTTTTCCACTGTGTCTGCTTTCAAATACACAAGATTGTGTTCCATGCCATTAATAAAATATGCCCATCTTTATCAAGGTAAAAACAATCCCCTCCATTAACTGTGCAGCAGGAGAATGGTGGTAAAGGCCATGTCTTCAGGGTGTTCCCCTCCCCCATCCCTCTGTAAAAGAAGAAATAAAGAAAGAAACAAACACATTTCCCATTAAAGGTGTTAGGCTGTCTTCACACAGTATTTATTTTCCAGTAAGAATGGATTGGGAAACAGAGTTACCATGATGCTGGGAATAAGGTGCAGAGCATCAAATTAGTTCTCATTTTGCATAGCCAGCTCACTGCTGCTGGCAACTCGTCAAATAATGATGATTTTTCAGGACCCATTTTGGTCACATTTTAAAGGGCATAAATTGAAGCCAGTGACAAAGTGCCATAAGTCTACTGTTTCTAATCACCAGCAGGGGGCGACTCATTTGATTGCAGAAATGTCCAAATAAATAAACATCATCCTTGTCAAAATTCATTTATGACCTGAGTAGAGTTTTTCCTGATGAGTTTATGGTGATGGAGACTGAAATGCCCAAGCGGAGTCTTCCAAAGCAGAACGGATACTTCAGTCTGGATACATCCATCATTTATATACAGTCTATGGGCCATTTTGTTTTTTTTAAATAAATTTGTTATAATTTGATTTGATTTATTTTCCCCCTGTAGCTTCTTGGCAATGATAGGGCAATAAACTTGGCTTATGGGTTAGGGTTAACTAACCAAGGTTAGGAAAAGATGATGGTTGGTGATTAAAGGTTAAAATACAGTGTTTTGCAAAATTGCCAAAAGTTCAAAGGCAAACTTTTCCTGTCTGCAAAAAGCATCTCTGCTTCTTGGTTACATCAGTTTTTCATTCTGCGACAGTAACAATGCCAACAGAGCACATTTGCCTACAGTTTAATGGCGTCTACTTCAGACCAGTTTCAGACAAGACAGTGTTTTTGTCTGGCCACTCATCAGATTTTGCAATTATAGTCATAAAATATATATTTTTTTGTGTGACTGAGAGACACAACAGACTAGGTACTGTTCCGTGATCAGTCATGCTTGCAGTTTTTCCACAACATTTGTGATGTCATTAGGGAGCAGGGCATATGCTTGCTATTTTGGGGGAAGGAATGTAAAAAAATAAAAAGTGACGTTAATGACACTGGCTTGTCTATGGTGTTACACCATTTGGCAGTTCCACTTTGCTACACCACCAACCTAATTCCTCTTTTGCTTCATTATATTTAGTTTTTCAATGACTGGTGTAGATTTGTGCTCATATTACAGAAATAACTCAACAGTCATAGAGATTTAAGACACATTTTTCAGGATAAAATGATCTTCTGTACAGTTTGGGCCATAATACAGTTGATACGATGTAGCCTAAACCAGACATAAGAAGGTGAGGAACCTATCGAAATCTTTCAGATTACCCTCTGTATTAAAAAATGACAGAATGACACTCGGTGCATTAAAATGTGACATTAATGGGTCTTAACAAAGTGTCAGTATGTGACGAGTCAGGAGTGAGAACTGCTTGGTGTAAGACACAAATCCTTTGTGGTTTAAATGTACATAGAACTAAAGTGGTGTTTTAACTGTGTGTGTGTGTGCATGCGTGTGTGTACGTGCATGCAGGGGAGAGGAGTGTCCAGTCCCAGGCAGCCCCACAGCTGTTCCCTAATGGTAAATATGTGCTCCTCTGACTCCTCTCTCTCTGGGGGTATGTAGGTGTGGTGAATAGTGGAGGCTAACCTAGAAGACACTGATCAGGCCCTTCCCCTTACCACATCGTCCCTTTGACCCTTGACCTAATCACCTTCCTCTCCTTTCTGTGAATGCCCTCTCAATAACACCCACTGCCTGTGTCAAACCACTCCTTTTCAAAACACAGCTGCAAACAGGGAGCCACTGACCAGCAGTACGAGCAAGATACAAAATTATAGAGATACAGAAAGGTGGTTAATATTTGCCACCTTCCAGTATTGTAGCTTTTGCTCTGCTATATTTATCTGATGCTTCCAACAACTGATATGCTTATAAATTATGAGGCGCTACAATCGGGAAATTTCCCCTCGGTAATTCTCAAATGGTTTCATTAAGAAGTTAATAACCGGCAGATTTTCTATTTCCTTTTTATACCAAAATGAAAACCCATATAATGCTGCTTTTGGGTGAAGCAAAACATTCTCCATGAAGCAGCATTCTCGATGAAATGTTAATCATCTAATTATATCTAACCTAATTATATAGTATATGATGATAAATCACACATGGGGACAATTTTTTTCCATATAATCAGTAACTTAAAGTCTAGAGTACAGAGTTTGGGGAATTCTAACAAGCCTGAAAGGCAATATTTGGTATGATCACATTTATTCTCTGAAGCAAGCCATCTTTAATTTCTTTAAGTAGTCTTTAAGGATAATTTTCCAGGCTTCGTTAAAGATGTTCAAAGCGTTTCTATGGATGTTGGCTGCCTTTTGCTCAGTTTTCTGTGAAGATGATCCCATAATGTTGAGGTCCGGCCTCTAGAGAGGCCAATCCATAATTGATTGTATTCACCTGTGGGTTTCCCCCCCCCCCTCTCCCAGTATGCTTTTACTGCACTGGCAGTGTGTTTGGGATCAATGACAGGCTGAAAAATTAAGACAGATGACAATGTTGCAAGGTAACACAGCTGCAACCACCCTGTTTTAAAGATGGCTGCAACGCGCTGTTGTATCTCTTTCTGGGGGGGTGGCAAAAATACTATTTGTGTACCTAATTGGACATACAGTCAGCCTTTCTCCCTTTTTGCCTTCCTTACGAATGGCTTCTTGACAGTTAGCCTTCCACTGAAACCATTTTTGATGAGACGTCAGTGAACAGTAGAAGGATCAGCTGAAGTGCCAACTGCATCTTGGGTATAGGTGTTTGATAATCCCCCTGTTGGTGCAAAAATACTATTTTACACCTGTCAAACTAAGTTATCTGTGGCATTTTAAAAAAAAATAGCAAATTGTATGTTTTTGTGACAGGCTGCTAGGAATAATAAGCAATAGCAGCCTAATAATAAATGAAAATACAATGTAAAATTGTGTCTTCGCTAATTTTTCTGTGATGTGTAGACACAACACTGGTTTATTCCTTTGATCGCTTGCCTTTTTATTCTTGAATAATTCATAGGTCGGTGTTTAAGTGGCCTAACAAACAGCCAAAAATAAAAATTCCTCTGAAAATGGTTAGGTACAAGAACTGGAGTGAGTATGAGTTCAAAAGCAGTCAATCTCCAAAGGCAAACTTTGAAAGGCCTTCAGAAAGAGTGAACTACTTATTCGTTCACAGTACTGTACCAGCACAAATGCAAGTAGTCTTTTTTTAAAACTCCAAAACATCAAGAGCACAGACCAAAGACTTTGTCTTTATTTGTATTTTAATGTGAGTGAAATTAAGCTTGCAATTTTTCCAAACACTCAGCTTTGGTGTTCCCGAACTCCATCACCACGGCCTATTAGGGAGCCAATAACGTGTCCGTGATTCAGCACTGCTTCATACAAAAGATAAAACACAGAACACTCCCCAACTTGATTTTTCATACACATGTAAACTTGTGTCTAAAATTGCTGAAAATGATCAATTGCAGTGTTTCTTTTTCTACGTTGTGGCCAAAAGTAATTTGTTCCACTACATTTGCTGTAAAATGAACAATGGAACACGTGTCGAGGGGAAAGCAGGCAATCGGTATTGTACCTTGATAATATCACTAATGCAATTCATCCCAATTTTCGGGACGAGCTGTGTTTTAATACAAATGCAGGCAAGGATGCCAGGAAAAATAAACTCATAAATCTGTGAAGACATATCAAACCTTGATACATCAAAGAGATTTACGATTTAATTACACCATGTAAGAAACTGAGGGAGAAGGCTTGTTCTCAGAGGAGTAGGAGCCCGTTCAAGGTAAGAAGCAAACCGGGAGTGTTTTAAGTTACTAGTTGTTGCTGTTGTATGTACACGAACACAGAGTTCCTCACACTCTCCAGTATAACAGTCTGACCTATATTAAGATATTTGTGTCCCAGTTTCAGGGTTCTTTCTTTTCTTGAAATGGAGACATACGCAGCCAGAAACATATTTTTGCATGCTGCTTAAAAGGTTTGTCTCCTAATTTTCTCTGTTACTGTACCACTTTGTGGTTGCAAATCCAGAACTTTCTCGAGACGCCAGAACTTTTACAGCCTTAGTTTTATTTTCTTATTGTGGGCTTTATTTTACTGAGAGAGCGCTCCCCTAATGTGAGAAACCCTGTACCATGTGAGTAACTTTCCTCTGGCTGCATGGTTTTCTGCTTGTTCGTCCACCTGACAATCAGCGATCAACACCAAAGCGGGCTTCGCCTTGTGCGTTTTGCTAAATTCTATCCCCTCATCCTTTGATGTCTTTTGTTTGCAGTCGTCATAAATGTCTGATGACAAGCTGATGTAACTGAAGACGTGCTACAGCTAAAATCATGTGGCTTCTGTTAAAAGCTTGTGTACACTGGCTGAAGCTCTCTGTATGAGATATAATACAGAGGCCCAGCATCAGAGCAAACACCCTGCAGATTATAATGAAGGATATTTAGAAAAGTCAGCCCACTGTTACTGTAATTGCCTCTCCCAGCCCAGCGCACTGTAGATGTGGCTGGTGTGCATCCAAATCACACAAACCGACAAACATACCAGAGTGCGCGTCTCTCCCCTCTCTTCACAAAAACCATAATGTCAAAAATATTTCTTTGCTCTCTTAACACATGATCATTACAGTTTGGTGAAATGGCCGCCTGACTAAGCGTTTTGGAGGCATGTCCTGACAGCGTCTTGTCGTCTCGTCTGCCAACCGTCTCTGCTCGCACTTTGCAATTATGCGAACCCACAGTGTTACACGCGCAAGTCTGGGTTGTGACTGGGGTATCGTATCGTGAGCCATCATTCTCCTGCAGAGGATCAGAGGCAGCATCGCTCTGATTTACTGACTACAAAGAGAAGACATAGTAATGGAAACGCATTCAAAAAGAAATTCCACCTCAGTCTTATTTAAGAAAAATAAATTGTTATAAAGATTTATAAGAATTCTTTCATTTCGTTCTTAGGTTCAGGTTCACGTTGCCTCATTTGTAGTCCTAAGTAGATCTGGCCTGCAGTAAGTGAGTCATCCATCCTCGAATAAATAAATATAAATAAATATATATATATATATATATATATAACTAAGATGATGGGCAACAGATAAGCGTAACTCAACATAAAGAGAGATGAAGAAATGATAATGGAGAATTTACACAGCATCAGGTAGATGGCAAAACCATTTTTTTTTCTTCTTCTTCTCTGAATGATGGCTAATTAGAAACTGAAACTCTATATAAAGGGTGCAAGTCATCAAGTAAAATCAAACCAGCCAGCTGCTGTAATCTATCCATACCAGGGTTGCTGGGTTCAGCTGTGGCTCACCAATAAGCCTGTTAGACCATTTAACAGTTTTACTGAGTGAGTTTCTGTTCTTTAAAGATAAATATCCAAACCACGAGACCAAGAAAAGATGGTTTGGTCTCAGTGAAAGCATGATAACATGAAATGGTTGTTGTTTTGTCAAAAGTTTATCGAAGTTTCTTCAAACATGACGGATGCTGGTGCCCGTTTTAACACATAACTCCACAGTTTGCTTCAAAGTTCAGTCTTTATAAGACTGAATGCATTCTCCAGTCTGTTTCTAAATGGACCTGATCTCTTTTGTACGTACATTTTCTTAAATCAGTGATCATTTCTTTTGATTTAAATACGTCTAATTGAAGGTAGGATTTGTCTGACCCTTTAACAAACTCATCATGGCTGCTCTCATTATCCTGGGGCGGACTAAAGATAACAGAGCCATCTGCATACTTTAAAATGGTTCTGTTTTCAGACAAGATAAATGATAAAGGTGAAAGCGCACATCCCAGCGGGGAGCCAGTCGAGGAGCAGACCTGATTGGCTACGCTCGGCTCTGCTCTTCCAGGATAAACTATTGAGACAAGTGGAATAGTCAAGAAGTCAAAAATCCAACCCATGAGACTGAAAACTGTTTTATAAGCCTTTTGATTAAAATATGAGGCTGAATCTTGTCGACAGAAGTACCTTTCCCTCTAAATGTTTTAGCAGTTAAGTTCAACAGGTTTACCGTGGCATCTTCTATTCCTCTATATGGCTTCTAAGCGAACAGGGGATCCAGGCACATGCTTGGTCTTCTTTAAAATCTCTGACTTGCCAGAGAGTGATTGGCAAAGCAATCTTCAAGTCCTTCTAAATGATGGAGAGAATTTGGATGAAAAAGCCTAATCGGTTTTTTTATTACCGCTCACGTGAAAGTAAACAATTACACCACAATGTTGGAGACGATGCAGGCAAAGGGATTTTTATTTTTTATTTTTTGGTCAAGCATAAAACTACAGCTGTTCTGGGATAACATTCTTCTCATTTTTGAGCATGTATTTGTATATTCTTAATAATCCCAGAGTAATGTTTTTGTTTCTGACCGATACTTGCTATGATCGAAGGAAGGGTATACCTCTCCTCAAAGTTTTGACTGTTGCATGTAAAAGGGCCGTAACAGGAAACTGGCAAAAATGTGATGCTCCGAGGACAGATCAGTGGCTGGAAACAGTAGAAGAAATGCATTCCACTGGAAAAACTGACTAAAGAAGGAAACCCATAGGACGATGTAATAATGGACAAAATGGTATGTCAATAAGTCAAAATCTGCCAAAGGGCAAATTTTTTATAAAAGTCTAACCCTATTAGACCTCAGTACTACTGTATAAACATTTATTTACCTTGGCAGATGGCTTCTTTTTCCTGGTCTCACCAAGTGCTTGCTGAATGGTTAATGTGTAAAATATTGAAAGATTTCTTGTAAAGTGATCTGAGATGACTAATGTTAGGATTTGGTGCTCTATAAATTGAATTAAATTAAATCTTAAATGTGATTCAGTAATGTCATTTACATAGGAAAAGCAAATACTAATCAAAGTTTGGTATTTTTAGCAGACGTTATTATGTTGCAGAATGTACTGAAGTGAGCAGTGGTGAGTTTTATTGGTTACATTTTCATCTTTTACACGACTCCGCTCCAAAAACTATGACAAAAACACATGTAGGGTTTTGTATTGGGTAGAGGGCTTACTTGACAAGGATTATAGCAAAATTATTTGTCATCCAAGAAACCCTGTAGCAGACTTCATGTCAGCATACAGTACAGCAACAGGCAGATGTTGAAGCCAGCAAGCAGGCTGAAGAATAGACTATATATAGTCAGGTTTATATAATGAGTCACAAGTATAGCTAAATGTCAACCATCCTTTATAATGGTGTTTAGCATTTAGACCTAGTCATTTCAATGTCAAAATTCTTATTTTTTTTTAAACCTTGTTTTTATGGCTTCATCTGAACTGACATTTATTCCAAGCTTGTCCTAGTATATTGATACAGCGTGTCTAGCCTTGAGCGATGGCATTCACTTGTGTGTTGTGTGTTTTTTCCAAGAAACGGCTGTAAAACACTAAATTACATCACTTTTAGCACCTGTTTTGCTTTGATGCATCATTCTAGTCTCTAACTGAGATTTTAATTTGAGAGAAGTTTGATTATGGCTGTTGCAGTTTATATTGAGGGAGTTTTTTAATTTTAGAACTGACAAGGGTAAGTGTTTCCCAAAGGGTTGCTTGTTCTTCATTTAACAAAATAAGAAATAACAGCTACATTCCCTTTTTAGTGGCGTGTGTTAGCTGCCATCGTCTTACCAGCGTGAAGTCCTAGACTATTCCAGCTGTGCTGGGCTGCCAGCCAACATCCCACTGCCCATTAAAAAGAAGTGATGAGATGTGTACATGACTGGTTTCTTTACAGAAAGTTAAAGTGATAGCTGTTGTTTTATTATTTTTTTGTTGTTGTTCTGAAGTGTGTGAGCCCATCTATAAGGATGCCAAAAGTAGTAGGCATCCACTGATCTTGGATGTTAGAGCGACTCTGTCTTGTACGGTTACTTAAAATTAAAGTCTGTGTGAAATTTGTCACTGTCTAGAGAAAAGACCTCAGCTATCCTGTCCTTACTGACTACCTGCCTTTTTCAAATCAGCCTAGCCAACATAGGGACCGGGGAGCTGAAATTGCTTTTTTATCCCCAAAATGCCTGGAAGGTTTTGTCAAAACCAGGAAGGAACTGGTGGTTTCGTCCACATGTGTCTGCAAATGAAAATTCTCCCTTTATAATGGAGGGGAGACATTTCCTACAGTACAAAAGGATTTTTGGAGGTCATAATTTGCTTTTACCAAAGAGAAACAAACCTTCTCACATACCTCACACATGCACAGACAGACACAACAAGTGAAGTTCCCATGTTTGGCTGTGTTAGCTATATTTCCTAATGACTTGTCTCCTTTCATTATTGACAAACTCTTTGTTTCTCTGACTGGTAATCTCTTTCATTGGCTGCATTCATTACTGTTTCTATCTTTACTCTCTTTTTTTCCTCTCTACCACTCAACACTTGATCAGCATGCTGCTCTTGGCCTGTTCACAAAAGTAATGGTGTATATAATGGTGTTTCTTGTAGTTTTTGCAGTTGCACCAGTATGCATGTCTGCTGTTTCAATTGGAAGAAATAAGTAGGTCACAACTGAATCTACTTTGTATTTTCTGTGGGGTTTATCTAACTGAATGCGTGTTTCCCTGCAGAGACCTGTGCAGTGAACAATGGCGGCTGTGATAGCACATGTCATGATTCAGTGACAGGAGTCCGCTGCAGCTGTCCTGTTGGCTTCACTCTGCAGCCAGACCGCAAGACTTGCAAAGGTATT
This sequence comes from Diplotaxodon limnothrissa, assembly GCF_057381915.1. NCBI lineage: Eukaryota > Metazoa > Chordata > Actinopteri > Cichliformes > Cichlidae > Diplotaxodon > Diplotaxodon limnothrissa. The sequence goes on from NC_140615.1 coordinate 23,779,600, forward strand.
CCCACCCATCGCCCATGGATGCAGGCAGCATTCAAGCTGCACCTGTCCAGCTCTCACTATTCTCCTGCTTGTCATTTTTCCAGCTTCTCTCTCCACATGCAGCCAACAGGAATGATTAAATAGTTATTCACTCCTACCCAAGTTAGAACCCCTTGTAACTTGCCAGTTAGATTTTCTGCAGAAACCACATTTTCTTTTGCAACTACAAGTTATTTTGTCTGTATCCATACAGGTGTCACAGATCTATCACTACCTTCTGCTTTTCAACAACATATTTTAAGAAATATTTTGTCATGGCACCAGCTTTCCCGACAGTTTTCTTCTGCACTGCCATCTTTGTGAGTGTTGGCAGAGCATCCTCAACTCAAGCAACCTGCATAATTTTGCTGTTTTTTTTTTTTTGTTTGTTTTTTTTGTGTGTGTGTGTGGTTTTTTCTTCGTGCAATCTCTAATCCTCTCCGAATGTTATGTGGAATTATCGAGACTTGGGGAAAACAAACATTGGATGTAGGTGAACAAAAGCAGGATAGCAGTGTGTCAGTGTGCTTACAGTGTTAGACTAACAACTCTAATAAAAATACATTGGCTTGTATTCGTTTAGTTTGAGAGGAAACAAGAGGAAAATGAACACAGGCAGCACTGGCACAAGAAGACAGACGCTCGCTTCGGGCCAGGCACTTCTGAGGAGTTGAGACAAAGATGAAGCAAGGATGGGATTATTTAATTCCATCTCTCATGCATTTATTTTAACCAGATGATGAAGACTCCCTCAAGAGACAGATGCCTCATTTGTGATGATGATTCAGAATTAATCAGAGCTGGTGCCAAACTTGCCAAGGCAGAGCACCATGAAAAGCAGGGATCAGCACATGACATATCGATTCAGTATTGGCTACAGAAATAAAGAGCAGAATAATCGGAAGGAGATGGACAATGATGATTTAGAGGCCTTACTGCTTCGGGGCTTTACTGTGTGAGAGCTGCACTCCATTAAAGTCACACGCAAGCTGATTTTTAGCCTATCCGAGGACCAGCAAGGAAACCCCTGAAGCTTATTTCCACAGAAATGACTGTCCTGTTTTGCACTGTTAGTCCAAGCTGCCTCATTTACATACATCTCCAACATACTATTCAGATTTAAGAACTTTTTTAAAGCCGTTCGTGTGTGTGTGTATTTTCTTATAAGCCCAGAAAACTGATAAATGATGATGTTTCTATTTGTCTGCTGAGTGTGTAAATAGGCCACTCTGTGCTAACGCATCTTCAGGTTTTTCCTACTTCCAAGTGACAAAAAAATTGCATGCTGTAGGTTTAAGTTCAGCGCTCTCTCATTTGCAGCTGCGATGAGTGATTTGATGTATCCGCTCCTCGTTATGGTTTTCTGTTCACAGACATTGACGAGTGCCGTCTGAACAATGGGGGGTGTGATCATGTGTGTCGAAACACAGTGGGTAGCTTTGAGTGCAGCTGCAAGAAAGGCTACAAGCTGCTAACCAATGAGAGAACTTGCCAAGGTACGTAGCCCGTTTCGTTGCCATTTGCCACTTAAATAAACAAACTGTCTCTACTTACTCCTACTCCAAAGCTTCTGCTAAACACTCTTTGTCTCATAGACTGAGATTTTTTGCATTAAATGACAACTACGACAAAGAGCAGTTGCCTCCCGATGCCACAAAAATATGCGCTCGGAGATTTCTGTCCTTCAGAGAAGCCAAACCAGGCCTCTCTGGCATGTTTGTCCCTTATATTTAGTGGTAGCTGCTGCTCAGCAGGACCTGGGAGAACTAGTACAGAACAAATAAGAATTTGCAATGGCTGAACACAGGTGTAGGAAATTAGGGGCTCCAACTCTTAAATCTCTGGTTCTTGGATGAATAAAGCCACCACAGAAAAATACGCTGAAAAAAGACAGACAGCTTGCAACAATGGAGCCAAATCCAGCCTCTCTCCAAGTGAAAAACAGATGACATGCTATTTTTCCTTTCTTTGTATTTATTGATGTGGTCAATCAATATTCAGCCTGGTACACATCAACGTCATGCAATTGGTTCAGAATTGCTGCACTGAATCACACCACTCTAACACGGTACACAAGCATCGTGTGCGTTTGATGAAAACGTACTCTCTGTCGCCGTTCTTTGCAGCCACTCTCTTCTCTCTTTAAATCTATTTTCGGTGGATGCCTTTCTTTCATTATTTGTCGCCAAACAATGCAAAGTTTATTTTGCCAGAATAACACAGATAACTGAGAAAATGCGGTCTGTGCATGTCGGAATGTAAATCACAGCTTGTTTTATGTGGCACCATGCCTTAACCTACTCAGCCGTGTGCTGTTTTGGGCCAGGGAGTCAACTTTGGAACAGGGTTGTTCTTGTTTAGCGCTGTGTGTTTTGTCTGGTGAGAAGGGCTGTGATAAAGCTCGCCTGCTGTTGAGTGAGGTATTGCCATGCTTGCATACTCCACACTATTGAGTCACTTGCCTGCTACTCGTCTTGTCATTCCTATCGTGTTTTCTCATTTTTGGAAGGGGATCGGGGCAAAATAAAAGCTGAGTGCCTCTTAGTAAAGGTTAAAGTTGATCTTCTTTATTTGCCCTTTTGTTCATGTAGCTCCTTTGTGCTTGTCTTAGTTTTTTTTTTTTTACCCTTCATGTTGGAATGTAGATGTGTGGTTAAAGGGGCATACTGCTTATTTAGTATTACTTCCAGACTCTTGTTTGTCTCGCAAGAGACCTATTTTGGGAAAAAAAGAGTGATTAAAATCAAAACAGCTGAGGTCCACAGATCTGTAATTTTAGTCTTTCATGTGGGGTGTGCTCCAAAAGCAAAAAAAAAATCCATCCTACATTTCCCATAATGCAGTAATGCATTTACAAGGGTCATAAGGTTCATATTGTCAGTTGTAAAGGTTAATATGACTTCTCTAGCTCTGTAGAAGACGTTGTGCTGTTTTCATCACCTTTGTGTGCGAGATGTGGAGTAGGTCTCTAAATTTTTTGGACATAGCTTGGGGTCTAACAGGTATTACTTTGACTAAACAGCCAGGAGTAATCCTATCATCGAGCTCACTAAAGTGCATATAGAGTATAAATCCTGAAGTGAAAGACTAAGAAGATTAGGTGCACCTGCAGTAAATTTACAGCCATCCTTCTCCTGGTTTTGCTAATAGTTGCTGGTGCTTCGTTGCGTGTCACTGTGTTCTCTGGTATCAGTTACTCTTAGACATTTGCAGTCACCGTGAGGTGTTGAGATGTGTAAACTGAACTCTTGGTTTATCTTGGTTTAAACAGTCGTGGTGTTTCCCTGCTTTCAGTGGACCATGGTCCCTAAGTCAGGATGGGGCATGTCTGCTGAGCCCCTGTCAGCATTCCACCACCCACAACACCCTCCAGAATCTCCTCCTCCTCCTCTTCTCACTCGTGATCCACATGAGGGCACTCAGATGTTCATCAGACCTTGTGTTTTCTCCAGAGGGAACATCAGTGATGGAGGCCTTATCTGTCCTGGATAAACAATAGTTGCCAGTGTTTTCATTGCAGTCGATCTCATTTGCCGTTTTATTTTGAGTAAGGTTCAAGGTTAAAGTGATGTGAGACTGCATAAAGGAAGTTAGTGACAGGAGCTCTGAGTTGCGATTCTCATCTGCATTCAGTGTGACTGCTATCCCCCTGCACGTACATCACCTCATGATGTCGTCTTTGCACTCCCACTGCATACTTCACCTTAACTGTCTTGTAAATAAGGGTTGTGGGAGTCCCAGATGTCTTAACACTTATGCTCTGTAGCATGATATCACACAAAACGGTGTAATGATAAGTTGCAGATTGACTTCTGGCGTCACTGGTTGCAGCATATTTTAAGGATAAACTCAGTCACCACGCCTAACTCCTAGAGGGTTTTAGACTTTTTATTTAAAAGTGCGCTTGAGTCGAGTTTATCCTTAACACTCCAAAAACAATCACTTTTGCAATGCCTCTTCCAGCGTGTGCCAACCCACGCTTCACTCATCTATCATTGCTTTTATGAATCTCCAGAGGCCTCCGCAGGAGACAAATGGCAAGAACTGTATGAGCTTGTTGTCATTTTTTTTTTTTAATACTTGGTTTGTGGTAAAAAAAAATTATGTTCTAGAAGATTTATTTTGTAAAAGATAAGCTGCACCAATTATACATTTTGGTGTTTTTCCAGCTTTAAAACATCAGCTTGTACGTTTCCTTCAAAGCTTGTGTACAGCTTTGTAAACTGATATCTTAATAAGCTATTAATCTCAGAACATTTTTATCTTTTGGTTGCTCTTACAACATGCCTGCCAAATATTAACCTCAGTGATCCTCATATGGTTTATCTGTCTAGTTTGGATTATGCCCAGTGCGCAAATGTCAATGTTTTATTTTTATTTTTTCAAAAAGCATGCAAGATTTGAGCAGATATTTATCAGTCTGTCTTCCTGCGTTCTTTAAGCCAGCATATCATTTAACCAAACATACTTAATTGCTGTGAAATACCTGTGACCTCCGTTTAATGGCAGCGTGTGCTTCCTCATAACCCAGAGGAGGTTCAGATGTAGCTGATGAAAGCATGATATTCCTGGGAAAGTCCTGAGAAACCTTTGTTTTATTTGCCAAGTTGATCCAGCAAAGTTGTAGCACATCCCCATTTTCCACCAGCATTTGCTGTCTGGGCTTGACAGAGATCATTACTGACATTAAGGGGAGCCTTGATCACAATAAAACCAAATGTCATCAGTCTCCTGTAGCTTCATGTGTCTGTCCTTATGGTCTTTGAGCCCATGACATTTAAGCAACTTATCAGGATCCATGTGTAAGAGAGACAGAGACAGGCAGGAAGGAGCTGATTTGATGTAGATTTGCAAGTGAAGCTGACAAGGTGAGAAAACCAGAGAAACTGAAAATCCACGTCTTCTTATCTGCACTCGTACTGTGACATGTATATCTACGTGCTATAGCAAAAAATGTGGATGTTTAAACGCACATTTACGTGTTGTCCAAGTAACAGACTGACAAGTCAAATTCTAGGACTTGTACCGACTCTGGCTCATTTAGCATGCTTAAGATGAAAGAGAAGGAAAGTGTTCCCAAGGTCCAACGTTAGCGTGGAAAAACCAACCCAAAGGCTCCTATTATCAGGTAAAGAGTGGGCTTTCTTTTGTCTCCTGCTGTGGCCACTTGTTATTTCAAAACAACTTGGACAATTTCATTTCAGTGCATCGAAATGGAAAACTGCAGGAGGTCAAGCGCTATACCATGCACCAAACAGAAGACGCCTTTCTTGGAAAATACTTTTTTTTGTGACATATTTTCTGACCCATTGCAATTCTTGACAACCAAGAAATACAATACAGAAGATGAAACGAGGACAGATCCCATTATTATTGGAGGCTTTTTGTGTGTAATTTGTTGAACTGTTTGAAAAGTTTATAACAGCATGTCTTTCTATCTACACAGATATTGACGAATGCTCTTTTGACCGTGCCTGTGACCACTTTTGTGTCAACTCTGCCGGAAGTTTCCAATGTCTTTGTCATAAGGGCTACGTCCTTTACGGACTGGCACACTGTGGAGGTGAGCCAGCATGTCTGTTTCTTCTTTGCCTTGTCTCCGGGTGTAAATCTCCTGTCTGTCACTCTTCCTCTAGAGCCAGCACTTCTGTGCTAACCTTTCATTTACTGCTCTTATGTTTGGCAGGGAAAAAAAACACTAGAAATACTAAAAATGTTATTAATTTTAACATGCCTACTGACAGCTTTAATAAAGCACTGCTGAGAGATTTTATAGATTTTACATGACTAATTTACAAAGTGTTTTATTTCTGCAGTAACTGTTATAAGACTTGCAGGAAGTTTAGCCATAGGCATTACAGTGACTGAAATGTCTGCGCAGCTTTTAGAAGAGCTGGCAAGACATTTTTACAGACACCCATTGTCCCCTGATGATGCATCCTAACAACCTTTGTGATCCTCTGACTTTCCAAGTAATGTCACAGTTTGTGGGTCTGAATGAAATGTTTCAAAATCGTTTTGTGCATTATATTTATATCCCCCTTAGGATGAATTATAATGACTTTGGATTTCATTTTGCTTTTCCTCTCATGCTACCATCAGCTACGTTTGTCCATTACTTGAACAAATGCCTTTAAACCATATTGTATTCTGACCACTTTCTAGGCTGGACTCTTATGATTTATTATTATCAGGTTGTCAGATCATCAGGACTGGAAAGAGATCATCTCCTTGGTAAAAACAGAATTGAATTTAAAATTCATCTCCTCGCATACAAAGTCTTGAATGATCATGCCCTCTCATATCTTGAAGACCTCAGATGTCTTTGTTCAAAGACTGAAGGCTTATTTGTGGTTTCTAGAGTGTTTGAAAGTAGAATGGGTGGTAGAGCCTTCAGATATTAGGCCTCTCTACTGTAGAAACAGCTCCAGTTTGGATTCGACAGACAGTCCCTCCAGTTTTAAGTTTAGACTCATAACTTTCCTTTTAGATAAAGTTTGTAGTTTGGGCTACATCAGGTGACCCTGAACCATCCCTTAGCTATGCTGCTATAGGCTTAGACTGCTGTGGGACATCTTTTCTTTTCTTTTCTTTTAAGGCACAAACTAAACTTTTTTTTAAGTGTCAATGTATAGTTACTGTTGGTGTTTACACAAGCTAAGCTCATTAATCTGGAGACAACATCCTTAAAAAATAGAAAAACAAAAAAACGTCCCTACATGCAGCTGCATTCTTGGGTAAAACTGAAGTGTATTTAAATGCTCACTCTGATGGATTACCTTTCACAAGCCAGGTTTAGACCTCTACAAGTCGATTTTAAAATGGACTGAAATGAGCTGAAACAGGTGGCTGCCTGGAAGGCAAGAACTCAATCTAAGAACTTACGCTACACTTGGCAGTCATATAAAGTGCAGACAATTTGTGCTGTACTTAATGTACTAAAACATGAAATAATATCATGGAGGTTATGGTTCTTCAAGGTGGAGTATGTCCATCAAAAATGGGCAGGTAGTTACTGTACTCTGGTGTAGAACAGATAGGAGAAACGGCCTTTGGTGTCAGAAGGAGGTGTGTGAGGGCACGTCAGATCTGCCAAGAGGCCCGCCAGAGCACATCAGGGTGTTGCCGCGATCCTTTGATGGAGCGTGTATCACCAGTTAGAATCTGCTGCTGTCTCCTGCACCTCGGGGCCTCACAGTAGTTTTGGGAGAGACATAGAGAGACGGCATATGCACTTGAAATACATAGCTTTGAAGTGACTCGTTATGTGTTTTTGTCTGTAGTTTGACAGGTCGACTGATCGGGAATGTTGCAACAGAATTGACTATACTGAGACTAGAGAGTGGTAACTTGTAGATGTTTGTGATCAGGAGGTGCAGTTAGTCAAAAACTGCATAGGAGTAACAGTTTTACATTTTTTGTGAACCACCTACTCTTTCTTTGTTTTTTTTTAATGCTTACTTTCAATGGAGTCAGAGATGTGGTGGCAGTGCTGCTGGGTTGCAATACATTGTAAGGGGTTACTTTTATTTTTATCCACCCACTGTATGTAATTCTGGAATTACATAGTCTGCTGTATTTCAGAAGAGTTTAATAGGTTCACGGGATCCATTCCACACATGGGTAGCTGTATTAGCTGTCAGCTCAGGGAATAAATGTGCCAGGATTGGATTTGTAAGGCTTTTACTCACATGATGGACTGTGATCAGGCTGCACTGAGCTGCTAAAAGGAAAGAAGATGGTCAGGCGTAAATGACTCTCTATACCATTGTATAGAGCGCAAGTGATGAATGATTTCCCCTCTTTCTTCCCCCCCCCCCCCCCCCCCCCCCCCCCTCTTTTTACCACCACCGCTGTCGGAACTGTTAGATAACCCCAGAGATTTATGGTGATCGCTGCTGTACTTTCTTCGTCCCCAGCCACAACAGTATGAGGTTATGTTATCCCCTCTGTGGTTTATCAGCGGACATTATGGCTGCCAAACAATTCAGAAATCTGGTGTTAAACAATAGACTCACCCTAAACAAACCCAATTAGGTCAGTGACCTGCTGTTAAGCATTGTGCCGAGGCATGTCAACATTCCTCCCAAGTGAGAGTATATCCAGCCATTCTCCCTCTCGGCTAGCAAAACAATCTGCTCATTTTGCTTATCTGCTTTAAAAAATAGACTCAAACTGCTCGTGACTAAATACTTTTAAAGTATTTTTGAATTTACCTAATTTGATCCAGTCAGCATTTACCGTGGCAGAAAGGCATTTTTATCCTACGAAAAACATGTTTGTACATAGATCTATGAAAAAGATCTCTAAACATCAAAAAGGGTTCCAGTTGATACCTAAATACTTAAAGGGGGCTTATTAGGCTTATTTCTAGCTCCTTAATTGTATTCCTGGGCTGTAATAGAGCAGCTTTCAATAATTAGAAGTTTAAAACAATCTTGTACTAGAACTTGGTTTAGCCCCTTAGTTCATCCACCCCTCTAAACCAAGCCAGTTTACCCTCTTTTACTAGTCAGCTTCTCTCTAAACCAGTTTTTCTTTTGCAAACCTCCAAAAAGCAGGTTGTTTACCATATGCAGATCAATATTAGGCAAAAGAGTCATAAACTAAGCATTTATGGTGCTCTGTACGTATGTTAACCTTATGAATTGTATTTGAAATATATGAAATATATTACTTGGACACTAAATACCCTGCAAATATTTGTTTTTGTTGAAGTTTTATAAACTTCCATGTACTCTTTGGGTGGTTTAATCTGACCTGAAAAAACATTTGAGGGAGTAAATGTAAAATTCCAAATGCTTTCAATCTTGGAAAGAAAATGTGGGACACATAATACAAAGGGTTGACATCAATACATGTAATGAATGCAATCCTAGTATATAAATAATGCGAACAGAAAAAAACGATCATTCAATTCACAAATTCCTTGCAAACTGTAATCTTGTTGGTTACAATAACCTGCCTGTTGAAGGCTGGATTCCAGTTAAATTCCACTTAAATTCATTCGATTATGGCCGAATGTTGCTGTGTCAGGAAAAATGATTGATTGAACAGGTTAAAGCTCAAAAGGTAGTCACACTTTCGAAGCGGTGAAATTTGCTCTTTAAAAAATAAATCATTACTCATCCTGAATGTGCTACATGAATACAAATTCCTTTATTGTAGCTTTGAGGGTTGATTGTTGCATAATGCAGAATAAAATGCCTCTCGTAGTTTCTGTTGCTTACAATAAGATACTCATCTAAGCTACAGAATGTTTTTTTTTTTTAAGCTATAAAGAAAGGAACAAATTTTATCACACAATACAAACAGTGTTGCTGATGTAATGTAGGATCATGCACCGTAAGTGCCTTTTTATTCCAAGGACAACTCTGGAATCACCAAATGGTCATTAAAAAATCGTGCAAATTACTCATATTATATTCATGCAGCTGCAAAGTGAGAGGTATGTACTGCACAATAAATATGTCTTCAATTTTAACATTTACATTTTTTTTTTTAAACAATTAGTCCTATTTTTTGTTATTTTTGAAATTGCATATTTTCACTTTGGTGTCATGTTTATAGGATGTAGCTGAAATATTTGTAGTGCTTACAATCTTAAAAAATGTGGGGGTTTTGCTGTTTTTCCTTTGTTACAAATGATGAAAAAAAAAAATACTATGAAACAAAACTCTTAATGTCCAAAACTAACTGTAACCTAAACTAAAATCAATTTTAATGTAAAAGTAAATCTAAAAATTGCTCTGAGTTGACATATGATCACCCCTCGACTCCAGTATTTGGATTTATCCGTTGCATGGCTGCTCGCCAAACCACAAAAAAAGGACAAATTAAAGTGGAACTTTCTTCTTCTTCTTTTTTTGTTTTAAAGAAAATAAAAGGAGGGGGTTGGTGATTTATAAATATTTGTCCAATGCAGAAAACACTGCCCAGATTGCGCTTGGGGAAAAATTCTTCTTAAAAGCAACATGGGCCAGTTGGCGATTAAGCTCACAAAACTGATTACAGTTAAAAGATTTTGACATTTTTATGAACCCTAAATTTCTGCTACATGATACAAAGCAGTTGCAGAGTCTAAATGTCAGATCGTCTTTTTGTTCTGCCCTTTCCTTTCTTGGCTCGTCTCTACATCGGCTCTGTTAGAGCATGCAAAGCAAAAAAAAAAAGATTAAAGCGATCTGGAGAAATGTTAGAATAAGTCTATTTGGTCACATTTCAGATTTGGGAAGAACAAAGAAGTCAAAACAACAGTTGCTGGCAGATGAGCTCTGCTTCCATCAGATTTTCATTAGAGCTCTTTGTCCTTTAAATGAAGTGCTTTGATGCAGAGGATAAGCAGCACATCCCTCACAACATTTTCAAGCAGTTCTGGCTTCAGAACAGCAGAGCGCTACTGATGAAGTCATCTTCTTCGGGGAGTGCAGTGGCACGCAGACTGTTTGTATTCAGAGTGAATAATTGAATGAGACAAGAAAGAGCATTTCATATCAGCAAGCAAGATCATCAATCACTGCCATTATCTCCGTTTCTTTCCCAGTGCCACTTGTCCGTAGCCTGCCGAATCCTCAGCTCCACTCACTAAACTAATTTTCTGTCTGGCATCGACGGCAGCCAGACTGCATCTGGATCCCGGATGCTGTTAGTGGTTTTAGCTCAGCATGTGTTTGAAAAGTTGATTATAATTTACTGCTTGCCACAAGTCTTTCTCCTTGAAGAGCAGAGAAATTTTGACCATGAAATTGAATGTGGGTGACATCAAAACGAGAAATCACTTCTGTTTACACGCAAACGCATTAATCTTTCCAGAGTGTGAGGATGAATGGAACTGAGCTTACAGGAACTCGTCATTCATAGCTGTGCTGTTTTATAAGAGGCCTGCTTGTCTTTCATGTAAATCAGCAGAATTGACTCCAGATTGTTTTGGACTAATCACATTGTTTTGTTTTGTTTTTATATTTCTGTTGCCGTATTTGTCAATAAAAATCCTTTTCCCTTTGATATTTTTTGATCTTCTCCAGGCATGTTCAGATGTCCACAGGACATTTGTACTTATGTTAACACCTCTCTTCACAGATATCGACGAGTGCAGTATAAATCGTGGAGGTTGTAAATACGGTTGCGTCAACACACTGGGGAGTTATGAGTGTACCTGTCCACCGGGGTACAAGCTGCACTGGAATAAGAAAGACTGTATTGGTATGTAGCAGCACTGCCCCCAAGTGGTTGATTCACTGACATACACTCGAAGCGGGCCTTTTCCACATACTGCTTGTGCAGTCTTTCTCTCTACGCCAGCTTATTGGTGTTAACATTATGTGATACATTGTAGATTTTGTTTTCTCTCAGAGCCTGTGAAATGTCCTCCTGGGCTTGTAGCACCAAAGGCTACACTGACCTGCAGCAAGACTGGCAAGAAAGAGAGCTGCTCTCTTACATGTGCTTCTAAGGCTCACTATCTGGCAGGTATGTCACCGCAATTCAGAGTCGAGTCACAAATTATCTCAGATCCAAAAGATTAGTTTATGGACTTATTTTTGTGTGAACCTTTACAGAATCTGATAACAGCTACTCTGTCAGTTGTGGTATCCCCATCCTCAGAGGGAAGTCCCCCACTAGGCTGAACTCCAACAGCAGTCAGAGCTGCATAGGTTTGTCACTCTCAATATTCATATGGTCGCAGAGTTTTCGAGGACCCAACATGTCAATCACAACAGCACAGACAGCTGTCTTTGCAGGGATGGCAGTGTGATGTTTCAGTGTCCTCCTACCCACTGGGCTGTGTTTGTCTGTAGAGGCTCTGGCCCCTCCAGTAAAGCAGACGGCTTCTTTCAAGATCAAAAACGCCAAATGTCACCTGCATCCTAAGCTGCCTGGCCGAACTGAGGACAGAGGACGGACACTGGGACAAGGTCAGTCCTTAACTGGATATGTTCCTTTACAGATGTGTTGTTTATTTATTTATTTTAATATTTAAAGGTTGACTGCTCTATAACAGATCCAAGCAATGTATGCAGGTGCTGCCTTAAAGATATTATATGATATTGTGTGTCCACAGGAGGAGGGCAGCCCTGCAGCAACTGCCTTGTAACATTTGTCAACCTTAAATGTGACTCCTCCAAGAAAGCTAAAGGGCGACGTGCTCGCAACCCCTCCAACAAAGAAGTAACACGCATTACATTAGAGCTGGAAGCTGAGGTCAAACCTACAGATGCTACAGGTTGGACTTTTCTTTTTCCATCCCAAAGGAAAACCTTGATCAACTTAGTTGGTGCTTAAGACATAATTATTTAAAATTTTATTTACATTTTTTATGGACTCCAATCCAGGGAGTTGTAATCTCAGCTGCCTGAGACAACGGATGGAGAAGCAGGTTAAAACCTATATCAAGGCTCTGAAGAAGTCCATCAACCAGGAGCGCTTCCTCATCAGAGTTGCTGGTTTGGAATATGAGGTGGCCCAAAAACTTCCCCAGGCTGCTCCTATTCAGGAAAACTGTGGTCCAGGCTGGGAGAGGGACAGTGGCCGATGTGGTAAGACCAGAGAGCAGAAATGGTAGTCTTGGATAAGCTAATTTTGCTGCAAGGATGTATTTAGAAACTTAGGATGTACTCACAGCAGCCAATAAATACCACACATGAGCACGTCTGAGCTCCAAAGTTCAGTTAATTTGACTAACGGGAGCACTGGGTCATACCTGAGCGTCAAGTCTGGTTAACTCTGTCCTGGGCTGCTTGAACAGGTGGGCCCAGGCGGAGATTGGTTGGACTGTTGGTTATATTACAGAGCAATTGTGCCCAGTGTTAGTACACCCTAAATGTCAGAATATAACCTTACGAAATGTCACATTGTGCATCATTGTTTCATAGAAGGTGTGTCTTTAGCTAGTCTTCAGGTGAGGTCTCTACACAATAAAACTAATCAGTCATCACCCAATCAGACCCAGCCACAACCCTAGGAGATCAGCTGATTTAAGTGTCATCCAGTATCATGTGATGGCTCTACTATAATCCAGCTCTGCATCCAATTAGCAAATGTAATAAAGGACATGCAAGTTAAGCTGTTTTAGCCAATTGCTTCTGCCCCTGCAAGCTACTTTGGAACCCACTATCACCTGGGGTGCCAATAACAATAAAACAAAAAACAAACAAACTGTGTTCATCTGCTCTGGTTTGCTCTCCTCATGTGTTACAAAGATTAACCACCAGAATTAATAGAAATGATCCCAGATACAAATAACAAATGCATATTTTATCCATCCACGTTACACATTTAGTTAATGAGGAGTTATAGCTAAGTGTGTCCTAATCTCTAACTGAAGCCATTGTGGATGTTCTCTCAGTCAGATGTTTGCCAGGCTCTTACTACCACGGTGAGCAGGAACGCTGTGTCCAGTGTCCACCCGGCACTTTCCAGGAGAAAGAGGGGCAGCTGGCCTGTGACCTCTGTCCTGGAAGCGATGGCCATGGGCCTGTGGGCGCACGGAACATCTCCTCCTGTGCAGGTAGCCTTGTTTAAAGTCTCACGGACTATGTTAAACATCCATTTCTGACTCATTAAAAAGCCTGATCCCTGTGTTGTTCACATCAAATCCAGGCCAGTGTCCAACAGGGTACTACTCCAGCAGTGGATTCAAACCTTGCCTGCCATGTCCTCAGGGCAATTACCAACCAGATTTGGGACGGACCCTGTGCTTTCCCTGTGGGGGAGGTCTCAGCACCAAGCGGGAAGGGGCCAGCTCCTTCCACGACTGTGAAGTCAAAGGTCAACTTTTTATCTTTGCTGGGGGGAAGAAATCCAAACTTCTTCGCTTAATATTTTTACTTTTTCCCTGCAGTTGATTGTTCTCCAGGTCATTACTACAACACCACAGTACACCGCTGTATCCGCTGCCCTGTGGGGACCTATCAGACAGAGTTTAAACAAAACTACTGCATCTCCTGTCCTGGAAATACCACCACTGATTTTGATGGTGCCACAAGTGTCTCGCAGTGCAAGAGTGAGTATGAAAATGATTGTTTTGTGTTGTTCATTTTTCTCAGACATGGGCTTGAATTTAATTTGATATGTTTGTGTGCGTCTAGACAGGCAATGTGGCGGGGAGATGGGCGAGTTTATGGGTTATATTGAGTCACCTAACTATCCTGGTAATTACCCTGCAAATGTGGAGTGCATTTGGAACATCAACCCACCCAGCAAGCGCAAGATCCTAATTGTTGTGCCGGAGATTTTCTTGCCTTCAGAGGATGAATGTGGAGATGTGCTGGTTATGAGGAAGAACTGTAAGTGGCCCTCTTTCATTAGCTTTCATTGAAATGTAGTAATTTAATCACACTATAAACCTGGTCATTTTTCTTCTTTAATACAAGGGTCAGCTACGTCCATCACCACCTACGAGACATGTCAGACATATGAGCGGCCCATCGCCTTCACAGCTCGGTCCAGACGTCTCTGGATTAACTTCAAGTCTAATGAGGCTAACAGCGCCAGAGGCTTTCAGATCCCCTATGTTACTTATGATGGTATGAAACATTATCACTTTTCTCACCAGATGGCTTAGATTGTGAACTGTTATGTGTCTAAAATTTTTCTGACCTTAAAGGGTTGTTTTATAAAATAAATCTTATATAGTATTATTTTTAATAAACGTGGCAGGTGACAGTCTTTTTATTTTTGTCAGTGTAGCTGTGTAAAAACAACACATATTAGCTTTTTTTTTTTTTTTTGCAAAAAGATGGACAACATTTAATTTGAATGATTGGCTAATTATTGTACATGGAAACTAGTGCTGTCAGCGTTATTCTCGTTAAAATGACATTAACGCCATAACCGCATTAATGCGGCAAATCTCCGTTAGCTATTTAGCGCGGGTCGCCCCGTGCGTGGGGCTGCACAACGGAGATTTGCGGCGTAACTGGAGATTTGCCGGTTTAACGCGGTTATGGCGTTAATGTCATTTTAATGAGAATAACGCTTGCAGCACAAAAAACATATCTGCCGTCATGACTAAAATGTTACATATTTTGCACCAAAAACAGAGTGCAACTGTGGTGGACATGCAATTAACTGTTACTATTATATATTTGTCATCTGCTTTTAAATGATCGATTATTCAGAAAAACCAAAAGTTGTAAAATAGAGGAAAATATAATTTTTTATGGCTAACAGTCCAAAGTACAAAGGAAAGGAATGTTACAGAGAGGCTGGAAAACGTGACTGTCTGACAGATTAATCAGTTTCTCTGCCACCCTGATGGCTTAGGTGTGTACCAAACACACACCTGCCTATGAATCACCTTTAATGTTACACTGTAGTTTCCCTTTACAAAAAGGTGACATTAAGTTGAGTCAAAGGGAGTTTTCCAGTGTATGAATGAGTTTTTTTGCCATGTTTGTGTTTATTTTTTCACCACCTAACTTGTTTTGCATGACCTGTTTTCAGCATGCTATGAGAAAGCAAGCAGTGATTATATTATGCGTTGTTGTTTTTATGAATTCAGAGGACTACGAACAGCTCGTAGAGGACATAGTGCGAGACGGAAGGCTCTACGCCTCTGAAAACCATCAAGAAATCCTCAAGGTTAGCCCAGCCCCCTTTTCTTTTTCCTTTTCCTGCTAACTGTATGCATCATTGGCATCATTCATTGTTGCGAAGGTGATTCATTGAAGAGGAAAGGTGTCGTAAGAATAAACAAAGCTGTTGTTGTGAGTCAGGCGGTGCGTTAATATTGACGAGATTAATGTTCTCTTACAGCTGCAATTTTTTTTCCAGTATTTAGCAACACCTTCAAATGTGATTAAGGCAGTAACTGAGAACTAAAGTGTGTTTCATTAAAGACTTTATACCTGTTGATTTTTCCTCACAGGATAAAAAACTGATAAAGACTCTCTTTGATGTGCTGGCTCACCCACACAACTACTTTAAGTACACCACTCGGGAGTCCAACGAGTTGCTTCCCCGCTCCTTCATCCGTCTCATAAGCAGCAAAGTCTCTGCTTTTCTGCGACCATACAAGTAAAAGCCACACAGCTGCCGACACGCCGGATCGCGACCCTCCCCCCCGATATCCCCCTCCATCTTATAGGCCACATCGTGCAACTCTCACAGGACTTAAAAACACGAGACATACTCTTACGTTTACCCTCTTATTTTTTTGTAGGCTTTGACAATAAACACTATGCAGACCTGAGAAATTTTCCAACACCATTTTTGTTTTGTTTTTTCTTTTTTGGTCAGTTACCATTCAGCACAGGTCTGCATTCCTGAGCTCAAACATTTAGTGGGGATATAGAGTATTGTGAGTGGGTTTGGTTTCTATTGTGTTGTGCAATGAAACCCCACACACACACAAAAAAAGAAAACAAACAATAGAAACGCCTATTTCAGACAGTAGGAGTGATGTTTTGTGCGTGCTGTCTGAGCTTGTTATTGTATTTGCTTAAATGAGCTCAACTCCTACCAATAAGTATGACTGTAAGTGTTGTGCAAGTGTTGTGTAACTCTGGTTCCATCTTCAGTGTCTGTGTGCTGTCCTCGAGGAGGAGCAGTTGTAAAATTCATGTCGCAGCTGCGGTCCAGCTCATTCAAAGCCCGACTATATTTGAGCTCTTAGAGCAGTTTCCAAGGGTTTTACTGTTAAAACAGTTATTCTCTGTCTGTTTAGACTGTACCAGCATTTTCCAACCTTCAGATTATTTCTGTTGCTCTTTTCCAAGCCAACTTAAAGCAAATACAAAAAAAAGGGTGGTTAGCTATTTTAGGAACGTGGTGGATATTATGAAAAAAGTTGTTGGGAGCCACAGAAATGAGATAATGTGATGCTTAGTGGAACATGTCTCAGAGAGAAAGAAATGTCTTTGAGGGACATTATGTTTGCTGCTTCTTTTAAAAGGTCACTTTAATTCTTCAGTCTCATTGTCTTTCTGATGTACGCTACACATTTATAATCTATAGGTTTAAAAACAAAGGGAAGCTCCGAATCTGATACACTATAGTTTCTACACCCAGGAAATTGATATTCCACCAGTTTTATAATTTGTTTTTATTATTTTTATTATTTTTTTTAGTCTTGTAAATAATGAAAATAAATTAGACGAGGGTTGAATTCTGTAATTACAATTTTCTTACACAGGGCCCCCAAAATAAATTTTTGCCCCTCATGTCCGACCCGCCAAAGTCCAAAGACACCCAAGACTGCTCAAATTTTATTCTGTCCTAAAGAAGACAGATCTTCCAAAGACCTCCCAAGACAAGGCATGTGTAGTTGTCTTGGGCTCTAGATTTGCAGTCAGTCATTTCCCTTTATTTTAATACAGAGTGCAATGATTGAAAATGAATTCTTGGTTAAAGCCAAGTGTGACACAAAAACTTGTGAAATGTGTTTTGGGTTGTTTTCTTGTTGCGACTCCTTGTATTAAATGTAAGTCATTGTGAAGATATTTAACTTCTAAAATGTAACTACTTTTAGAAAAATGCATTATGTGTGGTGAAATGTAACAAAGGGGTGGCATCTTGGTGAAGTGGTTGGCACTGTCACCCCATGTATTTTAAGACTCAGACTTTAGGAGGACAAAGAAATTGAACATATTGGACTCAAATGCGATGTTGGGCCAAGTAACACAACTCGTCAGCTATAAAATCCTCACTTTATTATCAGCTTCAGTCATTGATTTATATCTTAAAATCCAATATGCAACTTCTCCATGCGCTCACTTGGCCCACGTTGCCAAAAACTGACCCATCCCACCTAAATCAGCTTGTTTCTTTTTTCCCTTTTTGCAACCTGATTTACTCCCCCCCCCTTTTAATTGTTGCCTTTTAAAATAAGAGTTTGCTATGATGTATCGGAGTTGATAATGATATTTGCACTTGAATTGTTATTGCTCATGTAAAGAAATGTCTGGATTTTGTATTGTCTTTTTAAAATGAATGGAATTGGTGTTCTTGTTTTCTTGTAGCTTGTTTGTTCATGAAATGCTCACTCACCGTTTAGTCTAGAGATGATACACATAACATTATCAACTGTAAGGAATAAAAAGAAAAAAACCCAACCTATGTACAGATGTGAATGAAAAGTTTGTACCTGTTCTTGCCCAAACGCGTATCAAAATAAACAAACTGTACTTCAGCTTCATTTAAAACATGTTTTAATGTCTGTATAGTAATGTATAATACATTTTTAGGTTATTAGGTATCCCAAATGGCTTAGGTTGATTTTAAATAAGTTGCATTTTGGTAAGAATGCAATGTTAGCTTAACTGTTTTCATCCATTGAATGCTGTTAAATAGTTTTGACAGATAGCGCTGAGGTTTGAGAGCTGGGGAATTAGCCCCACTGGTTGACAAAACCTGGGGAGGGGAAAAAAAGGCAATCATAGTTTTAGTGTGGGAACAGTACTTCAGGTTACTCATACCAGGAAAAAGTACTGATTACTTACGTCTGCGTTGACATTTGGGAAGCTCAGGTAACCATCGGCCATCACGTTCACAGTACACTGTACCTGGCCCACTCATGACATAACCCATGTTACACTGAATATATATAGTGGCCCTGTACTGAAACTTCTGATTGTGGTTTCCTGTCCAGTAAGCATTAGGCACATTTGGTGAAGGACATGTTATTTCTGTGGGGGAAAAAAAAGAAAAGAATTCAACTTTAATGATTATTCATAAACACAATAAAAACTACAATCTGCTCTGTCAGAATATGACCTTTGCATTCTGGTGCAGGTGCACTCCATGTCCCATGTTTAGTACACCAAATCTCCCTTTCTCCAACAAGAGTTCCTGCACGACACGAATAGCGAATAACACTCTTGTATGTGTAAGGTTCATGTTGAAGGCCGGTTATTTCTGCGTTGCTCACTTCAGGAGGGTCCTCACACACCGCAGCTGCAAGAAATACAATAATTTTAGGATGTTGAGATTCAGGAAAACCAACTGACATCTAAAAGCTGTGGTGTGCTTGTGCGATAGGCAACCTAACCTTCACAAACAGGGTTGCGTCCGCTCCAGCCGTTATTCATGCAGTGTCTGGTTGCACGTCCCACAAGCATGAACCTAAATGTCAGGAAATGGGTCGCAGAGTTCATTTAAAGACCACATCTTCGAAATGATTTCTAAAATTCCACTTCTACATTGGACACAGTGAGTAACTCGATTGTATGTTATGTTACACAATTGTAGAATAACAATTGTGACTCGAGTACAGAAAACATTTTGCGAGTAATAAATGCAGAAGTTCTGATAACTCCAAAAGGCTGAAACCCCTTTTGTTTCAAAGTTGCATTCACTGAGAATGCAGGAGGTTTAAAAATTCTTACCCCTCATCACAGACGGCTGTAGCGGTATCTCCAAATTCTACTCCAGTATATACAAACTGTCCACTCTGAATATCTCCAGCTGAGCCACAAAGCTTTCCTTTACAGCCAAAGAACAGAAATAATTTAACATGACAGTACTGCATTTCAAGAATTTTTATTGTAATGAGGAGGCAAGACAAACTATCATCATCATGTGGTGCTGTCGTTTTGGATAACACATTCATTCATCTCACCATGGATAAGTTCAATTGAGCCTCAAGACTTAGTCAAATGAGATAATGCAGTAATCCTGTCCAATTCAAGGTTACTCTCAGTGGTAACCCAGCCTAGACTACAGGGTTTTTTTTTTTTTAAGTATGCAATAGAAATGCAATGTTTTAAGCACTCCCCACAGGGGTGATACCATGGTAAAATGTAAATGCGTGGAAAAAAAAAGTAAAGCAAAGAGGCTTAAAAATCCATATTATATGATCTAAATCATTCCACTGTAAGAAAAGTCAACTCCAGGTGGTAGAGGTTTGTCCAGGACTCACTGTTTAGTGTTTCCGGGAGGATATTTGAAAACAGATATGGAGTGAATTATTTCTGATTTCTGAAGGGCCACTAAAATCCTCTGATGGACAAGGGTGCAACTTACAATTTAATTGAAGAGTGTTACATTAATAAATGCTATTCTAAAATATATTTTTTTATGTCAACAATAATCCTATCCTGGTCATGGGATAAAATGTGGAAAAACTAGGTTTTATAAAAAGACTTGATCAAAAAGAAATATCAAATATACTTACGCTCACACTTAAGCTTCAGTGGTGTCCATTTCCCATTAATACAGAGGCGAGACTTTCTGCCGCCTGCTGCAACGTATCCAACATCACAGTTGTAATAGACCTTTTGCCCAGAAAAGAAAGATGTCTTTGTAATGAACCTGTCAGCAAGGTGGACATTGGAGTTGCTGACAGCTGGTGGCACATCACAGCTACCTGCTGAAAACATTTTCCACAGGGGAAGATATCACTTTAGTTTTAGCAAACTCAGATGAAGGCCATTTTTCATAGTGCTAATGCAGCGTAAGTGGCGTATCAGGTAAAAATATGAACCCTTTACCAGGTGATGGTTGAATTTTATCATCAGTTATGGGAACACATTGAGGAGGTTGAGGCTTCCACTGGCCACTGGAGTCACATGTGGTCTGCTGAGCTCCATTCAGCTGGAAACCCTCACTGCAGGTGAAGGTCAGGTTCTCTCCCACCTGGTATGCAGAAACACCTCCAGTTCTCTGCACAGAGTTGGCTACTTCTGGGGTTGGGCAGGTGATGCCTCCCTCTGATAGTAAAAATAAGAAAAATTTATTTCATGTCTTAAGTACAAGTGAACAAAGGTTAGAATTTAATAAATCTAAATACTTATTTTAGAAAAACTGGCTATACACTCACTGGCCACTTCAGTAGATATACCTTACTAGTACTGCGCTGAAACCATTAGCCTTCAGAACTGCTCTAATTCTCTTTTTCATAGATTAAATAAGTTAAATGAAAAAAAAATTTCTTAGATTTTGGTCCATGCTGACATGATAAGTGTCCCATAGTTACATAACCATGATGTGAATCTCTTGTTCCATAAAATCCCACAGGAGCTCTGTTTGAGATCTGGTGACCATGAAGGCCATTTAATCACAGTGAACTCATTGCCAAAGCCAACAGAATATGGACCACTGTCGTCATAAGAATCAGAATCAGAATCAGAAACTTTATTGTCATTGTCATGAGAACAACGAAATTAAGAATGGTCCCCGATCATTGCATCATCCCTAGCAATATCAAAATATAAATAAAACAATAAAATTCAATAAATAAAATAGATAGAATACTTAAAATACTAATAAGATATAACAGTAAAACATTCACATACATTCCCACACACATGCTTCAGACCGTGCATAGATTAACACAAGAGTGGTGTGATGGACATTTTTTTGTAGTATTCAGATGTGTTATTGCAGTTGGATAACAGCTGTGTTTGAGTCTATTAGTCCTTGCTCTGATTGCCCTGTACCGTCTGCCTGAGGGCAACAGTTCGAACAGGGAGTGGCCAGGATGTGAGGTGTCTTTTATGATGTTTTGGGCCTTTTTAAAACAGTGGGCATTGTGTAGAACTTCCAGTGTGGGGAGAGGGCAGCCAGTGATCTTTTGGGCGGTGTTAATGATCCCTTGGAGTGCTTTCCTCTGAGCCCCTGTGCAGCTAGTGTACCAGATGCATATGCAGTAAGTTAGAACACTCTCAATGGTGGCTCTGTAGAAGGACACCAGCAGTCTCTGTGTGATGTTATTCCTCCTGAGAATTCTCAGGAAGTACAGTCTCTGTTGGGCCTTTTTCAGCAGCTCGGAGGTGTTCACACTCCAGGAAAGGTTCTCCTCTATATTGACTCCCAGGAAGCGGAAGCTTGCCACCCTTTCTACACAGTCCCCATTTATGAATAGTGGTTGGATCTCTGCCTTTTTCCTTCTGAAGTCTATTATGAGTTCTTTGGTTTTTGAAGTGTTGAGGAGGAGGTTATTGGCCTTACACCATGACGTCAGCTGCTCCACCTCGTCTCTGTACGTAGACTCGTCTCCCTTGGAAATGAGCCCCACCACTGTGGTGTCATCTGCAAATTTCACAAAGATGTTGCTGTGGTGGCGAGGAGTGCAGTCGTGTGTGTAGAGAGAGTAGAGCAGTGGACTGAGCACACAGCCCTGGGGTGAGCCAGTGCTGAGACTCAGGGCTGAGGATGTGTGATGGCCAACTCTGACTCTCTGTCTACGGCCCGAGAGGAAGCTATTGATCCACATGCAGGTGCTGTATGGAAGCCCCAGGTCTTGTAGCTTGGCCACCAGTTTGTGTGGAAGGATGGTGTTAAAAGCTGAGCAGTAATCCACGAAGAGCATCCGCACATAGCTACCATGCTCTTCCAGGTGAGTTAATGCAGCATGGAGTGCTGTGGCTACAGCGTCTTCCGTGGATCGGTTTGCTCTGTAGGCAAACTGGTGTGGATCCAGGCTGCGGGGCAGGGCTGCTGTGATGTGTCTGCGGACCAGCTTCTCAAAGCATTTCATTACCACTGGGGTGAGTGCCACCGGTCTGTAGTCATTCAGGCCGGTGATGTGGGGCTTCTTAGGCAAGGGGACTATGGTGGAGGACTTCAGGCAGAGTGGGACAGTCGCCTGTGCGAGGGATTTGTTGAAAATCCTGGTGAAGATCCCAGCCAGCTGTCCTGCACAATCCCTCAATATTCGACCTGGCACACCATCAGGACCCGCCGCCTTCCTCGGGTTAACAGCCTGCAGCATGCGCCTCACCTCGTGCTCTTCCAGGGTGAGGGTGGTGCTGCTATGGGTGGCGTGTTGCTGCTGTGGCTCCAATACCTCCGGTACCCTGGTCTCAAAGCGGGCAAAGAAGATATTCAGCTCCTCTGCCAGCTCCAGGTCACCGTCCGCAGCTCCGAGATTGATCTTATAGTTGGTTAGGTGCTGGATGCCTTGCCACACCTGCCGGCTGGTATTACTCTTCAAATGGTCCTCGATCCTCCTCCTATAGTCCCCCTTTGCCTCTCTGATGCCTCTCTTCAGGTTGGATCGGGCTGTGGTGTAGTAATCCCTGTTGCCAGACCTGAACGCAATGTTCCTCTCCTTCAGCAGCTGCCTGACCTCCCGGGTCATCCAGGGCTTTTGGTTGGGATAAGCCCGGATCCGTTTGACTGCTGTAACAGTGTCTATGCAGTGTTTTATATAGCAGAGGACACCGTCTGTGAACATTTCCAAGTCCTGATGTTCAAAGATATCCCAGTTAGTCCTGTCAAAACAGTCCTGCAGCTGCTGAGAGGCACCCTCTGGCCATATGGTAATATTCTTTGTGATGGTAAGAGCAGTTTTCTTGAGGGGGATAGACATGGTCAGAAACAATACTACAATAGGCTGTGGTGTTTAAACAATGCCCAAATAGTACTAAGAGGCCCAAAGTGTGTCAACAACATATCTCCCACACCATTACATTAACTACAGTCTGAACTGCTGTCACAAGGCAGGTTGGATCCGTGCTTTGATGTAGTTTACACCAAAATTCTGACCCTGCTATCCGCCCTAATCAGTCTGTCAATCTCTTGCTCCTTTTCCCCCTCACTTGTGAACAAGGACCCAAGATACTTAAACTCCTCCAGTTGGGGGAGCAACTCTTCCCTGATCCAGATTAGCTGGAACCTCATCATCTGCAAAAAGCAGAGGAGATCCTGTGGCCACCAAAGTGAAAGCCTTCCACCAACTGGCTCCACCTAGAAATTGTACACAGTTGTACACAGACTGAATAACTCAGCAGCAGGCCAGCACCCGATACTCCTGAAGCATCCCCCACAGGATACTGTGAGGTATGCGAATAAATAGCTTCTCCAAGTCCACAAAAGTACACTGGTTAGACAAACTCCCATGCACCCTTAAATACTGTTGAGAGGATAAAGATCCACTGTTCCACAACCAGGACAAAAACCACATTCTTTCCTCCTGCATTTGAGGTTTGACTAATGGATGAACTCTCCTCTCCAGCTCCCTGGCATTGATATTCCTGGGGAGGCTGAGCGGTGTGATCCCCCTGTAGTTGGAACACAGTCTCCGGTCCTGTTTCGTAAAGATTGGAACCACCACTCCAAGGTCAGTCCAGGGCCACCGTCCAAGATTTCCACATGTTGATGCTGAGGCATGTCAAACAAGACAGCCCTACAACATCCAGATTATTTAGAAACTCCGGTGAACCTCATCTAATGCAGGGGCCTGGACACCAAGGAGTTGTTTAACTGCCTCAGTCACCTCACCTCTGGTGATAGGCAAGTTGTCCCCATCATACCCAGAATCTGTTTCCTCTACAGAAGACATGCCAATGGGAGGAGGTCCTCTAAGTAAATCAGAAGAGTCTGTTCAGTGACAGGTTGCTTCTCCCCAAGACAAGAACTAACAGACTTAAAAACTCCTTTGTCCCACACGCCATCAAACTGTTTAACTCCTCTCTGGAGGGGAGAGGGAGGGGAAACAGGAGGACAAAGGAGGGGGGAACAACTAAGCTGTAGTGCCTCTTCACCTCACTGTACAATACCTTGTGCAATACTTTTTGTAAATAGTCAACAGTGCAATAGACTCAATACTTGAAATGTGCAATTCACTTGTATTTTTATTTTTTATTCCTATTTATTCTATTTATCCCCTTTGTATATTTTATTTATATTTGTCTCTGTATTTATATATATGTGTGTGTGTGTGTGTGTGTGTGTGTGTGTGTGTGTGTGTGTGTGTGTGTATGTATATATATATATATATATATATAACAATTCTGTAACTGTAACTTCGGTCGTTGCTGTGCTTTTTTTGGAAGTCGAATTTCCCAGAGGAACCCACCCGAGGGATTAATAAAGTCCTATCTTATCTTATTATCTTATCTTAAGTATTCCTTCTACTGCCCGACTATGCCCTCAGTTGAAGTCAAAAACACCCCACTCACTCTATACACCATGTGAGTAGAGGGAGTGGGGAGCTCCAATGCTTTCCCCTGCTGAATCACATGATAGGTTTTCCAGAGTTGCTTCGAAACCAACAGCAATTGTTTCACTGAACTCCTCCCACACCTGAGATTTTTGCTTTAGCTACTGCCTGAGCTGCTTTCCACTTAGCCTGCTCCTGTACACCCACCACCTACAGGGGGAACCTTGCTATCGAGTCTGGCTATTGGGACATAGATTGTCACCTCTCTGGCAGGGAAAGTGCGTTGTATGAAGTTGAGAGATATCGGTTAGATATATTTGGGTTCATACGTCACATACGTCAGGCTCTGGAAACAGTTTCGTGGAAAGGAGCTGGATTGTTCCAGGACTGTGCCTGGACTTGCCCTGAGGCAGTGGGACTGTACATTGGGGGTTTTGCCGGTGGATGACAGGGTTGTTTTCTTGGACCTTCGGGTCGGGGAACGGGTTCTGACTGTTGTTTGTTCTTATGCTCCCATTGACAGTTCAGACTACCCAGCCTTCTTGAATTTACTGGGTGGAGGGCTGGAGTGTGCTCTTCAATTATCCTTCTGGGAGTCTTTAATTCTCACACACGGAATGACAGTGAGACCTGGAGGAGCATGATTGGGAGGAACAGCCTGCCTGATCTGAACCTGAGTGGACTTCTGTGCAAATAACAATTTGTCCAAAACAAACATGGGAAATTTGCTTCAACTGAGTTAAGAGATTAAACTCCCAATTTACATAACATTCAGGGATTAGTTACGCATTAACACTACCACTTAAAGCCACCCCTTACAGTTTCACAACTATTGGGTTTCCATTTACAAGCTAGTTCGAGTACTTCAATGTACCACATCACTGTACCTTCACATGATGGGAATTCACCAGCCCATCCAGACCTTTTGCATATCATGTAGTTCAGCCCTTTCAGAGTGTATCTGTAGATAAGAGATGCAGTCAAACACCACTTGAAAGTCTTATTCTGATGTTTTAGGAGTTCTTCAAAGTAAAACTTACCCCTCATTGCACACAGCAAAAACCTTCTCCCCGATGTATGAATTCCCTTCATACTGGAACTCTCCATTGGGTAGATCACCAGCATTGCCACATGATATCTCTGTTAAATGCAAGATAGTAAGCGTGTAAATGACACATTACAGTTTAATTTCTAGATGGAAATATAAAAGCCCACAACCAAGGCTGATTTCGCTGGAATGTTTTATGGAGGTCTAGAAAAAAAACTGGAACATGTGAAGAAACTGATACTGTAGAGGACTTGTCATTTGATGCTTGTCTGAGGTTAAGAAGCCCAGAACTGGTCTTGATACCAGCAATATAAAAGAATTTTAAATCATGAAATGATCATTTATGGTTAAAGAGGCTGCAGAGATCAACTGTAAAACACAGTTTATCCTTCAAGCCAAAATATGTGGTGAACTACAAGCCTATTTATGGGGAAAATGACTCAAAAAGAGCAGAGTGATGAATCATGTAAGTTACATTCATTTTTCTTCAAAGAATTTTCACCCTCAGTTGATAATCTGACAAAACGTATTTCTTTAGTTTCCTTTTGCTCTGTTAGCACCATCTTGCATCTTGTAGTTTGGCAATGATTAAAATCTGTTCCATTTTTAAAAAGGCCATTGATTATGAAGACAGAACTGCATTAATCAGTTTGGTTGTAAAACAGAGGCAATTACATTACTAGTACACTATCTCTTATAATCTAGTTAAAAATTAGTTTGCAGTATGGTTATTTAGACCGGCACGTGACTCTCAAACCAAAGAAAGCCAAAGAGATCATGCCCCACATTTTTTCTAATTCACAAAGTTTTTGTTTCCTTAACTGGGTAACTTAGCATGCATCTAGACATTTATTTTTCTTAATTATTTAGTAAGGGAAAAAAGTTATTCAAAGTAAATTAAATGACTCTATTCAACTGATTTAGACTTGAAAAATGTGAATCGACCTTTAAGGCTGTAAGAAATGTTGTTGTCAGTAAATTTCCCAAACCAAATTTATGTTGTTTGGAAACCAAAAGAAAAACATCGAAGTAGAAATATGTGTGGACAATGTATATTTAGAAAGAGTAAATGAAATAAAATTTCTTGGGGTGATCATTGACCACAAGCTCTGTTGGAAGCCACACATTACTTATGTTCGGGGGAAATTGGCACGGGGCATTGCCGTCCTGGGGAAAGCAAAGCATATGTTGGATCAGAAAGCACTGCACATTTTATACTGTGCTTTACTACTGCCATATATGAGCTACTGTGTAGAGGTCTGGGGAAACACATACAAAAGTAACACACAAACAATAACTATAATACAGAAAAGGGCCATTAGATTAATAAATAATGTGGGGTACAGGGACCATACAAATGCACTCTTTGTCAAAATGCAAGCTATTAAATTCCAAGACTTGGTGAAGCTTAAAACAGCGCAAATAATGTATAAAGTAAGAAATAAATTGCTTCCCAAAGAAATCTGTAAATTGTTCATAGAAAGAGAAGGTGGGTATAACTTAAGAGGGAAATGGAATTTAAAAATACAAAGTGCTAGAACAACTTTAAGAACTATGTCTATCTCAATTGCAGGAGTTAAATTATGGAACAGTCTAACAGAAGAAATAAAAGACAGTCAAAACATAAAACAGTTTAAAGTAAAATATAAAAACCTAATTTTAAATAAGTATAAGAATGAAGAAAACGGGGTTAACCCAGGACGGTAATGTTGCTGGTAATGGTGTTGCGGTTCTTTTTTGTTTTTTTGTTTTGTTTTGGTTTGTTGTTTTTCCATAACTTGTGTATCTGCAAATATACACATTCTGTATTTTTCATATGCAAGAAACTATACTGTGGTGGGGCTTGCTAATTTCTTGTTTTTGATTTATGTATGTTATGTTTTGTTTTACTTCATATGTTTCATATGTTGTTTGTTTAATTTAAGACAAAAAAAAAATTAAATGAATGAGAGGTAAAACTTGAGGGGGTAGGGACAAATAAGTAAATACTTCAGCCTACTCCTTTTCAAACAAATAATGGAATGATATTTTGTAATGATTGTGAAGGCACATGTTTGAAATGTTTGAAATAAAAATGAACTGAACTGAACTGAACTGAACCTGTGTGTATTCTGACTTCTTTTTATGAACGACTTTTTTCTTGATAAATTTTTTTTACTTGTATATCTATTAAACACCTTCCCCAGTAGGGGGTGTTAGCGGGCTTCTGCGCTGCTTTAAATCCATCTAAGTAAATTACAGGTCTAAGAATATCTCAGTAAACAGGCTGCTGAGTGAAACAACACGCAAGCGACTCTTTTTTTTTCCGCCCTTGAAAACAAATAAATGGTCAAATTCTTACTTTCGCATTTTAAAGTCAGTTTGGTCCATTGTCCATCAACACACTGCACAACCCTGCTGCCTCTGAAAGCAGTGAAGTCGTCGTCACAGCTGTAGTAAACTTTCTCGCTGTGGCTGAATTTCTGTCTCCTGGCATATTTCGTCTCCAGTTTGGTGTTCGGGTATTTATCTGGTGCTGAACAATCCTGTGATACTTGACCTGTATTTTTTGGGAAATCATACCATCAGTTTTATAAATAAATACATCATTTACATGATATACGAAAATAATAAATGAACAAATCACTATTTACCTGAAGCCGGTGAGGCTAACATGAAAACCAAAATACTCCAACCGACAGTCCTCATGTTGTCTTGCTTGTAGGCTGTCCTTAGAGGCAGATGCCAACAGGAGGATCAAGTGAAGCAATTTATAGAGGAAGACTGGGACAGCCCATCAGGGAATGGGCATGAAAACATAAAGCTGTACTATAAAAAAAAAAAAAAGTCCTATAATCTTCATTTTAGTATCTATGATTTAATCCCTGAACAGCCCAAATACAGCTCACGCGTAACAGTAATATCTATACATTTTAAGCAGGAGCACAGGTTTATTTTTAGTGAGTAGGTGGTTATTTGCTTATTCATCGTGTAAGATTAAAAAGAGATGAAGGTTCTACGAGGCTTTAGAAACAGAATAAATTTATAATGGGCTTTCATAGCAAAAAAGGATTATTCCAGTATAAGAATGCTATTTAAACTGGTTTAGTTAATTTGGTCCTCTAATATGACCTGCACCATATCCTGCCTTTACAATATTAATATACAGACGCTATTTTTTTGGAATTGAATTTAACTGTATGACCATTTTAATCCTGCAGATGAAGCTGACATTGTGTTTCAGCTGTTTGTCGTGTTACAGACTTGACCTTCTTTTATTCTGTGTAATCCATTTCAATGCCGAGGTGATCCAGTCGTGATTTAAGACTTCCAGCAAATGGCAGTTCACAGACGTGATAAAAGACGTAACAAAGTATTTTTATGTGAGCACAGACACCCATAATAACAGGGGAGCCATGACGTAAAGTGTGTAAGAAGAGTGTGGGTGAGCGAAGGAAAATCCGGCAAAGTCATTATTGTAGCAGCAACAACAGATTCCTCTGAAAGCCACAAGCAGCCTCTCCCTTTCCAGGTGCAGCAGAGGTTGTCCTCATAATCCAAAGCAGTTCAACACCAACCAAAACACCACCTTTACAAAATGATCGTATAATGTGTCAACAACAGTTTTCCTAAATGTCCTGGAGATCATCATGATGATTGATGTTTTTTTCTTTTTTTGGAAAATGTGAGATGAACACTTGTGTGTTTTTTGTTTGTTTGTTTGTTTTTGGTCAGCTGTGGCTTTCACCTTGGAACCTTACCATTTTTGCCCAGTCTCTTTGTTAGCACCCCATTATGAACTCTGACCTTAACTGAGACAAGTGACATTTTCATTCCCTAGTTTTTTTGTTTTTGTTTTGTTTGTTTTTTAGCTCCTGGATGAGTCATTGATGAATTAATAAATGCAATTGTTAATAATAACAGTTAATAAAATCAATTGCCATTTAAAAACTGCATTTTTATTTACTTAATTTATCTAGTCTCATCTGAAATGAAAAGACTGTGCGATGATTTGAAACATGTAAGTGTGACAATATACAAAAAAGGGGAAAATGTTTTCTCAGAGAACTGTATACAATGGCTAAATTTATAGAAGGAGAGTAAAATTTATATTTGAAAATCTGCTAGTTTGGAACATGTTTTAATTATTCCCTCCTGCATAGGGAACCAAAATTAAAAATTTCAGCAACTCTAATAATGGTTATGAAACTCAGGACATGTGGTGGTAGAGTTAGAGGTCTGAGCATAGCTGGACTGGCCATCGGGCATACCGGGCATTTGCCCGGTGGGCCGCTGGCGATTTTTTGTTTTTATGGGCCGATCGATTTTTTTTTTTTTTTTGGAAGGGTATAAATAATGAAAGGTGTTGGATTGGCCAGTTGGTCATGATTGACTCTGGGCTGGACCAATTACAGCCGAGGAGGTCGGATGCACCCTCCCCCTTGTTTAGCAATCTTATAGACGAACTAAAGAAAATGGAGAACAAAAAAAGGAAAGAAGGTGCAGAAAAAATTAGGACCAAAAAGAAACGAGCCCTTCAGGCAGACGCTGCCAAATGTGTAAAAATAACTGAATTGTTTGGCGGTAGCTATGGCATAGCTTCCACAGATTTAGCAACATCAGCAAGTGGTGGAGGCCAGCAGGTGGATAAGGGAAAGGGGAGGCAAGAGGAGGAGAGACCGAGGCGGCCGCCGGTCATAGTGGCAGAGGAACTGAACTTCAGGCAAGAAGTTATGACCTGCTGTCTGTGTCAGATATAAACCAAGTTTAGTTGTAGTTTGTTTTCGTTGTGCTGACTTTTTACAGGCGCTTAGAATAACTGGTACTGCGTACTAGCTAGCATGATGGAGTTTATATACTGCTGGGCGGGTGCTATGAAGTTACTGATAGTAAATTTTATTTTATGCTTCAGGTTAGTTTCTCAAACTCCTCAAAATCTTAACAAATTGTGCCAATCCTTACATGTTGCACCAGGCTGATTTATCATCTAAAGTGGAGAAGTCTGTGACAGAGGAGACAGAAGAGCAGCAGAGAGAGATGGAGAGATGACTTCATGTCATCCATGAGGGATGCATTTGACATATGTTTCACATATTATAGCCCAACAAGTTACTCATAGCAATTTAAATACCAGCAATCAGTTTTTGGCAGACTTTTTGGCACAACACCGGCTATTGCAGTTAATAATACAACAGCTTCTTGCCATTTTTTGTGTTTCTTTTTATCGCTGTGTAACTGAGCTCAATTGAAAGCCTGCATGCGCTAGTACCTCTTGCCACAAGTTCCCAGAATCCTTTGCGGTTTTACCCCTGAATGACGTCACATTTTTGGTGGGCCGGTCTCTAGTCAAAATGCCCGGGCCGATTTTTTGTCCCAGTCCAGCCCTGGGTCTGAGTCATTGTGCACTACAAGTTGCGTCCCACAGTGTATTTGCTAATGCTAATGCTATCACTGATTTGCAACCACGTTACCATGCATAATATATGTTTGTAATGTTTTGGGTTTTTTTTTTTTTTTAAATTTACACCAAAAATGTGATTCCCAGAAGAGCTATTAGGACTATTAGCCAGATACTTAGCATATCTCAGTATGTCATAAAAAAAAAATCAGGGAAACAGGACAAGTGAAAGACAAAATGAGAAATAACAGACCTTAAAAATGAAAATAAGAACAGTAACTGAAACCCACGTCCTTAAGAAATGAGGAGAAAAATCTAGCTATGATTTTACACAGGACCTGAGAGATGCTTTTGGCCCTTCAGTTGATCAGTCTTCTTTGTCGAAGCCTCGTCAGGGATGGAAGAGAGGCGGTGAGAAAAGGTTGAGGTAGGCCAAATTACAAGAGCTAAGAACTGCACTGAAAATCAGTGGCAACGGGCCTGATGGAGTGATGAATTCTGGGTTCAAATCATCGTCATGTACGACTGAAGTCATGAGAGAGATGCAACAGTGACCCACCATGCAAAAACCACTTAAAATCTTTTTACCAAGAAAACAAAAGTTGGTGTACATTCCTAGTTTTCAAATACCCGTTGGAATATTTTGTTCTGTAATCAGTTGTTGAGTTTTCCAGGGCTTTTTTATCTC
The DNA here is from genome assembly GCF_057381915.1 of Diplotaxodon limnothrissa. Taxonomy (NCBI): domain Eukaryota; kingdom Metazoa; phylum Chordata; class Actinopteri; order Cichliformes; family Cichlidae; genus Diplotaxodon; species Diplotaxodon limnothrissa. Next base: position 23,811,554 of record NC_140615.1, read on the forward strand.
ATTCCAGTCATTCAAGGCCTTATTTAGGCGTCAAAGCAATGTGAGGGTCATTTCTCAGCATGCATTTCCCTGATTTCCTGGTAGTAATCACAAAAAATACAAATCAGTATCTTAAATCATGAATCAAATAAGTTGGGATTTATTTATTTAAAATAAGAACAAAAACAATTCACAATTCAGAGCTGAATGTGCTGCACAGAGCTCCTTTTTCTTTAGAACTCTGAAACAAAACTGCTGGATTTACATATTAGAAAACATTATCATTACAGTAGAAGCAGAACAGACCACGCAGTGAAAAGCTGTGTCACAAAAGCAACATATCAGATTTGTATCATCCAACTGTTACATTTCAATCTAAATGTACCTCATTCCCAGATTTAGATTTGTCCTTAGATCGCTCCCTCATTCAACTCTGTTGATGCATGTCTCTGGAGTTTAGCAAACAGGAAGGTTACTCCCACTGAGATTGCACAGATTTCTTTACTGGAATAAAGACTTTATTTCCAAGTCAGTCTTAAATACAAATGACAGTCTGTGTAAAAACAGTGTAACTGTGGTAAAATGTGTGCAGCTACATTAGCTACAAGTTCATTTTAAGACATTCAAATGTGTCGTCAATTCCATTTCCTTCCATTCAAGGAAACAATTTTGCATATCATATCTTTGATTACCTGGGTCAAAGCCTATATTCCTGTAAATAAAGGTACTTTCCTAAATGACCCTTTTTCAATCTTGTCGTTCCATATGGACAGTAAAGGTAGAACTACAAAGGCCCTGATTTGTTTTTCCCCGTGACGAAATCTAAAGCATTACAAACCAACATAACATCCAATACTGCTGTACAAGTAACCTCTGTGTTTAGAAAATCTGCATTAATTTTATGCAGTTCAAAGGTGAGCAGCTTTACATGATCACAGTGCCATGATTCTATATCAAAGCTGTTATTTATACGGAAGACAAAATAAAAGAAGAAGTACACATCTCAAGAGAGAAGATTAACTAACTGTCACAGATTAAAGTCGACACACAGTAGATCCTGCACTTTTTATAGGGCTGGACGAAACATGTCATTAATGTTTACAGCTTATGGCTTCCCCCTGAAAACTAAATCGCACTTCTGCATACCTAAATTGCACCTCACAATACATTTATTGCTACTTGTTGTCAGAGGGAGAATGCACATAACTAAGTGACCTTAAAATTAAAAGTGAAACAATCTAAGCACAAAATAAGGCTGCACATGGCTTCCTTCAAGACAGAAATTCTCTTATACTACACTGAAGAAAAAAGGTCGAGGTATAAATTTCACAATCAGCATATTCGACATCTAATAAAGCACACCATGACTGTAATCTGCAATATTATATGGAGTGTGCTAGCAACTAATGGATGGTGTTGAGAGTGTCTTTGGTACAAGTGTTTGATTTGTATATTTGAATGGATCACACATTCGCTGACTTCATTTATGTACACACATGCTCTAACTTGCAAGTCCATGCTTAAAATCATAATGACCGAAGCTTTTTGGGTTTCTTTCTGCTGGTCCTTGCTGGTCAGTACTGGACTTGTCGAGAAAAGCCTGGGATAAAAGACAAAAATGAAGCAATGAGACAACTGTAATACAGTTCACTCACCAGCCACCTTGTTAGGTATACCTCGGCAACTGCTAGTTAATGCAAGTAATCTTTGCTTTGAGGCATGAAAACAAGAGCAAGACAACCTGCTGAAGTTCAAACTAAGCAAAAGAAAGGGAAAGAATGGTAATTTAAGTTACTTTGAATGTGGCAGAGTTATTGGTGACAGATGGGCTATTTCAAGTATTTCAGAAACTGCTGATCTCCTGGGTTTTTCCCACACAATGATTTCTAGGCTTTACAGATAATGATTATAAAAAGAAAAAACACAAAATACCCAGTGAGCGTCAGTCAGCAAAAGTAATGTTGCCTATAAGAAATTGGATTTCCATTAGTTTTCAACTATTAACTGGGAGGGTAATAGTTGAAAGGGCACTTTAATGTCCTCTCATTAAAACACAAGTTAAAAAATCTCTGACACAAATTGTAAAATTGACAAATTTCTGTGGTCAACCACAGTTTCGAACACTCTCAAGAAAAAAAAAGAGAGAGATCAAATTACTCCAGTGCTACCAGCCTTGGTAGCACTTGCTGTAATCCAGTGGTCTTAAATGATCTTCCACCTGCATCCATCCATCCAGCCTTTGCTGCAGTTGCACCAAGGCTCTAGAACAGGGCTAGGCAACTATAGGCCTCAAGTGCCGGTGTGCTGCTGGTTTTAGATGTGTCCTTGATCCAACACAGCTCATTCAGATGGCTAAATTACCTCCTCAACATTACTTGAAGTTCTCCAGAGGCCTGTTAATGAACTAGTCATTTGATTCAGGTGTGTTGATCCAGGGGGCCTGGAGTTGCCGACCCCTGCTGTAGAATGACTCCTGAGTGACCATCAACTGTGAGTGAATGCCTCTAAATTAAAGTTGAAGACATACTTTTATTGTTAAGCTTTTGGAAAGAGCTGATCTCTGGAACTGTGGTTTGAGAACAGATTGTTGCTATGTTATTTTATGCAGCTAAATAACCACTTGCTACCATCAAGGTATGCCGAAGAGCATTTCTAAATGCACCATCAGCTAAGAACAGCAAACTGAGGCTATAATTTGCACAGTCAACAAAGTTGGACAAACATCTGCTGTGACATCTGGATGGTAGGGTCAGAACTTGGTGTTAACAACATGAAAGCACCTTTAGGATGTGAAATGGAAGATTTGCATCACAGATGTGCAGTTGACAAATCTGTAGAAACTGTTTGATGCTATCAAGTGAATATAGACCAAAATCTTTGATGTGTCCATGAATCAAGGCAGTCCTGAAGGCAAAAGGGATCCAAACAAGTACTAATAAGGTGTAACTAATAAGGTCACCAGTGAGTGTATAGTATTGTAAAGTACAGTACAGAGTATAAAGTATACTGATATATGTATAATGTTCTGTGTAACAGATAAGAGGAAGGTTATGAATACCTTTTTATGTACTTCTGTTTTTAAACTCCACACAGTCATCTGTGTCTGCACCAGTGAAACCATTTAGAGAGTTCTGCAAGAGGGAAAAGCAAGGGAGAGAAAGTAGACTGCTTTAACCCAAACAGGAATGAGCTATTTGTTTTGACTGGCGCCGACTGAACTTGAACTAATACTAAAATCTGAGGTCACAGCTCAGAGTGAGACACTGATTTTCTGTCCTACTACAGCTAAAAGGTCACTTTTTGGGTAACAACACAAGCAAAAACATTGGAGAAAAAAAGTTATATTCATGTATACACATCCAACATCCTTATGAAGGAACATTGCTTGTTGTAAACATCCATGAACATGAAAAACAAACCATCCTGGGTTTGCTTATGCTGGCCTCTGCCAGCCCAAAACCTTAACACTTAAAGTACATTTGTACATACAGAATACTTTTATTTAAACCTTGAATCAATTATTTAAATAAAAAGATAAATAATCCTCCCTCATGCTGTATGGTATGAGAAAAGATAGGCATATGTGTACATGCAGAGCAGTGATTGTCCAGACGGTGCATTGCACCTGTGATAAACACGTTAGAACAAACTAAAGAACAATCTTGATAGCACTTGATAACATTGTTCCGTTATATTCCAGTAATAACTGATTACCAAAGGTTCTGTTTGTCTAACACTTTTCATAATAAAAAATAATGATAAGACTGGTTTAGTTGCTTTGAGTTTTTTTCAGTCATCATATTTCACTGTATGCTGCTGTTAACCTTTCAACTTTTAACTTTTTCCTATATTAATCATGTCTACAGTTAGGGCTGCTCGATTATGGCAAAAATGATAATCACGATTATTTTCACTGAAATTGAGATCACGATTATTTGACGATATTTATTTAACCCTTTAAGACCTACTATGGAACCAAGTCCACCAGAGCTTATATTATTATTATTTTTTTTTTTACATGCTGTAGTGCCATTTGTGGGAGCATTTCAATACAACTGTTATAGCCCATATTTTAATAATATGTATGCATTAAGTCCATAGTAATTACATAAATTGCAAAAAAGTGCAATAAACTACAAAAAAAATTGAAAATCGCTTTTGTTTTGTTTACATATATTTCTACTTGGAGAAATTTAAGAGGTTTATCCCTCAAAACTTTAAATACAATAAAGTTGCAAAAAATAGTTTACAACAACAGGAAATTTATTTTGAGTGTCTTCATAGTTTTATTTTGGAGATACACCAATTTTTATATACTGCAGGAAAAACAAAAAACAATCCTATGATGCAAATTTGCAAAGAAAACAGCAGGTGCCTCATTTCACTGTGGGAAGTGTTACGAACAGCTGATAGGATCGGCAAAGCGTGTTTCTGGAATATTATGTTTTTGTTCCTGCAAGCGCTTTTTATGCAATTTTTGCAAAGCTATATGTGGAAGGAAACCGTGACCGAGGACAAGCTGATGGCATAAGATGTAAGTACAACTCCTCCGGTTTCATATGCAAAACAAATTATTGCGCTAGCTTACACGGTTCAGGTTCTACAGGGATTTAAAAATAGTTACGCAAAACGGAGCGTGCTGCTCTGACCGGCTTTAAAGGGTTAACAATGACTTTAAAAAAATAATATAAAATAGTGTGCAACACCACTGAAGTTTTTTTTTTTTTTTAAACTCTCTTTTCAACCAACGGCAGTCACTCTCCAAATAACTTCTGCTTAGCTTTCCGAGCTTCCCTCGGGTCCTCTTAATCAGCGGTCTCCAACCTTTTTTGCGCCACGGACCGGTTTATGCCCGACAATCCGGTTGTTCAGTCTGACGTCACTAGCCGTGTCTGGGTCTAAACTCCGCTGCAGGTCCATATATCAAACGATCACTATGGCATTACTGAGAGTTGAAAAACTGTCTAAAGTCTTTCATCTTTAATAAAATGATCAGCGTTCTGCTCTACCAGGTGTAACAATTGAGTTTAACATCCAGGCATCCATGAAAACGGAATTTATGACATTTAACGGAGTTAGAAGTTAGCAGGGAGTTAGCTCGCTAGCTTCTATCTAAATACAATATAGCATGTCCTGACTGCGGGGTTTTGGAAACAAATTAAAACGTACAGCTCTGCTATCACTTCCAGCATAAATGAAGACAGAAAACTAAACAGCAGTGACGTTTGTAGGGTTACTGAAGTTGGGCTAGCTGGTATATAATGATGTGCTACGTGACCGCTAGCGACACAGCTATGTTAGCATAATATAAACAAGCTAACTTTTTTTCCACTCGATAAAAGTTAATGTGAGTGTTCTCGGTGGTCAGGAACAAATGTAATCGCATGGCAGGATGCTGTAAAAGGACCAAACTTCAGCCAGGAGAACAACTGAGATAATCCATCCACAATACGAGGTTAGTCATTCATATACTGCTGCATGGGCTGGGCTGTAGTTACATCGTAAGGTTTTAAAAACTGAGCTTAAATAAATGATTAGCGGTAATAAAAGCCGAGGGAGCTCAACAGTGATCACTGACTGTTTTAGGAGCTTTTTGAGATCAAATAGAAGAAAATACATAACATTAAACATGTTAACAACACAAAAGCCATATTAAACGCAGACTACTTTAGACCCGGAAGTAGGATTCGTCGCGTCATCACTGAACAACCGGATATTTTCACGGACCGGCCTTTAAGGTGTCGCGGATAAATGAGGGAGGGGCTAATAATCGGCTCAGTCATTTTTAATGATCGTTGAAAGCCCAGATCGTAATCGTGATTAAAATTCGATTAATTGAGCAGCCCTATCTACAGTATTAGTTTCAAATGTTAGTTCAGTTTTCATTTTGCTAATTTTTCACAGCCAGTTGTGTCATGTGTCTTCACTGTTACAAGACAAGCAAGGATGGCCTCCAAATTTGTGCCTACTGAGACTTTTTGTTATCTCCATTTTTCACATGAACCTTTGTGGCTACAAGCAAGGCAACGTTGGTACTGTTAGTGTCCCACGCAATTCAGTGTCAGAGTAAATGGTGGATAAAATAACACAGTTTTTTTACACCGTCACACTGCTTTTTAATTATCATTATTAGCCAAGCCGACTTTGAAGCTAAATTGTTACAAAAAGCCAGTGCATGTCCACATGGACATCTCATCATCCATTGTGTGAGCAACAATAGTAAATGTTGGTTGAATCACTTTATTTATTCTGATACATTCTGACTCATCTAACATAATTTGCTGATTGTTTAGTCTGTTTCAGATATTTATATGAATATATAATATTTATCTGTATATTCAGCCATACCAGCTGACCTATAACCACAGTATCTTGTGTGAGAAAGGCACTGACCTCACTTTGTACCGTTTCTGACCCTTCAGATGCCTCAGAGAATTGCATGCTGGGTAAAGTAGGGGCCTGGGACATACGAGTATGTGAAGGGTTCCCCACACTGTAAAGACGAGGTCGTTTAATCTGGTCTTTGCTGGACAGCGGTGTGAAGCTGTTTCTTCGAAGGAAAGCTGGTATGGCATCTGTTTGGCCTTTATTCTGCTCAGCAAAGAACAAAAAGAGAAAGTGGACTAACTTTTATGTTACAATGACTAAACCTCTCCTTGGTCTAAAATCAGTGCGTTCCATGTTTGGGAAAGACAGCCACTGACACAAACAACCATAAATAGAAGAGCCATTGTCATGTTAGTCTGAGGGGACAGGATATTTCTCACCACAGTTAACAAGAGGTTTCTCAGTAAACGTGTTTATGTGTTAACACCCACTTTGTCTCAGGACTCAGACTTTAAATACTTGTAACTAATCAGCATGAGCTCCACGGGCAGAGAGCAGACATGGACCTCACTGATGAGTGCTACAAGGGGATGTCCTGATACATTTCTTAAAATTCAGAACATTTAAGGGAACTCCTTAAATAGAATTTCCCAAAAGCGATAAAGGTGTTTGAGTACATAAACAAGTTTGGATGTATTTCCCCACACAACAGGTGTTTATAAAAGCAGAAACAGAGTTAATAATATACCTCACACATAACTTACCACAGACTTTCCTGTAGTTTTTATTGCTTGCTGACATTAGTAGAAGAAACACTAAACCAACTACCTGCTGAACAAGTAAAGAGAAGGCGCTGAGGATGATGGGCCACGTGCTTTTTAAAGTAGCACTAGCAGATATACCCTTTAAAGGAATCTCTGAGGGAAACAAAGGAAAGGCCAACTAAGAAACACTAAAAAGGAGTCACCAAAGAGCTCCCCTCCACCTGGAGCCAACAACAGATGGACAAGGAGAGGTGGAAAACTTTTTTGCACTGACCTATCTCCCACCAGAGACAATGGCCGTACCCGCACAGTGAGGACAAAACTCCAGGATTCATTGCACCTGATCAAGAAATAGTCCCACACATTACATTAGAAAAACTGGGACAAAGATTTACACTCACTGGCCACTTTATTAGGTACACCTGTAAACTGCTCGTTAACACAAATATCTAATCAGCAAATCACATGGCAGCACTGCTATTCATTGATTTGATCAAGACAGCCTGCTGAAGTCCAAACAGAGCATCGGAATGGGGAGGAAAGGCGATTTAAGGTGGCATGGTTAGTAGAGCAGGTCTGAGTATTTCCGAAACTTGAATACAAATACAGAAAATTCTCAAAAAAAAAAAAAAAGGAGAAAATATTCAGTAAGTAGCAGTTTGCTGGGTGAAAGCAGCTAACTGATTTGAGCTGAGAGGAAGAGAACTGTAACTGCAATAACTGCTAGTTACAACCAAGATATGCAGAGGAGTATCTCTGTACGCTTAAGACGTGGAACCGAGAAACAAATGTACAAATACAGCAGCAGAACACCACACTGGGTGCTAGTACTGTTAGGATAGAGCAGGAAAACAAGGCTACCATTTGTACAGGCTCACCAAAACTGGACAACACAATATTGCCTTATCTGATGAGTCAGCTTTCCTACTGTAACATTCAGATGGTAGCAACAGTTCAGGCTGTTGGTGGTGTAAAGGTGGGAGGGATACTTTCCTTACTTATTATCAGTCGAGCATTGATTAAACACCATAGTCTAGCTCATTATTGTTGCTGACCATGTTTTGTGGGATGTGGTGGAGCAGTAGACTGAGACCATGCTGATAAATGTGCAGCCACTATGTGTGGCTATCATGCCAATATAGTCCGAAATCTCTGAGGAATCTTTTCAGTGCCTTGTTGAATTTATGCCACAAAGAATTAAGACAGGTTTTAAGGCTAAAGTGGATCCAACCCGATCCTAGAATGGTATACTAGCAACCAAACAAAGTGGCTTGTGACTGTAAATAACTTAAACACAGGCTAGCTGTTGTTTCCACTGCTTCCTTTCTAGATATAGTCAGATATGATTGGAATGATTGGTATAAATCTTCTTATCTAACTGTTGGATCGAAATTACAAGTGCAATTCTGAAAGGCTTTTCGAGAATGAGGAACAATTATTCCAAAGAATAACTCTTAACATGGCGCTGGTTAACACAGATGACTGATGTTTCAGACTCCATACTATGGACAAACACGTGACAAAGAATAGGATGAACGGTTCTACAGAAAACTGACCACGTTTGCGATACGAAACACTAGAAAACAGGCAGAAGCTTACTAATGGTCTATCCCTGTGAGTGTTGACAGCCTCAACCCCCAGGTCAAATACATCCACTTTACAACCTAGGAGAAGGAACCAAAATACATTACAACAAGGCAACAAAAACAAGTGAAAACAGGCAGAAGCTTACTAATGGTCTATCCCTGTGAGTGTTGACAGCCTCCACCCCCAGGTCAAATACATCCACTTTACAACCTAGGAGAAGGAACCAAAATACATTACAACAAGGCAACAAAAACAAGTGAGGATGTTTAGTTGACTTAACAACAAAGTAGGGACTTACCATAAGCCACAGGGGTGAGTTTTAGGACAGTGTGTAGGGGGCACTTCAAGAAGGGCAGGTCATCTGTGCCAACATGAATAAAAGTGGCCAGTGAGATTACTGTGGTTTCACCCAGTCATGCTTTTCATATTCTCCTACATGTTTGTGGAGTTTACTGTCATGTCTGAAGTGGCAGGCCAGCTGTAAAACTTATGCTGCGCTTTATGGAGGTACAGTGCATGTTGCTGTTAACTCTGCTGTATGTCTCATGGGTGGGCAGTGCAGTGGGACATGAAGCCAGTCAAAGCAGCACCCACACTTTGGTTTTTGCAGTCAGACTGTGGTTGAGCTTTTAAACCGATCCAGGAGCACTGACCACTTCCTCTGCTGACTGACAGAACCACTTCTGCCCACGCCATATTATGGTAGTGAGTGAACTAATTATTTTCCAAAAGTAATGCTCACGTCACATGATCAAGTACATAAAGAAGCTTTCAGCACATAATGATCTAATCTGTCCCTTTCCAAGTTTCTGATTGCCAATGGCGTTCACATATACGACATTCTTACCTTGTTTGTGCCCAATAATAACAACATCAGTCTTTCCTGTCCTGTGTTTTTGTTATTTTATTTTCACTCTCATTTATTTTTTCTAACCCTTCTAGACAACATTTTCGTTATGTCATAATATTTACCTTCATAAATGAAAATATAGAGGGACACTAAAAACACATTTCTATATCACGGGGAGTCCTAATTGTATAGCTTGAACTCTTGCTACTGCTGTTGATGGCGTCTTTCTGATCTGTTTATTTTCCAAACACTGGAGAAGACAGCGGCAATCAGGAAGTACGTCATTACAGACGTCACTTATTTACATCACTTTTTACAGACATACCTGAATATCTAAATCTCTGGAGACATAACTCAGTGCATTATCAGGCACATGGTGCTACTTTAAAACCAATCATCTCCTACATGTCTTAAAAACAGAGTAGTCTGCAAAGAGTGGTGCTCTCTTCACTGCGTCATGTTTAGCAGATGTTCCTTATGTTAAATTTTGATTAATCTGGAAACAGTCGGCATTTTTATGTGGCTGTTTCCCCCTATATTCATTAAAAAATATACATGCAGAAAAAGTTGATCTGAAAGGTTGTGACTTAGACTCCCCCATGTGGTGGCATTAAAAAGACAATCACAGAATGAAAGTCTAACTAAATGATTGATTGTTTCATTACCATCCACTGTCTAATGTGGTCAAAATATTTATATCAGTGATTCTGCTCTGCCAAATAACATCCACCCTGTTTACTGCACTGGGACAGCTTAATACACAGTATACTGCAGTTAAAGCTGTACTATTCTTAGAGGTTCTTCGCTGGAACTTAGAGCTCATGGCACAGAAAACATGGTGGGTGGACACAACATCCATCTAAGCCTGTGCCTAATTCTGTTATATGAATTAGAGATGCACGTACTAACAGCGCACAGTTGGCTGATGTCTATAAAAGTATGAATTGCACTTTGAGCACTAAAGAGTGTGTGACGCAATAGTCTGGCGCCATTTGTAGATGAGATTGAGAATAATAATTAATTAGATTGTGATTGGTTGAAAGTGTGCAGCACTTAAAAAGGCTTAAAATAAATTTACTATTCATTCTTCAGAAAACACCTCCCGGCAGTTATGTGCGGTTCTCACTGCTCAGCCTGCGATTGCCGTGCCCACAGCCGCACAACAGCTGAAATGACCCTTTTGCAATATTCAGCCACACTACTCTCAACACATAAACCAGATTTATGGTTTCACAAACTCCCACATCATTACCATATTTTTGTTGCAGTCACTGGAGTTGCATTGTACACACCTAGCTTGTTTAGCTTGTGTTTCTTTTTTCCACACGTTTTATTACATTAGACTGTAGTCTAAAATTCTAAATGATGGTTGCTTTAATTACTTTTTCTGCTTTATGAGGTACCTGGCTTAGTCCTTTCTGGTTAGACCAAAGAGGGGGTTGAGGGTGCGGCTGGCTGAAATACAGAGACCTAATGAGTGAAATGAAACCATCTGTTGTGAGAGCATGGAGGAATGGGGCTTATTTGTTTTGAATTAGTTACTGTCCCTCCGGTTTCTCCCTTCATAATGGTTTCATCCACGAATATATAGGTAGCTGTCTCTCACTTTTTTAAGCAGTAAATTAGAAAAAGGTTCTGTTTAGATTACCTCTTTTACAGGCCCACTTATTCCTTAAAAATCACTTATTTTCATTTTGCTGAAATGAAATAGTTTTTTTAGGATATATTGGTGAAAAGTAAAACCAGCTTTTTAAAAAGTAAACCTGCACACTGGTGGCCTTTGGCACTGCTATGCAGCCATTCACACAATGCCAAGTGCATAATCTACAATAAGGAAACAACTGGTAATGTGGAAATGCACATTTCAAAGTCATGACAATATCTAAATTTAGTGCCCCATGTGATATTTCTCCAAATATAAAGAAACAAAAATAGTAAGTGCTTTGGAAACTGCTTCTCATCCATTAAAGTTGCACTTGCATGAGTCATTTAGTGTATTTCTGCTAACTTTGTATTTCTGCTGACTGTATTACAACTGTTGTTGTAATTTGGCACTATTTAAATACAACTAAATTGCATTGAATTAACTTGTATGAATGAGTGCTTATTTATCTGGGCAAATTTGTTGTGATAATGACAATGCTGGCTGAAATGGATCACTCAGCACTGTAAACCTGTAATCTGAGAAGGTGCTTTAGCATGTTTAGCATATCCTATTTCTGAGCATGTCACCTGCGCCTTTGTCCAGAAAATATGCGAGCAAGCAGCGCATGACAGCCTGATGACAGATGACCAGAACATTAGCCTGTCGCTCCAGCTCCATGATCACTGGCTCCAGCCGCTGAACCAGGTCCTGATAGGACTATGGAGAGAGTCAAATGAAAGAGGTCCATTCAGTTTCACATTTTTCAGTTTGTTACATCAAAAAATCTTTGACTAACTACTGCAAGATCTAATTTTGTCATGTGCTTACTGTTATTTTAATTTTCCCTTTTCTTTATTAGTCAGTGTTAGTTATGATGAACAGCAGCAATATAGCTGACGTGTCTTTATTCTATGCTCCTCTGCAATATGAGCTCATAGTATTTCTATTTATCTCAGCATAAAATCTTCTGTTCTGTTACATATAATGATGCATTTGTAGTTAAAAAAGAAGCTATTCTTGCAGCTGACAAAATTTTTAACTTTTGTTTTTCTGACTGATGATTCATCCGCAGCCCTCTGGCATTCACACTATGGTAAAAGAATAATGAGAAATAAAAAGTAAAAAATAAACTTGAAATTTAAAGCCTGTTGCATAAACTTGACAAACTCACAGTGGTAATATATGGCAGGTCAAACAACACTCCAGGAGAAAATTAAACCTTTTACCTCTCCTCCAGGGTAGCGGTAATGATACTTGTCCTGGTCTCGCATAGCATACTCCTCTGGGTATTTTTCCTCAATCATCTTATAGGTCATTTCTTCACACACTCCCTAAAATACAAAGTAATAAGATCGAGACTTATCATGTTTTCACTGTGTCTGTTCCAATATATGCAGGAAAATACAGTTTCACACATGAAAATGACACATTTATTGTAGTTTTTCCTCTGTAGACATCACAGTTGCACACAACAATCAAGGAGTCATTAAAGTGCAGACTTTAAGCTGTATTTCAAGAAGTTTAACAAAAGTTTGTATATATAAAACTTAAGTAATACCTACAGCATCTATTTCATTGAGAATCTTCCACTGTTCATAGGGAATACTCAGCTCCTCTGCTGTCTGAATGGTGCGTCTTAGCTGGCTGGTCCAAACTTTCAGGTCTGACAATTTATGCTCTGTCACAAACCTCTTCAGTGCAGCTGCAAACTGTCAAACGTAGCATATGAAAACACAAATATGTTTAAGAACTGACTATAAAGTCATTCTTCCCACGTTCAGTTGAACTGTATTTTACAGGTTCAAGGAGCAGGACCATAAGAATCAAAAACCTAACCTGATTTAAAATGTTTAGGCTGCTTTTAGATCACTCTCTGCAAGTTCCATTCTGACAACTTACATGTGTTCTTTAATTTCACAACGATGCCCCTCCTTAAATTCTTCAATTGCCACCTTGTCGTGATGGACAGGTTTGTGCACCAAACAAGAAAGGCTAGAAACTAGAGGCTAGAAAAGCTGAGTATAAGTGGACCATGTTAAGCAGCTCTATTGCCGAAGCTGAGAGCTACAGCGCTGTGGCTACAAAGTGCACGGCGGTAACCCCTGAACCAGATGATGAACACCAGAGGTGAAGAAAGAGTCAGACTAGTAAGTGCTTCGTTTGGATTGCATGCAGTAAGTCAGACTGTGTGAGACTTGGACTCCACCATGGCTGCCCTTCATCAATGATTCTGTTCACATTTCTGCTTTTCACAGATGATGTGGTCAGGCAGTGACCTCCAGTGTGCAGCAAGGTGGTTTGCAATGGTTGAAATGTGAACTGCAGTCTAAAGTGAACGAAGCTAATTATTTACCAGTCGATTGACATTCTTAGCCTCACCTATTGCCACAAGCTCTTGGTAGTGACTGAAATCATGAGTTGCTGGATACCAGTGAGGGTGGTATCTAACAAGCATATCTCCTGGATGGCTTCTAGGTAAGCTGGTTCGCACACTGTCCTACCAGCAAGAGCCCAAGTACATGCTGGAGAGATTATGTGTCTCAGCTGGCTTGGGATCAGATGGAGGGGGTGGTTGGGGAAAGTGAGGTCTGGGCATCTACTTAGATTGCTGTCCTCATAAATCAAATCCAGATAAATGGCAGAAAATGGATGTATAGATGACTTCACAACGGTCTTCACATTTATTTAGAAAACACCCCTTCCTGTCTTCAAATTTTTGTATCCCATATCATTATGTGGTGAGAGCTGTATAAATGCATAGTGAAATCTTTTATTTTTTTGCTTACAATGTGGCCAGATTTGTCACCACATCACATAAATAAAAATCAAGGTAAAAGTGTTGTTGATAAACTGGAGAAACGTCTAAGTTTTGAGTTAGACGTCCTTCTCCCAGAACTTTTTGATCACACCTCCTTTTAAAGCTTATTGTTTTGAAGGTGATATTAGCCAGAGCCAAATCACCCATTACCCTCTATTTATCTGTTTATGCTAAAATAGCCTGTTGGTGTTAATATTACATTTAAAACATAAATATGGGCATTGTTACCAATCTCATCTAACTCTTTACAAGAAAAAAAACTAAAGCACCTCTTTTCCTCTCTCTGACAATTCAGAGTCTCCCCCTATACGTCCTTCCACATTGTGATGGCTCTCTCCGTGTCGGCAGAGGTAGATGGAGTGGGAGTGGACGTGGATGTTCATGAGGTAGTAGACTATCTTACTTTGAATGTAATCCTGCACCCTGTTGACCAAGAAACTACGGCCAACGTTGATGACCTGGATGAAGGACAGGTTCCTGTAAGGCAGAGGAAAAATAACAATAAGTGAATCACATAAATCTCAGGCCAATAAAACTTAAGGGTAAAGAAGACATATCTTGTACTTGTGGTATAGTGTAAATACACTGGAAAATTCTCTCTCAGTAGCTTGTTAACAAGGTCATAAGAAGTGAGAAGCAGTAAAAGGATCCACAACTACTCTTGCTTATTACAGTTAAAAGAACACTGTATTATCTCAGTGAGATCAATAAAAATCTAAATATATTATCAGTGTAATTATCAAAGACTTTAAATAAACCACTAAGCTTCCAAATTTAAAACTAAGTTAGTAGGAGTTCAGGAAGTAATGACCTCTGAATCACTGCTTTGCACTATAAATGAGCTTCTGTTTCCATCTTCTGGACAACTTCTGCAGGTACATGCTCTTTTACATAAAATATCTCCTTGACTTTAAACTCCCATGAAAAAAATATTTCCATTTTAAATTAGAGTTAGATTATTAGATTAGAACAATACAACTAGTAGGGGTATTCTTACTTGTCGTGTTCGTCTGGATCTAAAGGTTGGTAGGTCACTTTATAACACTCGATTCTCTTCAGAAAATCCCCCATGACGCTTTCTCTGTCCCTCTCAGGATAATCTGGGCTGGACACCTTCACGTCCTATGTGAACGAGACATTTACGGTATATCATGAGCTTCGTTACTTCAGGGATACAAGCTTGCTGATACATGAAGACAAAAAGCAAGTAAATGTATGATTTACCATAATGTTTTCAGCGATGACATCTGGATCGTCACATACTGATTCAACAAAAAACACCTGAAAAAAATAGAAGTGCATAATTAGGGGGGAAAGGTGTCATTTTACATTTTTAAATGACTGCAACACAAATTAACTACTGTCTGTTATACAGTTTGAAAAAGGCACTGAAACCAAAACAATGTTCAGAAAGGAATGTTCAGCCTGTCCAGTCATGAAGATTTGGTAACCTCTGGGTGTCTTAAATATCTGAGATATGCTTCTTGGAAACTGGCTGTAAATGGGATTTTTTCCAAGAAAAGACTTGCCAAGAAGAGCCATCGCATGCTCTATTATATTACTGTGATCTGACAACAAAAGGTTGGTGATCAGAAACTGTTTCATTATTCAGTTATAAGTGCAGTTCTAACCTTATATGCATTATCTTTTGCAAAATTAAGGATGAGTTCTCTCCTCTCTCTGGTAGTGTTGGTGGCGTCGAAAACCTGAGAGACAACATGGAGCATTCAGCATAAATCAAACCCTGCTTTAAATGTATTACGTAATACAAATAATGTTCAGGGTTTTTTATGGTGTCCTTACAGCAATCTGCCCTCCCTCCTCACTCAGATAGGTCTTCACATCCGCAAGTGCCACTATGGCAAACTTTCTGTGGAAAAATAAGCAGGAAATCAAAGCAGTAGCTCATTAATGTTATCATCATCGCGTGATGTGCTGTAATAACTATGCCGCCATTTTGTTAGGCAAACACAACGCGGCTCAACAAAGGAATTTGCATGACTGTCCTACATGGAAAGTAGCCAGGTGCATTTAGTGACAAGAACTACTTTATGAAAGTACGTTCATATATGAATAGGATTTAATTTACTCACTTTCTAATTTCCATTGCTTCTTTATTGTCATGTCTGAAGAAGTCATAGGACTTGTACGACTTCACTGCATTTCTCCTATACACTCCAAGATTAAAAACTGCAAGGGAACAAACAAACAAACAGTCAGAGAACGACAATAAAACTAAGTGACAAGGATTGCCTCTGCCTAACCAGCTGTATCTGTCAAACCAGTTCTGCTGCATTACGTGTACATTGAAACATAGGTGAACAACAACAAATAGAGCCATGTGTTGAGAGATGTTGACATATACAACTACAAATTAAATAATTTGCCTGAAGATCAAGATTTTTATTAGATGGATATTTTTGCAGTCTTGATGATCATAGACTCCATCATAACCACCCTAACTTTGACTGATCTACAGTTTTATTTTTTTAACCTACATATCCGGTTTTACTAGCTTGATTTCCTGCGAAAAGGTGTCTGACTTTTTGAAACAGGCATTGCCTGATTACTGACCCTTTGTTGGTACTCCAATCCAGTTGAGGTAGCGTGTGAGCTTCTTGGACATATAGGTTTTCCCCCTAGCGGGCAATCCGATCATCACGATCATAGTTGGAGAATTGGTCATGTAGGAAGCCCAAGCTGCAGTTTGCACAAGTACAAAAAAACAAACCAAAACAGATACACATAACTATAAACTTTATTAATCATTCAAGGACATTTCAAAACCAGCCCCCTCTAAAATCTACCCTTCAAAATAAAAGGGCAGGTATGCCTACTGTATACAGTGACAGCAAAGAGTGGGAGTGTTCTGTAATAATAAAATGTCACCTCTGCAAAGTTCACTAACTAGTTAACCTTTATTTTACGTAACAATGTCGTCATCTCTTTGCTGCAGGTTAATGTTTCTATATCACAGCGTAACCTTGTCTGCTCGAGCATGAAATGGAAACATTTCCCCCTTGCTTTTCCATCACTGTTTGTGGAAGGACATTCTCTGGCAAGAACAGACATGACTGGAATTTGTCACAGCACATCCCATTAACACTGTGTAGTTAAAGAGATCTGCTGAATTCCTACGTTAGGCCCTGTCCCACATTCCAGATTGAAGATAACCAGATTAAAGCCTGAAAGTTCAACAACATAATAATTCGTTAATAGAGGGTAAATTACACCTCTCATTTTCATATTGCATCTAAAGAACACAGACAGAAAGGCAACCACTCACAGCACTTCTTCTCATTGGTCCTCGCTGAGCTGTCTGAAGCAGCCACAGGTCTCTGGTGCCTGGCAGCCATGAGGCGTCTGATGTCTGCCCTGCTGTCCTGGCACAACTGGTCTTGGTCAGGGAGCACTGGTCACTAGTGAAACATGTCAGACACCAGCTGATAAAGAGGATCCAAACAGTGTGCATATATGTATAAGGTGACACAGATGACTGAGTGAAAAAAATATTTTATTTTGGAAAACCATTTAAACCAAAACATACAAGTGAATTATTTTTTTCCCCCTTGATTCATTTGTTGATTATTTTGTGGTCCTGTCAGGAAAAAATAGTAGGTATGTTCTAATGTCTTGTTTTGTCCTACATTGAACCGAACTTCAAAACTAATAATAGCTAAATTTCATTTAATACTAAGAGAACAAGCACATACACATATTAGAGAAGCTGGAAATATTATAATAGTTGGATTTTTTTTCATTAATTCAAAAAGACGAATGATTTTCTGCTAAGAATATCTATTCATCAACTACTTAATGTAGTAAGTAACGAACTCAATTGTACTTAAATTCATGCAATACAAGATACATTCTTCTTCTGCCAAATATCCAGATATATGATTAGTGAAGCTTATACGCTAAAAATCTCAAGCTAGTTAGATTTAATTCAAAACTGCAGACTGATACTAAGCTTTTCTGATATTATCACAGGAGAATTTTGCGGATACAGGATATGCAAAACAGTGAGAGCAGAAGCTTGTATCAGTGTCATCCTGCCAAACAGGTACAGCTCTGGTTGCCCTTGGCCTATAAAGTTCATCACTTCTGCTTTCACTTCAATATTATGTCGTTTAATAAGAAAAAACTGGTTGCAGAAAAGCCGCGATAAAGCGAACAAATGTATAAACTTACCAAAAACAAAGCGCAAGGATTTGTTTCGTTTTATTTTCTTTCTCACAGGGCTGTCTTCAGTTGACGTTCAACGACACAGGAGACGGTTCCTGTTTCTTCACGGACGTTTTAGCTCCTCCTCCTCGGTTTCTGATACCGGAAGTTCAGTGTTAGTGTCAAGGAAGATTCTTTTCCGGTTATGATTTCCAAAATAAAATATTTTAGGGCCTCTATTTTCCAAAAAAGACGTTAACTATTAAATGACCAATAACTTCCGTGTGTGTCAATCTTTGTTTAAAGGTGATGGCTTAAAAAGTTTTGAATGAATTCTAATAACTTTGTAGAGGTGTAGAGGGGAGTCATGGTAACAATACATCAAAATTTGGTCTTCCAGGTCAACTTACTGATTTATTGGTGGAAAAAACTTGAAGTGTGCATTGTCAACATATAAATGGATTGGTTCTTATGTAGAACGTTTCTATTCTACATGAGCACTCAAAGCGCTTCGGTCACATTGCGTTCCTTCAGGTTCAATAGATTGATCTGAAACTCAAAGGAATAATAATAATGCAATATAGAGTTATTTAAAACTATGTTTCTAACTCTCCGTGTTTTTTACTGACAACATGTAGGTGGACACGGAATTATAGACCAGAATTCTAAATTTCATGTTACTTTGGACCTCTGACCTTTTATTCAAGGTCTAACATTCCTAAAATCTATTTTATCTTTAAAACCATTTTTATAATTCTAATACATTTGTTTGTATTGGCAACATTTATGAAATTATACTAGTATATAGGGATTCTAAATGTCACATTATAGTTTGCATCCAAATATCATGTCACATTTGATCTTTGAGCTGACTTTTACATTTCATCTTTGCTTCTTTCAAGTGGACACCAAAATGTGTTGTCTCTTTAAAGAAAATAAGAAGAGACAGCTCTCAAGAAGAAGAAGAATATTTTTAAAAATAAAAGAAAGAGAATTAGCTGCCCAGTAAGGTAAACATTTACTGCAGTATAACAAGCTCAAGTTATATTCATGTCCAATCATTTACATATCGTTACTTATTATCCATTACCTAGCCCTGCATAATGATTATGTAATCAAAGTAAACATTTGTCATGCTGCTCTTTCTGATTTTTCCTGCACCACAAACATCTCCAAGTATGCTTAAAAAGAACAAGAAAAAAAAAAAAAAAAAAAAAAAAAAAAAAAAAAAATATATATATATATATATATATATATATATATATATATATATATATATATATATATATATATATATATATATAAATACTGTTAACTCCTAAAAGTAAATAGTGCCTCAAGTGTGGGCTGCTTTAGCGGAGGATTATGCTCTAAGTGCTTCCTGTTAAATTTAGTTTTGAAAGTGCTTCATGCCATAATATGCTATGCAAAAAGGATAAAGCTTCAACTTACTCAGTGATCTCCTAATCTTGACTTAACTGAGTGCTTTGCTGTAATTTGTTTACTTTTCACTGTAGAAAAAAAGCTGTTGATAATAACTTATATAAAAGCCTTATTGTTATATTGAAGGAAAGCAATGATAAGCCACTGAGCAGATTATTGTGAGAATAGAAAATATTAAGGAGAAAACAAGTGCATAAATATAGATATTATTTACTACAATGTAAAAAATAATGCACCGCACTGCATAGGATTAAAAATGCATTTACACTCCATTATGGTAACAGGTCCATAATTGGCTAGGCAAGGACACAATATTTGAAGTTTTGCCTCTGTGCACCACCACAGTGGATTTACCGGTAAATAAAAAAAGTAATAATCAACATGTGATTAAAGTGCAGACTTTCAGCTTTAATTCGTGAGATTTTACAAAAAATACATTTCATACATAGTTCCTGAATTTAAGAGGTTCAAAAATAACTGGACATTTAAACTGAAAAGGTGTTTCACGATCACATGAGGCCTGTCCCCATGTTATTTCATGACAACTGAAGCAGGCATAATATATGAAATTGTTTCCAAGTGTTGAATTTGCATTGTATAGCTTTTAATTAGGTAGGCCATCAGACTAAAAGTAGCTAAGTTTATGAGCAGCTAATGCAACAGTCGGGTGTATTAATTAAAAGAAAGCCAATTTTGTAACACCAAAAGGCCTGAAAAACCACAGAAGACAACTAAAATGCACGATGACAGAATTATTTCCTTGGTTAAGAAAAGCAGCTTCATAGCATCTAACTAAGTCAAAAACACCGTCAAGGACGTAGATGTATCATCATGTCAAGGTCTACAATCAAGACCTTACACTCAGAAACATCTAAAAGAGCCTGCACAGGTATAAATAAAAAAAATATCTTTGGACAGATGAAATCAAGGTTAACTTGTACTAGATTAGCAGGAAGAGAAACATATGGAGCTCGTGCTCGGAGCTCATGATTTGAAACATACTGCGTTATCTGTTCAACATGGTGAAAGGCGATGTTATAGCGTGGGTACGTAGGTCACTGATGTTTATTGATGATGTGACTGCTGACAGAAGTGTACAGGGCTATGCTCTCTGCTCAGACTCAGACAAATGCTTCAAAACCGATCCGACAGATGTCAATGCAAATCACTAATGAGTCAAAAAATACTGCAAAAGCAACCCAGGAGTTTCTTAAGGCAAAAAAACCCCATCAAGATAAAACTTAATGCAGAGAGACCTCCAAAAAAAAAAGAGAAAAAAGCAGCACTTTAAGGCAGCTGCTGTTCTTACAAGTTCTAAAAACAATCCTCAAAATTGTGTCTGTCCAGTTAATTTTGAGCTTCTGAAAATAGCTTTATTTATTAAACATTTTTATTATTATTATTATTTATTAAACATTTAAACATCTTTAATCCACCTAAGAAAAGAAAGTCTGCACTTCAATCACATATTGATGTTTTGATTCAAAATCCACTGAGGCGTTTACTTTGTCCAGCAAATTATGGACCTAACTGTATAATCTCAAAAGTGGAGCCACATACTAATATTATACTAATAAATACTGACCTATTAGTGTCATGTTGGCCCTTTTGCTGGCCTTGTTAACTGCTATTGCCCTGATGCCAGATAAAATGGCATTTTACCTATGCAGTGGCTGACCTTTAGCTGTTGTGATTTTGGCTGCATAGACTATCATTATAGTTGTTATGGAGTTGAAAGGCTTTAAAATAGTTCAGTTATTTTGTATAGGAGGTGTAAATGACAGCAAAAATAAAATAAACACACAAAAATATAATGACAGCAACTATCAGCTCATTAAACATTTTTATCATCCCAGAATTTCACGCTTAAAGTGCCTAAGAAGATATCTATTGTACTTGCTGTCTTGGTAGTGATATGTTTTCAGTTTCACTGACAGTGTTAACAATAAACATAACTAACATAATATGAAGCACATATTATTAGTGTACAAAAAGCTGCTGAATAAAATATGAGCTGAAAACTCAAATCCAGAAGACTTGCAAGTGTTCACTGACAGAGAATGTCTCTAACAAAACCTCTTCTGCTTTTACTAGAGTCTGTGTTTTTAATTATTATCACCCACAACACTCTCCTCTATGTTTCTCCCTCATTTCATTTGCTCTTTTTCGTCCATTCTGCACTGTAGTTGTAATGTAGTAACAGGGATCAAATGACAGGAAGTATGAGTGTGATGCAGCACAATGCAACAGGGCAGTAAGAACGTCTTTGCTTTGAACATGCTTTTTTTTTGGTTGTGTTTCCATGTGTTAACGTTATATGGCAAAAAAGTGTGTTGACACTTTCACATTATGCTTATATGTTATTGCTTTTCGGAATACAATTAAGAGCTTGGATGTACCACTGGAATTGCAACTACAGTAATGGGAGGATTTTTCATGAAGTTTTGAAGCCTGGCTGCTGGGATTAGCTCTTACTAATCCATGAGAACATTTGTGAGGTTGGCCAGTCTTGTTGTGTGATACGGGGTTGCTCACAGTCTGTGTTCAAATTAATTAGAGCAGTGTTTGATTGGGGTTTATGTCAAGCCTCTGTGGAAGCAGGTCCAGTTGCTCAACAAACAAACTGACTTGGTTTAGTGTGTCGTGCTGAAACAGCCTTTCCCAGCACTTAAAACAAAGTTGGACACTATTTGAAACATATTGGATTATTTTCCATTCATTGTGTGGATGCTTTAAGCATCCACACTATTGAGTTCCTGTTTCTCTTTATTCTTTATTATTGTGTGGATGCTTTAAGCATCCACACTATTGAGTTCCTGTTTCTCTTTATTGGGTGGATGCCGTAGGCATCCACACTATTGAGATCCTGTTTCTCTTTATTCTTTATCCTTTATTATTCTAGTTGCTCCGTTTCTTTGCCGCTTAACTACTCCCTCAGTTTTCAGCCGATTTTTACCATTCAAACTCTAAACTGTTCTGCTATTTCTGCTTTCGACTGCTATATCTTTTGGTACTTATTACTATTATACTTTTTAAAATATTACACTTTTTTCCTTTAATTTGTCCCATTGAAATGAATGGGAAACTTCTACAATTCTGCTAAAACTTGCTTGTCTTTGAAACTTAACTACTTCCTCATACTTTCACCTAGAAACTCCATTCAAACTTTAAAACGTTCTCAGATGATTGGGCTATTCCTGTGTGATTCAGCTTTTTCATATCTGTTACCGTTTTCATGTAATGACTCTTTAAGTTTTCAGTTACAACTTTGTGATTTTTCAGAAAATACATGTGTTGCTATGGTTGCTATGCAATTAACTCCCACTGCACACTCGTCCGTTCTGAATTTTCTCTTCATGTCTGAACAACTCCTTGCTACTCGCTCAATTTCCACTCAACTTCCACAAATTATACATCAAAACGTAGGTATTTTTGCTGGCTTTAAGACAGTGT
Organism: Diplotaxodon limnothrissa; assembly: GCF_057381915.1. Classification (NCBI taxonomy): domain Eukaryota; kingdom Metazoa; phylum Chordata; class Actinopteri; order Cichliformes; family Cichlidae; genus Diplotaxodon; species Diplotaxodon limnothrissa. Next base: position 23,834,584 of record NC_140615.1, read on the forward strand.
CACTATAATTATTGTGAGAGTTACGTTTTTTTCACAATTTGCCTCGAAGTGACACATGGTCTAAAAACTCCCCATTCAAAGTCTATGGGGAGGTTGTGAAACTCAGAGCTGAAATACTGAAACTGAAGGCATTTTCAAATCGTCATATCTCCTTAACGAAGCAAAGTTAAGACATGAGGCTTGTCCCTGTATATCTTCAGACACTCCTGACACTCACAATTCAAGAATTATTTTCTCACCTATTACCGTTCTGAGATGAGTTAGACTTGTTTGAGGGGTGGAAATCTGTCCTCCTCTCATTTTTCAAATTCCGAAAATGAAGCCGTTTCTTCTCTCGTCATATCTCCGCGACGGAGATACAAAGAGCTATGTAAATCGCAGTCAAAGTACACCAAAGTCCGCTGATTCACCCAGTGCAAGAATTATGCTTCTATCCCACCTAGTTTTTGAGTTACACGACGTTTTGTAACTCCAAAAAACGGCGTTTTTCGCGTCTCACCGCGATCTAATTCTGACTCCTCATCACCCTTTTTTTCAAAGCGCCCGCCCCCTTAGAGGTGGCGCGATTGGTAATGACACCGCTCTTCAGACCAGAGGTCGTGGGTTCGATTCCACCTTGGCCCACATGTTTTTTTTTTAACTACAAATTTATACACTATCACAGACCGGTAATTCATATTGATAATTTATTACAATTCTGCAAAGTTTAATGATTTTAGCAGCTTTTCTAATATGGACCTCAGATTCTGGTTAACAGTCTATGGCAGAAATACATACAAGTACACAGCCTGATGAAGCAGACAGAAGCAGTACCTCTGATTGGTTCCGCAGTTTCACCTCTTATCAGCACAAATCTCACCCTCTTCTGCTGTTTTCACCTCTTTTCTGCTAATTTGAGCTTCTGTTCCACAGTGCACTCAGCCTCTTCTGCTGTTTTCATTAGAATTTTAAGCTTTTCCACCTTTTTTCAGTTACGTGAGAACCAGTTTGGCTCAATGAGTAGCTGAAAAATATCAGCCTCTTCTGCTGTTTTAGCAGGATTTCAGAGTTCAGCTTTTTCACTTGTTTTAAGCACAAATTTCAGTTTCTTTACCTCATTTCACAACAAAGTTCTTCCTCTTCACCTCTTTTCTGCTAATTTGAGCTGCTGCTCCACAGTGCACATTTTCCCTCTCATCATATCTTTGCTTGTGACCAGAACTCATTTGGCTCAGAGGGTAGGGCATCTGTCGTGAGACCCGGTGGCAGAGGTTCGAATCCTACCTGTGACAGCTGCTACACATGTTCACTGCTTGCATGCGCTCTGCTTTCTTGACACTCTCCAGTGTGTCATTACACATACAGCCATCTTCAGCAAGCACTTCTGCTTCTACACTTCTTTTCAACTCGGCTTTTTGCTTCTTTACCTCTTTTCAGCAGAAATTATTCCTCTTCACCTCTTTTCTGCTAATTAGAGCTCCTGCTCCACAGTGCACTTAGCCTCTTCTGCTGTTTTCATTAGAATTTTAAGCTTTTCCACCTTTTTTCAGTTACGTGAGAACCAGTTTGGCTCAGTGAGTAGCTGAAAAATATCAGCCTCTACTACTGTTTTAGCAGGATTTCAGAGTTCAGCTTTTTCACTTGTTTTAAGCACAAATTTCAGTTTCTTTACCTCATTTCACAACAAAGTTCTTCCTCTTCACCTCTTTTCTGCTAATTTGAGCTTCTGCTCCACAGTGCACATTTTCTCTCTCATCATATATTTGCTTGAGACCAGAACTCATTTGGCTCAGAGGGTAGGGCAGCTGCCGTGAGACCCGGGGGCAGAGTTTCGAATCCTACCTGTGACAGTTGCTACACATGTTCCCTGCTTGCATGCGCTCTGCTTTCTTGACACTCTCCAGTGTGTCATTACACATACAGCCATCTTCAGCAAGCACTTCTACACCTCTTTTCAACTCATCTTTTTGCTTCTTTACCTCTTTTCAGCAGAACTTCTTCTGATTCACCTCTTTTCTGCTAAATGTTTAGCCTTTTCACCTCTTATTAGCACAATACTAAGCAGCTTCTGCTAATTTCACCAGAATTGTCAGTCTCTCCACCTCTTCTTTGTAAGAATCAGTTTGGTCCAGTAAGGTGAGACGCCGCCTATAGATCAGAAAGGCCAGGTTCGAATCTCGCTCAGGGCAATGTTTTTTGTTTTTTCAACTTTTTCTGCTTTTTTCAGCAGAAATCTTCAGCGTAAGGCATCCACACAGCATTTTCGCAGGAAATGCAATTTTTTCTAGTTCTTTATTATTATTGTGTGGATGCTTTAAGCATCCACACTATTGAGTTCCTTCTTGGTGTTTCCGTACACTTTTCGCCGTGGATCTACTTCCACAATTTTTGTGTTATTTTCACCGTTCAAATTTTAAACTATTCTGCTATTTCTGTTAATGATGGCTATATCTTTTGGTATTTTTCACTATTATACTTTTTAAAATATTAAGCTTTTTTCCTTTAATTTGAAATGAATGGGAAACTTCTGCAATTCTGCTAAAATTTGCTTGTTTTTGAAACTTAACTACTTCCTCATATTTTCACGTAGAACAACCATTCAAACTTTAAAATGTTCTCAAATTATTGGGCTATTCAGGTATAAATCAGCTTTTTCAAAGCTTTTACCGTTTTACTTTTATTCCTCTTAAAGTTTTGAGTTGCCAAATTGTGATTTTTCACAAAATACATGCGTTGTTATGGTTGCTATACTCTTGGCTTCCAGTGTGCCACTGAAGGTTTTGCAGTTTTCTCTTCATGTCCGAACAACTTCTTGCTACTTGCTCAATTTTCACTCAACTTCCACAAATTATACATCAAAATGTAGGTATTTTTGCTGGCTTTCAGGAAATGTCACTATCATTGTTGTGGGACTTATAGGATCTTTGCAAATCTCCTCAGACCAACACAAAGTCGGAAAACTCTCCATAGAAAGTCAATGGAGAGTTTGTTCAAAATCACCGCTTGATTTCTGTAATGAGAGGCATATTCGAATCGTCATATCTCCTTAACGAAACAAAGTTAAGACATGAGGCTTGTCCCAGTATATCTTCAGACACTCCTGACGCTCACAATTCAAGAATTTCTTTCTCACCTATTACCGTTCTGAAATGAGTTAGACTTGTTTGAGGGTAGGAAATTTGTCCTTCGCTCAGATTTCAAACTCTGGAAATGAACCACTTTTTTCTCTTGTCATAACTTTTTGTTGGATTTCCACAGAGACCTGAAAATTTCCATGACTGTTCACCAAAGCCTGCTGTCTCTTACGGTGAAAGAATGATATTGATACTCCAAATAGATTTAGAGTTAGAAAGCGTTGTTTGAGGGCAAGTCAAGGCAGTTTTTGCTTCGCCTCTACTCAGTTATGGTGCATTACAAGTCAAATATCTTTAATAATTCAGATTTTAATGATAAATTGTCAACACTGGAAGATTCCCCCATCTCTTCTGAACAAAATGGTCTAAGAATGACCGTTCTAGCCTCTACGGTTAGGAAATTACGGCCATTTGTTTGAGGGGAGTCCGCACTACGAGAAATAGACTGCAAAAATCAGCTGTCCATTTTGCTTTTCCAATTTTTCTGTTTAAGTTATTACTAGTTCTGCTATTTTATAAGATTTGTGCTAAATATAGTATTTCTGCCAAATATAGTATTTCTGATTAATTATAGTTTTTCTACCAAATCATAGTACAGTATTTTTGCTTTTTAAAGGATTTTTATGGGATATTTATATTGCTTAATATAGTATTTGTGCTTTTTATAAGATTTGTGCTTAATATAGTATTTGTGCTTTTTATAGGATTTGTGCTTAATATAGTATTTCTTCTTTTTATAATATTTGTGCTAAAACATAGTATTTCTACTAAATGTAGTATTTATGCTTAATCATACTATTTGTGCTTTTTATAGGATTTGTGCTTAATATAGTATTTCTGCTTTTTATAAGATTTGTGCTTAATATAGTATTTCTACTAAATGTAGTATTTATGCTTAATCATAGTATTTCTGCTTTTTATAGGATTTGTGCTTAATATAGTATTTCTGCTTTTTATAAGAATTGTGCTTAATATAGTATTTCTGCTAAATGTAGTATTTATGCTTAATCATACTATTTCTGCTTTTCATAGGATTTGTGCTTAATATAGTATTTCTGCTAAATTTAGTATTTCTGATTAATTATAGTTTTTCTACTAAATCATAGTACAGTATTTCTGCTTTTTATGGGATTTGTGCTAAAACAAAGTATTTCTACTAAATGTAGTATTTATGCTTAATCATACCATTTCTGCTTTTTATAGGATTTGTGCTTAATATAGTAATTCTGCTAAATTATAGTATTTCTGCCAAATTATAATATTTTTGCTAAAACATAGTCTTAATTTAAAATTACAATATTCATAGTTCATCACAGTGTCTCTGGTAAATCACAATATTTCTGCTCTGTTGTACTATTTTTCTAAATCATAGTGTTTCTGTAATGTTTAAGTATTTTTGGCTAAATATATTCTTTCTGTTATCTTATACTATTTCTCCTAAATTCTTGTATTTTTGAGAAGTTATCATGTTTCTGGTAAGTTACAATATTTCTGCTAAATTCTGCTATGCTATTGTATTTCTGCCAAGTATTATGTTTCCTCTAAGATATTGCAGTTCTGCTAAGTTATTCCATTTTAGCAAACTTCTTTTGCTTCTGCAAAGTTTTTACAATTTCTGCAACTTTTCAGCTTTTTCAGCTACTTTTTGCATACAGCTTCAGCTTTAAGCATCCACACTGCATTTTCGCAGGAAATGCAAATTTTTCTAGTTTTAACTAAAAGACCAAAAATAAAAGACAAAGCAAAAAAGCAGACAAAAGTGACAAATAAAGTAAGAAAAACCCAACGCTTGAACTGAAAAAAACTGACGACATACAAAGTACTCCACTGGCACTCTTCTGGAAGATATTCCCTTAAATTGTGTTTTGATGATCACTATTCAGTGACTCTTTGTGTCCCATATATGGAGGCATCGTCAGTGTGGAAGAGGCCACTCCCATTAATATAGAAATGTTTCATCATAGATTAAAGGTAATCTTAGCTATTGTATTGTTTTGCAGTGTGTTTGCATTCAAGTACACAAGTGGAACAGAACCTTCCTGCCACCAAAAAGCCCCCAGCAGGATGGATACCTCTGAATATCTTACAAGAAGGGTTAAGGGTTTGTTTCTCTACATGTCCTTTGTCATTGTTAGTGTTATCAGGACAACATGCCTAGATGGACTAAAAAGCTGCAAGAACAACCAAGATAGAATTGTGGTATCTTTTTAAAAACATATTTCCAAGGAAAAAAAACATACAGTGAACTTCAAATATGAGTGGCATTCCCATTTAATTCTACATTTAATTAACACAGAAAAAGTGCCAACTCATAAGTCATGGGAATCACAATTCTTTATTCTCTTAAAAGAAACTAGCCTCACAGTGTCTAACTAATACACCATAACATTAAACAACCCTTTGTCTGCAAGATATGTGCTTATTTTGTAAAATAATGTTTGTCAGTAGGAGATAATCTGGAACTACATAGTTTTTGCTCATTTTCCTGGCTGGTCTCTGAGAGGACAGATATGTGGCCACAAGGGTGAGCACTGAAGTCAGAATGGGCTTTCTGTCCATTAAGCACAACCAATGACCCAATTTTTACCCAAAAGATTACCCAAAATGTCTGTGTCTTCAAAAACTTCTAGAAACGTCTTAGCCGAAGAATATTGCCTCGTCCACATGGTGGCTGAATAGCAAATCCACATAACCTGCCTCTAGAGTTGCACCTTCTGGTCATCATGTGTCCATTTTGTAGCCCTTTGAAACTCAGGAAGTACTGGTAAACAAACTGTCTGAAGATCCCTGATCAGGTCTTGCTCTCTTAAAAGTTCAGTACACAGGCAAATAAAGGGATCCAGCTCTCAAATGATAGAAGATAAAAAGTAAAGGACTTTCCACCATTTGTCACAGTAATAAACACTTACGTACAGTGCATACCCTGAATGCCTTACACAGATTTAATAGCTTCAGATAATTTGTAAGACCCATGATATGGAATACTGAAAATTCACTGGCAAGGATCTTTGTATATTTTATATGTAAGAAGGCCATGCTTTTAGAGATTACACGGTAACAATAAAAGATCTACTCTAATGCTTGTGATTTATCTGTGTAATATTAACTTCGCAGCTAATATTACTACCGTTTCATGAATGAGTGCAATAAAAAAAGACAGCAAGAATGATGACAGGACATGTAGCAAAGGGATGTTTAATGATTTCTTTGGACAATGAAATGCACATGTCCATTGTTGATGTAATACAAATAAGAGAATAAGAAATTTGACAACGCAGTGTTGTGTCAGCATTCCCAGTTCAATTTCGTGTCTTTTTGGACGTCAACTAAAAATTCAAAATGGAGCAGAACAAAATGTCTGGAGTGTCATGCAAAAAACTGACCAGTAGGGGGAGAGCCAGCTCTTGCAACAAAAAAGAAAAAGTGAGTCAACCTACACTGCCTACACTTTAGCATGAGTATGTGCTATGCCCTGTTCCACTCATATACCCTTGGCACTTGAGTTTCCATTTAAGAAACTGGAAACACGGAAACTATTCCAGTCCCATAGCCAAAGTGTCATGAGCTTATACAGAGATGAGGCATAGCATATCTGGAGTGAGCGGATGCAAACACAAACTTTTCTGAGAATGCACACACAGGCAACTGAATTCATGAGCAGATTAAATAATAATAACATTAAATAAAATCCTAATAAGATGAAACTAAAAGGTTGATGATCATTGCCACGTTGGCACAATATCAAATCCCTCGCAGCACCATTTATTATTGTAAATTACAGACGTCCACGCATGTTTAGATTGATCTCATTTTGGATGAATGTCACAAAAATGTGTCAAATGGCATAAAAAACAAACAAACAAAAACCCCCCAAAACAAACATTGTACCACAGTTCTTCATTTTCAAAAGGGGTGGGAGTTCTAGCTGCTAGAAAGGGTCGTAAAGGAATGGTGATTTCAGAGGAGTCAAACTGACCCCTTTCGTTACATCACCGAACCTTACTAAAAAGTCCTTTTCCTTATAGAAGAACACCATGTAGGCCTGGAGTCCTATGGAATATTTGGCAAAGGATCCAAGATTTTGGCCCAGAGGCTGTATAATAAATATTCCATCCATAGTGGTTTTCACTGTTGAGCTTAAGTGTTCAACCTGAGATTCTTGTTATTTTAAGGAAAGTTAGTTCATAGAAGAACAAAGAAAACCCCAAAACATTCATCCTTCATGCTAATAAAGTCCTACTGGAAATGTTGATTAAATAACTTAAGACTGGGTACCTACTGCATTGCTTGTTCTAATAGGATTTTATTATTGCTATGCTATTCCATTTTCTTTCCAGAAGCAAGGAGACCCCCACCCTCACACACAAGTCTGGTTGAATGGGAATGCCATATCAAGTGGTGAATGTCTTGGTCCCCCTACATCGCATGAGGATGTAGTGAAGGTCAGAATGATTAGGATAACAAAAGGTGGGCAAACTTGATCTGAGGTGAATGGAAAGTGCAGTGATCAAGTCAACATGAGCTGCAAACGCATACATTTCATACATTCCACTTTTTCCTCACTGGCTGGGCGATCCTTCCTCATATCCCTTACCAAAAACTAACCAAAGTAAGACTTTAAGAATGGGTATCCACAGACTGTGTAATGTGCACTGGTGAAAAGAAGAGGAAGATAAATGGGGAGTGAATGATTGCATCAAGTGCTAATATATCATGACAGTAAATGTACTCGATCTATAAAAAACTACCTTGGTACTGAACACTGACCTCTTTCTAACAAATAATCTGGTATACAACATTTACAAAATGAACATTGTAATAGTGTGATATTTATAATATATATGCTACTGCCTTCCTCTGGTTCTCTGCATTTTAAACCTCTGAGTACACTAACGCCATCTTATAATTCTTACACAGTAAAGCGTACACACCACACCCAACGAGTGGCAGCCAAATACAAAGAGAGAGAACAGGAAGACTCTGTGGACAGTGAGTACACCTGCATGTGTGTCCTGAGTGTGTGTGGATGGTCGCTCAGCTCGTAAACCTGGCAGCCGCAACTTGCCGGTAGACTCAGCAGTGAAGGGAGTTTTTAAGAGAGTAAACTTCTGGGATACCAAGATTCTTCAGCTCACAAGGTACAGGATGTCCTTATCGAAGATACTTGCACATTTAAGACAGTCTTGAAATACTTTAGGAGATAATAATAATTATTATAATATCAATAATAACAATAGTATTTAACATCTGTCAAGGTTACTTCTGTCCCATGGCAGCAGGTTGGTGATCTGCATTTTTCTTGATTATTTGTGATCCCCACATATCTCCTGTGCAGCTATGAGGGATTGGCCTCTGTGCTGTGCATCCAATATATATATATTTTGTGTGTGTCTCAGATTTGTGTTGTGTCAATGAATGTCTGAAGTGCGTTAGCAATTTTTTGATCGGTGCTGGTTTGCTCTCAGAGGCGGGTCTGGGCCTCGGGGACGTAGATTTCGATGCTGTCAGCACTTTCTGTGGCGGAGTTCTGTCGTACTGATGCCGCACGCTTTGCTGCCATCAACCTTTTTCTGGCTTCTTGCCGCTGCTTGTCTGCAGCAGAGTCCACGCTCTTGTCCTTCTCTGCTGACAGCCGCGGCTTACTCTGCTTCTTTGGCACAGATGATGGAAGCTGCTTGTTTTCATCCTGAGGAAATTATGTCAAGAGGGGAAAAGAGTGAGATATGGTGTGGCACTAGCAAAACACACTTCCAGTAGTGATGATTAAGTGTCATATGTAGTCCATTAAGCACTTAGGAAATAATTTAAAATCCTCCAGGCTTGCATTTACAACTGAAATTAACACTCATTATTGATCAAGCTGTCAATTAAATTAAAATGTCAGAAAATTCTGAAATATCTTCAACTTCATTTGGCTTAATGAGCCAACTATCCAAAAAAAACAATGGTGTCCAATTTCTAGCCATTTAAAACAGAAAAATTCACACTGCTAAGGAGCTGGCACCAGAGAACATTTAGCAGTTTTACTTGAAAAACTACCAAAGAAATATTATGCTGATTAACTTTTTGCTGAATGACTAATTATGACAACTCTACCCATGGCACCAATCTAAAAATCTCAAGTGAAACAAAAATGTAAGGTACCCAACATCACCTTCTTCTCAGGAAGCTGCCAGTTGTTGGCTTTAAGTTGGTAGAGCTCATCAAACTTCATACTGATGTCTTCTATCGAGAGCTGTAGCAGATCCCAGAACCCTGCAAGGTCCTGCGATGTTGGTCGTGGGTTGGCATTTATATTCTAGGGAAAGGAAAGTGAGACAGATGAATAGATTTGGACCAAACAGAGAAAATTAGTCACATCCTTACCCACACAAATACTTCCCGGGCAGCCTGCCTTTAAGCAAATAGATGAAAATAAAATACATTTGACGCCAATCAACAATTAGAATATTGCAGTAGGACAAGTGAACAATCGTGTAAGATCGGTGTGAAGTTTGCATTTCTGCTTGAAACTTTCCTAATTAACATAAAATAATGAGATCTCACTTTACGTAGGTCAAATAATGGAAAACAAATGATCTTTTACAATTGGGCAACAAAAGAAGGACAGCAAACACACACACACTCAACAGGACATAATGAAGCCACTCACCAAGTTCTCATTACAGAGCCCTCTGAACTGCTCAAACTTCTGTGATATGAGGAGCTGAGCACTCCCTACTGCACTGCGGATCGTCCCCAAAACTACAAAGACACAAATATGACAAACCCTTAACAAGCAAACAAACATTTCCAGTTAGAATAAAAAGACACATTAGAAACAAACTTTGAGTTTTAGAGTTAATACACGAGTCTTTTTGCATGTCTGAGTTCAAGTACATAAAGGGTCAAGACGTGAAGATGTGTGATGCAATGTGTTTACTAACAATTACCATTTAACCTTGCTTGACAGTAAATAATTTTCTTACAAGTATTTTATAAACTCTTTTATAGCGTTGACAACAAAAGATTCTTTCAGTCATGTATTTGCATGTAAATGGAAATTCATAATTCAGGTCCACAGAGAGTAGGAGGAATGATTATCTGAAGGAGCCTACACTGCTCATCTGCTTCTTGCTCATTCATATTTAAGGCATTGCAGAGATTGATCTACTTAAGAGCCTGAGTGGTATTTTGGGACATGAATAAGTGAAATGAGTCTGCAGTGGCTCTGTTATAGCTAAACTAATGCTTACCCTGCCCCCGTCCTCTCTAATAAGCTGTAGTACTGTGAATCAATGGCAGTAATGACTGTCATGCTTTGTCTCTGTGTCCTTAATCAACAGGGATGAGACCTGACCTAGTGTCCTGTCGGTGAACTTCACTAACAAGCACAGCAACTCAATTCTTCTTGGCAATTAACTGATAGCAGATTTCTTTCAATTTTTATACAACTGTGGCTCTTTTAAAAAAAAATAAACATCTTTCTTTGTAGCACATTAACATCTAACGTTGAAAGATACTCTTGAAATCAACCTAATATGCTTAGTTTTTTAATAATTTCATTTCAATTTTTCATTACTAGTTGAGGATTCAAGCCAAATGTTCAAAATGTAAAAAAACAAGTACCAAGTAAATACTGTGCGTAAACACAGCACTTTCTTACATGTGTAAACTGACATTAATCTCACATGCTGTGGGATTTATCTGGCCCTTGATCTGTTTTGCACTTGAATGACAACAGAGATAGTGCTGATCTGCATGGGTGAGTGAGAGGGAGTAAGAGCGACAGAAGCGATAACACCAGTCTGGAAAAGGCCCAACCCTGATTTGCATGTTGCGTGGGAAAATTAAGACAGATTGCAAAGGGATTTGTGATCTGGCCAACAGACAGGCATACAGCATATGTGGCAAAGGGCAAATGAGATTATTATATCTTATCTGAAAACAGGACACATGACAAAAGTAAAATGGGGCCTATGTAAATGTGCTGATAGCCACCTTATCCATTTCTGTCACCTACCCTCCTCTGAGAGCTTGTTGTCTTTGGTCTCCTGCTCCATCTGCTGACACCATCCCTCCATGCGGCCTGTTTCAGCCTGCAGTAGCTTCAGAAACCAGTTGCCGTCTCTGAGACATGCTGGCGTGGTAGGCTGAACAGCATCTCCCTGGCTGCTGCAGTTTCCAGACTCGAGGCTGGGATCTGGAGGCGGCAACGAGGAGGGGTCTAAAGCTGGGTCGAGAGTCTCTGGGGGTGAGATGGATATCCTGGATGGTGCTGAGTTGTGTTTAAGTGGCTGCTGCTCCATGGCTTTGTCCCGTCCGTTCGGCGCAGTATTCACCGTCTGACTGTTGGCGCAGTTGGTTGTGTTGTTTTCTATGGGTGCGGCATCCTTAGGCTCCTGAGGCTCAGTCTCTGTATTTTGTCTGGAGGCCATGCTGCTGTCCCGGCTGAGACTGCAGACACATGCATAAATATCAGCTTCTGACAAACTTCAACAAAAAAGACAATTAAGTGATGGGGCAAACATGTTCCACAGTAACAGATCTAGGTCAGTGCATTTGACTGACAAGACTGTGGCAGCTGATTGTGCATTATCATTTACTGCAAAGACTCGGAAAGATAGCATTGAGGATGTGACAGTACAGATATTAGCAACAAATCAGGTATACAACATGAAAGCTTATCAGACAACTGGCTTCACAGATAATGAGCAGGAGAAAAAGAGTGGACTGTCAAACAAATGTGATTACGGGAAATTACAGTGTTCTGCAAAAGTTTAAATGGCCTCTTTCTCACTATGTTCAGCTCACTACAGTCAAAACAAGAGTAAAAATCCATCAATCAGAGCGCTATGCTGCTGCCAGGCTGACTGCTGAATGACCTTAGCCACTCACTGCTGTATAGGCTGCAGATGCACGAGCAACAGAGATGAAATAATGAGATAGTAAGTGCATGCAGTTAGGAAGGGAAAAGTACAAGAGCTACAGCACATTAAAACCAGGCCTGACAGTAGAGTTAAAAAAAACAAACACCACCACCAGAATACCATTGTTTTAAAGCCAATAATATAACTATAGCACATCTATAGTGCCTATTTAACATTATCCAACCCTCCCCATCTTGTACTGCAAAAACAGGTGTGACCCATCTGGGCATATAAAATGGACCTCTGCAGGAAGCTGATCAATGAAACTCAAATCAAACCACTAATGACAAAAATTAGAAGATGTAAAAATTAACATCTTCTGTCACAAAAATCTATTTTCTTTCTTTATTGTGTTTTACAATTATAATTATACTTCTACATCAGATCTACCTAGTAACTTCAGGTTCCAGTGTAGGAATGAAAGCAATTTCCAGTTACCTCATAAATTAGGACATAAATTTACCACAGAACTCTACATCAGGCTTAAGCCTGGAAACATGAGTGTATACTTACGGCCTGCCGTTTTCAACTTGAACTCCGATTGACTGAAACTTAAGAGGTTTAGCCAGCAGCAGGGGTTCTTCTCTTGGAACTGGCAGAAGACAATCAACCTGAAAAATGAACAACACAATATATCAGTGAAATGCAACTCTGTTTGTCTGTCTGTCTCTGCTTGATTATATCTCCAGCAACAACAACAACAAAAAAAAGAAACTTACTTGAATTCCAATAGAGGAAAGTTTCCTCTTGGGTGCAGTCGGGGGCTGCTCTAGAGTGGTACCACTGCTTAGGGTGTCATTTTGGGACTGAGTATATGTGGAAGTGGTACTTGTAGCAACAGTAGTGGTTGTGGTGGTGGTAGTTGGGAGGTCACGGGGGGCTGGAACAGGAGGTATGGAGCCTGCAGATGGTGCTGGGGTTGCAGCAGGGACAGGCGCTGGTGGAGGCTGGGTCCCCTTAGCCAGGCTACCCGTGCGTATGCTACAGAGGCTGTCAGAGGAGTTGCTCCGTCCTGACTGGCTGTTGACCTCACTGCCACGGTCCTGCTGGTCAAGGTATGTGTCTTGGGCTGACTCGGTGCTGCTCTGTAATGTCACTGAGATGAGGGGCTTGGAGGTGGTACGGGGAGGGACTGGAGGTGGAGCTTTCCTATTGCTGACTGCTGACAAAAAAAGAACAGAAAAAAAAAGAAAACAAAAAGAATGAAAACATAAGGCTTAGAAAGGGAATCCTGCACTTTGTCACATAAGACTACTGAAACAAAGCACGACTAAGCCAGCCCTAAGCCAGCTGGTGTGTACCAAATGCCAAAACATAAAACTATTAACATGGCTATCTGAAAAACAAACGTGTACCTTGCCCTTATTGCTGTCTCTATTGGGCCGTACTAAAAGCTACCTCTATGCTTACAGTAATGTACTTCTGTTGGTGGCTGTGTTCCATTGACGTCAGCCTGTCTCTGGAGATCTTCCTTTATATGCCACACCTTCACAGGCCTTTTGCTCTGGGGACTGTCAGGCAGACAACTCTGCCTTCTCTAGTGATATTCAGCTCAACAGTTCTAGGTCTTATGGATCCAGGAACTGAGGGTAGCAGTCTATTTTTGAGCTTTTGTTTGTGTTTTCATCCCATTTGAAGTACAGATTAGTCATATAAATAAAGTTATCCTGTTGCATTTTGCATTTTTTCCCCAGTCATGCTTGACATGTTTCAGTAAATGTATGAATAGGAAAGGAAGCAGGAAAACATTCAAAACTTGACTGGCTATCTGTGTGTGTGATGTTTTTCTTTTGTTTCCACAGCATAACAAAAAGGAATCAAACAATTGTATTTTATTCCCCTCCTCCACTTGCTCTGTTCTTTCAACTACCATTGAGCCTCCCTCTTTCATTTGTTCTCAATACATTCAGCTTTGTTAGACCAATCAGCGACAACTGGCCTTGTAAACACTATATCGGCAGCAACATGCATAGATACGTAGAATTTGGTCCTTATCATCATTTCCTCCTATGGATTTTTGGCTACTAGTTCTTAATTTTTCAAATCAAACAGGATAGAATGGATCAGAGAGAAACTCCACCGACGACTAGTGTTTTCAATAATGACTAGGGATGGGTACCGGTGTCTGACATAAACGGTAGTAACCAGACCGAAAAGCAGCGCACATTTCGGTGCTTTATTTCGGTGCTTTTTTTTCCTGAGCTGTGATACACTCACGTTGAGTAGGCTAACCACGTTATTACATTAATGCATGTAAGGTGAACTAGCAAACATCATCATAGCTACATGCGGCTGTCTTCTTGTTTGATGGCAGATACTCCCTTCACCCTGGCTAAAAAGGCTAAAATGACCAAAGAAAAAGTGGAAAACAGTTAAACATGAGAGGTTTAGGACAAAGTTTGTGTTTTTTCCATTGTTTAAGCACTGCTTCCAGCCAAGAGTGATACCATATATGCCCCATAGCTGCAGAAAAGGCTAACATTGTTATATTTTTACAAAAAACAGCTGAACATGAGAGGTTTTTGGACCAATTTTGTGTTCTCCATTCTTTAAGCACCGGTTTGAGCACCGTTTGAGCACCGGCACCGTTTCAAAAGTACCGATTTGGCACCGGTATCGGATAAAACCTAAACGATACCCATCCCTAATAATGACTTTTTCATTTTACAAACTCAAATCCAATACTCAACAATTACTATTTTATAATTAAGTATTTAGTAAGTAAAAACTAGAGACGGCACGATACCACTTTTTTATGTCCGATACCGATATCATAAATTTGGATATCTGCCGATACCGATATGAATCAGATAGTGTATTTTTTAATCAATAAAACTGTTTTTCAAGTTCAAACTCAAGTTTAAAAACAAAAACAAAAACACTAAAGCTATTCTGTTATACCCGTATGCAAAAAATACACTGCACCCAAAATATTTCATAGTTCAGCAATACTGATCAATCTAATAAACTTAAACCTACACATTCCTCCCTATTATGGTATTTTAAAGAGTACTTGGCAAAAATATTAAGCAACCTAACTAACAGGGTTAGGTTGATTACATCGATGCTTAATCGACGTAATCAACTTTAATTTAATGCACATGCAAAAAAAATAAAATAAAATGCACAGAAATCAATTATTTTTCCACAATAATTAAATAGATTCAACATCTTTCTTCAACAGAAAGACTGTGCAGACTGCACAGATGGTACTTTCCTGAAGGAAAAAGTACTATAGCTTACTAGGGTATATTAGACTTAATAGTTACTATATACAGTAATGGACTTCTATACATCTTATATCAGATTAAAACTTTGGGTGTAAGATTCAGATAATTATTTGTTAAAAGCTAGACATTTTAAATGAGAATAAGAAAGAAAAGTATGTCTTTGTGCCCCCTTTTCCCTGTTAATGCCCTACCTGCCCCCCTGGCTAAACTTTGCTAGACCAGCCCCTGCACAGTTACCAGCTGTCAGCTATGTAGAAAAGGATCCTGGTGTAGAAAGTAATATTAAATACATTCTAACAACAGCTTATCAAGCTTAAACGTGCTGCTGTTGTTCAGCCGCTAGTTTCCTCTTTCTGGTGCAAAGTGGGCCAAAAACAAACAAGAGAACAGAAAAGCCGATCAGCCGATCATTGATCAGCTTCATGACTAAAGTAGCAACAGGAGAGGGTGGGAGAGAGAAGAGGCAGTTGCTCCTTATTCAGTATCAGTTGTTAAGCTTAACGCGGGAATGCTTTACAAACATTCAGAGATGAACTTACACACTTGCTTTACTTCTCTCTGGGATAACTTTCTCGGAGATGAAATGCCGGTTTGGTAGCGAGGCTCCAACTGCTCAACCAGACCACCGACAGGTCTCGCATGCCACAGCTGCTCTATCACGTGACACATACTGCTCCGACGTGCTAAGGTTATGAGCTGAGTTACGCCATGTTACAAGTTTTGTGAGGTGCTTTCGTGATATTTAATGGATCGGATTACATTTTTTATTTCTCTCCGATATCCGATCCACTAATTTAGGTCAGTATTGGACCGATACACTGTTTGCCTTTAGCAGAGCACTTCTTTACATAAAGCTTCATATTCTGGCACTCCGAAACCCATGAACTATGCGCTTACAAATTCTTTCAAGGGAAACTGAAATGAGGCCTGAAAGTGGATTACCACTGAACTAAGACAATCTGACTCAGGGTGAAGGAATAGGAACGGTACCTCTTTTTCTGTCATCAGTCTGAATGCAGGGTTTTGGTGCATGATATAGAATGTACTACAATATGAAAAAAAAGGGGGAAAAAGCAAGGAACCAGGAAAAACCACAGGCTTTCTACAAGAAATAAGGGGAAGCATGCTATTTAAACAGTGCGATAATCAGCAACATATGCCTCAAAGAGTTGCAAAATACACAGTAGCAAATGCTTCTACCCACATACAGCATTTACTGACACACATGATGGATGAAATATTTCTTTAAAATTAGCTGACCAAGTAATTTAAAGCTCACCACTTTGAATCAATAATAAAAATGCAGTATTTATTCTACTGGGTAGTGGTTTCAATTTAAATAGCAACCTATCACCCTGTAATTCTGTAGGCACTGCACTCCCATCATCAGCCTGTGACTCACAGAACCAGTAAAGCCCTTATTAAATCCCACAAACATACACAAACATGTCTGTGGATTGGAATCCACCCTATGTGTCACTCATGCAGCCCTGGCGAGCAGTGTCAAACTTAGAAACCATGCCTTCGTAGGAGCAAAACAGAACATTTATTATTTCCAAAGAAAGGCACTTCTTGTAGTACTCATAGCTTAGATGCATGAAATTCCCAAAGTTAATTGTGTCGTACTACATACAGAGTCACAGCATATGCCTCAGTTGCATTTGCTGGGTGACTGCACTGGGTCTTAACTGCACACTGCAATAAAATTGATCATAAGCCAAATATCTGTCAACACTTAACCACACATGTGCACTTTTCATTCAATTCAACAATAGCCCAATTTATAAGTAACAACAACAAATAAGTTAATAGGCCTTTACAAACATTCACTCACAGTGAAGGGGGCTGACTGCAGATTGTTTACACCTCTTGCAAGTGGCATAACCTATTTTGCTATCCTTTGTCAGTATGTAGGGCTGCCACAAACGATTATTTTGATAGTCGACTAGTCACCGATTATTTTTGCGATTAGTCGACTAATCAGATCATCATCCACTGGACGTAAAACTACAGCTTATATAACTATCATTAGCTTACAGCTTTAAGCTTTTAAGGTGCTAACTAAAAATAAAGACAAGATGATAGTTTATTCAATTTTAATGAAATTTGCAGATTGTTTCGGTAAAGTTTAATAAACTCCTTGCTATCTAAAATATAACAGGACACCGGGGTATATTCTCCAGCATCTCACACTTCTGATAATCAGCTGTCTGCTTGACGTTTATTCAGCTGTGTAAAAACTATAACTTTAATCTCAGCCAAACCGATTTACTCAGGAACAAATAAAATACAAAAAAAAAAAAAAAAAAGCCAAACAACAACATTTTTAATTTATCTAAGTGACTCATATATATTTAACCTGAGTCGCGAAAGACGGCGGTGGGTTTGAAAACAATTTGCCGGGAGTCCGGTGTTCTCACGGCGCTAGTGACCTAGCCCCCGGCTAGCTATCGAGCTAGTGGGTAACAGACGTCTCCGAAAACGTCGGAGCGCTTTTGAAAATATGTGGTGGTGTCCTGATAAACTGAGCCGATATTTGAGGTTTACACAGCTACATTCTCGCCTGAAAATATGTTAAACGTTTATTTTGTGACCCAGAAAGAATAATAAGAGTAATATTAAAACTAACTAGCTACCGCCATTGTTGGAAACTAAGCTGGGCCGCGCTATGAATTCTGGGACACAGCTACTTCTTCTTCTTCGGGGTTTAACGGCAGCTGGAATCCTTGTACATGCAGTGCTGCCATCTTCTGTTTCAGTCCGTTATTACACTCTTAAATCCTGCTATTATTCCTGCGTCTTTTGCGATCTTACAAAGCTTCAAACGACACGTCGACTATTAAATCAGTCGTCGACGATTTTGATAGTCGACGTAATCGTGACTAGTCGACAAATCGTGGCAGCCCTATCAGTATGTGATATGACAGTTGCCCTCATGTGCCTTCCCATATGGAAAAGATATATATAAATCTTATAAAGTTTGTATCTGTCTTGTGTGAAACTTGTATGAAAAGCATATAAGTGTGAAAACAGATATAAGATCCCTTGAAAAATTATATAATGAAACTTGTATGTTTTGGATACTTACTAAAACAATGTATGAAAGTAATGCGAAAGTGGCCACTTTCATGAGTAAATCATGTAAGCCTTATATGATTTACTCATGAAAGTGGCCACTTTCATGAGTAATCACATATAAGTTTTTACTATTTCTTTTCCGTATGGGTTACTACAGGGGTAGTGCAGAGAAGCGATGGACGAGGTCTGCGATGCCTGAAACATTGGGTCAAGATCAGCTGATAGCCTGATGATGGTTTATCTTTGCTTCCAGAACTTCAGCCAGTGTATGACAAACCAAGAGCACCTCCAAGTCTAAAAAGCCCTGCTGTGCCTATTTGCTGTTTTACACATGTAAAAAACAAAACAAAAAGCTAAAGTAGAAGTATAAAGAATGCTATAGACTATTACTTTTTTTTTTTTTCAAACTAGAAGTTGGACGTAAACTCATAATGGCCTCCCAAATATCTCAAACTTTGGAGCGTGTGCACCTATGAAAAAAACAAAAAGTAAGCACGAAGCTCTGTGTGGCCAAACTTAGTGCTGTGAGTGCACCGACAGGGAACCAAAACAATAAAACCGCTGGATGGTTAGCTAAACAATGAGTTGAAACTCTTAAGTATCATAAAAACTAGGGGAGTTACACATTTTACTTACATTTCTCTGTAGATTCATCAACACAAGAAATATATTTCAAGTTGTTTCCAATATTTAATCAAATACACTGTTATTACTGTAATCATTGTTATAGTAAAACAAATTTTTCATTTAATAGTAGTTTCGGAGTATATTCCAAGATGGCGCCGGTGTGCATGGCTGGCCGTCTTCGACTCCGTCTGCGCCTCGGCGTTGTACTCCTTGTGTCTTTATCTTTGGCACTTTGTTCTCTAGGTGATTGTACGCTAATAACCTATGATAGAAACACGCTCCTGAATCTTCGTTTCTCCTGTTCTCAACGACCGAACTGTCTTGGGACCGCGGGTGATGCCATTCCCCTGATGCCCGTCTCTCCCACTCATCTGACCGATTTACCTCTTCCCATGCCCCGCAGGATACGTCCCAGGAGACGGGGTAGAAGGAGTGGTGTCCGTGTCCGCTTCAAGGCTTATATCAGAGCCATGGCTACGGATTACCCCCCTACTAGCTGTGAATTTTCTCGTTTCATCCACCATCTTGGTAGCCGCTTTGCGGCTAAACTGCTCAACCACCGTTGGATATGTCCCGTTGGCCCTCAGTCCTATCCTGCCTGCCCAGTGGCCTTCCACTCTGCTCGTTCTTGGATATCACTGCCTGGCCGTGGTGTTCAACAAAACAACCTCAGTACCCTCAAACGAGCTACTACTAAGGACAGGACTCCTCGGACTCGGATGGCCTTATTTAATGTTAGGTCTCTTTCTAATAAGGCCTTCCTCTTAAATGATTTTTTTCTCTCCTCGGGTCTGGATGTTTTATTTTTGACTGAGACATGGACCTCTCCGGGTGAGTTCATCCCCTTCTCTGAACTTCTCCCTTCTGACTGTGCCTTTTTTAGCTCATCGAGGCTTACTGGTAGAGGTGGTGGCTTAGCCTCGGTTTTTAGAAATAAACTTGAGGCTCGGCTGCTACCCTCCCCAACCTATTCTAGCTTTGAAGCTCAGCTATTGGAATTGACTGGCCCTCGAACTACTCTGTGTGTCGTGGCTTATCGTCCGCCTAAATATCATAAGATGTTCATCTCTGAATTTGCTGATTTTTTGGGTTCTATTCTTTTTAAATATGATTCTGTAGTTATTTCTGGTGACTTCAATATTCATGTTTGTTGTATGGATGACCACCTGTCTAAAGATTTTTCTGCACTGACTGACTCTTTTAATCTTACCCAGTGGGTAAATGAACCTACTCATGTTAAGGGTCACACCCTTGATCTGGTTTTTTCATTTAACGTGGATATATGCATTAAGGAAATTAGAAATACTGGACTTTCTGATCATTCCCCGGTCATCTTTGACGTTGACCTGGGTATCACTGACCCTTACTTGGAGGTTCCTCTCCATCCTACTCGGACTATTAACGCCGATACTGTGGTCAACTTCTCTACATCTTTTGTTAATTCTTCATTTAATATGTCGGACTGTCTTATCCCACACACACTTGAGAATTTTACCAATACTTTTTTAACTACATGTTCCTCGATTCTTAACACTGTTGCACCTATCAAACACAAACGCCCCAGAACCTACTCGCAATGCTGGTTAAACGACTCTGTCCGTGTTCTACGGCGTTTGTGCAGGCGCGATGAGAGGAGGTGGAGGAATGATAGACTCCAGTCATCATATGACATTTTACGTATTAGCCGCTCGAAATTCCAATCTGCTGCCAGAATGGCTAAAGCAGCCTTCTTCGCTAAGATTATTACTTCTAATGGTGACAATCCTCGCATCCTATTTAAAATTTTTAACTCAGTGGTGAATCCTCGTCCCTCTATGCCACTCTCGTGCTCCCCAGGTCTCTGTGAAAAATTTTCAAACTACTTTCTAGATAAAGTTTTATCTCTTAGATCTACGCTTCCTTTGGTGGCTGACAGTATGTCTAATCCTGA
Source organism: Diplotaxodon limnothrissa (assembly GCF_057381915.1). NCBI lineage: Eukaryota > Metazoa > Chordata > Actinopteri > Cichliformes > Cichlidae > Diplotaxodon > Diplotaxodon limnothrissa. The sequence continues at coordinate 23,855,471 of NC_140615.1, forward strand.
CTGTTCTGCTGCCTTACATCAATTTGAATTAATTTCACTTCCCACTCTGAAGCGTATAACTGAGAAACTAAACAATACTAATTGTGTACATGATGTTCTTCCATCTCGTATAGTCAAGGATTGTTTTAATGTAATTGGACCCTGTCTATTGTCTATATTGAACCTCTCCTTGCTTTCTGGTTATGTACCTTCAGTTCTTAAACATGCTTTTATTCAACCCGTTTTAAAGAAAAATAACCTGGATCATAGTGATTTTGCCAACTATAGACCGATTTCCAAGCTTCCTTTCTTGGCTAAAATCCTTGAGAAGGTGGTTCTACTTCAACTGCAGACCTACCTGGACGAGAATAATATAAATTATAAATTCCAATCAGCCTTTAAACAACATCATAGCACTGAATCAGCGCTGCTTCGTGTTTTTAATGATCTTTTACTTATGGCTGATAATGGTCGTCCTTCTGTTTTAGTTCTATTGGATCTTTCATCTGCATTTGATATGGTTGACTATAACATCCTAGTCGCAAGATTAGAGCACTCTGTTGGCATTAAGGGCACTGCCTTGGACTGGTTCAAATCTTACCTCTCCAATCGGCTTTCTTCGGTACATCTGGCCTCATCTTCCTCTTCCCCTGTACCTGTTTGCTGTGGTGTCCCCCAGGGTTCTGTGTTAGGCCCGACCCTTTTCTCACTGTATATGCTTCCTTTAAGCGCTATCTTTGAGAAATACCACATTGCTTTTCACTATTATGCGGATGACATCCAGATTTATTTTGAGTTACATGATGATCTCGCTTTATCTTTAAATAACTTTCGTGAGTGCATGAGTGAGGTCAAGAAATGGCTGTTGGCAAATACTCTTATTCTCAATGAAAAAAAGACTGAAATCATGATTTTTGGCAGTAATGCCCTTCGCGCCAAACTTCAAGATGCCTTTGGCTTTCTTACTAGTTCTTTCTCTGATACTGTCAGGAATCTGGGTGTCTTGTTTGACAGCTCCTTTAAACTTGATAAACAGGTGTCTGCTGTTGTCAGATCTAGTTTTTATCAGCTTCGTCTTATCTCCAGGGCCAGACACTATATCCCGTATAATGACTTAGAAAAGCTCATTCATGCTTTTGTAACGTCAAGACTAGATTACTGTAACTCACTCTATTCTGGTCTCCATGTTACCCTTCTACATAGATTACAGACAGTTCAGAATGCTGCGGCACGTATTCTAACTAAAACCAAGAAGTTTGATCATATTACTCCGGTTCTTGCTGAGCTGCATTGGCTGCCTATCAAATACCGTATTCAATTTAAAATTTTGCTGCTTACGTTTAAAATTATCAATAATACTGCACCAACCTATCTTAAGGAACTTTTAAACCCTTATGTCCCTGCCAGGGCTTTAAGGTCATCCTCGCAGTTATTGTTAGTTCAGCCCAGATCTCGGTTGAAATCTAGAGGCGATCGATCGTTTGCCTTTGCTGCACCTGAGTTATGGAACAGCCTCCCGATTGGCATTCGGGAGTCTGATTCTATTTTTTCTTTTAAAGCACGCCTTAAAACTTATCTTTTTGAACTTGCCTTCTCTACCCGTTAAATGCTGACTGTTAACTGCGACCTATTGCATTAACTTTTTACTATTCCTTCATTCTTGGTGTTCTCTATCATGCGGTCTGCTATAATCTATGTGCTGCAGTCCATTTTATTAGTGGCTTTCTACTGTGAACATTGTCTGCTGTTCTTATTATATTTGATATTAATGCTCTTAACTGTATTATTTTATTGTTTTTTGTAAAGCACTTTGGTATGCCTAAGGCTTTTAATGTGCTCTATAAATAAAGGTTGTTGTTGTTGTTGTTGTTTCAATGTACCCACTTTGAACGGCTTAAAAGCTCAAACATTTAATCTACTCTCTTACTTTTTACATTTTCTATTCTTAGTATAGCTATTTGAGACATTAAAAGCCACTAAGCTAACAGAACTCAGAAAGCCCATTGCCAGTCTGAAAGGTTATATGGACAGCAGGAGTCTTCAAATCACTTATTTGAGGTGCTCTCTCTTACTCAGAAAACAATTTAGATAAATTCCAATGCTGTCAACACCACTATGATCATCAAACAATTCTTAAATTGCTTCCCTTATGAGAGCTATGCAGTCTCTGACCCATAATATGCTCTGGCTCCATCAGCAGGTCTGTCTGAGTGCTATCAGATGACCACTAATGCGACCTGAACACCAGCCTAAAACATCCATGTATATGACTGACTATTCTCATAGCTGTGTACTGATGCCATTAGAACTGTTTATTTATTTTTTTGATTTACTTTCTTATTTTAATTTAAGATATCTGGTGTGCCAGTTTGGGATTTAAGTTGTGATCACAGCTGATCTCATTTTGAGTTCTGACTTACAGTCTGATGTGTTAATTAGGCTGCTGCAGAGTGAACTTCAAGGGGAGAAACTGTGCTTTAACATTAGTTTCTACTGAAGCACCAAGTTCGGTGTACATAAAAGCAAAGCACACACCAACCCTCACAAACAATATTGTAGCCTATTGTGAATAAACCTTTCGGGATATGAGCCAAGTATCATGAAAAGAGATGGAAGCTCTGTCCAAGATTAGCCAGTGTTACTGCACAACAGACAGACAGACTGTGGGAGTCACAGACTGAAAGATTAGAGCAGGACACACGCTGAGCATGACTTCTGACGAAAAAACAAACAAACACTGTTCACATGTACAGGAAGGCATTCAGAGATTCAAAAAAATGAATTAAATCAAATTAAATAACCATTAAATGCAAAATGGAGCATCTGATCAAAACCAATTACATGTAAGCTGGAAATTAGTTTGAGTTTTATAACACATTTGAATTAGGCATGGGGTATCTGTTGAAATTATGGATATATTTACACAAGGGATTCTGCATCAAAAGGATCTTAGACGTCACAAAATAGGAGGATATTTGAGTTTGAGTGTGTCTAGGCTTAAACCTGTTATTGTTTGAGGTACTCTTTGGAGGCGTGTCAGAGTTTTTAGTTAAACATTACCATAGCAGGATAACAAAGGAATTTCAAATGTTATTTAGAAAGAGAAAGCCTTGAACTTCTTAGACTTTTAAGGTTACAGCAGGTTAGTATAACGTTCATGAAAACCAACACTTGGAGTGAAGCCAGTCACCAACAGTTGATCTTTTCCTGCACAGTAGAGCTTAATACAGCCTACTGTAAGGTTTTCATGCAAATTTTAGTTTTTGTATATATTTAAATGACAGGTTGGTTTGCACTGTAATTTTGCTGGTTTCTACAGCTCCATTATGTGGCATGTATTAATTTTGTTACCACAGTTTCAAGAATCGGGTATGGATTACATAGTGCTTTTCCACAACTCTTTAAGAAACAAGGGCAACAGGCTTAAAGGTGTCAGTGAAGACACAGTAAATCACTGGGTAGGGCAGGCAGACTCCATGGGAGAAAACCATCTATTGAGAAGGAAAGGCAGCCAGCCATTAAACAGACAAAGCTTACATACTGATAGGAAAAGCAAAAGCGCTTACACAAAGCACAGATCAACAGACTGCAACATCAAACCAAAAGTACATTATGAAAACAAACAGCTATGGGTTCATTAATACTACAGTTACAGGTTATTCATTATTCTGTCTAGTATTATAAGATTAAATGTTCCATATAATTGTCTACAGACAAAAACATGTCCAACTGTCCTACTACTGGAGATCATTTTCTACTGAAATGTCTGACATCTTTAAGGCCATCTGTGGTTCTACATCTGACCTATTGGAGTACGTCAACAGTCTGGGTTGGAAGCTAATCAGTTAAATCAAGGACGCATGCCACAAGTCTCTGAGATTAGCTCTTTCACAACTCCATAATTTTCACTGCAAAATACAGCACTCTCTTTCAAACTAATAATGACCAATTAAAAACACTAAGCTCTACATGAGTGAAGTGTGCCCCTTAGAAATATAACTGAAATAAATTAAACAACCTGAGGTTGATTTGTTTTTTTACACAGAAACACATACATGATTGTTAGTGTCAGTAAACATGTTATGTCTGATGTCTAGACTAAACACAACTAAAATGTGTCTCAGTGTAATACACAAAATGTATATTACACTGAGACACATTGTTGTATTCAGCACGCAAAATACAACATAAAGTTAAAAATCAACTGTATTTTTTAGGAGCTGGCGATTTTGGATTGAACAAAAGTATTTCAACCAATGCGAAAGCAGTTCTCAGATAAAGGCATTCCATTAGAGCAAGAAATGGGACTGGCCTTTACTGTAATGTCCAACTGTGTTAACAAATAGCTCCACATTCATCATTAGAAAGCCCGTCTGCTGCTGACCTTATTGAGAAGCTACACTTGCTTTGCCATTCAGTCAAGAGATTACCTCATCAATGAGTGTGAGAGGAAGAGTGTGTAATACTGTGGAGAATGACTCATAGTCTGTCCATGATAAAACACAGCCACACCAAGTCTTGTTTAATGTAGTTCTGGATACAGTGAACACACCTTTTTTTTCTGAAGCTTCAAAGCCACCTAGTTTGATTACACCTGGTCACATGTTAAGCAGGATTTAAGTTTTTACTTTCTAACTTTACAATGGTAGTCAATTTAAACACTAAGTACGGTTACTGTGTTTCGCTCTAATGTTACAGTGCTGTATGTGCACATCCTAGTTGTTTCAGGGGTCCTTAAAAAGCCTAAGCAGAAGTGTCCGAAATGCGAAGCACTACTGAGTGCAGGAAGCTGATAAATTATTGACTGTGCCACAGGTCTTGAATGAATAAAGATGGCCCTTTGGACCAAATATAGCCACTTGTGCCAGGTGAGATAAAATCATTTCAAGAAGCTGGATTGTCCAGACAATTACTTGTTCCTTTCACACCACAGGACGTCTAGAAAATAAATATACCGGTACCATTACAAGTGGAGTCGACTTAAAAATTACCTAGTTTCTGTCAACAAAACAACACTATGAGCTTTAGTACAGCACTCACTTTCTGACCTATAGGGAAGCATTTTATAGTAGACCAATATGATTGTACATGTGGGTTCAGATAAACGTGAATCATAGCTTTCTTCGTGCCTCTGGACACACATCACTGTCACATACCCGGGATAAGAGAGAGCCGTTACCTCATCTAACGTTAATCCAAAAGACCACCGGGGAGATAAATTAAATACCCAATGAGCTCAATTTAAAGCACACTGAGCCGCTGAGCTTCTTTATCGTTTTAATTAACGATCTGTGGCAGTGGATTACGACTTACAACAGTCTCTAATAAAAACTTATTTGGAAATATAAGATCACTCACCCACACAACCCACTAGCCACGGTTAGCTAATAAACGGGCTGGTTAGCCAAACTAAGCCCGCCCCGGGATGTCCCTAACGGGCTGGTGACGGCTCCGCTACCGTTAGCCTTTGCTGCTAGCCAGTCCAGGGCTTGCCGCGGCGTGCTATCACACAGGGTATTTAACGTTGAGTAATGCTACCCGGAGGCGCTGTATAGTTGATATCAGCGGGGCAACAAAGAGATGGCTTTTCACTCTAAAAACAGGCAGCCAACATTGCTGCTCCTCGCCTTGCTCAAACAGCTTGTATCAGGGTTTCATCCTCTTTCTTCATCTACGTTAGCTAGCTAGTTAACCTACCACACCATTAGCTTACGTTAGCTCGCTGTTGCTAGCGTAGCAAACAGCAGCTGGCTGTCAGAACCATAACGCTCAACCGGGAAAAAGGTGACAAAGACCTTACTGTTAGTGGTGGACTCGGAGAAATCCTTATTTTCTGTTCATTCATGAACGGCGGACGAGATGGACACGGGTGTAGTGCCTGGGAGACACACAACGAACACTGTGAAGAAAAGATTTGTAGTACACGCCCTTGACGACGAGGATTGGAGTCCACGTTTTCTCCGTAACCGATTTCTCTAAACGATTGGACAGAGCCGGAACTCAAACTAATCGAACACGAAGGTGATTGGTTTATGTCTGGGTATTACGTTGTTTATGAATGTGTTCACGGTAGGTGCGCTTCAGTTTGTCTGCGGCGCCGCGGGAACGGACTTAAGTCTAGACATAAAAAAATAAGCACATATCCAGCATGTGGTGATCTATTGTTACCCCAACAAAGGAGTGAACTGAGCTATTTCCTCCTATGTCCCCCCTACTTTATATATATATTATAATTATTATTATATAGCCTTATTCTCCTATTACAATCATGCTATAATGCTGTGATTTTAATTAAAAAAAAACCCTGCAAGAAACCAGAAAAATTAGTCTTTGAGGCAAGAGTACAATATAAATATAGGGTTTTCATATATAAGATTTTAATAGAATTAGGTACATGAAGCAATGAGACATGTGAATTGCAGTATATCAAATAGATACCCTAGACAGAAAACATTTCTAAATTGCTGGGTGGCACGTAGAGCTCAACCAACATTATCAGCTTATATTCATCTTTCACAGATATATATTGTATCGCTACACAGGTAAAAGTATTTGAAAAGTATTTCCCGAGTTCTTATTTTTTGTATGATTGTCACAATTTTATGTTTCAAATCGTCCGACAAACCAATATTAGACATAGATAACACAAGTAATCATAAAATACAGTTTTTAAATTTATTAAGGGAAAAGAGTTATCCAAACCTACCTGACCTTTCATGAAAAAAGGGCCCCAATAAACTGTAAAACTGGTTGTGCCACCTTTGGAAGCAGTCAGGCGTTCGCAGTGACTAACAATGAGTCTTTCACATTGCTGTGGAAGAATTTTGGCCCACTTTTCTTTTTAGACTTGTTTTCTTCTTTTTTGTGCCATTGATGGTTGAACTTGTTGGTGTTGGTTCTCTTTCAGCATTTTCTGGTAGAGATCAGAATTAATGATTCCATCCTAAAGCAGCAAAGCAGCCCCAGACCATTACACTACCACTGCCATGTTTGACTGTTGGTATGATGTTCTTTTTATGTACTGATACTGTGTTACTTTTACCCTAAACAAACCTTCCAACAAATTCAACTTTTGTCTCAAAACTCCACGGAATATTTTCCCAAAAAATCTTGGGGATGATCAAGATGTTTTTTTCTTGGCAAATGAGAGAAAGAGCCTTTGTGTTCTTTTGGGTTAGCTGTGGGTTTTTTGTATCTCTCTGATGGATACCATTTTTGCCCAGTCTCTTTCTTATTGTTGAATCATGAACTCTGAACGTAAGTGGGACAAGTGAGGCCTGCAGTTCCTTAATTAACGTTCTGGGTTCTTTTGTGGCCTGGATGAGTTGCCGATGTGCTCTTGGAGTAATTTTGGTAGGCTGGCCACTCCTGGGAAGGTTCACCATTATTCCAAGCTTGCTCCGATTGTGGATGATGGCTCTCACTGTGTTTGACTGGAGTCCCAAACCCTTAGAAATGGCAATACCATTGTAACCCTTTCTAGTCTGAGGGATGTCAATGACTTTGTTTCTCGTCTGTTCCTGAGTTTCTTTATACTGTAATAATAATAACTGTGGAATGGTGTGTAGTTTTTAAGGTCTTATAAGATACTTCACTTTGTCATACAGGTTTTATATAAGTGGTGTCTTGGTTCAACAGGTCTGCCAGTAATCAGGCCTTGGTATAGGTAATGAAATTGATGTTAGCTCAAAAAATGTGGTTAATCACAGTTAATTAATGACTTAACAAGACGGGCAATAACTTTTTCACATAGGACCAGGTAGGTTTGGATAGCTCTTTTGCCTTAACAAATGAAATCATAATTTAAATATTGCATTTTATATTTTCTCAGGTTATCGTTGTCTAATATTACATTTTGCTTGATGATTGGAAACTTCCAGTGGAACAAGTATATAAAAAAATAAGAAATAAGAAATGGGGCAAATACCTTGTCCTGACACTGCTGAGATGAAAACCTTTTCTTTACAGAACATAAAGAAGAAGAAAAAAAGATGTTTGTGGTCATTTAGAAAAAAAAAAGTCACATAGTTTGTTCAGCAGAATAGCTCCAGCGTCATTATTCAAGATCTTCATTATTTAAGATTAGATCTCTCTGCAGTACATGTAGCAGAGTAGACAGCTGAGCAGTGGTGATACAGAGTCAAGTTCTGTTCTTACATTAGCTTGTTAACTATTTTTTAAAATACATTGAGTCCATATAGAGTCCAGCTTTTTCCCATTCGCATATGTACAGAAGCAAAAGTCAAATCAGATAAAAATTTAAAACATTAATAATCAGAAATTTTAGTCCCTAAAACTTTGATTCACTATTGACCTAAGAAAAATCCACCTGCCTCTATGTTGTAGTAGTTAACAAATTTGCCTTACATGTGAAAGATCCCTGTCTTGAGATCGCAAAGGGAAATAAAACCAGCCTCAGGAGATCAGAGGCTTGTGTGTCCCTCATGCTGGCCCAGATAAATCGGAGGGTGGCATCAGGGAGGGTGTAAAACTGCCAAATCAAACATGCAGATCTTTGTGGTGAATAGCTAAAAGTACCTCTAAAAGTATCTCGGACTATAATTAAAAAATTTTAAAAAAATACTCATAAGTATGAATTTATGATTTAACATCAAAGTCATATAGAACTCTTTAGAAGAAAAATACTAACCACACATCACAAGTCTGACACTTTTAAGCTACAGGGCAATTTGTTCAATAATAATAATAATACACAAATATATACACACATGCACCATAAAAACAGAAGTGAAGCTTGATTTACCGCATGAATTTACTATAGACACAGTAGATGTTTTTATGAAATGTTCAGATTTTTTCTTCTTTACTGCAACAATGCTTGAACTGAATTGTAGGCGAAAAAATAGATAGTTTTCTTTGCTTAGCTGCAAATCTCTCTATCTCTCTAAAACAGCATCTCTACCCTTCACCCTGTCAGCCTGGAGGAGTCATTATTGCGCACTTTTCCCTGAAAACATAACAATAATGTTACACATAAATGTAAAAAGATACAGAAAAAATGTGCCAAGCAAAATGTTCTTGAGTTTAGTTTTCCATCTAATAATGACTATGTGAAAGGTGCTGTACATCTTCCATCCATTTTCTCAGCGATAAAGAAGAGAGCAGCTTGCAATATCCAGCTGCAGACTGAATATGCTGCAAACTCTTATTGTTAAAGCATAAGTACCTTAATAACAAAAGCCCGTACTCTGGTAGATATGTGTTTATCTATTGCAATAAAACAAGAGGAATACTCTACATAGATCTTTAAAAGGATCTGCCTTCCGTATTTCTAAACCACAGTCATTTAAGTTTAACCCTTGTGTGGTGTTCGTATTTTTGTTACTCAGCCAGTGTTCATGGGTCTGGTGGACCCGCTAGAGTTTTGGCTTTCCAAATTAACACTATCAAACAATTTTATGTTAAATTACTCAACAGATGTTTACTTCATCCCAATTACAAGACATATGAACAGCAAACATGGTTAATTTTTTCCCTTTACCTTTGTTAGATCACATTTATGAATTAATGTGCTTCTCGTTTTTCTTTTATATAAAATGTTATAAATAAATCAGTTATAATCAAGTGGAGTGAGTGGAAAGACACAACACATTTACACGTGAAAAAATAATTAATTGTTTAATTTTTCTTTTGAAAAAAACTGAACACGGGTCTCACAGACCCGAACACCATACAAGGGTTAACACTTAAACCCCATAGGTAAAAAGGTAACACATACACACAAAAAATTATTATAAATTTTACAAAATGGCTGGGATTTTTTTGCATGTGCTACCTTTTTACTTTACGTTTTTAACAATGGAAAGTAACCTACTATTTATTTGAATTATACCTATAATAGTTAAGGTGTACAGTATTGTCAAGACTATTATAATAGCAGCGCATGTGGTGTCTTTTGCATACACTAAATATACACAGTGAAATTGTTACTCGGTGTACTTTTCAAAAACAGTAAAACAAGTTGGATTTCAGGAAAGTGGCCTCTTCCTTTAAGGGGCAATTTTCCAGACAATACTTATTTTTGCTATTATGAAGCGGAGTAAATACAGCAGAAATCATCTGACCCTGAACCATGCTTGCTTTAGGCTCATACTTGCCATGATGCACTTTCTTCTACGCTCCTCTTTTATACTCCTGATACATTTACCTTTGTCCTCTCTCCCATAGTTTGTCTTTCTTCTTCTCTATGCTCTTTCTCTCTTCTCATCTCCCAAGCCAGTGACCCTAGATGACTGCCCCTCCTTTAGGCTGGTTTGCTTGCTCACAGGGGATCGTCTGATTGTTGAGGTTTTTTCTCTAATATTGTAGGGTCTTTTCCTTATAGTGTAAAGCACCTTTAGGCCACTGTTTTTGTGAATTGGTGCTATATAAATGAATTCAAAAGGAATTGAATGACTCGAAGGTAATTTCAAATCTTTGTAATCTTATTGCAATCATATAAGACCACCTTCTTCTCTCAGGTACTCACTGGTGTTGGAGCTGTAGCTATAGCCTGGAGTGGTGGGTGGTGGTGACTCTGAATCCACAGAAGCTGTATCTTCATCCTGGGAGCAGCCTGCTTGGATGGCCCGCAGGTAGCTATGGCTGCGCGACCGGAAGCATGTAGGCGCAGGCAGATCCAGAGCCTCCACAGCCTGCGATTCCCCCTCACAGTATGGTACAGAGTGCCCACAGCCCTGCCCGCATACCTGAAAGAACGTGTGCAGACTCACACGCTAAGGGCAGAGGGCAGACTGATAAACATGCATTAAACAGACCTATGCTTATGATGGAAAAACTGCTCAGATATAAAAATCTTACTAAAGTAAAACCAAAGCATCAACAGCAAATGAAGCCAAAAGAGATGTGGTAAAAATGTCCCTGTGGTCGTGTGAGGAGTTTCCTAAAACTGCTTTATACATTCAAGTATTTTATGCAGTGGTTTTAAAACTGGGTCTTGGGTGTCATCCAAAGACTAACAAAACAAATCTGTGGGGTTGTGAGATGAGTGATGGGGTTGGAAATAAAAATGTGGAAATTTGAAGTGTGTGGGCAGTCTAAAAGTCTATACTAAGTAATAAAGCTGTAGGATACTTTAAAGAGATATGGCATTTTTAACATCTGTGTTCAGTGGTATAAAAATTGAACACACCTAAAACCTAGAACCAGGTTAATCGTTTTGTGCTTGCCTCAGGGTCAGTATGAAAGTAAATCACAATGCATTGTCTGAGTTGCCTAAAATAGCTTTCATTGTTGCATGGATTTGTGTTGTCACTGCACGATGGGAAAAAGCATTGACATCCGGCAGCAACTGAAATGTTTGATCAAGCGACATAAAAAGAAGCAGAAACAAGCATCAGCAGTTATTTTTATATTTGGCATTTCAGGACCAAATACGAAAGTGTTGTGGGTGGCATATAAACAAGAAAAATTAGGCCTGCTCATTCCAAAAGCTGTGCATGAGTACCAAGAAATCCTTTAGGTCCGACTGACTTTACCTCTGGCCTAAATCGAGTCTCTCTATCATTAATATTAAACATTTCATTTCCAAAGATAGTGATGCCATTCCTTCTCTATGAAAGGTATTTTTACCTCCAATCCTGCTGATGAAGATGTACAACAAGCTCCCTCAGGTTTTTACTGAGTCATATCTTCCACTCTGAAATTCTGCAAACACTCTGAGGCATCATTTTGATTCGTCAAGTTTATTCCCGACTGGTTTATTCATAAACCATCTCTGCAGTCTTATAGACATTCATTTAAATATTCTCTCACAGTAGCTTCAAAATGTAAAGGTTGTGGCAGTCTATTTTATATACACGGGTTCTTGAAGTCAATCAAATTTATGCAATTTTAGAAATTTTAGAAGGTATGTATGCTTTAAATATTGTTGCATTAAATCCAGCTTTAAATCTTTCCTTCATTAAATTAATATTTTAACTGTTTTCAAAAGACGATTGTTGGGTTTTTTCGATTATTTTGTACACTGCTCACTTAAATAAAACTACTTCTCTGTGGGAACTTATTAATAAAAGACCCAATTCAAACAGACTGATTAAAATTATCTTTGTCAATTATAACAACAATAAATAATAAAGAGATCATAGACATACCTGAGTGCCCGAGCCTCTGCCCAGTGTGCCAGAGCATTGGCTGAAATCATTGTTCCTGTGGCGTGGAGGGGCCTCAAAAGGACTCACCAGGCAGTCTAAGTTATCAAGGCTCCGATTAGTGGACAGCTCTTTCAGGGACGGCAGGGTGCTGTGGAAGTGAACGTAATAATCAGCCTCTTAGAAGTCAGAGCCTGGAATAAGTAAGGGGCTGTGTTTAATTGATGATATCCAGGAGTAACCTAAACCAGGGAAATGTTCCCCTGGGTTTTTTCAAATTAAACACGACTGAGATGTGTGGATAGTGATGTGTACTAGTGCTTAAATAGCAGTACAGAGGAAATAACAATACAAGAGCAAAACTGCTAAATAGAATTTGAGAGATTTGAATTTCAGTTTATTTTAAAAAAAATTTTCCTCTGTTCTGCCTTGCCGAGTTGGCGCCTGGTGTTAGTGAAAATGTGTGTGCAATAAGCAACAGGGTGTGCTGGAGTGATTTTCATGGAAAGTTTACATATTATGAAATCAGGACTTGAGAAAGTGGGTAAAAGTACTAACACGCCACTCAGGGTACCTGCAAGGTGAAAGATGGAACTGTGGGTGGAGAGGAAAATTACTGGCAGGGTTAGGCAAAAAAAGTGATGGAAAACAGTGGAAGGATCACTTAGGGTGGTTAGGGCCACACTGCCTGCCTCTAGGTTACACTGACCTCAGATGCTGCATAGAGCACGCACTTTGTAGAGGAGACCACAGATAATCCTCCCGCATGAGAGCGTAGCAACGAGGCCTGTCCGTTTGGATGTAGAGGTAAAACACATGGCACCGACTGCTTTTGCAGCACATAAAAATGGAATGTATGTAGTTTCTTGTCCCCTTTCCTTAGACTGCATCTTTATCTCCAATGTATATCTTCTATGATCTTGTTTTGACCAAGTACTTTTGCACACACTGACATTTATTCATGACAGGATGCTGCCACCTGCTGACTACCTTTGGAGGCATGAGAAAAATACCCCTATAGCAAATACCCCTTCAATGCCTGTTTATATTTTAATGGATGTAATGTAAAAGGGCACAAAATCAACAGTGGCAAAACAATGAGCATGATAAACAAGGTCATATTTTGACTCACTACACTGTGGGACTCACTTGCGTGGCGTCGGTGGCGGCTGCTGCTCACTCAGTGACTGCTGGGTGGCTTTCATGTAGCTCAGGCGACGAGCTGCAGATTTGGGCGAAGGTTTGGGGCTTCCTTCTGAGTCATCACTGTCCTCTACGTCTCCCATAGCTTTGACATAACTGCCACTGCGCATCCTTCGACAAGGGATCTCAGTTCCTTTGGTCTTTCCATGACCCAAAGTTCCTGCCCAGTCGCCCAGGGGGACCTGGATTATGCAAACAAATGCTTTGTGAAAAACTTTAAAATACAGGATAATACAGTATCCCTGCTGGCATTTCCTAGTATTTCGCAATATGATTGTGAGGATGTGCAGCAATGGCTTAAAAAAGGTGATATGATTGTCACGACTTGTGAGAAACTCTGCAAATGTGACAATAAAGATCCCGGTGCTCAAACATTTAAAAAAACAAGACATACACAGAGAAATTATAAACAGATCCATGCAAACTTCCAAAAAATGATGATGGAGATGAATACTCACAAGCCCTCCTACCTGAAGGAACTGTTGTGCCAAGTCTTGGTGGCATGACTTTGATTTAAGCATGGTCCTGTTGACTGTAGCAGAGCCCTTCTGCAACACCTGCCTAGCCTGGGTAAGTGTGAGAGTGGACCAAGAGCCCCTCTTCACCAGTGTATCGTCCTTGCTTCCCCTAGTTCTTTCTTCCTCTTCCTTGGATCCTACTTGTGTTGCTGGGCATGCCAGGAACTTGAGGTCACTGCTGCTTTTGGAGGTCTTGAGAGTATGTGCAGAAATTGTATTATAGCCCTGTGGAATATGTCTTGGAGGGGCCTGGCTGTCTGACACCGCTCTGCCAAGAGTCATCATGCTCAGTGGGTTGCGGTAACCTACAGCTATAGTGCCAGCTTTGGTAGTGTCAGTGTCCAGGGCATCATCTGAGCCCCAGAGGCCTAGTGTACTAGGTCTAGGTCTCTGCTTTTGCCCTTCAGTCTTAGCCCTGTCTTTACTTTTGCTCCTGCGGGTTGGTCTACCACTATCTTCACCACTTCCTGTAGTCCCAGTCATTCCTCCTGCAGAGCGCCCATTTAAGCTACCCTTGATTGCAGAGTTTTCCAAGGACTGAGACTTGGCAAACAGCTTTTGCACAGAATGCATCAGGTGGCGTATGCGTCCTGGGCTCTCACTGCGTTGCTTTGACATACGGCCTCTGTGGAACTGCAGTGTACTGAAGCCATCACGCTGTAGGGGCAGGTGCCTCTCTAGCTGATCCAGTAGGCTGGAAGGTAACCGGTTCATCTTTGCTGCTGCTGCAGACGAGATAGTGGCCGATCCACTGGTGATCATAGGGGCACCAGTCAGGCCCAGACCCAAGCCCATACCCATAGACAAGGATGTGGATAGTGCCCCTGCCCTGCTCCCCTGCCCAACTCCACCACCAGTAGCCATACAGGCCTGGGAGCAGTCAACCTGGTCAGTCTGAGAGGTAAAATGCAGACGAGGGAAAGTGCTGCTGTTGGACATCTGGCTGAAAGGCAGCAAGCAGTCAGGAGTCAAGGTGGTGGGGCTGGTGGGAGGGCACTGGTGGAGATGGGGGTCCAGAGTGCCATAGTGGTTTATAGTAGGGCTCAACAGAAAGGAGCTGTGAGGGTCAGAGGTCAAAGGACACAGAGGCTTCTGGGAACAGCCCGCTGGTTCACACGAGTCAGACAGGTGACGACTGCGGTTGGCTCCTAACCCTTTCATGGTGGCTGAGGTATTGTCCTTAAAACATGTCTCCAATTAGCGCGGGTCTACTGACCTGCTGGGCCCATTCTGCAATGCAGAAAAATGAAACACAGAGAAAACATCCGATTAAACAATAGAAATTCAAGTCTCTATGCTGATACTCAGTACATGCAGTCTGTTAATGAAAAGAGCAAATACAAACATGTCAAGACTTCAGGGCACATTTGTGCCATATTTTTGTTACTTCCATTGACTGACTAGCTTTTCTTTCTTCTTTTCTTTTCTTTTTTAAACTTTTTTTAGCTGCCCTTTCTAAAAGTAATGTTTCATTTTCTTTTTAAAATGTACATTCCCATTCTAGGGATTGCTGACAGTCCACCAAGCCATTTGTGAACAATTTTAAGCTTCATAAAAGCATAGAAGTAACTCTACATTCCCATATTTAAAGCTAATGACCAAATTAGAGTTGGAGCACAATTAGAAGTGTTAATCCCTCTGTGTCCTTGGATTATCAGAGGAGTAACTGAAAAAAAAAATGTGTGGTGCATTTCACAGAAGAAACACAACAATGAAAATAATGTGGAAAGGAGATCTACTGTCCTCTACAGCACTGTAAGTTCCTGCATACTGTAAGTTGATTAAAACAACACACCACTAGGTGGAGCACCAGTAGCAAGTGCCTACATAACAGTGTGTTGCTTGAGGGGAAATTTACACACACATTTTGTATTTGGCTCTTAAAGTACACTTCAAATTGAATATATCAAACTTTAACGAAGTATATGTGTATGAAATATTAAAACAATCCTACTACGCGATAGAAAATTTATTGCCATTTAAACGCTCTGAACACTTTAGAAGCAGTTTTCCTTCAATCACTGTCTCTATTATTCTGCCGCTGAATACATAAGTGCAATAGAGCCTCAAGATTGAAAAAACAAAAGACAGTAAATCACATATTATTCACAGGGAATAGAAGAAGCTATTCAGCTTACTGTATGAATTGTTTCAGCAAAGCAGGAAACTAGACAGCCAAGGGCCCAATATAAGACATCATTATGATGTACAGCCAGGAAATACTACACTGACAGTGCATAGGAGAACGATTTTGTGACTCATACATGTAAATGAGCTTTATATTTAAGAAGCACCATTTGTCTCCAAAGCAGGAAATAAACCCTCATTTCCACAAATCATTTTTGGTCCTTTGCCATCCTCTCAAATCTACTTACTGTACTAGGAATTGTGATTCTTTCTTTTCTAACTAAAGGGAACAATAAATCTTCCCTAAAGCTCACTAAAAGAAGAATTTTGAGACAAAGCAAATATTTTGCGGTTGCACTTCAGAGGAAACTATATTGGGTACAAGCGGAAATAAAAACAGAGAGCAATCTAAAATAAAACTTCACTCTAATGCCCATGTCACAGCTATAACCAGCAAACTGACAGGGGATGACAGCTCTGATGTGTAGCTAATGGCTGCTTTTTTACTGCCTTTTTGGGGTAACACTAAATCTAATGTAGCCTCCTCGTCAACAATAGACACCACAGTTTCCAGTGCAACAACGATAATTTTAACACAGCACTTCATCATCTATTGCATAAGATGTATCTCTGTCATAAAGTGCCTCAGCAACACATCAGCAGGATGACCATAAGCAGAAAAACAGACACACAATAGAGAGCAAATCAAGGAAAGAGAGATATTTGAGTGTGACTGTCACGTGTGTCTTCTATCACAGGTTTATTCATCCTCAAAGCTCACTATGAAAAGACAGTAATATTGCATCAAGGTTATGAAAACTCATAATTCACAAAGCAGAAATCCATGTTGCATTAAATTCGCTCCAACAGATGCTGTCTGTATCAGAGTGGAGTGACTCACCGATCAGTCAATGGTAAGAGCCCTCTCCCACAGCAAGCATGAAATCTTGCCTGGGAGCTGAATGCAGAATGTTAACTGCACACATTTTCATTTTGCTGTGTTGGTTTGTCACTTCTTACATCTCTCCGACCTCCCATACACAATTTACAGTGAGGGAGCAGCCACTTATCTGAGTCAGTGTTCCTGGACGGGCGCAGCAGTGTGCTGACAAATACACCAGCGTTTTACAACGGCGCAGCCTGCTGTAATTCATTCGCCTGAGCTGACTGTAGCCCCACGTGTTCGCGTCCTGTAGGTGCACACCGACACACACAGAAACGTGCTAATTCGCCCACCTACCCATCCACCGCACCAACGAAACCCTGTCAAGTGTTGAGCATCACAGGGGAAGATGAGAAAGAAATACTGTTCACAGTTCATGTAACTCTGTCGCAGGTTCAGTGCATCTGTCTGTCTGTCTGTCTGTGAGATGGTGGCCAGAAGGCTACTGCATAATTACAAGGTGAATGAATCCTTAGACTGCAATGAAGATAGCACATTTGACCTGTTTCACATGCTCACACACTACACGGATGTAGCAGTGACTTGCTGAACAGAGAACTGGGTGTCACAGGGTGACGGAAATGTCTTTAACTAGCATTTCCAGGTACTGTGTTGTCATTCAGTATCTAAGGTGTGACCTGTCAGTGTTATACTAGCTACAGCTGTAGTCTGCTTAGGTAGTGTGGTAAGTGATCTTACTGTTCTTTGAGTATCCTGGTCCCATAAGGGTTTTGGAAGTGAACTATGGAAGGCCACAACCGTCATTATATATAATACGAAAAGAGATGTGACACACAGAATGTGTTGTTTGTGATAATTGGCTTTAATTGTCAGAATGTATGAGAGTTAGAGTCAGGTGTATAGTATGGTATTTCTGTATTTGAAAAAACACCTGTAAGTCTTGCATGTTATCGTCCTGAAACCCCAGGCCTCATATTACATTACATTTTGGCATACTTTGTTAAACTTTATTGTATTACACTGTGAAATAAACTTGTTGTATCCATATGAGGACATGCTTTTGTTTAAAAAACAATTACTTCCCTTTCAAAGATGACATTCAGTTTTTATACTTATCAGGTCCAACTAACCCCAAATAGCTGGGAGAAATTAAAAATAAATCCCAAAGGAGAAAAGAAAAAGTGTTTTGAATGAAAACACAGAATATTATTAAAGAATCTTGCTCAAAAGCAAATGAAGTTACTTGATAAATGTATGGATTTAATGTAAAACTAAAACGAACAATATGCTTAATAAAACAAAAGCTGTCCCTAGTGATTTATACACTGGATATATGTTGGCTCATTATAAAATGAACATTTATAATTATCTTATGTGTAAATAGCTTGTGAGGAAAATCACATTAGAGCTGTTGAGCAGATATATTGTGATTTCTTTACTAGAATATAACAAGAAAGTAAATTTGGTTTTAAATTCAGATTCTCAGACTTAATTTGCTCCTTTTATGTAAAAAGCATGTTTTAAACCAGCTCAGGCAGTACCCAGCTTCTTGTGCTATTAAAGCTGGGATACACTCGAGCCCACCCTCAACACTGAACCAGATAAGCATTTAAGAAAAAGAATGGGCAAGTGTACAGTAATATTATTTACCTTAGGCTACTTCTCAAAACAAAGAAAAAAATCAAGATAAAACAAATCACTACACTGAAAGTGAAATAAAATTGCTAATTTCCTTACATTGTGTGGACAGAATAAATACCCTCAAACACAATAATAACATGGACTGAACCACCACTCACAACCACTAGCACTTTATATAGCCTCTGTAGAAACTATCTACACCCTCACTTATCTTAACTGCACTACTGTATAGCTCTGTGTAAATAATCATTCTGTACATTCGATAATCTTTAATCCTACAACTGTTTACAACTTGCATAGTTCCCATTTCTGTATAGCTGTATATCCCAGATTCTGTAAAGTTATTTATTTCATATTCTGTATAGTTTTTCATATTTATATCCTGTTCATATCCTGTACATAGCTTGTACTCACTACAGCCTGTACATACTTATAGTTATAGAATATTCACAACATACTTCATACCGTGTACATTATAACATACCATAATAGACCCATTTCTGTAATATACTCACATATCTATATTATTGCTAATATATATTGTAATATATCTATATCACTAAAGCACTTCTGGATGGATGCAAACTGCATTTCGTTGCCCTGTACCTGTGCATGTGCAATGACAATAAAGTTGAATTCTATTCTATTCTATTCTATTCTACTCAGTTATGTAAGGAAAATGGTTAAAAATGTCAATTGCTTATGTTAGCATACCAAAATGTAAAGACCGAACTATTATATGTATTATCACACAAACAGAACAAAAAGGCCAGCAAATGATCACAACATCTGGAGCTTGAAAGTTTACAATTAATAATGTTGTCCCTGCTAGAGACACAATAAATGGAATATTATTTTATTAGAGTTGATAAATATATGTATATGATTTATTTATGTATTTTCCTAAAACAAAGATAATTTGGGGAGTCTTCAATGACTAGTCAGTCATTGGTAAGTTCAACACAATACTCTGGCAAAGACAAAAATGCATAATAATTAATTCAGTTAACAATTAACCGACTGCTCATTATGAAATATAATATGTCCACTCCTCCAATTTTCTTCCATCCAGATCGGGGTTGTAACGTAGCTGAAGCCCATCCCAGCTGTCCCACATGCAGTGTTGGGGAGTAACGGAATACATGTACCACCGTTACGTATTTAAAATACAAAATATTAGTAACTGTATTCCGTTACAGTTACCGTTTTAAAAGTTGGTATTCAGAATACAGTTACTTTGTTGAAATTAATGGATTACACGGCGGTATTTTCCTGTTTCATGAACTCCATATTTTTGGAGACAAAACACGCATTAAGAAGCTCTAATGTCTGTGTCTCAACCTTGCGGCCCATGTCACCTCTACTGGCGGCCCGCATAATGATGTGAAGAAATATTTTAAAAGATTATTCACAAAATGATTTAATATGAAGGCAATAAGCAGAGTGTTACAGTCATAGCCCTAAAGAATGTAGCCTCATGGGTAGTGTAGTCTGTGCTGCAGGGAGAATGGACTGCCATACCCGTTATGTGTCTGTGAGCGCGAGGAGGGAGAAAAAGGTGAGTGGAAAAGTACGAGTTATCACCGAGCAGAAACGGGAGATGGAAGCATGTAAATATATAATATATATATGTATATACAAAGTTGACCCAGACAACCAAGTAAAGCTAGTTTTCAGCTACGAGCCCGACACGGAACCCGACGTATTAGCCAGAGGTCCCTTTACTACGGTTCGGAGCCGCGGACCTTTTTTATATACACGCGGAATAGTTTTCTATACGAGATCGCTGCAAAAAGTGCAGCCTTACCTAATGTCAACCTACTGTTACTCATTTATATTAAGAGAAAAAAAAAGATTTAAAAATCTAGTTGATGTTGGTATGGCGAGTAACCTTCAGTAATAGTAATAAATCACACAGCAATAGTACATTCATGTGGTTGTAAAAGCATGATAATATATTAAGTAATCCAAACTATTCAGAATACGTTACTCTCATTGAGTAACGTAACGGAATACGTTACAAAATACATTTTGGGGTATGTAATCTGTAATCTGTAGTGGAATACATTTTAAAAGTAACCTTCCCAACACTGCCCACATGTAGTGGGGCAAATGCGTCACACCTAAAGTCAACGCAGAATCCCTAATAAGGCTAACACAATGTCTTTGGATTATGTGAGAAAACCGTAGCACCAAGACAGAAACCACCCAGGTACAGAGGCCACATGCAAACTCTACACATGAAGACACTAACTGACCAGGAAGTTCCACCCAGAGGCTTCTTGTTGTGAAACAACAATGCTAAGCAGTGCGCCACTGTGCTGAACTCAGGTAAAGAGAATACACTTTGCTCATATTTTTCTTCTGCTGTCTGAAACCCCATTCTCCCTGTGACAAATCACACAGCCAAAAACCTATCGTCTTTTTTATCAGCTAAAGCAGACTGAAGAATCACCACCTATTCTCCCCAGACTGCAATATACTGCTGAAAAGGTTAAAAGAGCTAAACCGGAGAGACTTTAAAAAGCACTGGGATGTTTCAAGCTCTACAACGTGTAACATTGAGAGTTCATAATGAGTGCTAAAGCTGGCTTCATACTGGGAAAATAAAATGAGTTTAGTATTCATGCACAAGTAGTGAAAACACACTTAAACTCCTATTGTCAGGGTCTTGGGTCTGAGCGACCCAGGATCCCTGGGCAGTCATGGACTGGTGATATTATATGTATTTTTGGTGTTGCGGCTGCTCTTCTCCATGCTTGTAGATGTGAGTGTGTGTGTGCGCACTGTTTATACACAGAGCACCACGCCTGGGTCCTCATTCCCCATATCCCCACGGTCTGCCATGCCAAACCGTGATACCCATTATGATAAACTAGATTTCCCTGCTTAACGAATTTGCAGACAACAATTCCGTTTTATTTTTGGCCACTTGGGTGCTGCAAGAACAATCTGTAAACACGACATTGACATATTATCACCTTTTAAGCTGATATGTTGAACTTGTTAGCAAACAGTTTCCTGTTTACACAGCCTGCAGACACAGTACAGAGCAACATTATCCTTCATTTGGCGCTGTGCCGCTGGCCACCTGACAAATTTAAGAGTAATATTCGCTCTTCTTAAACAACAATTTTATCTCAACTAACTCTTGAGGTAAATAGCTGCTAAATGCACAGTTATGATAGCAGCTGGTTGGAAACTGCTTCTGTTTTGTGCTCAGCAGGTATAGTCAGTTTTTTATGAGCAGTGGGAGTGATCTGGGGGGAGCTGCAGACTCAGGTTATAGCTCTGTGTGGCTTAAGCTGCTCCATTCACAGTATACATAATCATTAGACTCAGCACATACTGATTACAGCTGCTTTAAATTCACTAAAGGAGTTTCATTTCAAGTTAGCTCTCTGTTCGAGTTAAAAAACAAAGCTACAGACTCAAGAAGCCACTTGAGTCATCGAGTAAGTTCAGTTTGAATGCAGTAACACTGACAGTGGCTCCATTCTGTCACCATGGTAAATATTATAAATAGTGTTGATCGTCTGAACTGTTGTACTTGGAGATATATTGAAAAGTGGTTCAAAAGATTTAGAAACATTAATATAACCCATTATATTTTAAATTGTACTAAAATAAACAGTGACAAACAGTTAACTCTGCACTGTTGCAAGATACGATCCAGGGTTCAGATGTCCTATATAGAGACAGATTCCCATCCTTAAGTAAAATTTTAATCAGTCAAGGCTCCTCTCTGGCTGATTTATTAAAGTATTCCTATTATACTGGCTGTTACTGTATGCTGTGTGCACACGCGTATATGCGATTATTTGAGTTGGCCCCGATACAACATTACTTTCTCATGGTATTGTGTTGGAAAATCAAAGCCAGATGACAAACAATAAACAAGCTCAAATATTATCAAGGCTGCAGCTTTGCAAACAGAATAAACGCTCATTGTTGGAAGACGTCAGTGACTTCCCAAATACCTTGTATTAATGTTATTTTCAGAGTAGCTTATCAAGAGAAAAATAAATCACAGTGGAGAAAAAATCTTTTTAGGATCCTTTAGATTATGCATCAGACTTTTCTACCACTAAATTAGAGATGTTTTTGATATTCAGGGAACTCCTGCTCAAACAAAATGAAACAACTTCAGTTATTTAATATATATATATATATATATATATATATATATATATATATATATATATATATATATATATATATATATATAATGTATGTGCAAAAGTTTTTTTCCTTCTTCAGCAATATTTTGCAGATGCTATATTTAGTAGAAATAAAATAAAAACCTTAAAATACTCAATAATTTCATGTCTATATCAGTAAAACAGGATTGATACTTATATGGTGTGAAAACAATTACGCACACACATAGAATAATCAGTAAATCACTGGGATATGATGCTAAGCAGTCAGGTGCTGACAACCCCGCATCTACATAAGACCTGTGTGTTCTGTGCATGTATACTATAGTCCACCTAAATCACTGACAATAGAACACGATGAATAATAATAATGCATGAACAAAAAGTATCATCTCTTTATTTTCTTTCTTTTTTTTTACACTTCCTGCTTCTATATTTTGTAAACCCGACTTCACAAAAGCATGGAAATTCAATAAAATCTTGACAACCAGTGAAAATGTGCCTGTCTCCCTCCACATTTCCACAAGTACAAAGTCCATGTTAACAGTAATAACACTTAAGATGGGCCAACACCATCCGCTATCCCCACTGTCTAGTGAGAATCTACTAATAGCTTGTTGCAGTCGCTAAGTTATGTCATTTGGTGCTTCCTGTGGATAAAGCAACTGTTATTCTCTACTGCCCTGGGAAAGCAAGACCTGAGGATAACAGGACTAATGAGAACAAAAACCTTAAACATTTATCACAATACTTTTCCACATGATGTACATTATACATGCATCTGAGAGGAATTTTTTGAACATTTAAATTTTTCCCTCTCATTAACACATTTCCCCAAACCTATTTGTCAAACTGCCAACACCGTCAATCACTGTCGTCGGTACAGTGTGATATTTCGACTCTCTACATTGCTTCACCAATGCACCAGAACAATATCTCACAGGTTTAAATTTGTACAAAACAACTCAACTTTAAAAGTGACAGTTGATCTTTTTATGAGGTTTTCAACTATTTCATGGTTAGAGTCATTTAATTTCTGGAATCTCTACTGTATGTTCGACAAATGCACCCATTTATATGTCAACGTGTTAATGGTAACTACACTCACAGCAAAAAAAGCATTGAAATCTTTTGCTTCTTGCATGACACAAACAGCTTTTATTTATGTTTAAAAAATAATATTACTCATATTGTCAAACATAGTAACACAGCTAGAACACTTCCTGTTCCGTTATACCTTTTTGTTTTTTTCTGAGATTATCAGTATAATGTTCTGTAACATAATGCAGATATAAGAGAGCCATTCTGACAGTGTAGCTGTATATAGCCAAAAACACATTAATGTCAAACATCATTTATAACCTGAGGGGCTGCAACACAGAGGCATTTTTGTCTGGAAGGGATTTAACTGCCAAGTGTTGGCCAATCACATTACAGGAGAAGGCAGGGTTTGCTGAAAGAATCAGCTACACTCAGGAAAATTGTACTTAATGTGATGATAAAATGCAATCATAATACAACTTTATCGTTGACACTGGGTATTTCCCCCCAACAGAGCTGTCAATGTTTACAGTTTATTTTGAGCTTTTTTAAATTTTAAATTTTATTTGTTTTTAATAACGACTGCCGAAAATGAAGTCATAACAGGTGCAACCTGAAGATCGGATTATTACTTTAGGACTTGCCATGCACTGAGTATGTCATTTACAGTGTGGAAAGACTCTGAGAGAGACAGCTGACAGCTTTGGTACTGCACCCCCTGCGTATTTACAGAAGGTAGAGGTTTTCCAAAGCACCTGCTTATCTCATTCAGTGACTGACAATGTGGATGGCATGCGTGCACACCTTCCAAAATCAGAAAGAATCTTCCTTTCACATTGCTGAACACCGAGGCCGCTGCACTCAAAACATGAAGCCTACTGAAAAATTCAGAGCTTGAAGCATTTGCTGTTCATGGGATTCTCATCAGTGCTTTGCCCATTAAAATGATCCCAAAACGCTGCTCTCCCTCATTCACCACTGCACACACTGAAGTGTAATTAGAGTGAGACGTTGCCATTTCCCTTGAGCCATTTCCCATCCTCATTGTACTGCTTCTGGTTCCCTTCTGCATGTTTTCATTTGGTAACGTCTTGTGCCAGCGCCACAAAGATTCACTTCAGTGATTCTGCAAGACTGAACGTCATAGTGCCGGACAGAATAACACTTATGGTGCTCATTTAAAAAAAAAAGAGGCGAGCTGCACAATGATGTGCAAATCTCTCACAGCACTTGCTGGTAAGGCTGAACTGTGCTTGTGATGATACGAATAAGAGCAAAAGTCAAATTCTGGGTTTGAAAAAAAATTTTTTTTTGTTCTTTTCATGAAAAAGAGCAAGCCTAAGCTGTAGGAGAGCTGTGAACTTTCCTCCCTGTCAAACAGACTTAGACATTACAATGGACTCAGGCGAAACAAGACATAAAGGACCCAATGCTGCACGCATTAACCTCTGCAGTCATGTGCTGTTGTGTCATGCATGCTAAGCATGCACAGCCCAATGTCTACATTGTTAAAACACTCTATCCATAAATTCAGAATAGAACTTGGGCACTGGGGAATTATTACATGCTATTGGTTAGTAGCCAGCATGGCAAATCCTCCGCCAGCGCTTGTTTAAAATGCTGTCAAAGCTTTAATAGTCCTGGGGGGCAGGGCTTAGAGAGGAAATTCTTCACTTTGAAAACTGAAAAGG
The DNA here is from genome assembly GCF_057381915.1 of Diplotaxodon limnothrissa. Lineage (NCBI taxonomy): Eukaryota > Metazoa > Chordata > Actinopteri > Cichliformes > Cichlidae > Diplotaxodon > Diplotaxodon limnothrissa. The sequence goes on from NC_140615.1 coordinate 23,880,845, forward strand.
CAGAACACACAGCACTATGTCACAGGAAACACAATGGGTCCGTTTGAGCATTGTTTGAGTATTAAACTCAAATGTTTAAATCTTCTCTCTGGTCTCACTCTCGGTATAAGTCTATCTCACTAGCTGGTTGGATTTCTAACCCATTTTCTAACTATTGGGTTTAATTCTGGCTGGATTAAATCTATCCATTTGATTGTGAACTCTGAGTGATTATCTTTTCAATACTAGCTGACCTCTAGAGCAGGACTGGATTTTCTTCAATTTAAAGAAGGACGGTGACCTTAAATCATCGGATTTCATGTCCAGTAAAATAAAGATCCTCTTTGTGCCTACTCAGTTCTTCATGGAGTACTGTCGGATTATTTAAAATAGGTTAACCTGGTACCAGTGTGAGCATTTGAGCCTAAATAATAATAATAGTAATGAAACCCAGTGTGTAATTATTCAACTGCAAAAGGCAAAACATTGCATTGGGGGTTTGCAGTTGCATTCCCATAACTTCAGCTATATCTTATTGCAGCCTGGGGTGTCATATTAAAAAGATTTCCAACAATAGTCCAATGTAAATCATGGGAGGCAAGCTTAGGCCTGCTGAACATTTCCTAACTGCTCAAATTGGTAATGTGCTAAAAACAAGATGAAATTAATATTCTGTTTCGGCTTCCGTACTGTGGAGGGATTAGAGCATCCAAGAGTATCAGGATTTAGGTTTCAGTGTGTACGGCACATGACCAGAGAGAGCAGTACAGCTGCAGCAGTCAGGCCTGAGGAGCAGCATATCTGTTCATTAAGAGACACACTTAAACAAGAGCAGAAGCTGTTGTGAGGATTACGCCAAGGTCATATTAATATGCAAAGATTTTTTTTTTAAATAAAGTGCTGAAAAGTGGTATAATTACAGCAAACATCCAAGCTGTACAGCCAGCAACAAGAGCAATCGGATCAGAAGAATCTCATTTAAAACTATTGGCACAACAGTTTGTTTATGGCAATAGATTTTACTGAAACCTAGATGAACATTGAAACACGGCATATCCTAATTCGTCTAATTGTCAGGAGCCAGTATTAGACTACCACAGCAAAAGAACCACCCTCCTACAAAATAAATTATTGCATAGAAAAATGATAAGCTAAGATATCACTATCACCAAATTTATTGGTAATCCATCTAAGTTCCAATGAACCTTTTCATTGATTTAAAAAGAAAGCAAAAGATTCCTTAAATGCTGATCTGTCATAGATGGATTTATTTTCCGTGGTTAAAAAAAATGTTCATTTAACTGTTTTTCTTTCAGGTCCATTTCAAGGGGGCAGCACTCTAAGGGGAAATACGTAGACCTCCTCTAGCTCTTGTGGAGGTATATAGAAACATCCCAGAGCAGTAATCTGTAATTCAGCAAAACCTCACTTAGGAGGAGGCGTCCCAGTCAGGTGCTAGAACCACCTCAGGTATTTACTTTTGTACCTCGGGGGTGGTGCTGAAGGACAGACCTCTAGTTTGCCACTTCATCGTAATAGAGAGGGTTTGAATGCCATTGTGATTCCCAAGGTTAGCTGACCCTGCATGAGGGGCCAGACTAAGTTGGGATAAAAAAAACAAACCCAAAACAACCTCTATGAAGACCACACCAAGGTCTCACCTTGGGGAGCAGCTCATTGCTGAGCTTCAGGTGGGCACAGGGCAAGACAAAAGCTTTCAGAGCCTCTGGTGCTAGCATGGCTAAAATACTACAAATCTCATTAGAAGATTTCCTGAGCACCATACAAACTCAGCCCCTGCCAATAGTGGGTGGATGAAAAAGGCTGTCTTTTTATCAGCTGTGAGAGAAAACAGAAGACCCTTAGGACTACAGCAATTCAGACAGAGAATCATTGGTTACAGGGCCAGCTTAGCAGAGGCTGAGAGGTAGCATCAATGACCAAGGTCACTTGCCTGTACTTGTAGGGATACACACTTTTGTCTTGTGTACCAGATTGATATTTGATGAACGTGGATGAAAAATATTACTTGTTAAATTGTTGGGTGGTCAGGGTAAAAGTGGGCTAAGGCCAGGGCCAAGGCTGTAATGCAGCTGTTTTATGTATGTCTTTCAATGTACTAGACTAAATTCAAAGTCATAGCTGACAATGAGACAAGTATACCAGACAGCTTCTGTTTGCTAGCCACCTTAACATAGTATGTAATCCCTGGCTGACCTCCAGGCCCTAGTCTTTTGTTTAGAGTTGAAAGGGACTCCTGAATAAAGTTGCCAGACTGAGTGATTTTCATTCAAACTGTTTGACTTACACATATCTGTATGTAAATATGTATATATATCTATATAAAAAGTGCAATGATTTCTAAATAGTGCAAAATTTTGTTAAGTGTTTTAAAATAAAGCTGAAAGTCATATCTTGACTAATTCAAACCCACTGTAGTGGTGTACACAGGCAAAATTGGCTCTAACTTTATATATTTTAGGACTTCTATTATTCATCACATTCATTAGTTTGCATAAATTTTACCAGTAAAACTGTCATGAGGATGGGAGAGTATGGCAGTGTAAGACCTGTGAGGGAAACTTGGCAGAATAAAGGCAAGCGTTCATTGAGGCTGATAAAATCCAAGACCAGAAGCAAAGTCCAAAATCCAATGAATACTCAGAATTCCAGAAATAAACTAAGGAAACTAACTGGGACTAATAAAAGAAGAACACAGTATGACACAACAAGACAACACAGGAAAACTGAGAATACATATTTGTAACTAAACTAAATGGGAAAACGCAGACAGATGAATGAACTTAACAGTTGACACAAAAGGATGGGACAAGAAATAAATAAAATTAATAAAAATTAATAAATAAAAATTAATACCTTGGCTGTTTTTAAGGTACCTGGGTGGGGGATACTTTTTATCAGTCAAATCTGGTAACACTGCTTCTAGCCCTTCTAGCATATCACACACTCTGAAGCTACCAGTACATGTAGCTGGAGGAATATTGTGGCACAAAGCGTGACCTGGAATTTGTCTGATCACATCAGAACAGATTCTCAGATATCATAAAGCCTGCCCTGTGGACACCCATCAGCAGGCAGTTGGAGCACTGATGATGAACTGGAGGTAGACTGAATACTCTGCCCTGCCAGTGTGGGTATGTCTCACAGATGACGCACTGAAGTTGCATCTTGGGAGAGTGCTGGTTGTACTCCCATATCCTCTGCTGCCATCTCACAGTTGACAAAAGCTCATCACTCAGTGCTCTCCAGCTGGTCTGTGATCCCATGCGTGCTTGACACCAAGGGACATGAAGCTGAGTAAATGTGGATCAACGAAGATGGGAAATGATGGGCAGCATTTAGCCAATGCAGTGTCAGACTAATTTACCCTTGACTACGCTGTCATCTTGGACGGGAGATGAGAGGCTAAGCTTACCGAGCGGGCGAAGTGAAAATAGAACATCATTCTGTGGATTTAGATGCTATACTATACAGCAAGAACTTACATTTATGTTACACAGCCATTTATTTATTTATTTAGTTTTACATATAAATGTATTCAGAGCTGTGTTTTTCCTGAAAAATTGTAGATTCAAGTTGATAGACACAGCACAGCCGAAAAACAAGCCTGAAAATGTAAATGAAACCATGTCACTCACCAGCTTGGCTCACTTTCATTCCCAGACATGTATACTGTACACACACAGCTCATGATGTGCTGGCAACCCAGTGAGATTCTAGTACAGTACATCTACATATTTAACGTCCGCGGTGATGAAAGGAAGAGCTGTTTCATTATGAAAGAAAACACCGTCCATAATTAAAGCATTAAGAACAGAATAGAAGTGAATAAATCCATAAAAGAATAAAAGCCTTTCACTTATCTTTTACAAATGGTCAGACAAATTAAATCTGACTGACAGTGAAAATGCTTTCTTCTATTGTAACATCTGAAGGTAGCAATGATACATATTTTTAAATGGATGACAAAAACAGCACCTAATAATAAATTCTGAATTTCTAACTTCAACAAACCTGAACTAAAACCAACCAAAACAATTTGATAAGTAAACAACTGTTTTGTTTTTTGTTAAAATAGGACATTTATTGTCACATTTATACAATCAAACACGCATTTAAGGTAATATAAAGGTTCAAATAAATGATGAGTATCAGTTTGAAATTTAGAACTAACGGCAGTCTCCACTGTTAAATGTCAACCATTAATCTGCCCGACCTCCCTATGCATAATTTGTGGCTCTATAGGTCCTGTGTGTGTCACTCCTGCTAAACATTTTCTGTATGACTTTTTCAGTCTTTTGTCCCACTCTACTCTACAATGTTGGTTCAGTTCATTTCAGGCATTTGTTTATGCACAGGACTTTTAAGGTCCTGCCCAATGACTGTAGATCAACGACCTGCCACAATGTCAGGTTGAGGTCTGAAGTTTGTAACACCTTCATTCTTTTCTTTTTCAGTCATTTTGATGTAGATTTGCTGCTGTGTTTATAATCATTGTTCTGTTTAATGATTCGATTTTGGCTAAACTTTAGCTGTCAGACAGATAGCCTTATATTTGACTCAAGAATAATTTGGTATACAAAGGAGGATCAGCTCAACAGCTGCAATGTGCCCAGGTCCTGCAAAAAAGCCAAAAACATTACCGCTCCACCACCGTGCTTGATACAGTCCCGATCAAAAGTTTAAAACCACTTGAAAAATGGCTTTAAAACAGCCTGTTTCAGTTTAAGTGTTGTTTTATATAAATTGTATCTTTAAAAAAATGTTTTTTCTCTCTCCCATTGTTGCCATTTTTCAAGTGGTATTCAACTTTTGACCGTACGGCAGTTGGGATGAAATTTTCATGCTAAAATGCTAAAACCTGCTGTGCTGCCATCTTTTTAGAGAGCATAGGCAATGTTAACACATATCTGAATGCTCCAGAACAGCAAACTGCCTTTTAGAGGTTATCACACCTCTAAAAGGCTGATGATCATTTAATAAAGTTCATTTGGTTAGCAGCACCTAGCTACTACTTACCTTCTTAATAGTTTTTCACACACTGCTTCTGCATTTTGGCTTAATTTGTCTTAAATAAGTAGTGACATGGCATAATATTCTTTGAAGTTCTTCTGAGGTTGTATTTTAATTTTAAGACCTGCTAAAGACCAGGTGATTTGACTTTTTTATGTAGAAATTTTGCTTCAGTTATTCTCCAGTCAAGCAAAAACAAGAGACCAGGAAGTTTAGACTGGCTGTTTCATTGGTGTAGTTTAAAGATGCTAAATGGGACAAAATCACCTGAGATCAGAGCATGTGGAAGACTGCAGTTTAACTCAGTATCAGTTAACTGGAGCTGTCAGGACAGCATGAAGAATAAGGGTAAGAGGGTTATGACAAGCCAGGTAAAATTAGATTAGTCTTTAGTGCAGATGCCGAGAAATCTGTGGTTCCACATTTTTTAAGGTGTTTATCCAATAAAAGCTTAAATCAAACTCAAATTACATTTAGCCTTCCTCTTTTGTCAAAAATAACATCAAGTGAATATGCAAACAGACAAAAGTGGCGTGACATATGTTTACAGGCTTTTTGGTGTTCTGTAAGTGAGGAGCTAATATGCTGTCTAGCTTAAAAAGTGACTCGTGCAGAGACTTTTCCAAGAATGTGAATATGAATGTTTATTTAATCAGGAAAAAAATCTGTTTATGTTTGCAACTTACACTGCAGCTGTAAAAATGCAGGAAATTCTCTACAGTGATGTTATTTATGAATATGATTTATTACCATAAATAAATAAATATTGCTTTCGATGTTGAGAAGAACACTGCCCTAGCTAGCAATGGGGTCGTTTTCAGGACTCATTGTAGTGACTGATCACATCTGGCTAATGTTAGTTTTCAGCATTAAAATGCACAAAAAACAAACCAACAAGCAAACAAAAAATTCCAGAATTTTTGAATTGTTCCAATTTGGGGCGGTATTTTTATTAGTTAAGTCTTAAGTTGCATACTGGAGTGGTAGGTGTTGCTGTTTTGACTGACAGATGTCCTGACACAGGCCGCTGAAGCCTATTGGCATCTGCTAGGCTTCACCTCAACAAATTGGAATCACTGAACTGGACCTTTCCACTGTGTGTCTGTGAGCTGTTGGTGCCTATCAGGGCATTTTCATGGATTATCTGACAAATAGTATGACCTGCTTTGTAGTGCAGATCATCTCACAAGTCTGTGCTCCAGTCGTTGTGAATGAAATTCTGGTATTTTATGTGCGCTGTGTGCTCTAATGCATCCTTACAGTTTAGGGATGCAGCTTTCTAAACAAATTTGTGAAGGTTAGCTGTTAACTTCAGTCCACACTTTCATCCAAATATGTTAAGTTCAGGCTCCAAGAAAAAACAGTATGACAAAATGTTAATGCTTAAAAAGCTTAAAAATATGTACTGCAAAACTAGTGGGTGACTTTACATTGTCTATGTCCATTATCTGTACGGTGCATAGCAAGAACGGCAATGAACTGTTTCAGAGGAACACTAAAAGAGCAGCATTCTAGCAGATGACAGTGTTACACTATAAAATATATAATCAATACAGTAAGTGTTGCAGTTGTTTAACCCCCGAAAAAAACAATCTAGATAGATAGATAGATAGATAGATAGATAGATAGATTAATAAAGTAAGTAAAGAAAGTAATTCGGTATCTGTAGCTATGCCTCTGTGTGACTGTCTGCTCTAACACATTGGATCACTACTTCCTGCATGATGTGATTGTCTGTATTAGAATAAGGCCTTTAACTAGATAAACAGACTATTTCAATGACCAAACAATGTAACCAGAAATAAATAATAACAATAATTTTTGTTGGAGTTTAAGATATGACAGCAGCTGACAAGGCTGCAGACCAAAGCAGAGGACATGTATTTCTGCAGCCAGATATCCAGATGGCCCAATATGGCAGCTTTTAAAAGACATGCATAAGGGAAGTGAGTCCAGCTCTGTGAGACTGTTTAATGCTGTAGTATAGAGAGTTGACACAAACCCTTCTCCTGGGTTTTATTTGTCTCCCTGAGCATGCTGCTGCCCACAGAGACCGAGCTGTGTTACAAATCAGGTGTGTGTGGAGTGAGCTGCGGGATCACAGCACTTATTCAAACAGCATTGTGTAAATTACTGTCAGCAGACCAGCCATCTGGATGGGCTGACATCAAGTGAATGAAGAAGTTTTGTTTGAACCTTGTGGAGCATGTCTGAGCTGACCATCAGAATCAATAACTGAGCAGCTATTTTTTTTAAGTTGCAGTTTCAAATTTCTTTAAGTTTATGTCACAAAAACCCGAGTACCACACAGAAGATAATGTAAGTTATGAAGTATCGATTTAGGGTTTGGGATTTTGTTTAATATCTTCACGAGTGTGATCTAAATGCTTTCACGAGTGTCACAACTCAAAGCATAGACATAAAAGCACTCAGCTTTTTATTGTGTTTTGATACCTTTATTACCCTTTGATGCACATCGTTTTTTTTTCTTCAAAAATGATTATTAAAGTTAAACACAACACTTATGAGGAAGAATTATTTACTTCTGTCTTTCTATGATAGCTTGGTGAAAGTCCAACAAATACTAAGACAAAAGAAAGTGTTATTATGTTTGTGAATAATAACTACCGGTTACTAAACTTTCAAGAGACATTAGTTTATCATTTGAAGGTGTCCAGACTGCGCACAATAAACAGTACCACACTCACACATTTGAATGCTTTTTGTGTATTTTGCGTATTTGTGTATTGACAGAAAGCTGGCATTAAAACACAAAACACGCAGACATTCATTAAGCTCTAATCTGTGTATGATTTCTTTCTGTGTGACTCCATGACTGACGCTGATATCAAACATTCACATCATTGTGCGAGCACAGAATAGAGTATTAACATTCATCTCAGAAGTCTATTACTGATTCTCACATTGTCACCGCCACTAACAGCTATGGGATTGTGCGGTCGAGTCACAATGCTCATGACAACAATGACGAACGCTTGGCTTGTTTTGCGCTCCAAGCATCATATCACCACAAAACAATTCCACCAACACAACTCAGCCTTGACAACAGCATCTTACTTCTCTCTGAACAAAAATAAATTACAAAAAGGTTCCAAATGTGCCGAACATCTTATTTAGCAAACAACGGCAGTAAAAACGTTCCAAATGAGCATCTGAAGCTCCTCGGAGATTGTAGTTTCTCTGAAGGTTATCCATCTGTAGCTACATCTGCGTGCCTTCTGTTCTTCACATAGGAAACTGCATTATGTAGACTCAAAGTACGATCAAAGCTGAAGCTGCAGGTCTGGGTTCAGTATGTGATGGTTATGATCCCTGGCTTACATGCATGGTGACAGAGGTTTATGTGCAGCTCCCATTGGCATTAAGGCCTTATTAGAGACATATTTAAAGCGTTAACATGGGACTTGTTTTCACCAGATGTCTGCTCACAGTCCATGGTCACTGAACAGTGCTGTGAATGAATCTCTAACATCTTCTGTGGGAAATTACTGGCTCCAAATACACTTCTTTCATGTCAAAGTTTTATGTATCAGGACATAAGAAAAAAATCATCTGGTCTTTTCTAGCTTCAAAAATGATTTAAATATAGCCTGAGATGAACAACCACATGTAAATTTCTACACATTTATTATTTATTTAGCAAAAAGTGAGACAGAATACAGAAGCAGCATATGAAAAAATAAACATGTGCCATGCTTCAATAGTTGTAGAACTGTCAGGGGCTGGGTGTTTTACCCAGCATTTTGAGTTATTTCGCATGTTCGATTTTGTATGTTATGTTATACTGGAAATATGTTAAGTTCTTGTGTTCTTATTATTAGTTAGGATTTAGTTGAGTTTTAGTCTAGGTTATTTTTCTCCTATGTCTCCTTGTTTGTGAGTCTTTTTCTGTTTGTCATGTGTTGTCTCCTCGACCGTGTAGGTTCCCCTTGTGTCTCTCTCCTCTTTGTCTCTGTCCCTCTCTCACTTCCTCTCTCTGGCTCCTGTGTCAAGCTTGCGTGTCCCAGTTCATGTCTCTCTACGTTTCCTGTTTTATTTTGAAAGTCATATTCCCATGTTCAGTGTGTTTAGTTTTCCTTCCCCTGTGGCATCATGCTTATTTGTGTCAGCTGTTTGCACAGGTGTTTCCACTTCCCTCATTACCCTTCTGTGTTTTTAATGTTAGGTTGTCTGTCTGGTATCATGTATGTCAAGTCTCAGGATTATTTTTAAGCTTTAGTTTAGGTTGAATGTACCTGTTTTGATTCATGTTCACTTCCCCTTTGATAGTTTTCATGTTAGTCTTAGCCTATCCCAGTTTAGGTTTTAGTTTAGCTCTATTCTCAGTTCGCCTTTGCCTTTGTTTTGTGTTTATGATATCAGCCACAATAAAGGCTCGCTTTTTGTTATATTTTGTTTTTCTCCCGTGTCTGCGTTTTGGTCCGCACCTCAAACACACCGGCCTTTTAACGACAAAAACTTAAAATATTTATTTTGTGTATGACTTTGTCAGTCTATCAGATCATTGTGGACCATTCTTCTTAATAACATTGCCTCACGTTAGTGAGGCGTACTTGCAATTGTTTATGCAAAGCTGTCTTAAGATCTTATGTTAGCATTTCAGTAAGGTTGATGTCTGGACATTGACTAGGTCACTGCAACACCTTAATACTTTGCTTTTCAGCTATGCTCAGAAATATATTACTTGCACTTCCTGGCCTTGCTCTCTGTCATTTGTTCAAAATGCCCATGAACCTGTTGACATCAACTATGAATTTTTTTTGTGTGTCTTATAGAGTAGTTCATCAGTTTTCTAGCATTATACATGATATTTAGCAAGCCAAAGCAAAAAAGTGGTTCTCAAATAAGGATGGAGAGAGGAGAGCAGGGTGAGTATACAACCAGGACACTGGTTTTGATGAGGTCTAAAAGTTAAAGTTGTGATTGGTGTGTAGTTTGTCTGTGTTTTTGTACAATATGTTATATGCAGTCATATTGTAATATGTGTGTGTGATATATCTAGAAGTTGGTTCACTGAAAACAGTTGGTGATTATGTGCTTTCTTGGTACAGTGACCCAGTCTAGACTGTCCTTGAGGACTGGAGGTTAATGGGCTTCGCTCTTTTGTTCCATGCTTGGAGACATTACAGTTGCATTTGCATTACTTTAGAAAGGCTAAATCTGTTTTGGGGTTGTGGTAGCATAGTTGAAGAAAATTATGTGAATTTATAGCATAAGTTTAAATAAATGTCTCCAGAGAGAGAGAGATGGTGGTGTAGTAACCCCCCCCCCCCCCCAGAGATATCTGCGGTTTGTTCAGCCACAACTTAACAAACCCAAGTCGTGTTTTCTCCTAATTCTTCCAAACAAGCCACACTTGTTCTGTTTTGTTCTAATTGTGCTGTTATGAACTTTAACCATTAACATACATAGGTGTAACTCTTGGGGTTTGTGCATTTTCTCTGAGCAATGCATGGTCTGACCTTGGGGTAAATTTGCTGGGACATTCACTCCGGGGAAGATTGATAACTGTCTTGAATGTTTCCCACTTGTGAATAATCTTTCTCAGTGTAGGATGATGGACTTCAAATTATTAATAATTATTTGGAAATGGCCCTATAACCCTTCCAGATTGATGATGGCCAGCAATTGCTTCTCGAAGCCCATTGCTGATGTGTTTCCTCCTTGGCGCCTGAATGCTCTAAACCAACAAACTGCCAAGAGCTCTGCTTTTATAGAGGCGGTTACACCTCAAGTGCATTTGATTAGCAGCACCTGGCTGCTACTTACCCTCTTAATTCCTATGGAATCAATAAAAGAGCACTTAGTTTTTCGCACATTGCTTCTGCATTTCAGATTATGTTATTTATGAGGACGTGATTTTTTTTTTTTGTCCTAGAATTGAAAGAGGATGTTCTTTCTTTTTCACATGATTGCATTGACCATGTATTTTGGTGGACAGGTAGTGTGCAAGCAGACAAACAGGTTGATGAAATCTTACAATACGTGAGCACTAGCATAAAAAGTGCTCTTAGGCTAAGTACAGCTATTGAGTCAATTTCATCTCCCGTGAGCAACATCTTCACCGTGCAATCTGTCGTGTAAAGTGAAAAAGGTGTTGTGTGTTAACCAGATGATATTGCTGCACTGGCCATATAAGAAATAGCCCTGGAAATAAAAAAAGAAAAAAAATCATGGAAATATAAACAGATTTTAAAGTGCTGCTGATGTTTGTAGCCACACTGAGGTCAATAGAAGTCACAATGAATGAACACCCATAATAAACTTGTGTAAATGGACTGAAAGTGTCAATAGCAATTTAAGCAAAAGCCTCACTAATGCTAGTATGATCCTTCAAGGTGCCAAGCAGACAAGTTCATACTGTAAGTAAATTGGCAGAGCGACCTGTACTCCAAGCATTTGTTCAATTGCTTTTTCCTTCGATAAGGAAGTGTTGGAGCGGAGGATGAGTGTTAAACCTCTGACTGATGAACACAGAGCAGGCTGCATTTCTCAGAGTACCCTCTGCTGGAAGGACACTCATTTACCAGATTGATGGGGCGCTTTATTGCCTGCCACCTCTCTTGCTTAGGCTCTCACCATCCCCTCATCTCCTCCCTCCCTCTTATACCTATTTCTCTTTTTATCTCCTCCTCCCTTTCTGCGTGACTCTCTCCCTTTGTCTAGCACACAAACTGTAAATTCACACACGCTCACCTCTCACTATCCTCTGTTCGTGCATGGTCTTCTTATGATTGCTTGGTGGGAGGATGATGAGGCTCTCCCAGAACCTCTTTAACACCTCCACCATCTCACTGGTGTTGAGCCACTGGTCTTTGATCAACAAGCAAGACTGAACATAGGCTCATAGTATCAGTTTGGACAAAGCATGATTTTCAGTATCAGTTTGTGGGTTTCTGACCATTAGTACCATTGGCATGCCCCGTTTTCTAAATCTAATGCACACACAAGAGTGAGCCAAAAGACATTTTGTTGGGGATTCATATTTTTCCACTGATTGACAGTTGGTGATTGTGCATCCACAAACTTAACAATGCGATAGCAAGGGCAAGAAAGATGAGGAATCCTGATGTAAATAGCACGCACATGGGAGAAGTTTGCCTTCAGGACAAAAAAAGGAGGCTTCATATGCAAATTTTTGTTGCTTGCTTTTGTGTTACACTTTAAAAACAGACTGTTTGTTTTTGAAAATGTCATTAAGTGTAAGCAGGCACCTTTAATCATTTAGTCTATAATCCTTATCACAAGTCTGTATGTGAAAATCTAAGATTGTTTCTTAACACATTATATAGCTTTGAAACTGTCTGAAAATAGTAAATGGACTGGTTCTTATATAACACTTTCACCTCTACCTGAGCACTCAAAGCACTTTATACAACTTGCCTCATTCACACCCATTCATAAAAGTACTTTTTTTCTGTGTAAGTGCTTTCTATCTAACATTCACACACATTCATATGAGCAACCCGAGGTTAGTATCTTGCCCAAGCATATTTGGCATGTAGACTGGAGCAGCCAGGGATTGAACCACCAGCCTTCCGATTAGTAGGTGTATGTGATCTGAGTTTTAGTGGCTTATGGAAGGAGACCGTTGAACTGTATTTGATGTGTTTAATGTTTTCTATATGGGCCAGAATGAACATGTGACCTCTCACAGCTATGCCTCAGTTTCACAAAAGTATCTTTCCTGGATGCAAAAATCTGAAGAATAGTTCCAAATGAGAAAGTGAGAGGAGCAAAGTGCTGCACTGGTTAGCGTTGTTACCTCATGGTAAAATGGTTCGGAACCTTTCGGTAAGATAAATCCTTTCTCCCTGTGCCTACATGGGCTTCTCCTCTTCAGACTGCTAGCTTGTTGGTCAGTACTGAGTCTAACTTTGGTTATCGGTGTGACTGTTAGAATCTCTTGCAACCCTTGTGATGGACTGGTGTGCCCATCCTACTGGCCAAAGTCAGCTATGAGAGGCTCCTGCATCCTTGAATTAAACAAGCAGTTAGAGCACACGTAAATGCTGAAGGACTTATTTGTCCAACTTGAAGCACACTTCACACACATATGTGGACTTGTTCATATGAGGCTACATGCAGGAAGTAGACCATAAATTTTAGGTGGTATATGGATTTTATCCCCCGCAGAGGAGTAACAGGAAGACGAACGCATAGCTAAAGTCGGTGCCGCTGAGCTCGTTGCCCCTGGTTGACCTAAGATATGGGGAGGGGAATAAATGATGAGTGAGTATATTTTTGACCCTGAAGAAGTGCTCTGTAATACGGCATCCATGTACTATCAAGTATTTTACTCCCCTCCCCTTTCTCTGTCTTTCTATCTGCAATACTACAGCGAGTGACTCACCAGCTGCTCTCACATAACAGCGCGATTGTATTCACACTGCCAAGATAAGACAATGCAGGTTTTGTTTTCTTTTTGTTCAGTATGTTTGATGTCAAAAAAAGCACAAGGTAGCAGATGTGAGCTTTTTTTTTTAACACGGCCCTCTCTCAGACCTCGGTTATTAAATGAATCACCTGACACAAAGCTAGTTCTAAATTAGTGCTTTTTCACAGCCGGTGAATCTTGCCAGATTTGTACTTCGATGGATGCTGTTCCTGCAGTGGGACCATTAATAGTATTGTGATCAACATCGATTTCCCTCAGGTAATCATCATTTGTCACATTTTAGACATCCGAGGACTTAATGCGGCATCACAAATGGCTTTCTGATTAATAGGAACAATGCTCAGAGGAGGCAGCAACACAGAGGCCATTCTCATAAGATCTGTGGCACCACTGCTTTACCACTACAACCCGTCTTTGTTTCCTGTCAAATATACAGATGGTGTAAAGCGGCTGAGAGCTGTGGCTTAGAGCAGAGATGCTAATTCAGACCGGACAGCAGAGCAGTGGAGGCGTACATATTTGGGATAATAATTTTGAGAGCTTACACACAACTCTTCCTCATGTGCTTTCTTGCCTTCAGCAGGGTTGAGTCTGAGGCTGTGCTGGTTTCCCTGTTAAACAGTTTGCAGCAAAAATAAAAACCACACATTAATCTCCAGCTTGGGTATATAAGAGAATGAGAAGAGAAAATGTCAGAGGGTCGCGGTCTACGCAAACCACCCAAGGCATTAATACTGCTAATGATGACTGGCCTCACCGACCAGTCGCCACGTAAGAATCACGCAAGGAAGCAAAAGCTCACTCAGTTTAACGCCTGCATATATTTATTAAGAAATGCGTGTCAATAGAGATGCTCAGGGGGTGGGAATCATGGCGTAATTCAGTGCCAGCGATCACATCCGATGCTGGGGGTGATGTAGTTCTTTAGGGATAAAAAATATGAATGACTAGATGTTTTAGCAATGTATGACCCAACAAGCATGCATGCACCGCTTGCCTTATACGCACTGCTGTTTGTAAAAGAGAATGTGCATCTCATGTGTACCTCAAAAATGGTAACTGAAAACAAGCAACTGAAAGTGGCTGCAGGAAAGGCCCGTCAAATCATCTTAAGAGAGGACAGGTAGCATTTGAAGATGATTATGACATCTAAAATTCAGGCAGTCAATGACTGGAAATGATGTTCATCCAAATATAAACAATAAGCCTTGTATTTAAAATTATGCCAGTGTGTCCAGTTACTTTTGAGCCTCTGAAAATGGGGGACTGTGTATAAAAATAGTTGTAATTCCGAAACAGTTAATGCAATGCTGTGAAATTCTATGATCACATTTTAATGTGATAGTTGGTGTCATAGTGCATTGATTCTTTGATACGGGATACAGTCGTCTACATCATAATATCTGTGTAGCTAAAGAAGAAATAATACCTCTAAAGGGCAAAACAGAGAGGAATTAATCTATTTGTTCACTGCATTGTGATGTCAGCATGGGTATGTTATCATCATGATTCAATTTCAATAATGTGTCAATTTAGTTAATTAACTCTCTGATTAGCTTTCCCCTGCTGTTAGCCGTTTCCCCCGTGAGTTTTCTTCTTCACTGCAATTTGGGGTAAACATGAGTTGCACGGCAGCCATTTCTCACGTTCCACATGTAATTAGACACTGGTTTGTTTGCACAGGTTGACCCCCATCAAGCTACTGCCCACTACAGATTTTTTCAATCCTTCATCATTAGTGGACTGGTGCCAGCTGAACTACCTCCAGATCAACGCCAGTAAAACCAAGGAGCTGGTGGTAGACTTCCGCAGGCACAAGCATTCTCCACTGCAACCACTGAACATCCAGGGTATGGACATTGAGGCTGTGGACAGCTACAGGTACCTTGGTGTTCATCTGAACAACAGACTGGACTGGACTCATAACTCAGACGCCCTCTACAGGAAAGGGCAGAGCAGGTTGTACCTGCTGCGGAGACTCAGGTCGTTTGGGGTGGAGGGCCCACTCCTGAAGACCTTCTATGACTCTGTGGTGGCTTCTGCTATCTTTTATGGTGTGGTCTGCTGGGGCGGCAGCATCTCTGCTGGGGACAGGAAGAGACTGAACAGGGTGATCCGAAGGGCCAGCTCTGTTCTAGGATGCCCTCTGGACCCAGTGGAGGTGGTGAGTGACAGGAGAATGGCGGCTAAGCTGTCATCCCTGTTGGACAACGTCTCCCACCCCATGCAGCAGACTGTGACAGCACTGAGCAGCTCCTTCAGTGGGAGACTGCGGCACCCACGGTGTGGGACGGAGAGATTTCGCAGGTCTTTCCTCCCCACTGCTGTCAGACTCCACAACAAAGACTTTAACTGAACAAACACACACATCCACACATATGCAATAACACTAAGTGCAATAATCTTTTCTGGCATCGTTGTATTTTTACTCAGTTGTATATAGCATTCGTATTCTATTTTTATCTTATTGTATATTTTTATTCTATTTTATTCTACTGTATATAGTATATTATTTTATTCTATTCTGTACAGCTGTGTACTGTATTTATTCTTATTGTATTCTAATTTTTGCGTCATAACTTTTGCACTGTCCACTTCCTGCTGTGACAAAACAAATTTCCCACGTGTGGGACTAATAAAGGTTATCTTATCTTATCTTATCTTAGTCTTGTTTTGATCAGCTCTGATTTTAAAGTGTTTTATTTTTTTTATTTATTTTCAGATAAATGTCTGCAACTGTGAAGTAATGATCAGCAATTTTAAGTAGCTGCTCCTTCAGACCTTTTTCTAATGTCTCTTCAGTTGGAGTAGCCTCACTTTTGACCATTTTCAGTTTTAATTAGCTGCTAGCAGCTCAGACCAAAAAGTTCTTGTTTTTTAAGCCCTCTTACTGGATTACACCAAATCTCTGCTTGTCTGTTTGCTGCAAACGGCTTCCTTGACCAGGCAAACTTGGCACAAAGGTTACATCTTGAGTAGCATCCACAGTGGAAGAGATGGCTAGACCAGAGACCAGAAGTGACCCAAGAAATTGAGAGTGACTAAAGTGACCAATGAGAGCACAGGATACTGATGACTGACATAGCTGGAATTACGACCAGCAGTCAGCTTGAAAGCAATGGAGGAAGAGTGAGTCGTTTTCAGTGTGGGTGTAGCTTTCGGCCCCTGAAGGTTTGTATCTACATCAGATATTATGATGTCATCATTGTGCCTAGCAACCAGCCTACCATTGGGCTAAAATGACGCATTTCTAACATTCAAGTCTCTATAACAGCTATAAAAGCATTGTATCATCGACCTGCGTCATTTCCCGCTGCCGTTTATCTACATTTTCAAGAATGTTTTCAAAACACTGCGTTTTTCCTTGGGGAAAACGCCATCTCAGTGTGGACGGGAGGCCAAAACGGAGAGAAAACGATGTGTTTTCAAACGAAAACGCATTAGTATGGACGTAGCCTAAGTTAAGGCTTAGATATTTGTCTTTACCTTGTACTTTACTAGGTTTTAACTCAGGTCAGTCAATGCTCAACTAAAGTGTTAAAAACAGCCCTATGATTGCAGCCAGCAGTCAGAGGAGCCTGCCCAAACTGTGATTAAAGGAAGTCCACTTAACAGCACATTGTTTACTTAAATAGATCCACTCATGAGTAATAATGTGTTTATTGATTTTGTATCATTAAATGATAGATTCTCCAGGAGCAGAGGCTCATGATTTAGACTCAGACTCAGCATCACCTACATTCAACCCACTGTCTGAATTTTGTGAAAGTTTCCTGTATGGATGTTTCTGCCATCAAGTGTGATTCATCTTTATGATATCTTCTAAAGATTTATGAGTATTACCAC
Organism: Diplotaxodon limnothrissa; assembly: GCF_057381915.1. Taxonomy (NCBI): domain Eukaryota; kingdom Metazoa; phylum Chordata; class Actinopteri; order Cichliformes; family Cichlidae; genus Diplotaxodon; species Diplotaxodon limnothrissa. The sequence continues at coordinate 23,898,123 of NC_140615.1, forward strand.
ATCTCAGATTTCACTGTCACAGTTTTAATGAATCTGTTGTAAATGATGAAAGCCTCTGTATAAATTACCACTTCACTTTTCTTCCCACAGTCCAAAGACATGCTTAGACATGCTTAATTTGTGATTCTAAATTGGCCGTAGGTGTGGGTGTAACTGGTTGTCTGTCTCTTTGTGTTAGCCTTGTTATGGACTGGCGGCCTGTGTATAGTGTGCCCAGTCTCTTGACCTACCACAGCTCAAAGATGGAGAAGGAGTTAAGAAAATGAATGAATGGAAGTACTTGAAGGAAAATGTTTACATTTTAATATTTAATTCTAATTATATTTAATTCTTTCCAAGAGTTAACACTTATCAACAACATCTACCAAATACTCTGCCAAAATACTGTCAAACTGAGCATGTGCAAAGCACCTCTTTGCATCACTGTCTGAGACATCAGGTTTAGTGAGACGGATCTGCAACTCCAAACTTGTCACATGTGGGTATTTGTTGGCTATTTTATACACACTGGGTACAACCTCAGTCACAGCCCGGAGACCAGTTGGCAACCCCCTGGCATCCCCTGGGACCCACTGGAAAAATATGTATTCTCGGACTTATTGATGAGTGGTTTTTAGCTGTCACCAGGTGAAATTGGTCAGAACTGGTGTCTTTGTGACTGCTTTGGTTGTAGTTTGCATGGAAGATGCTGACTTGTCTACAAACACTGCCCGCTGCTGACTAGTAGTGATACTGTAACAAGCGCAACACAAACCAGAAGCAGAGATCATTCACATACATAGTAAAAGCTTTAACCAGTGACTCCAGCATTGAGCTACAGTTTTTAGAGCCAATCACATGGTTTTTCATGCCTAAACTTAACAAATTAAAAAGTGAGTACAAGTATAACAATTCAGCGAGTGAAAACAGCACAAAATAAAGCATAAAACCCAAAGATGCAAACAGGACCTGATGAAGATGGTGAAAAGTTTACTTGATCATAACAGAAAAATACGTTTGTGACTTAAGTCCTGTTGGAGAATTAACGTTACTTTGGTTCCGGTTGCATCTCAGGTATCTAGGACGATACATCCATCAAGTGAACCTACTCTGCTTTTCCTCACATAAAATCTTAAACTTAAACCACGTGTTCTGTTATTGGCAGTTTTTTTAGACCCGTGGCTCTAAATGATGTCAAACAGAGAGAATATCCTTAATGAAGAGTGCTGAGTGATGCCACTGAGTGATGAGGGAGAAGAGCGAAAACTGCTTTTTTTAGTGAATTAACTGAGCAGCTGCAGAGAGGCTCAGTATAAGATAAATCAAGATTATTTTGAACTGTAATTCATGCAGAGGTACACCTAACAGATTTTGAGAATGAAAACATGGAGCTGCAAATCTGGAAATAAAGCTGGTCCACTTTAAAGACACTGCCAAAGACCAAGTGCATAACATCACAGGCAACAAACAGAGTAACAACACTATGTACAGTGTTGAACTATCATCTAAAAAATAATGTTTAGAGCTCATTTAAATGTCAAAGTATTTAATTTTTTTTAATTAACAGTAGAACTACGTTTAAAAATTAAAGTACAAGTATTTCCACACAATGTGAAGAGAACTCACAATGTGAAGGGGTTGGGACTAAACAGCTGTAGAGCCTTAAGAAAACCACTTATCAGTTAAGCTAATTGGGACACAGGGTTTCCATTTGCTAGGGAGCCTAAAGATTGGACTCATTGTTATTATCTGGAGTTGCTTTAGTTTATCAGGATTAGGTTCAGCAATGTTATGCACAAAAAATGAGATCAGCTGACTATTTGAATATACTGAATTACCAGTTTTCCCCCCATCACTGGATTCTTTTCCTCCCTGATGTCAGCCGTATATTTCACATTAACATTATAAAAATTCATGGGGCTCAAGGCTTGTGAAAGAGTGGTTCGTGGACCACTTTTACACTAGGATTGGCCACCAAAGGGCCCAGACCTTAACCCCAACGAGATTCCTTCTGGAATGTGTTTGAGATGGGAAAGTCCAGCTCTCCCATCATCAAATCAAGATCATGGTGAAAACTTATTGCAACTGTCAATAGAAATAAATGTGACATGGTGACATTCCATAAGTTTATTCTAAGTAAAAGTGTATATAAAGAGTTTCTTGTGCAGTTTCACATAAAAGCATATAGTTTCATTGAAGACGTGAAACAAGATGATTCATACAAGTATGGAAAATTGGTGTCTATATTGTCAAATACACCATTACACCATTTAATGCAGCGTGAGTACACAAGCATGAAAGGTTTGCAAAGAGTAGGCTACCTATATGCATTTGGACCTTTCTACTGGCCCCTGCCTTATTATAGTCAGCTATATGTCATTGTCAACTCGTCATATGACAGTGCACAAGCACAAGAAGTCCATAATATCTGATCACAACTTCGAGTTTGTTCTTTAATGGACTCAACAAATTTTTTTAAAGAAATAATAGTTTGGAGCTCAGCTCAGGGGTACTATGTAGGGGGTGAGTGCTGCTAAGCATAAAAATGCTGATGCAGTTTAATGAAAGTGTAGCCATGCATAATGTGAAAAGGAGGTAGAAAAGGACACGTTACTGTGACCCCAAGTCTCTATGTCATACTTTACTTAGCTTAGAAATGCTGTAAAATGTAAATTTAACGTTAAGAAATATGCAAGAGTAAGACAAAAAACATTTTATAAGTGGCTACCACGGTAACTCAGTATTTTGAGCATGATTACACTAATTATTTAATCTATATTTTATACTATGAGCAACTTACTTACTAATCTGGATAAATATGCTGAGGTTGTCATGATTTCATTATAAGATTGCACTAGAAGTCCTCCAATTATAAAATCCAGTATTTACTTCAGGTCTCAAACTTCCTACAAAGGCAATTCAAGATGTCCTCACTCATTTCCCCACACTCTCAACCACAATGTCTTCTCAGTTCTTTAGTCTCACATGAATTATTCATAGCAGCAGAGATAAGGAATTATGTAAAAGAAGCAGCACATAAATCTCTGTGGTTAGGAATAGTTAATCAGAGTATCCCTAGGGAAGGTGATAATGCCACACTGTATGCAGTCGGAACGTCTTCTCAAAGTTACTTTTTTGTCTTTGCAGATCCCTGTGCGTCTGTGCGACCCTTTATCACCATGAAAAGATGGGGAAAGGAGACCTGCCGGTCACACGTCACTTTCCACGTAGAAATCCATAAACAAACTTAGACCTGAATGGAAATTCTGCTCAATGAGGAAATGGGAAAGTGAATTGAAACCAGACCGTGGAATTTAAATGTTAGGTATCGTTATATGTACAATAATCCCTCTACTCATGCATAAATTATCTGTCTCTAGTTATTAAACATTTTAATATTAACCATCCATTAATTTTCTACCACTTTCCTTTCCCAAGTCACCTTCTCCAGCTCATCCAGGAGGATACTGAGATCCATGACTACTCGAGAGACATAAACTATCCTGTTCCTGCCCTCTAAGTTGCACCTGCCCAAAACAACTCACCTGAGGCACCCATGAGGCATCTGGCGAGATGGTCAAACCACATCAGCAGGCTTCTTTTTGATCCAGAGAAACGGGTTTCTATTCTGAGGCCTAGACAGCCTTTGGAGGAAGCTAATTTCTACCATCACTACCTCACAGCTTTGCCTTCATACTCAGCTCCCTTCATCACAGCACGTACCACAACCACTGGTACAGTGTGATGCACCAGTCACTCTACCTTTCCCCTGAACCCTGAACAAGCTGGAGATTCTTGAACTCCTTCATTTGAGGCAGTAACTCATCCCTAACCCAAAGTGGTCAATCCTTCTGCTTCCAGCTGAGAGCCAAGGTAACCAGTGATCCTGGACCACAAAACAGACATCCTCAACCCCTTGAGTACACCTCAATATTCTATCCATAAAAATGTTTACATTTAATTACATGTATTTCTTGTATTTCTTGTCTTTTTTTGGGTTTTTTATGGGCACAGAAAACTTTGGTTTAGCATATATGGAAAAGTTTGCATTCATTGCTATACTGTAACTACTCTATCTCTGAGTTTTCCTATTTGGAAAACTGTTAGGCATTCACTTCTTCATCAAGTACTTAAATTCTAATTTATTCCCTCTAATAATCTCAAAACTCAAACCTACCTATTGTTACTTTTTAAAACCTAGTTTGGTAATATCTAGAGCATGTATACTCCAGACTATTGCGTTAATCAAAGATGGACTAACTGAAAGAAACTGGATGCACAATGACCTCTATCCTACTTCTATCTGTTCTGGGAAATGGGAAAAATGGGGTGGATTACGCTGACCTAGTGTGACATGGGTTAGTAGAGCAAAGCGAGTGTCAAAATGTGACAAATCTTGCTGAGCCCTCAGTTCCCAAGTCTCCTTTGTCCATTCCCACCTCCATACTAAAGAGCCACTCTGTCAAAGGAGGCAGCGCAGTGGTGAAGGACATGGTGGCTTTCTGCCTGAAATAGCTAAAAGGAGTGCTACGAAAAATAACCTTCTCGTTTTTAGAGGGGAAATAAACATACTCCCTATAAATATACAATATAATGTGAGCATATCGTGGAGAGAGCAATGGTAATGATGGTTACAATACTGATATTATCATCCATGTAACCTGGTAGAAACTGTACATCCAACAAAGCCTGGGGAAGTGTAGTGATGAGATGAGACATGTGCGGACTGAAATTGGTGTGAATGGAGATCTGCTGTGACACGTTGGCCCTGATGTGTGAGGCCATTGTGAGCACAGGCCTGTCAGGTCGCAGGCCAAGATGGCTCCTCCTTGGGCTGGTGTTAATTATGGGGCCAAAGGCTTTGCCAAGACCATTTGTCTTGATGAAAGCACTGGCAAGAAGAGCAAAAACCTTTTTTGGGGAGGAAAGAAAGGAGAAAATGAGAAACTTTCAAACTCCCCACAAAACGGATAATCCCCTCAGTTTGTATACATCTCAAGTTCCACTGTATAAAATATGCTGAGCAGTATTTTCTGCACGAACCATTAGATGACAGATATGCACCACACAAGGCTGACGTTCAGCAAGTTAACTTTTTTTATAGAAATAAACTACAGGCTGGGAGCCATCTCCGGTTAGTTATCAATTATTCACAGCGCAGGCTTTTTCTTTAGGTTGCCCAAAATAATGACTGTCCAAAATATTCCCCGATAAAAGGACTGAATCAGAATAAGGAAAGTACATCATGTTGCATTGCCCCAAACAGTTATGGTTTTACTTTAAGTGCAAACACTCACCACATGAGTCATCTTAGCTTTCTTTAGGCCTGCTGAAAATGAAACTGGACAGTTTTTCCTTCTTTATAATTCCCCCGGTGGGCAAATTTACATAGCTCACAGAGAAAAGGAGGAAATGCAGAAGGGCCACCGTGTTCCCTTGTCCTCTCATCCTTCAATGGTCGATCGCTTTTGACAAACAGTCCATGTTGAGAAGTGAGTGGTGGGTTAGGGTTGTGTGTTTTCTAGATCACCTGCATCTATCCTTTATGCCAGTCACCTGTCTCCTGGTTGAGCCTAATGAGCAGCAAAGTCATCTTTCTGGATAATTAAAGCTGTGAGTGCAGACTAACATGTCCTGCAGTGAGAGATGAATGCTCACAGAAGCAGGAGTCCGGCTGTATCTGAGTTTACTTTCTCTGATCTGTTACAGTTGCACACACTTATAAAAGAGAGCTCTGTTCTAAATCCTCATTGCCTTTGTAAGGAAACTAATTTGCCACTAAAATCTTATTATGTCATGACATTTCATGTTGTAGGTCAGCAATAACAGATTTTTTTTATTGTACCATGTAGTAAACAATCATGTTAAAAGTCACGGGGTAAAAATACACAAAAAAACCCATCACTTTTAACCCCCTGGAGTTAGATGGCTCCAACAGAACAGCAGGGATAATTATTATTCTAATTGGGGGCAGGGATATCAATTATGTGGTCCACCACTGAAAGCCTGATGATATGCCGTGGAGTTTAGAAGCAGTGTGAATGGTAACACGCGGCTGTTTCCCTGTTTGCTTTGTTAGTTCGCTGCGACATCAAAGAGGAGATATTCAGGCTTTAACTACATCTCTTTTTTTCCCCTCACTACAAATAAAACATGTCTGACAACAATCTACCTGAGAGCAGCAGCGGGCGTGCATTCACGCTCACATACAGGCGCGCTCTTTATCTTTGCTGCTGCAGCTGCATAAATGCTTCCTCATGTTCGCCTCCTCTTTCATCTCATTGTCTTTCCCTCACCCTCCCCTTACTGTGAGCACAACACAAAATGGGAAAAAAAAGTGCTGACTGTAAAGGGGATGACGCAGTAAACATAGCTGCTCTGAATATCTAAATTAAAAGTGGCCTTGTGTATCGTTTGAATTATTCATAATGGTAAACTGGATCCAGCTGCAACTACAGGGCAAATGATCCCCTCCAAGTTAAAGTTACAGTCTGAACGATTAGTCTATCTGACTTGCTAAAGTGTTAAATTATAGTTAATGAACTATAGCCCTAGAAAAGTATTCAGATGCATCAGTTTTGAAAGTGCCTTCCAGGCAGCAACAACACGTCTCCAAAGTGAATGAGATAATTCAATAGCAGGAGCAATAAATGTACAAACAACCTACCACAGTACAAAGCAGAACATAGCACATACAACAATCTTTAAAATAAATGATTTTAAATGTAAATGCAACATTATATCTACAGACTGAACAAGCAATTCAACAACACCCCATAAGCACAGCATAGAAAGCATAAAAAAGAGATGGCATTTGAATATTAAAATAATGGAAGCCATCACCTAACTAAATATCCGGTATTTAGCACATCTTTGAATTGTCTGGTTGAAAGTTTAACAAAGGTAAGGAGTGTTTAAAAGGGTGACTTTACTTTTAGTGCAACCTGTACAGTTAAAACCCATCAAGATTTACTTAAGTGATCTTTTATTAGTTGTGTGAGCAGCAATGACAGTCAGTTCAGAAGGACATATCGCAAAGCTGCTGGATAGGTCATGAAATCTATAGCTAGATAACGTAAGATGAAAACCAGTAGGGTTCACTTTATCATCATAGCAACTGATGATGTCATCCCAATGCCCACAAATCTTTTACAGTGGGTGGGTGAAGACCCATCTTGAGCGTTGGACTCTGCACCATCAATGCTCAAGCATATTCTCACCGGATGTAACGCCTTTCCCAAGGTTTTTACACCTGGAGGCAAAGCAAAGTGCTCAAGTGCCTGGCAGATATATATGGAAACTCATAGTTCTAAAATCAGTGCAAAGCCAGCCTGATGTCTGTTCACCTGATATCATTTACAAGAGCAGTTGAGAATATGCCGAGGAAAACACCACCAAGCTACAGCTCCAATCCTGGAATGTATCCATTGGAGCAGCCCAAGATTGAAAGATGCGGGTGGAGGGACAGCAACTTAAACTAGGCCCCTGAAACTGCCATTGCTAGCCTTAGATCAGACATTGTGCTGTGGTTGAACTCACATCATACTGCCTACTTTGTTGAGTCCACTGTGCCCCATATAAGAAGCTTTTGAGAGGGAGAAACTATAGTACTGTGAACTGGCTGTGAAAGCAAGGCAACCAGGCTGAAAGGTTCAGATTTGGCCAGTGGAAGTTGGATGCAAGGGATTTGTGGCAACATCTACAGTAAGACTCCACAAAGACCTAGAGATTAAAGGACAAGCATTTCGGCAAACCATCAAAAAAACATCACAAGCAGCAGAATGTGGCAGTGAATGGTTGTGGCTGAAGAGAAACTATTGTAACTGGGCAAAAAAGCCAGTGGACTAAGCAGACACTGAGAAGGGGTTGTTCTGGGACACCGGATCTCACTGCTGAACTTACTGGAGGCGTTGTGGGCCAAGTCAGCAAAATGCTGAGGATGGTATGCGCCCACTTGAAACCCTAATGATATGTCTGTATAACTCCATCACTCTTCAGAGCTGTAGCAGGAATCCACAATCACCTCTGGGAATAAGGACAGGATTTTTCACTATTTTCCTATTTCCTTTGAAACCTAGAAGAACAACAGGAGCACTCTTCAACTTAGATTCAGCACATTGGACTTTTAGCAGCATGTCCTGTGTATCACAATCAGTGCTCCTATACTAAGCATTTTAGCACTCTTGTGCTCGCATATAGCTAAAAATACCAAGACAGTAAAACTATCAATATTCACTGTGTCACATTATGGAGTTAAGTTGTCTATTCAGTCAACTACTAATGATGTGAAATGTACTGTTACTATAACCGGACTTATCATCGTGAACACAATTATATATAGCAAAGAAGTCATGCTAATGTTAGCATTATACCTGAGCATGTTAGTGTGTTGGTATTAACTTTTAGCTCAAAACAATGCTGTGACTCAGTAGCCAGAGTCTCTTATAGCATGCCTGCATACTTTTATACAGTCATTCAATTAAACCTCAGGATAGGAAAGGTGATTTAAGTCACTTGAACATGACATGGTTAACAGCACCAGATAACCAGAAGAAAACAGTAACTCAAATAACCAATTTTACACCCAAGGCACACAGAAGAACATCTCTGGATGCACAACACATCGAACCTTGAAGATCAGCTACAGCAAGAGTCACAATTTTCATGAACTCACCGAAATTGGAAAAACATTGACTGGTGTATCTGATATCCCTGTGGTGGTGGTGTTCCTGCATCCTAATAATAATGGTGGTCCAGATCAACTTTGCTACTGACTTTGTTAGTGATAGTTTTTAATACCTTTACCTAACTTCTTGATTAATGCTAATATAATGCTCAGATACTGTAATTGGTCACCAGCATTACTATGATGACGTAGGAACTACACCAACACGGGGATAATAGAGCAGAACATGTTCAGAACAATTTCTGCTACAACAACAATTTTGGCTAAACAATATGAAAGCATGGACCCATCCTGCATGTATCAATAATTCAGGCTGCTGCTAGTGGTGTAATCGTGTTCTGAATATTTTCTTGCACACTTTGGGCCCCTTCGTACCAACTGGGCATTGTTAAAATGCCACAACCTACCTGAGTATTGTCACTGACCATCTATTTACAACCACAGTGTAGCCATCTTTTGATGGCTTCTTCCATCAGGATAATGTGCCATGTCACAAAGCTCATATCACTGAAACTGGATCCTTGAACATGACAATGAATCCGTTGTACTCATGTAGCCTCCACTGTCACAGGTCTCCATCCAATAGATTATAAATATAAAAAATTATGAAAAAGCTTCTTTTTTTTTCCAATGACGTTTTTTTAATGCAATTAAGTGCAAGTCGTAACAATCTGTATGTTTCCTATGTAGGCAGACAGACAACATCACCAATGGCATGATGTCAAACAGAGCAAATTAAAAGCTTTTAGGTGCTTCCTTGGGCTCATTAGCATAAGTACTGCATGGCAGGGACTGTGGCTGCTCTTTAGAAGACCAAGATAACCTCCTGCAATGACAAGCCTTGAACTTCACCTCTTGAAGGGATATGGAAGAGACAGAGGAAGTGATCTCAGCTGCCGTCTGAATGAGGGCACCTGGTGCGGGCCATTGTTCTATCAACCCCTCCCATTGAGCCTTTAAATCTCATCCTCTTCACGAGAGTCACGTCTTCACTTAGATAATGAATTATGGATCCCAGCCTGGATGATATTCAATATTAGATGAACTGCATATCTTCATTTGGTGACAGTGCCACCGCCGCCATAAGGGACAATCCCTTCTCAACAGCATGAACCCAGGTACAGAGGAAAAGCTCATTACTATCAATATTCATGATGGGGGACTTATGCAGTGCGTTTATGATGTGTGCATGCATGCTTGTGTTGCACTCATGCCGTGTAAATACCGTAAACGTGTGTATGTGTGTGTGTGTTTGTGTGAGCATAGAAGATTTACTTGGTTCTAAAGCAGGCATTGTTAATCCTGCATGGTCTTTCTAAATGGGCAGATAGAAGTCACTATAGTCACTACAGAATGCGCCGGGCTGTTGTTCCTTCTGCCTGAATACACATGAGTGGACAGACTGATCTTTCCTTTGCTCTTTCTGTGCCGAAAAGACTATGACGCTGAACTCAGACATGTATAGTACATTTATGAGAACACGGGCCTGTAGTCTGTCTGAAGGCTCAGTGGAGCATACAGAAAAACATCGTGACGTGTGGCCTTTTACTGCTGAGCTAGTACTATTATTCTGTACTGTCAATGCCGGCCTCACTTCATGACAACACGTGTTTGCATCGTTGCTATATTTGTCGATATATTTAGACCATCAATACACCATCTGAAAATTGTTTGGCATTTAAAAGATTACCGCTGTGGCAAAACACTTCATAACCTGACCTGCATGAAATTAAGTGGCCACGAACCTCAACATTAATTGTCGTATACTGAAGAGGGCAATACTATCCACATGACAAAGAAAAGGAGTTACAGGGGCATGCCACCAATTTTATCTGTCAAAACTTGCAGGGCTTTCTCAACCTGTTAATAACAGATAACTAAAGAAAAAATAAAACGCATGTACACTAATATTTAATGATAAAATTAATCACTCAATCTCTGTCTGTCTATCTACAAACAGGTATTATGATGTCATGACATTGCCAGGCAACAGCTTGCAGACTTAAACGTCTCATTTGTAGCATTTATGCACCCAGTACACCTTATAAAAGCATCGTATCATTTTAATTTCACCACAGTAACATCTAAACTATACCCACAAAACTTGAATTATATCTGATATTTTGTGATGTCATCATGCTGCCCAGCAACCACCAACCAATGGGCTAAATTGACCTAATTGTAGCATTTATGCTCCCAGGGTGCCTTATAAAAGCATCTCATGACAATCTGAATTATGCATAATACAGTATGGATGCACTGACTGCCCCTTAGCATTGCAGGTTTGTCTTATATGTTATGTTTAATTAGTCATTCTAAAAGCATCTTTTTCTTCCACTAAACTAAAACCTTACTGATTTTAACAAAGCCAAACAACACACAAACATGTGACTGTTTTCATCATCAGAACTTTGTTTCATCTAAATCTGTCTTTTAAACCTATATAAGGCGCTAAAGGTCATGATGTTTTGATGTATGCTGCATCTGTTTTGACTGTTCCTGGCTAAAATTTACTGCATAGCTTTTGACTCCCTCAGATTTATAGGAGTGCTGGATTGGTCCTTCAAGAATAAGCTGTTTTCTGTCTCGCTGTGAATGCATGTCTTCTTGTGGGTTTCCTTTTAGAAAGAAAGCCCAGGATGTCTCAGTAAAGTGCACGAATTGAATGCGCCATATGGTGCATGCCTGAGAGTGGAGTCATTCATTGCATATCCTTAAATGGCACAATGCTTCACAGAAAACAATGCAATGTCAGATAAAAAGGCCAGTAGCAGCAAGACGATAATTGTCTTAACCTCAGTGCGCTGGAGAGGAACTCTGTTGCCACGTTCATCTCCCTTGTGGCTGTCTTTGAATTTCAAAACAACACATCACACAGTGTTCTTTGCTTAAGACAATATGAGATGTTTTAAAAGCACATGGTGTACATCTGGCAACTCCGAGCATCATTTTGGATTCAATTAGAGCGATAATTATCCTAGCATGCAATTGAGTTCTCTCCCAATTTTAATAATATTAATGATATTTGGACCAAATAAACATTACAACTTGTGTATCATATGGATGCAGTTTACAATCAAGTTTCCTTTCCTGTAGATCGAACTGCATTATACACACGTTCTTACACATACATGTCCTTTGTGCACAGAGCTTATAAATATCAAACGTGCCCATGAGCATCCCCAAAGTCACACGCAAACAACAAAACACAATGCATACAACCCTTTTAAGTAACAAAGCATTGTCCTTGGATGCTCAGGCAAAGTTTGCTGCAATGTATTTGAGCAGACCTCCTTGCTGTCATGCTGCAGTAGTGCAGTCTACTCATTATCTTGTGTCATGTGACAGCATCTCTGAATCATTTGGCCCTGGGAGCTGAACCAAAAGGGGAAAAAACTCACAGCCGCTGCTAAACCCAGATGACAGGGAAAGCGAGAAATAACAATGCCCTTGTCTCTCCATGGATTACATAAGAAATTCCACTGATGTCAATCATGCACTAATAGGCACCGTCCTCCAGAGACTTTTTGTCCGCAGGAAAATAGGTACCATGCAAAACAGTGCGCAAAATGGGTTGGCCAGATGTAAGCATGCATGTCCTGGTTCGTGAGTGCATGCACAATAACTTCATTTAGAGTGTCTTCTTTGCAATTTAGACACCCTTAGCCTGTCAGTGTATTTTTATCTCCTTTTTTTTTCTCTTTTTTTTTGCACACCAGATCGCTTAAACAGACTCTAAAGCTTCAATCAAAGACTGATAAGCCCAGGATAAATTTCAGCACTGTTCATCTGTCATGAATAAGAAGTTGTTTGCCAGGGGTTAAAGAGAGAAAATAGAAAGAGAAGTATTTGAGAATATAAATAATTTAAGAAATCAGTTCAGAAAAATTCATCAGTTATTTTATGAATTTTATTTTATCAATATGCTTCGCTCTTTTGCTTCTGTGTTGTGGAGGCCTTTTTTTCTATTTTTCTATTTGTCTTGGCTACACAGAGTAGAAAGCACACAAACCCTTTACTTACAGTCATTTTTTAAATTAAATTTAAAAAAGTTTGAATAATTATTAATTTTTAATGGGATAGGTATGTGGGCGTAAAGCAGCCCATTGTCAAGAACATCACTTCTGTGTTCTAATAACAAAATGCATTAATGCAAGCTAATGCTGAAAGACTAAGTGATCACTAGAAAACCCCTTTGCAATTATTTTAGGCTACTTTAATACTATTCCGCTGATCAGTAAAGCAAGAAACATCTGCCTTTCTAGGTTTTATTACAGTTTTGAAATGGCCAAAACAATCCTTTGTGCTGGAACTTCAAAAAACTGAATATGGTGTTAGGCAAGCCCCAATGCCTGCTTGGCCACAGACCTTGCAGATCACTTGACTGCAGTTAACATAAACTGATGAGTCAGCTAATGCTCTTCTATGTATCCATTTAGAAGATCTTATATAGGTCTTTAGGCTGATTTAGCCTCCAACGGTTTCTGTGTATCTGCAAGTCTCTTTGCAACCCACATTTATCCAGGTCCCTGCTGTGTCTGACTTATACAGTGTCATATCTATTGCCTACTCGGTTTTCCACTGGGGTCTTGCTGCTACTGCCTCTGCTTTTCCATATATGCACACAGAAATGCAAGGAGATTTCTGCTGCCAAACATAAATTGCAGATGGAAATAACAACCTTCTTCTGACTATAATGCTCCTCACTAGAATGAAGGCTATTCAATGCATGAGACTGTCCCCCCAAAAGCTGATGATTTTATACAACAATGTGTCCTACAGTTCAAAAGTGTCTCTAAGTAAAACAGATAAGACAGATACATCGGTGGCTCTAGTGTGAAACACAGATACCTCACAGGTCCTCAACTGGCAGCTTCATTAAATGTTACCTATAAAACACCTGTCTGATTGTCAACACAAGAGAGAGGCAGAAGAGAGGATGCTGACCCTCTAGAAAGAGTTGCAAATAAAGCCATATCTAACTAATATCTAAGGAAAAGACACGTGCACACACTGGACAGGTGAAGGCTGGAAAAAGAGAATATTAGGTTTCAGCTATTTGGTTCAAAAATAACTTGTTGAACAAGTGAAAAATACTAAAGGAGTGCCTTACATCATCTTTGAAAAACTGTGGAGGAAATGTTTAAGTGTACCAGTGAGAGTTATCGTGGTTATCACTCCATTTTGTGATGCTATTCCACACCCTGTTGATAACACTTGACTGGGGGACAGTTTCCTTCTATAACAGGATAATGACCAAAAGCAAACTGGGCAAGAACCACAGAGGGAAGACGCAATCAGCTACTAGTCTGTGTAAAATGGAGTAGCCAGCACAGTCAACAGATCTCAAGCCTATTGAGTTGTTCTGGGGGCAGCTAGAGCGTATGGCACGTCAGAAGCGATTATCAGACCAATCCGATGTGTGGTAGGGGGTTAAAGAAACACGGGGTGAAATGTCTCCAGATTACAAATTAAGAGCTCAAGTGCCAAAGGTCTAAAAAGCTGTGGGTGCAGCAAATGGACAATTTTTTGTGTGAAGATTTAAAGAAGAAAAGAAAATCCAACTTTTTCACTGTCGTGACTCTATTTTCTATTCACTTGAGAGTATGTGTTTTCAAGGAAAATATAATTTTTTTTTAGCCCCAGATGTTTTGTTTTAGCTGTATATATTCTCAGGACTATTTTGCTGTAAGGCAACAGTGTTAAAAACTGAGCCATCATGCTTGTCTGGGCCTTTCTGTATAACAATATTACCTTTGGTGCTGAATCCTTTTTCCTAATTATATAGCTACTGCTAGACAAACAAGATATAAACAAAAATAAATAATGTGGCCAACTGATGCTATGCTCAAATTGAGTACAGCAGCCTTCTTCTAAAGCAAAAACAATAGCGACTCTAAGTAAAGATGTGTCTGAGTAGATCACAGCTTAATACACTGCAATGCAATGCAACAAAAACAATATTCTTCTTTCGCTCTCAGAACAATACAGCTTCTTATCTTTTCTCCTAAATGTTAGACATTTTGCAGAATAGAAATTTGTCATTCTCATGGCACAGGAAAAGCCACTCTGTGAGATGAAATCGTTTTCTTTTTTTGCTAAAAATGTATTCAAATGGGCAGCAGGAAGCAGATATACAAAATACATAAAGATCTTTGTCAGTGTGAATGTTAGCAGAAGGGTTTGTAAAAGGTCTGTTTTTCTTTAATTGTGGAGCCCACAAACAAATACTCCAAGAGCAGAACCAAACGGCCATAAAGCAATTTTTCCAACCATCTGCTGTGTTTATCTTCAATTATTTCAGCTATTCTAAAAAGCATGTCTGGGTGATGTCAGTGAAAGCAGACTCAATGAGCCACCATCTGAAGGAGAGAGAGAGATGACAGCAGACTGCTAACAGCTTAGTAACATCTAGGCGCTCCACTGGCATCAGTTACAAAATGAACAGAAATAATGTGTATGGCAATAACTTCTGTGGTCAGACAAGGGCAGAAAACAGGAACAGCAACACAAACCAACGAGTCAGGCACTACAGGTGGTCACGGGAAATGGAAGAATAGTGTGATTGGTTAGCAAAACTTTCAGTAGCCTTTGTCTGGGTTGTAAAAAAAACATTTAAAAAAAAGCATTTCTCTTAAAACTGCCTCTAGTATAACAGCATGAAGTAGAGAAGACGAAGATCCGGTGTTAAAATGGAAGTGCTCTCCAGCAATGCAGCATGAGTCTTAGGCTCACCTCTATGCTGGAGGACATTTACAGCTTGCAAAACAAGTCATAATGACTTCCTGCAGACATGCCATTCGTGCCTCGCTTGGGAGAAGCCTCCCCGCATAGTGAGTGTCAGAGAAAACACTGCTACTGTACATCAGGTGCATTGATGATTGAATCGAGCATGATACCCACACTTGGAGGAGCTGAGCACAATCAATTGCCTCTAATGTTGTCAGGGAAACCAGCAGCAGTTTTCCAAAGGTATTTAAATGCACTGTCAGCCCCTGAGCTAATGTACTGTATATCTGTCAGTTTGTTTGCATGTGTGGTTTTTTATGAGCATACGGTGGAAAGAAACAAAAAGAGGCACAGAGCTGAGAGAAGAATGGGAAACTGTGTGTAAAGAACCAAGAAAATCATGTTTTTTTTAATTATAAATTTTAAACTGTCTTCAGTTCAGATGTGTGTTTTGCTTAGTATTGCTTTCACTTCACTTCATCTGCTCAGGATGAAGTACTGCACTGTATCTGCGTAGACTGACACTAAGAGGATGTTTCATAGTCATCTGCTAAAAGAGTTTGGAATGCAAGAATTTGTAATACAAAAACTAGCTCATACACCAGTTGTAAAATATGCATTTCTGATGGTATGATGTAAAAATATAAAGACTCCAGACAGGTGTGGGGGAAACAAACCCCATATCAAACACAAATTATTATCAGATAGAGAATACTTACTTTTTATAGATCTCAAAACTGTGACTGGAGAATCTGATTATGTATTTGTACTGAGACTGTCTTCTAAGGAAGAATAGCATCAGCTGCAACAGTGAGGAAATAATGTAGTAGCTATTACAGGGTTATTAAAAGCTTCTCTGCTGGGAGGGGGGTCTGGGAGTGGAATGGTTCAATAAACCATCAGACTTTAAAGGAAGTGATTGCTAAACATTTCTTCTGCTTAAACAATAGCCAGCATTGTTGTGCCCAGAAATCTAAGCTAAATAAAAAGCAAGTTTATTACTACTTATAACCAAAACTAACCAAAAATAACATAATTATACTTTACATGCCAAAGAAGCGTATGACACTTTGCAGCATCATAACATAGTGCACACACAATGTCACATCAGTGTGGCTAACATTAACAGTGCTAGCACCGGCAGCCTTCTTTCCCTGCAGGTTAATGGCCAGACACCTTTGCAGAATGTGTTTACACATTGCTCCAGTCGAGTGGTTATCTGGCAGTTTATTGTGACATAGCAAACAACCATAAATTTTCTAGATTAAAGTACTGCAGAACCAGGCTGGTTCATGCAGCTGTTATCTGTCTTTACTTTCCACCTTGCAGGTTTACAACTTCACAGAGAAAGAGAAGGGTGTTGCTGTCTAGTGGTGGGTGGCAATGTAATTAAAACAAAAACCCAACAGTTAACTGGCAATGTAAAGTCAGGTGAAAAAGAAAGTTTTCGCAAGCCTCTATGCAGTCCTGTGAAAAAACTGCATCCTTATAGGAATTAACAGGCCAGGTAACAGCCGGGAGATGCTAATTAAATACATTTGATTAGTTGACCACCTCTATAAAAGCAGAGGTTACATCTCTGACTCTACAGGCCTCAGTTAGCATGGTAAATATAAAACTTTTATGGCAGTACAATTAGAATAAGACTAAACAAGTATAGCTTGTTTGGACATGTTGTCCTCCTCTCTAAAAAGGGTAGTACGGCTTAGGCTAGGAAAACTGTTTCTGACCAACCCACAAGACTTTTGGAACACTATCCTTTGGACAGATAAGATCAAAGTGGAGATATTTGGCTATAATGCACAGCTCTACATCCGGTGAAAAACAAAAACAGAATATTACCACAAACACCTATTACCAGCTGTCAAGCACGGAGGTGGAGAGATTAAGATTTGTGCTTGTGTTGCAGACATGACAACTAGGAACCTTGCAGTCACTGAGCTCTGTATAACAAAGTGTTCTGGAATCAAATGTGAGGCCATCTGTCCAACAGCTAATACTTGATGGTCATGCAACAGGAGAAAGATCACAGCAGCAAAACAACAACTGAATTGCTGAAAAGAAAAAGAATTAAGGTGTTGAAATGGTCAAGTCAAAGTCCCGACTAAAATCCTGCAGCAGGACTTCACAGGACTGCTTAGAGTCCGGTGAAAACTTTCCTTTTTGCATGACTGCACATCAATAAAAAGATGTAATAAAAGAAAACTAAGAAAAATAAATACATTTACCAACTAGTATGTCTGCAACCAACTATCAAGGGCTGCTTTTAAACTTTTAGTCAACTGATGTATACATCAGGCACTAAAAATGGCCTTTGTGTTAGTTCCTGCACCAGCAGACGTCTCCAGTAACACATTTTGCTGTGCTTTACACACAGACACAGCTTTACAAGGTGAAAACAATACCAGGCTGGCTCTTGTGGCTGGGAATGATGTCATCCTGCCAATAGCAGCATTAGACCATAAACATTTGTCATTGTGGAGGTCATGGACAAGTGACAAAGCCTGTTTTGTCATTTAATTTGGATGGCTTGTTACAGCCTGTTCACTCACTGAAGTTTGAGTAGCACCGTATCAGATTCTCTACAAACTAAACTAATAATCAGTCAATGCACTGGCGGAGTCAGCTTCCATTATTAAATTCTTCCTGTCAAGTTTCATAGTTTCTTTGAGCATTTTCAAGGTACGGCAAATCATAAAGATCGTCTGATTCAACCTTTTTGCTGCAAGGAAATTCCAGTATGTGGTTTGTACCTGATGAGAAAGTCAAACTCTCTATACATTAAAGGTGAGCAACTAGGTGTTACAATGTTACATAAGCCAGTTAAACTGTATGTTTTTCATAATGATGCAGAAAGGATACAGAGGGACATTAATATTGAGCCAAGTCAGTTTTCAATGAATTAAGATGTCTAAGTTGTTTTTTGCTGTTGTAAAAATTCCCATATCTAATTAGATCAAATAAAAAATGTGATCTCCGTGCCAGCCGATTACTGCATCTAAAGGATGAGGGTCCATTTATTTAATCTCTGCTGTTCAAAAATATTTCCCCGAAGAGACTAAAAGCTAGCAGAGAATTTATACTTATCAAAAAGTAACCCGCCCACCCATTGTGAGTTTATGGTTCTTTCATGTGTTTTCAATAGTTTTTTGGACAAGAGTGGCACAGACACATAAGCGATTAGCAGGCTGTTGCTAAGCAGAGACGTCATTTGTTGTGGTCTTTTCAGGGGAATTATAAAAATATAAGGTTAAAAGAATGGGAGGCTTATTGGGAACATGGAAAATCTACCTGCTAAACATCAGCATGTTATGACTGTGAGCATGTTATTGCCACGTTATTGTCATTGCCACTGCAATGTAACCACATGCTAGATTTGGGGGCTTTCTCGGACAAATGACGCTCTTTTTCTTGTGCAGACAGTTTCAGGATAACATTCGATTGCAAGGTTTCCTTCGTATCACTGCGACAGGACTCCTGCATCACTTGGTCCCTCTGCCACACACTGCACTGTGTATCCTTGTACTAACAACAAATCCCCGTCTGATAAAAAGTCTGCCACGGGGCTTCCAGAGGACAACACCCAGGAGACAACTCGAAACATCTCATCGATCTGACAGTAACATCAAGCCTGAAGTTTGACACACCTTGTCCGTGACCACAGAGCTACTTGACCAGCAACTGAAATGATAAACAGTAGAGAATTCTTCTCCTTGGGGTGCGCTCCCCATAAAGTGGTCAATTTTCTACACTAACGTTTATGAAACCTCGGTCAAGAGATGGGCCTCCACCATTAAAAACATTGATAGTGTCACACATAAACCTTCCAAAGGGCAGTCAAAAAGAAAACAAGCTGGCTAAATGCAGCATTATGAATGACCTCTAAAAAGCTTAAAGTTTATTGTATCAGGGTGAGGTGGTTTGCCTGCGTGGGTCGGGATCCATTTCAGGTGAGCCAAGCTCTGGAGTATCAGCTGCAGCCATGCACTTCTCATTACTCTGGTCAGCCTGCTGTGAGCACTCCATCACACACAACCATCAAGCTGCTGTCAGGCCAGCTGCACCAACACACACACACACACACACACACACACACACACACACACACACACACACACACACACACACACACACACACAAACAGAGGGAAGAAGTGCGGGTAACATAGCTTATCATCAGCCGGAGAGCTGCTGTCAGGCTGAGATCAGCTGCATCAGAGTTAAACTGATGCATAGCCACTGTATTTCCACTTGTTCCCCTCTCACTGCATTGCTGTTTACACAGTGAGTTATAGCTTCAAGAAAGAATAGCAAACACTGATCAGGCAGTGACCGATGCCGTAGTCAACACGAAGCGTCGGTACAATGCAGTCAGTATTACAAAAACTGCAGCAAAGTCTTCCACACAGGAATTACAAATCCGTAAATTGACATTTAATGATCAGTGGAGCAGTGAGTCACATAAATGAGTTCTCCACAGAGACCTACAAATTTATTAAATACATAAAAAAGACAGACAATAAGAATTAAAATAATAAAAGAAACCCTGCTGTGATTTTCCTGTCTTCTTTTTAAGGGAGCTGTGATATCACCACAATGAATTAGTCCAGAATTAATAATCCACATCATTTCACTTTTCACAAATTTTACATATTGTACTTGTTGTGTTTTTAGCACACAGACTCTGCTGTTCTTCTTTATAGCATTATGCAGTGTTTCAGCTTATTCTTGTTTTTTTTCCCCGTGTGCAACATTACAGTTTTGGTTCACTTTCAACATGATCTCATCAGTGTCACTTCAAGCCATAACAGCCAGTAGTTTCCAGCCATAAAACCCCACTCCACAATGCTAACCCAGAGGAGCATTTAGCAGCTAAAGAACAAGCAGCGAGTGTAGAGTGAAAACAGCTAAAAGGAAAGCAAATATTGGATTTAGACTCATAAATAAAAATTGCTTCATACCTGCTGGATGCACAAAGAAGCAATGTTTTACTAAGAAGTTCATCTTACAAAGTTTATAAGGGCATAACAGGGTTTACAGAGAATGGTTTAAAAAACACGAAAATATCCTCGCTGGGTGAAAATGCCTTGTTAATGCTTTCAAGTGATAGGAAGCCAACAGTAACTCAAACGTATGCAGAAGAGCATCTCTGAACAACAACATATCAAACATTGAAGCAGATGGTCTGCAGCAATAAAAGATCACACCAGTGCTATCAGTGAAAAACAGGAAACTGAGGCTGCAATTTGGACGGACTCACCGAAACTGGACAATGTTTCCTGGTCTGATGGGTCTTGATTTCTGGCGTAAACAATGTGAAAACACCCTCCCCTGTACCAATGGTTCAGGCTGCTAGTGCTGGTAATTATGTGGGAGCTATTTTATTTTTGGCACTTTGCACCCCTTAGTACCCACTGAGTATCATTTAAACACCACAACCTACCTGAGTATTGTTGCTGACCGTGTCCATCTCTTTATGACTCACCTTCACAAGCCTGCTTCCAGCAGGACAACACACCATGTCACAAAGCTCAGATAATCTCAAACTGGTTTCTTGACCATGACAGTGTACACCAACAGCATCAATCTGAAACCAACAGGTATCATTTAAATGGGAGGGCAACCACTTTATGTTTGTCTACATAATAACAATGAAAGAAAATCCTTCACTATTCACAGTCTGTGTACAGGATATTAATCTTTTTAATGGTTAATGGGTTTACTGTTGACTATAACAAGCAATGCAAGACAGCATTGTGTATTTAAAAAAAAGTGAAACCAAACAATATTACTGCTAGCACACATAGTTTATATCATATACCTTTTGCATCTTTCAGAGATTTTTAACTGAAATCAACCCAACCCACTTACTAAATGACTGAAATATGATATGTTTTATGGTAAACCTCAAGTAATCACTATACTGAAGAAATTCAATTAGTTCTTCTTCTTCTTCTTTTTTACAGGATTTGGCATTATTGCCTGACATTAAGACCACACAAGGGCATTATTGGGGTTTGATGAGCTTAAAGTGAGATTTGATATTGAGGGGATCACAAAATAAAGAATGAGAAACCACTTTACTGCTCTAATAGCAATAATCAAAGGAAAGGAAATAGCTGTGTGCCCAAATCTCAAAGTGGCATTGGCTTAACCCAATAATCTGACAGCTATTGTTACTGTAGTTAAACCACATTTGGTCTGCAGCCATATTTCCAACTCCCTTGTAGAGGATACAGAGAATGGGCCAGTTTTGCTTTTGGTGACTGGATGTGCTTCTGTTTGATTACTTATTAATGTCCTTTTGTGCATTTTTTTTCTAATGTGAAGAAATACACACCTAAAAACATTCATATGCAAAACCTGAAACAAAATACAATATTAATGTGGTTGCATTCAGATTCATTATTTAGAGCTGTTGATACAAGGCCCTTCAATTTTGAGGCCCGCCTTTGTTATCAGACTTATTGTGTACATTGACTAATGCAGCTCACACCAGCTGCCCTCTTGCACCACTCAAACTAAATATGTTTGCTTCCTGTTCTCATGTTATTAACTCAACTAGACTCACCGGATACCTTGCTAGTAATGGATTGGACCCCTTCACACAATTGCTGCATATCCATAATGAAAATCTCGCCTTCCACCACATCCCATGGGTGCACTGTGGTCATAAATGAATGGACATGGTCAACATCATTACTCAGGAAGCCTGTGGTCTTTAAACAACGCTCAGCTGGTGCTAAGGGATCCAGAGTCTACCAAGAAAATATCCCACAAACCATTACACCACCACCATCACTAGCCTGAACAGTTAATAGAAAGCAGGCTGGATGTTTTTATGTTTTATGTTTTATGTCTTCCTCGTTCTGATGATCAGTTTGAACTTCAGCACATCATCTTGATCATGTCTCCATGTCTAAATGCATTGAATTTCTGCCATGTGATTGGCTAATTAGATATTTGTACGTGTATAGTAAGTAAAAGTAAGTAAAATGTATTTATATAGCACTTTTTAAGACAGGAATCTGTTACAAAGTGCTTTACAGGGAATATAAAAACAAATCAGACAAAACAACATATTACACAATAACAAGAACATTACCCAAAGGCCTGTCTAAATAGATGTTTCACCTGTTTTTTAAAAGAAGCCAAAGAGTCAATGGTGTATAGAGGGGGAGGTAAACTGTTCCACAGTATTGGTGGTGGGATTTGGAAAGTGTGATCCCCGTTTGTTTTCAAACGGGTCTGTGGGATAGTCAGAAGACCATCAGTGGATCTAAGGATCTGTTTTGGAGAGTAAGGGTGAAGAAGCTTGATGATATAAGTTTGGGCCTCTCCTCGTAAAGACGTAAAAGAAAGAGTGAGGATTTTAAACTGATATCTGTGCCCAACCAGAAGCCAGTGCAAGGGACATACAGTATTTCTTTTTATTGTCCAGTGGATTCAATTTACTGGATTTAATTTGTATGTTTAAATAACACTAATGTTCTTAAGTTGTTTGATATATTTACAGCATACAGAGCAGAGTGTTTTTCTGGCTTCCAGGGATTGCTTGTTACATCACCACTACCCGGTGATCATCAAAAAACCTGCTGTGAGTCAGCTAGTTAGGCAGTTAGTTTCTTAGATGGTCATGATTCAGGCTTGCGTCTGAGGGAAATTTAAAATTCATGTATATTCTGCAGTGGTTTCTGCTGATGTGCAGATTTGCTGGATGCAGAGGATGATAAATGAAATGATAAAACATGGGATTTTGGGCGGCTGATAAGATAAAAGGGTTACTCAGTTAAGCTGCTCTGACAGTAAATTAATAAAGCAGAGAAACAACATAGCATAAAAATATTTTAGACTGTCAGAGTGAATTAAGCTATAGTCTCAAAACAAACTTTTAAAACTATAAAACTGTCTTTACAAGGTGACTTCTGGTGTTTTAGTTAAATTGCAACCAAAAGTTTCACTAGCAGCACAGGAAAGGAGCTGCCCTTCCTCCGTTGACAGCGTCGCTGATGGTCTTGGTCAGCTGGGGCTGTGTACCACCAGGATGAGAGCAGCTATATGTCATTGGAGGAATAAAATAATGTTCACTATTAGCATACCAAACACCAAGCACATAAATAATGCAAAAGTACAGTTGTTTTGTTCAAGGATACATCACTCAGAACCAGGGATCAGCATTTTTGGTGCCAGAGTGCCCTGAGAACACTTTGAAATGTTGAATGAAAATCCTGACCACATTTTGAGCTGGAGGAAAGGCCTTGATCTCAGAACAAGAAAGGCCCAATCAATAGAGGATTCGCCCTAAAATAAAATAAAAATAGCTACAGAAACAACTGTTATCAGTTCTGGAGAGTTTATTCACATGTGCGTTTTTCCAACGTGTGGCCTATTAAAGTAAAAGGCTTACAAGAGCTAAATCAAGGTGCAGCTTCAAGGAGATTTACAGAAACTGACAGTGCCAACAGTGGCAGAGGTGTCATCCTCTGAAACACTGAACAAATCAAAGATTTGTTTCTCATTTACAGCAAGAAAACAAACATTTTAATGATAACTACAGACACGTGAAAAAGAAAGTTTTCACTGCACATTTATGCTGTCTTTTGAAAAACCGAGTACACCATTCCATAGAAATTAAAGGGTAAGTAACAGACACAGTGCTGCCAATTAGATGTACATGCTTAACCGATCACCACAAAGAGTGAACACCTCTATAAAAGCAGACGTTTTAGCAGGTTGATGGTCTGGAGCATTCATTGGTGTGTTAACACGATGCCACAGAGAAAAGACATCAGGAATGATCTTAGAAGAGCAATTAATGCTGCACATCAGTCTGGGAATGGTTATAAGGTCAAAGAATCTGAGGTCGTCCATTGCATCATAAGTGAAAAACATTCAGGAAAGTTGCAAATCTTCCCAGGAGTGAATGTCCCTGCAAATTCAACACATGATCGTGCAATGCGCAAAGAAACTGCAGAAAACCAAAGAGTTACATCTCACAGTGTACAGGCCTGAGTTAGCACGTTAAATGTTAAAGTTCACGGCAGAACATGGCAGCGCAGTTTAGGCGTGCAAAGCTGTTTCTGAATAAAAGACAAGACTTCTGTAACCAAAGGACATTTGGTTTTCTTTCTATAGTGGAAAACCAAACACAGCAAACCAAATGTCAGTGGAGGAGTAATGGGCTTGTTTTGAAGGCAGAGGAATAGGGTTCCTGGCAGTGCCTGAGTCAGCCATGAACTCTGCATACCAAAGTATTCAGGAGTTTAAAATAATGCCACCTGTTTGACAGCTGAAGTTTGGCTTCAGTGAGAATCTACAATGTAAATCGTCATGAAAATAAAGAAAAAACATTAAATGAGAGGGTGTGTCCAAACTTTTGACTGGTACTGTACATTACACTCATTTACAGCCTCCGTCCTGCACCTTGACAAATTATGCATAAAAGTACCCAGCACATTAATATGTGATGCCAAGGGATCCTGGCCAGCAATCTATATCTGTAAAGTTGGGAGCAAGAGCTGCACAGAGACCAAGGACAATATGAACACTTCACTGAGAAAGGAACGAGCTTGACAAAATGGAAGTGGTGTCGTGGTTTGTGCTGTGGCAGGCAGGATGTACGACCCAACGGATCTATCAAAATAAAACAGGAAACACACAGATCGAAACTCAGACTCCAGACATGCAAGCTTAGCAAGTGACTGGGGAGACATAGGGAACATAGAGACAAGGGTGACTAGACATAAAATGTGGAACACAGGAAAGGCACAGAGTAGACGCGGGAACAGAGACTATACACAGGCTAAGATAAACACTGAGGGAGGAAAAACTAAGATCACTAAGAAATAAAGATAACCAAAACCATGAATAACGATAATCAAACAATATCAAATCAAAAACACAAACACTGGGTCACCAGACTCAGCACCGGGACAAATGGGTCTATTTGGTGCTGAGAGAATGAGGAGCGGCTCGTTACTGGACATTCACTGGTTGGGTTTAGCAAAAGAGATTGATGTGTGCCTTTCACCATGTTGATTCTCATCAGCAACAAGATTGGCAGCATAATTTAAATCGATGAATGACTGTCAAGTATATGAACAAAAAATTAATTGCTAACACCACCAACGAGTTCCTGCATATATCTCAGCCGCCATCGGTTTCACTGACATTTCCTCTCACCTGTTCGGCTAAGTTCTGCCTTTAAGGCTTCGCTTTGTGATAAATGAGCCTGTTCTGCCCTGTTTACCCTCAGGAGCTGGTCATTCCTCTAATTTCAAACCCAAGCCTTCCTAATTTTTAAATACATTTTCCATCAGCTGTTTACTTTTTCCCACTCTTCTTGCTTTCAAGTGAGGCGTTACTTTTTTGTTTGTCAAAACTCACATTTATACTTGCCATGAAATGAAGGAGGAGGGAAGGAGTCAAGGAGCCCAATTCAAATGCTCTTGGTGTCAGAAATGCAGGACAGTTAAAGGGCCAGTTCATCTAAAAACTAGCTCCAATCTTCTTTAGTCTGGTGGATATAGGCAAAAGAAAGTATTTCCTGCACACATGTTAATCTCTAAAATCTCTAAATTGATTTATTTATTTATCTGAAGAAACTGGGTCATCTTTATTGGAAAGAGACTTTTTTTTTCTTTTTTTCAACAATTTTCTTTTCATTTTTTTTTTTTTTTTTTGCACTTGAAGCACCACAATCAAAATACCATCTCACCATCTGGTTCGATTACACTCAAGAAAAGGAAGACATTTCTACAGCCAATATCTCCAGATCTGGGCAGCTCACACCAAAGCAATCGAGATGGATTACTAGCACTACAGGCCAGAGGAAAAATATGTGGATTTTACTCTGAGCTGAACTGTCCCTTTAAAAGAAAGGAATGGCTACTAATGAAGGCACAATGAAGAAAGAAATTATAGAAAAGGTTATTTTAGAATTAAAAGCTCCCAGAAAAGAGTGAAAAATAAAAGTAGGTAAACAGAAATGTGTGGGAGTGTACTGCAGTCAAAGTGTACAGAATGAAAGAGAGAATATAAGTGATGAGGTGAGGCTGCTGCTCGACAGACCTGTGACAGCTTGATGTATGGGCCTCTTATCTAGCAGGACCAAATGCATTATCAAAAAGACTGAGACAACATGTCAATATGTCTTACTGTGAGCACATGAGGAGGAAAAGTGTTATGGGCGGGGGTGTCACTGTCTCTGAGTCATGCCTGGAAAAACTCTCACTCCTGTGGCGTGCATTGCATAGAGCAGGTGCGAGGGGAAGCTAAGAAACCATGACGACTGAAATGCAACGTCTTAAAAGTTAGATTTAGTGGGAAATGGCAAAGCACACGCAGCAGGACCCCGGTGCAATCACAGCTCAACAAAGCCCAGCATTGTCAACCAATTTATGTAATATTAGGCTACATCAATGGACCTCAAAGTACAGCTCTAATAATAAAAAGTTTCATCTCTGGTTCCTGGAAGCGTTTTGAAGCACGGCGGTATGTGAATAGATGAGGTGACGCTGTGAAGGCTAAAAACAGAATATTGTATAATCAGGTGACTTTGTGAAGGCAGTGCAGTTTCATCTCATTGTCACACCGATTGACTGAAGGCCAGGAGTGATGACGAAGCAGCACGAAGTGAGAGGAGGAGAATTTATCCTCTGGCCTTGAGGTGGAACATAGGACAATGGCCATGGGTGCACAGAGAAGGAATACATAAACATCTCTTGGGTAGTTGTTTTACACTTATGCAGTCATTCCTTCCTTCATTCATTATCAGTATAAACATCACTTGGATTTAATGGTTTGAACACTGGGACAAGAAAATGTAAAAGACTTAAAAGCCCAGCAGGTTGAGGCTGAGTTTTCTGTGAGATAGTGCTAAAGTTTTGGTCATGAAGCCCAAGTCAAGGCTCAAGTCCTTTGGAGGCTTTCAAGCATGTACTGTAGCCTATGTAAAAGACGAACACAGTCACTGTGACATCCCAGTGGTTTGTGAAAACTAATTTCAAAGCCTTGATTTTGGCATCTTGATTTCTTGGGGCCCAGAATTAACCATATTAGATGAGGAGTCCTAAGTCATGATTTAAAGCTAGCTTCCCCAGACTTTATGCATGCAAGGCAGAACACAGATGGACTGCTAATTTATTAGTTAAGTAATTGAACTAGAATACCTGTCACCCAAACTGACTTCCTGGACATTCTGTTAGTGCAACTAACCACACAGCAAGCTGTGGTAGTTGTAAGTATGAGAGAGGTGCAGTTCTGTGAGTTGAATTAGCTGAAGCAAGGCCTTGCAAACAGCTACAGAGCATCTACTGCTCTTTACTAGTACCCATCTGTCAGTCAAAATGGCTAGATAGCCTATAATAAAAAGTCTTAACAAAAGTAGAACAATTTAAAAAGTGACAGCTAGTTACACAGTAACAAACAAGCAACAGCTAATGAAACATGAAAAACCCATAAAATCAGTCAGTTACCTGCACTGTTGGCTATTTCCTCCGTTTTCCAGTTTTTATGCAAAGATAGGCTAAGCCAGGCTTGGCCAACTCCAGGCCTCGAGGGCCGGTGTCCTGCAGGTTTTAGATCTCACCCTGGGTCTACACACCTGAATCATAAGATTAGTTTATTACCAGGCCTCTGGAGAACCATTTAAATCAGCTGTGATGGATCAAGGACACAGCTAAAACCTGCAGAACACTGGCCCTCGACACTGGCCTGGGTTTGGACACCACTGGGCTAAGCTGAGCTAACCTATCTAGTGGCTGTAGCTTCATATTTAACATATAGGCATGAGTAACGTATGTAGCGCTTCTTTCTCTCATTATGACACTTAAAGAGGAATTAGTGTATTTCCCAAATATTCATGTTTGTGTTTAGTCTAACTTCCCATTTGAGTCGTGGGTAAACTTTCCTCGCAGCCTGCAGCAGCTTTTGTAAAGACAAGGGAGAACCTCACCTTTGTGCACAGCTGCTTCGTCCTGGCTTAATGTCACGTGGGGCACTTTCCACATTTCTGTAGATATTCTCTGTCTTACCATTGCTCATCTTACCCTGGTACCTTTTAAATCTGTGATCTCTGGTTTTATATTTTCTTGGCTCATTTGATTCTTCTTTGCTTGTGCTGCAGAAGTCTCAGTTTCACACATTTCCTACATCCAAAAGCTTACCCTGACTCACAAACATCTGTTTTGTTTCAAGAAAGATATTGGAAGTGTCATATGTTTTTCCCCTCAATGTCAGTTCTGTCCTTGGCCTGTACTGAACATCACCACCTGTGATTTCGCTACACAAGACGAAAGAGCTACAGCCAGAAGTGTCAAAGTAAATAAACAATAAGCCAGGCTGTCAACTACGTAAATCCAAGACGATCTGAAACCTTTTCCAAGAAAAATGAAATAACTGCTACAAATACAGTGCTGTGCAAAGCTTTTGGACACTTTAAATGTTTTAACCAGTATATTCAGTAATGCCTCTAATCAGCCCCAAATTTATTCTGCAGCATGATAAGAAGCCCAATCATACAGTCAGGCTCATAAAGGAAT
Organism: Diplotaxodon limnothrissa; assembly: GCF_057381915.1. NCBI lineage: Eukaryota > Metazoa > Chordata > Actinopteri > Cichliformes > Cichlidae > Diplotaxodon > Diplotaxodon limnothrissa. The sequence continues at coordinate 23,927,057 of NC_140615.1, forward strand.
ATTTTTATTGACTAGAAGAACAAATCCCTGATCACAACAAAATCAAGTTAGTCAGGTATCACACCAAGCTACAGAAACTGCCACCACAGCCTAAATCCAGAGATGAATACTTGATGGGCTGCTTGATGCTTGCAGTACAACCTAAATACAGAAGCTCTGTAGACTGAATCACTATCACCAAACAGCCATTTCCCCAGTCTTACCTCAGCTGTAATTTTTTGTTCTTAAGCAGGCTTATTGCAATGATAGTGCCTTCTTATATGTACCCTTCTCTTTATACAGCCATATGAAACATGAATTCCTGTTCTGTACATCCAGGCACAGACATCGCCTTTGATTGAATCATGACATTCAGCTTCTGACGCTCGCCCACATTTCAGTCATCCTTGGGAGGAGACAGAGCTGGCAGCCTCACATCGGCCATCCAGGGACAATGCGGCAGGCAGGCAGGCAGCTCTACTACTGTAGTGGCATGGCAGGTTCAGCTGAAGGAGAGGCGCTGACATCCATACTAATGAGACTCTACACAGCGCAGTGACCAAGCGTATGCAGGAGGATCAGGCAGAAACAATCACACAGCTTCCAGAGAGCATTTGAAAAAAACCTTCTCTCCACCATTTAAAGAAGAAAGTTACTTGCTCTCTCTTCTCCACCTCAAACCTCTCAACCTTTGAAACATTTTGACACACTACTGCTCACAACAGCCCCAACAAGGACCAAGCATTGATCTCACAGTGGAAACAGCAACCACTGTTGGTTAATTAGTTTAAGAACAGCAGACTGAGAACAGACTGTTTGCTATATTACATTGTTCAGCTTTACATTTTTAAAATCTCATTACTGACTGCTGAAGTTAAATTTCCATATTTCCTTTTTGTCAAACAAGCTGGATTTGATATAGAGATGAACTGTCGTTGCTTCTACAGCACAACAAACAAGACAAACAAAGTCAGAATTCAGTTAACGTCATGGCTTATTTGATGTATTAAAAATCTTCTTTGTCAAACGCTGAAGCACATGTACTGAGATCAGGCTCCAAAAGCACTAGTACAGCTATGCAAAGGAACCGATTGTTTATAAATTGTATAAACTGTGTGTCTCAAATGAACTTAATATCTTGCATTCTACTGCATGAAATGTGATTTTGGAGTTTAAAAACGGCTAATATATAAAAATGGTAAAATATTTATGTTTATGTGCTGTGTGTGGGTGTAATTGGGTGAATGAGACTTGTAGTAGAAAGCGCTTTAAGTACTCAAATTAAGTAGAAAGGAGCTTTCTGAGTCCATTTACCATTTCAGCATGATCATGCAGTGATTGGCACTGTGGCCTCATAGCAAGATTCAGAATCTTTATTGTCATTGTAGCAATGAAACATTGAACAACAAAAATGAGGCGCAATTTAGGTTTAGTTAACTATAAACTTGATAGGCTTCACCCTCCTGGTCATAAGAAATTGGATGGATGGACCTCTTCCCTCACCATGTGTGTATACACCACTCTGCATTTGATCATTAGTTATTATTAATCTCTGGCTCTCTTCCACAGCATGTCTTTCATCCTGTCTCCCTCCTCTCACCCCCAACCGGTCGCAGCAGATGACAGGCCTCCCTGAGCCTGGTTCTGACGAAGGTTTCTTCCTGTTAAAAGGGATTTTTTTCTTTCCCACTGTCACCAAAGTGCTTGCTCATAGTGGCTCATCTGATTGTTTTGGTTTCTCTGCATAATTGTAGGATCTTTAAGCACCTTGCGGTGACTGTTGTTGTGATTTGGCGCTGTATAAATCATATTGAACTGAATGGAATTAAAATGTTATCGTTAAATATATTGGACTGTAGTGACAATATGTAGAGTGGCACCAAGAAGACAAGGTGCTGTTTGTCAACAAAGAAAACACACCAATGGAGATATTTGGCATTTGGTTCAGGTGATCAGGGAGGGGTTTTAAACAAAACAAAAGCAACAGAGAAAGAAGAAAACACTTAAAAGTCAGACATCCAGACTCTTTAGCAATGCTCCAGACACTTTCTACTATTTTTTTGTTTCAGCTATTGCTGACCTACCTACAGCAACTGATGCTAGGCCAAATGTGCCAAATCTCATTTGGACCTTTTTGTTGGTCACAGCTGAGTTTACTCAAGTAAAGCATGAGGCAAAAAAGTTGTAGCTATCTGGGATCCCATCTGCTGTTTTTTCAAGGCTTCTGTTATAGTCAGGATATCTTTGTGGCAAATAAAGGATATGTGGTTCAAGACTTCCTATTCCCTGCATCAGTCATTGTTTACAACCACAGATATCTACATATAAATATCTATATGCAGATATAGATATAGTTAGATAGATTTTTACTCACAAATGCTACAAATGATCAGAAATACAAAGGGCTAATTGAAAAATTAACAAAATGCTTCCATGACATCAACAAACAATGTCTAAGGACAGCAGGAGCCAGGGTTGCTTACTGCTACTGTGTACTTCTATGTGATATACAAATGAAGCTAAAGGATGGAGCATTGCATGGAAGGGAAAGGCAATGCATAAGAGTACACAGTGACCTTTGGGAATCCTTGCAACTCTCCACAAGAAATTCATTAGCATATCCAATAGATTAATGGAGTGAGATCGCCTTGTGATGACAGACAGATGTTCTCCAAGCAGGTGGCAAATCCGGGTTCTGACATTAGTCACTTCCTAATGCTCAGCTGTCAGTTCTGTAAGTTTAAGCTACAGAGATGTGCAGAATTCAAGAGGAGGTCTGAGACAACTCCTTTATCCAAGACCTACATCACAGTCGTGCTTCCAGACGGGATCCCCATGGGAAAGACTGATTCTGCCATATATCTCCAAGTCATCCAGGATTTGCCCTCTAGCCTCCTGTGAGGCTCAGGAGCCTCTTGCTGCCCCATTACCTGGCAGTCTCAAGGCACAGCTGCCTCCCTGCTGCTGTTCTGCTGTTCCTGGTGTTTTACAGTTAGCACGACAGGGATTTAAAACATCGAGCTCAGGGTGACCTGTCCATCAGTTGACGCCCCACATACAAGGATAAAAGTGAAACAAGAGGTCAAGCCATGTTCAAGAAACATAAGCAATTCAGACAGCCTGCTGTGGCGACTGTGAGTTTTAAATATGCACAAACACAAGACAGCAGAGGAACTGCAGAAGTCAGTTCGTTGCCTGTGTTGTTAATCCTGCCGCAGTGACAGAGCAACACAAGTGTCTCTATGACATCACACATTTTCTCCCTAAATCCAATGAAATTAGTGAAAACACATCACTGCCGTCCATTAGCCCACGATAATCAATTGATAGGCTGCTACTCAAATATGTTTGCTCCAATACTTATCTAGTACATATTGCGCTATACTCTCTATATGAACAGATGGTCATGACATAATGAATATGTACCGCTATTATGACAAGATCCCACATAACTGTGTTTTAACAATTATTCGTGTGACTTGGAGTGCTGCAAGCTCCACTTTGCGCAATGAGTGCGAATGTCCATGAATGCACGATAAATAATATATAGACATCAAACTGACGCAGAGAAACGAGGGCAGCTGTCACATGCGCTAATGCTCTTGTTAAGTTTAATAGTGTGAAGACGTGACCACATTGTCATGCAAATCTCTTGCAGTTCTAAGATAAAACAGGGAACACTAGATATGGTATCAGCTTAGTTTAGGAGGATTTATACCCTTTAAAAATTAAGAAAGGATGGAATACACTAATAATACACTTAAACACTTTCAGGCTGCCATTCGTTGGTAGACCTGGGAAAATGCTGCTTCTATTTATATAGGTTTGGTACTGGCAGCGTTGTAACTTGGTACATAGGTGGGATAAATACACTTGCAGGATTCAGGACAACAGCAGGATTCAATGTAGCAGAGCTCTAATACAGCAAAAATGTAGTAGCACACCTCGTGTCATGTGATAAACCCTTCTGTTTAGCTTCAAGGTTATAGTGAGGATGAGTGATCAGAAGTGTGTTTGTATTCAGCAATCCTGGGAGACGTGTTGCATCTATCTGTGAAAAAGGGAGACAGGCTTCAAATTGCCTCACTGCTGAGGATGACACAGCGCACAATCACTCCTTCCAGCTACAGTCAAAGTTTGCGTGAGTGTGTGTGCATGTGTGGGTTGAGGGGATGCAGGTGTGTAATGTCACAAGGTTGAATGTTGTTCTTGACTCTTTGCGGCCTTGACAGCAAACGGGCAGTGCGGGTGCGTTTACGTCTCTCCAGACCCAAAGTAGGTGTAAGTTTTGAAAGTAGTAAACGAAGTGCAGCCAGACACACAGAAACCTGCTACAGTAAGTAAATGCACGAAAACAATTAAAAGGGATTTTTCATGTCGTTTAACTAAATGAAAGTGATATATTATATGACTAATTTGTAAAAGAAATGTATTTAGAGCAGCCTAAAGCCAGCTGGTTAATTTTCATCAAAATAAGTAGAGACACATTTCCTCATTATGTTCATAATCACTGAAGTGCTAGCTTACAATGACAAATGTACAAATAAAGTTTCTCTGCGGAGCTTTATATCCTCTAACTCATTTGTTTTCATTTCACCATCTCTGCTCACATTACATCATTTCTCAGCCACAACAGGCAGCTGTTTTCAGCAGAAAGGCTCTGATGAACCAGCCCTGTGGTAGGAAAATACAGGTTTCTGAAAGTCAATGCTTTACTACGGGTACAAAAAATCCCATGTAGTCTAAAGTAAAGAACATGGACAAATTATGAATACCAGTAACTAGCATATAGGACCTGAGTAAGTCTGAAGTCACAACATGTTCACATCAACCATGTACACAGCACGTTTAACGCCATATACCTTTTCCCTTCGATATCGATATTACTTTCATGAGTAATCACATATAAGTTTTTACTATTTCTTTTCCATATTTGACAGTAGATGTAAAGATGTTACATTTTTAAAAAGATTATCATAAATTATCAAACCTATCATTGATTGTTGCCTAAACTGAACACTTATGGAACTCACAATGAAAACAACAGTGTTGTCGCCCCAGTTCTGCACGTTATATCGACCATCATCCAGCTACGACTTGCACATGAAGCTAAAACATTGCGTCTATGCATTATTTGGTTGGTAGGAACGTTCCACTAAAACTTTTTTGGCTTAACAAATTATCAGAAGTCTGTAATGTGATTTCCAGCTGACACGGTTGTCACATGCTTAATTGTTGACTGCTTTGCACTTTGAGTTCTGATATGGCTACAGTTTTCTAACTTTTCTGTTATATCTCAAGCTGTGGGAGTGACTTAACGTTATTATTCAAAATCTTGACACCATGCACAGGCAGGATTAAGCCAAAGCAAAGCCACGGTGTGATTTCCCAGTCTCCAACTTGAGCTTAGTTTAATCTGCATCACACAAAAGGCTACAGTATTCCTTCCTGAAATCCTTTGCCTAAATGAGAACGTGTGTGCCAGTGAAAGTGCACACATTACCACTTATGTGGACAGAAAATATTACTTGGAATGATGTAATGTTTTCTGTCTGGCTTGATGCAGCCTTTGTACAGTCATGGTGTGGGAAACGCACATTGTGCGCAGCCTCCATGTGAAACTCTTATATGTGCCAGTGTTTTTTGGGGGGGTAAATAATTTAATACCATTTGGATATTGTTGACTGCCTTTGCAGCAGAGACATATTAACATATTAAAGGTCGACGAGCTCCTTGAGAAAGAATTATACAATTACAAACCTAATAATAAGAGTGTTTTGAACACAGAAAGACCTCGATTTTGTTTAAACACCATAACAATCTGTCCTGATTCGTGTGGGTGGGAATGGCTAATTACAAGAGCATAAAGAAGTTTTGTTTTTTTAATTTATTTGGTCCAGTTTAGAGGGAAAAACAATGTTTTTCTTATGTTTAATGGCCAAAATTAAGAGTATATGCTCTACGGTCAACATGCAGTATTTGCTTTCAGTAACAGTGCAGGAGGTTGGAATGTTGGTTTGGTGTGTAACATGTTTGACTTTTATGTAGTAGACTAAAGTTTACATGCCGTTCTTATACATGATAACTTTATAAAAATATATACTTGGAAATATTTCAAAATGATCCAAATACAAACCCAGTGGAACTAGCTCTATGCTAGTTTTGGAAGTCCAAATCGTTTTTGGAAGGTAGACACATCTACAGTTAAGCTCATTCACTTTGAACTTCTTAAAATCTTAAAATAATTTTTTCAACAATATATAAAATCAGATACAAAAACAGGTGGAAATAAATGGCTTTTTAAAGGTGCCTTAACCTTACCATTTGTTTTCTAACGGTAATAATTACAGAAAGAGAATGTAAATATTCACTATCAACTGGATGCAACCTTTGTATAGCAGCTTTGACTGGCACAGTAGCAGCAGTCTATGATCCCTCCCAGCACTACAACAAGATAACCTACCTAAACAAAGGGAAACTTAATAATATCTACATGTGATCTAGCAGAATTAAATCTCCCTGATAACAGCCTTATTAGTTAGCCTCTCTTTACGTCATGCATTGTGCGGTGGACCAAAAACTGTTCCTGGATCACATTAAAAAGCACTCAGCTGTCAAAAACAGGGTGACCGTGATCATTTGCCAGAAGTGTATGTACGAAACAAGACAACAATCATTTGTGGCATTAGTCCATGAATCGATACACTCTAATTTTCGAAAGAGTGTCATGAAACAGAATGGACAGCCACAATGAGCTGCTAGAAAAGCTGCAGGCAAGAGGCTGCACACCTCCAACTGGTTTCACTGTCTTCAGCTGTTGTGTGGAAAAAAAAACTGTACTGTGTGCATGCAAATCATCTGCAAACCTGATCATGTTTGAAATTATTTTATGACCGACTTCTGCGCTTAAACAATGTACTGTATGCTTATTTGGTTGCATTGACACAAATGCTTTCCTTCTTTTGTATTTTTGCCCAAACAGCAGATGAGGAGAGCAGGATGTCAGAACAGAAACAGCACAAACAATCTCCTACAGACCAAACGCTTCTGAAACGCTCCAAGTGTAATTTGAAATCGTGCAAAGAACGGAACGAACCTCGTCTGAGACGTGACAACACAGACATGCACCCAGTGTGCTCTCGGGGGTAAGTGTTTGCTGTCACCATAAGTGTCACCACATTCACCAGGACTAAATGATTCTAACTTAAGCAAAACTTTGCTGCAGAATAGGTGATTTGATGTCTAAATTTCACAAAGAATAGAGGCTCCATTTTTCTTCTTATCACTAATAGACCATAAACAAAACAGTTGCAGCTTGGCGTCAGTAATGAATTTTTCATCTCTAGTATCTCGTTGAATAAATTAGAGTCCAGTCGAGTATTTATTTCAGCAAGCATTCTTAATTGTTACGTTTTAAAAAGATGCTGCAGAGATCAGTCCTGGTCAGAAGTGTTAATTATCTCTATTCACACTCGGACCCTGATGCTGCATGCATGAAATCAGGGGAAGCCATGCATGCCAAAAGGTCAAAATAATCTTGTGTTTAGGTGATGAGATGCAGTGCTAGCAACACACGTGATAACATGCAATGCCATGTCCATATGGTGCCGGGGGCCAAGGCTGTGACACAAGCACGCACCCGGGGTCAGGTCTCGGTTTGAGTGAATGTAATTGGCGGCAAGAGCCAGAAGGCAGGCAACCCATAGTGTTAATCTGCAGAGGGCTTAGATCTGCTCTCTGGCTCCCTATTAAGCTCACTGTCTGTCCACTGTTTTGCAGTAAAATGAATATCAAGGCCCAAACAATTGTATACTAGTAAAGCAAGTTAATAATAGTTCTATCAATTTAACACTGGCTTTAAAGCAAACAAATCTTGCTGCAGGCATTTTAAGGTAGGAGTGGATCTTTCCCCGGATAATGCAACTAACACTTTTTCTGCATGCTTGTGTTTGTTTACCACAATGTTGTCCAGCAACACATTAGAGCATGATGAGCATTTGTTATCCCACTGTTCTCTGGAATATGTAAGTGAATTTATGCATTTGGTTTGGACCTGCTGGAGGGTAGCAGGTTTCCAAAAGGCAAAATCTGTTTTGAACACCAGTTTTCTTATGTTTACAAAGAAGTAATTAAAGCTGACTTCTGATTCAAGGGCAGTGGATATTACAATGAATACCCGTGAGCTCAGTCCTCATCCAAAAAAAGTATTTTTACATACACAAAACCACCCACAGACACAATCATCGAGAGCTGCCCCAGAAATGCAAGCGAAGAATGAAGAAATTCTCTTTGTAGTTCCAAAACAAAATATCCCTGAGCTTTGAATGTCACACTGCATTATTCCTGTTCTCTGTCTCCTACAGTATTGCTTCTACCTTTCACACAGAAGACGTCTCTCGATCACGGTTTGTCAATTGTCCTTGTCTGTTAGCTTTTATTTGGATCCAGCTGCAAACTGGTCGTGCAGGAAAAAGCAAAGCAAATGTTTGTTCAACACCAAGAAAACTGTTTTTCACATAAAAAATTAAAAAATAAAATGCACACACATTGGCCTGAACAAACAACTGTTCCTGGGATTGTCTCTGCTGTGGACACATGAGACATAATTAATCACCAGGGGACACAGACTCCTTAATTGCTGCATTCTGATAAATTGTCCCTGGTGAAAAACGTTAAGCATAACATGCAAATTTGTGTCAGAGGATCCATTCAGCGACGCAGCCCAGGCAGGGACTTATTGTAAAATGACACATGCAGGAAGATAACAAGACACTTGTCAGGGGCATACTGTAAAACGGTTATTTCTATTTTGGGGCTCGCAAGAAGTGGAAAGTATGAGATGTTTCAACTTGAATTTGATGAACGCTGAAAGACAGTTGAAGTATACCGAGGAAAGAGAGCTTTTTTGGTGCGATGTAGCGGAATGTTTATCATTTCATTTGATTTGTCCTTGGGGGTTGTTTTTGCTGCGTGAAACAAGCCGCTAAACAGAAGAGGGCACAAAGGAAGCGAACAGGATAAGAGGGATAAGAGGGTAGGAGACAGGGAGAGGAAAGCAGAGGAGCTATTTGAGCACAGTGACCCGATGGCAGGAAAGGTCACTGACTCAGCAGCACACAGGACCATCAATGGAGGCAGACTTTAATCACCTTCAGCCGCTTCATCGGCTCCTGTGTGAGATGGACCGAGAGAAGCATTACCAAGGTCATAAAATCTCTCTCTGTTTCGGACGTACAGAATGAGATGAGCGCACCTCCTCGGAGCTGAAATCACGCCATCTTTGCTCTTAATTTGAGCCGTCTTTCTCAAAAAATTTAAGAGGGTGATGATGAGACAATAGCTGAACAGATGGAGCACTAAGACACTTCATCAATGATAAGAAGGAACTGTACACATGGCTGGCTTGAGAGCGCCATTCTTCTGCATGAACCGAAGTTACAGGCTTGTTGCTATGGTAAATACAAAGAAACAACAGCTTGAAATACTGTATGGGATTTCTTCTCCCGGTCAGACAGCAAACACAACGGGTCTCATTTAAGAACATTTTTGAATTCTTATTTTATCCATGTCTGTTTTTTGCGAGTTTTTTTTCAATGAGGATTTTTTTTTGTACTCAAGTTATATTCAATCAAATGATTTTCATCCATCAGTCTGACTGATTTTTACCCATCAAAATGTTAACAAAAACTCCATTATCTTAACTGCTGATCCAGTTTAGGATCACAGAGGGGGCCTGCTACCTTTAGGTGAGAGGTGGGGTACGTTTTGGACAAGTTGACAGTCAATTGCTGGGCTAACACAGAGAGACAGACAACTATTCACACACAGTCACACCTACAGCCAATTAATTATCAGTTAAACTAACATGCATGCCTTGGGAATGTGGGAGGAAGCCAGAGTACTGGGAGAGAGCCCAAGTAGGTCCGGGGAGAACATACAGACTTCACACAGAATTCACCTTGAAGATCTCATGAATCCCTGCCTTTTTACTAAATAGTATAAGCAAAGATTTCCAAGGAGAGAATTTCCATTCTAGCCACTTTCATTGTGGACCTCAAACTTGTACAAGGGCAAAAGATCAGCTTGTGTTTCTAACTGGTCCCACATGCTGAGGATCATCGCTGGTGATAAGAGCTGGGTCCAAACTACGGGTTGTCATATATCATGCCATCTACGATGACGCCCATATAAATTTTTATGTTAAAAATATATGATGCCATGTGTTCAGTTCCGCAGCATGCACAAGAGCAGCCAAAAAAAACCAAACCAAACTTGAGCTACCTCAACAAACCCCAACAAAATATGAAGCTGCTAAATACAATCTTCACTCGCTGTTTAGCAGATTTGCTTCCACGAGACTTCATTCTGTTACTCAAACTGAGCAATCATCAATTTGACACACCGGAGAAGCTCACAAAAGTGCAAGGGGACAGAATGGGACCTCTTCTGAGCAATCTAAAAATAGCAGCTGTGTTCAAAACAGTCCAGATGTGAATAAGAAAACATCCTGGAGTAAACATAAGCCAAATGTAAATCAGGTATACAGTGGGGCAAAAAAGTATTTAGTCAGCCACCGATTGTGCAAGTTCCCCCACTTAAAATGATGACAGAGGTCAGTAATTTGCACCAGAGGTACACTTCAACTGTGAGAGACAGAATGTGAAAAAAAAATCCATGAATCCACATGGTAGGATTTGTAAAGAATTTATTCGTAAATTAGGGTGGAAAATAAGTATTTGGTCACCTCAAACAAGGAAAATCTCTGGCTCTCACAGACCTGTAACGTCTTCTGTAAGAAGCTTTTCTGTCCCCCACTCGTTACCTGTATGAATGGCACCTGTTTGAACTCATCATCTGTATAAAAGACACCTGTCCACAGCCTCAAACAGTCAGACTCCAAACTCCGCCATGGCCAAGACCAAAGAGCTTTCGAAGGACACCAGGAAAAGTATTGTAGACCTGCACCAGACTGGGAAGAGTGAATCTACAATAGGCAAGCAGCTTGGTGTGAAAAAATCAACTGTGGGAGCAATCATCAGAAAATGGAAGACATACAAGACCACTGATAATCTCCCTCGATCTGGGGCTCCACGCAAGATCTCATCCCGTGGGGTCAAAATGATCATGAGAACGGTGAGCAAAGATCCCAGAACCACACGGGGGGACCTGGTGAATGACCTGCAGAGAGCTGGGACCAAAGTAACAAAGGTCACCATCAGTAACACACTACAACGGCAGGGAATCAAATCCCGCAGTGCCAGACGTGTTCCGCTGCTGAAGCCAGTGCATGTCCAGGCCCGTCTGAAGTTTGCCAGAGAGCACATGGATGATACAGCAGAGGATTGGGAGAATGTCATGTGGTCAGATGAAACCAAAGTAGAACTTTTTGGTATAAACTCAACTCGTCGTGTTTGGAGGAAGAAGAATACTGAGTTGCATCCCAAGAACACCATACCTACTGTGAAGCATGGGGGTGGAAACATCATGCTATGGGGCTGTTTTTCTGCCAAGGGGACAGGACGACTGATCCGTGTTAAGGACAGAATGAATGGGGCCATGTATCGTGAGATTTTGAGCCAAAACCTCCTTCCATCAGTGAGAACTTTGAAGATGAAACGAGGCTGGGTCTTCCAATATGACAATGATCCAAAACACACCGCCCGGGCAACAAAGGAGTGGCTCCGTAAGAAGCATTTGAAAGTCCTGGAGTGGCCTAGCCAGTCTCCAGACCTCAACCCCATAGAAAATCTGTGGCGGGAGTTGAAAGTCCGTGTTGCTCGGCGACAGCCCCAAAACATCACTGCTCTCGAGAAGATCTGCATGGAGGAATGGGCCAAAATACCAGCTACTGTGTGTGCAAACCTGGTAAAGACCTATAGTAAACGTTTGACCTCTGTTATTGCCAACAAAGGTTATGTTACAAAGTATTGAGTTGTATTTTTGTTATTGACCAAATACTTATTTTCCACCCTGATTTACGAATAAATTCTTTACAAATCCTACCATGTGGATTCATGGATTTTTTTTTCACATTCTGTCTCTCACAGTTGAAGTGTACCTCTGGTGCAAATTACTGACCTCTGTCATCATTTTAGGTGGGGGAACTTGCACAATCGGTGGCTGACTAAATACTTTTTTGCCCCACTGTAGCTGTCTGGTGGAGTGATTTAACTTTATGACTGCACTTGGTATAGGTTGCCATGTTGAAATGGATCAAGTAAACAAAATTTTTAAAAAGTCTCTCAGTAACTTCACTTTGATGAGGTTACAGCGAACAGATAAGTAACTTTTCACTAAGATTGTCTTGTTTATATAGTTTAAAACAGTCTAAATGTAGTCCATTTCTGTATCTAAACTCCAAATTCATCCATTTCTAGAATTCAGGTCCAGTGAGTGCATTTTCCCTTTACAGGTTTGCCTTTACTGACATTACAAATGTGGAACAAATAGCATCAATAGGCTACCTCAAACAGTAGTTTTAATAACAACAGACATATTAAATTCAGCAAACTATATTGCTGTCAGTTATAGTACTACATCAGTCAATATAACAGTGCGACATAAAGGCTGGTGAAACTGCTATACTGTATTTAACTTGTTGTTTCTGTCACCTGACCTTACTCCCACCACATACAGCTGATAATCTAGAGTGAGATGAGAGAGGAGGAAATCCAGCCAAATGAATAACAAAGGAGACAGAATAAGAAAACGTTGTTTTGCTTGTGCATTGAAATGCTTTTTAGGCCAATGCTATATGATATTTCTGTCTCTTCTGATGATACAGGTAATGCAGCACGGCCAGTCATACTTCAGGAAACCTTATGAACTGTAAGCAAAAGAGACTGGAGAGAATTATCGGCTCCATTTGCTTCCAGGCTCCCACTGTTTTATGTAGCTCTACAGTGAGGTGAAGCTCCCTGTCCACAACTTCATTTTTGATTTACTCCCACCTCTCTTACTCCCAGACACTTTCAGCAACAGCAGACAACTATTTTCAGGTTAAAAGATTATTTAACATTATTTCTTCTGCAATAGAAAACTGATGATTAGCGACTAGCTGGCTGAACATTTAGCAGGTTAATTGCTCGATGTTTAAGCTGCTAGAGACCAAAACAGAGATAAAAAAAAAATGTTGCTTTGTGTCTGTTAAATGCAGTTAGGCCCAGCTTTTATTGTTTGTACTGGACTGTTTTGGTTTGGTGTATTGGTCTTTACCTTTATTAACTAAGGAAGTACTCATTAGTATCTCTACATCTACTGTTCGGGGCTTTATTGTGAAAGCTGACCTGAATGACCAGATACTTTTTTGTTCCACTACATTTATCAGATTACCGTATTAAAACACAAGCCATGCTGGCAAACAATACAGCTCAGAATAAATAAACGCCATTAATATTTGTATCTTGTCACACTGTCTCGAGTACAAGTCTGTGATCACGGGTGAACGGCTTCCTTCTGGATAGTTGGTTGGCTGGAGAGTGGAGAGAGCAGAAAGGAAAATGTTCCTACAGGAAACTGCTCGCACCACGATTTGTGGATTGTTTTTTTTTAAATTGTGTTTTTTTAAGAAAATACAAACATTTCTATAGCACATATCTCTGATACAGGTTGAAAAATATAGATGGGAAAAACCACTGCAGGTGACAGAAAAAATATCTGTTTGATTTTGGAGTGAACAACCCCTTTAAGGTGATATTTACCCATTTATGCATCAAACCAATGACTATTTTATGTTATTCTTTAAAAAAAAAGCCATTTGGGTTTTTTTTTGACATTTTTACCTTGAAATATATTTTAATTGCAGTACTTTTAGTTATAGGGATGTATATTTCTACACTCCAGCCTGCTCCTTTAACTTGAGTAACAGATTTCAGCACTTCCTCCACCAGTGAATAAATGTAGTGGAGTAAAAAGTACAATGTTTCGTACTGAAATGTGGGTGAGTAGAAATGTTACATAACTTAAAATGGAAGCACTCATGTAGCATACAAGTTGAACTCAAGATTACACGCTACTCCGTGCACTTAAATACATTCTTTCACTAGGAGATACTACAAATATTCATCTTTGAGATTGTTTCAGATTTAAGAAAAAATAATAATGCCTGGATAGTTTGCATGACAGCTCTCTAAATATTCACATAATGGGTTCAGTGTGATGGATTCTGCAACTCTGGCTCAGTTTCTGGATTCGTCCGGGTCCTGGTGTGAAAATACTTCTAATGCTCTGCGTCCTGTTGACGTCACACTGATGTGTGTGATACTGTATGCTATCTTTTCTAATCACTCCCTGCAGTAGCCCTGACTAAGCCGGTTTTTAAAACACCCACCATCCTGGACCGGAGCCAGCTGGGTTTCCTTCAAACTCCGTGGTACAGTATCATCATGGCTGTTGGCTCCCTGGCAGCAGATATGACATTGACACCGCAGTTAGAGGCTACAGTCCACCACCAACAGAGCTGTTTGACACTGGATACCCAGAGATGTTTTGTTTGTACTGCTCAACACTGAGTGTGTATGCTTTTAGTTTTCTGCTTAGAGCAAACAATCCAGTGCACATTTAAAAGTCAGCAAACAGTAAAGTGTGTATTTACCATCCAGCCTATATAGTGATGTGTAAACCTTCCAGCCTGCACAGCACTAGATTGAAGCCACTGTGAAGCCACAGGCATCCTTCAGTGTGCCATCCACAGATTTGTGGTTCCATTGAGCTGCGGATGAATTATTAATCAGTCTTTCACTAACAAAATGGGCTTTTAATTGTAGAGACCACTGTTCGACAATGACAGCTGAAACACGAGCCTTGATACAAACTGGCTATCGATCATCCCCCACGGACTCATCTGCAGCTTTACAGTAGAAGAGAGCTTGTTTCTGTCCACACAAAAAATTTAGCAGGCAGCTCCTGCTCCCTCCAGAGGACAGGGCCCCTTAGAAATATGTCTTTCACACACTCGATAATAAAAACTGCAATATTTTAGGACCGAGAATGATGAAACTCGAGGATAGCCTGAGTTTTTGCTGCTAGTTTGGGGTTTTATTTCCACTCATTAAAGATCAAGAGAAAAAAAGAAAAAGCAATGCCACCATATATATATATATATATATATATATATATATATATATATATATATATATATATATATATATATATATATGTATATATATATATATATATATATATATATATATATATATATATATATATATATATATATATATATATATGGTTCTGATTAATTCAAAATCTGAGTTAAAAGCTAACAGAGATTCACCTAATTGTTCTCAAAAGACATGCTTTTCCCTATCCAAACTCTGAATTCAGTGGCTGTTTCTCCCTGCAGGAATGATGAAAGCAAAGATTTGATAACTTTGACAAACACAGATCATGCGCATAAGACTAAAAAGGGGAAAGAAAGATTTCAGGCACCACTATCTTACAGGATAAACCGACTTTGGCTTTGGCAGGCTGAAGCCAGGTAGTCCAGGCATCCTGAGGTGAATAACTGTTACATTCACAATAAATCAAGCTGCTGGCATAATACCTACATTGATTTATGTCAAGTTACTTACAGGGCTCTTTGCGCTAAAAACACACTCGTATTTCGACAGGTGAAAATCGACCTAATCCAAACACCCAAATCAATCGTCAATTTCAACTCAAGAAGACTGGAATTGTCGATGCAACAATGCAGCCTGATGAGCTCCCATTTGAGCTGTCAGGTTTTTTGTTGTTTGTTGTTTCTTTTTTTCTTCACTGAAACCCGCAACGCCCGATGTAAATCCTGAACGTGTCAACAAGCTTACCTTTTTCATTTCACTGTAATCAGCGGCAGAAGGGTGTCGGTCACACAGGAATAGTTATCCAGCTCTTACATGCCGTAATATCACAGTCACCCGGCTGCTTATCTGTCGAGAAGGTAAACAAGGCGAGCCTATAACATCGCTAAAAATAAAATTGTCTTTCTTTATCTCTTAGTTGGAGCCTATGGCACCATTTCTTTGCGGTCATTGCGTGTCGGTCCTTGTCCACAGCAGCTACAGCGGTGTCTCTCTGACAGCAGCTCGCCGGTTTACTCAGGGATCCATCGCGGCAGGGAAAACGCAGTTTGGAGGCTGCCGGTGATGCTGCAGCAGCAGCGTTTGGTCCGTCGAGACGCGGGATGAGAGAGGTGGGGGTGGGGGCATCCGAGGGCCCACGACAAACCACCCAGCTCCGTAAATGAACTCATCGGACCCGAAATCACGGTTTCATGAGCAAACGGTGGTTGATGAATCATTATGCGCAGAGAGAGGCCACGTGAGTGCGTGCGTGCGTTTGGATGTCTATTCTTTCCGTTTGTGAGGAGTGATGCTCCTTGATGATTCAAGGAGAGAGAAGAGGGAGTTTAAAGGAAAAATTCATTCAAAAAGCAGACCGCAGGCCCGAGCTTTGACTGACATCGAGTTGGTGATTTTATCGGATGACGCTTTTTAAAGTTGGTCAGAAACAGCAGATACGATCGTTCCGATCACTGATTAATCAGCCGATTATTTTCATTTTCCATTCTGATTTGGTAAAAGCAAAGGACAAATATCCACGTAATTTGTTAACATCACAAGACAGAAAACAATTGTTTTCAGCCATTAAAAAGAGAAAACGGGGGAAAATCTTTATTTTTGGGATGCTGGACCTAGAGTTCTTCCTAGAAAAGTGACTGAAAGAATAAACGGATTATCAATTAGTCTCAGTTGATCAACTGATTGATTTACAGTTGCTACATCCAAGTTAGATGGATGAGCTCAGAGTCTGCTGGGGACCTCAACAAAAATCACAGTGGGCCCCTCCAACCAGCCTCCCATCGCAGTTATAATATTACTGGGTCATGTCACCGACGGCAGAGCTGGGCACATAGGCTGCTCTGCCGTCTAAGTTAATTGATGTTAAACTTCAGCATACACAAAAGAAGTCGAGTTAAGCCACAGTAAGATACTTTAGTCAAGTCTCTCCCACATTTAGGATCAGATGTGCAGCGTTTGGTTATTTGGTGTTAATCATTATTATCTACGCCACTCACCTCTGTCTCACTTTTTTTTATCCTCTTCCTGTTTATTTTCTTTCTTTTCTCACTTCCAGGATGACTCTTCTTCATTTTTATTGGAGTGGCTAACTCAGTGTAAATGAGAGTTTAAAGACACAGGTACACATCTACAACACGATAAAAGCTGCATCAGCAAACCATTTTCTCAGCTGTAATTGCATTTGGAGATTAGTTAAAAAATACCTGTACAGTACATGTGCTGTAGAACTGTTTATATAAACAAATACAAAGATTCTTAAAGGACTCAGCTCACTTGCACAAACACGCGCACATGCAGGCCTATAATCAATATTTGAATCATATCTAATTTTTCTATTTCTTGAGAGACTGGTCTCTCTCGGGAACTCTGATATTAAATTATTACTCCACTGTGAAGCTCTTTATAGCATCTTTCAGCCTATTGTTTGTACTCTCTGGCCTTAATCATGCTGTTTTGGTTCAGTCACACTGTTATTTCCAGCTTCCAGTATCTGATTTCACCAAAGAAAGACATTAACTCACATAGTCTGTGCCTTTCTGCATTAGCATAGTTTCAGTTCACACTGGAAACTACCAGTTTCTCTGGCTATTCTGATAATGCTTACATAAATGTCAGACACTTCTAGCTGTATGAATGCAAAATCCATCTACCATGTTGCCACTCTGCTTTCTGTCTGAGCCATGGTGTTGCCCTCTTTGTTTTGATTCACAAACACGGGCTTATCTTGGGAAATCTCTTATTGTCATTCACTGCACTGGATTATTTTTTAATCCAGATGTTTAGAAAGGTCTTTGGAGACTTTGAAGACACCCTCAGAACAGCTGTAAATTGATTCAAACATGTTAAATAGCTATCCCCAGTCTCAATATATGAAACTGAGTCCTCACGAGTTCAGAGAGTTCAGAGACAGAAAGTCCGGATGTATTATAATGTTGCTCTAAAATTGTGTTCACAGATTGTTATCCAGCAAGCCCACTGTTGTTAACTAAAATCGTTACTGTAATAAACCTTTTTTTTTTTAATATGTAGACTGTATATAATCATGGTGATTTAAGTGGTGAATAACTCTTTGTTTATGATCCTAAATTAAGTGAATTATAATTATATGAAGGTCAGGTTTTAAATATTAATGTCTCCAATTTCACATATAAAATACGCATGATTATAGCGAAATTCTGGGGAGTCTCTGAATCACTACCAGATTTTTGCCTGTGAGATGACCCACCGCTACAGTTTGACTGACAGATATTAATCTTCATATGTACAGAATGTAACACAAAAAGAGCTCATGAAGGTTTCCCGAAGTGAATAATTTCGACACAGATGTTTGTATGCCCAAATGCAAACATTATTAGACACACAGAAGCACGCACATACACAAATACACATAGGTCTGTGCCACAAGCAACTGAAAGAATACGACTAATCTCCAGTTTGAAATCAAACTGACAATGAAAGACAATCTTTCCTCTCCAGAGTAATGCCCAGTAGCAAAAGCATTAAGGATGGCTGATTGGATAAAACCATGACTAATAACTCTGCTCCTGATCCAAGGATGGATATCCAAAGGGGGCACAGAGGCGGCCAGTGGTTGTGTTGTAAACTGAATGCTTTTTTTTGTGTGTACTTCTTCTTTGTAAGGTATCTGGCAGTAATCCCTGACTTATTGCTTTTTTACAAGTTGGCTAGTTAGTTCCCAGTTCAACCATAATGGACTGTAAATTTACCTGCTCGATTATATTTCAGATATTAGTGGAAACATCTGTTTTTTCTTTGAACACCCTACAAGGCCTGACAGGATTTGGATCAGTGGCATGTGTACCATCCTACCTATGGACTAAAGCCAATTAAATGGCCACTTGGCTGTGTGTTTGTCATGTCACTGTGGTTTAATAGGTGAATGTATGACTATGTGAAAACAAAGACAATGTGAGGAGAGAATGAGCATCTCCACCCACCACTGTCCTAAACCAACCATCTCCACAGTCACCAGAGTGATACATCCACATTGCATTGCCTTATTATCTCTATAGAAAAGAAGGTATGATGAGCAACTTTTTACAGTTGATTTTGATGCCAAATAAAATTGCATTTGTTAAAAATAATAAAAATAATATTCAAATAATAATATTTTTTTGTTGTATCTATCAAATTCTAGTTATTATAGTTTTACACCAATGACCTGTCAAAAAAGTTAGTCCTACTGCACAACATGCCCCGATGTAGAGGGATAATGAGCACAAGGATGGGGTAAATTGAGCCCTCTAGGGGTTAAACAGTCATGGCATAATTTTGCATTTTGTTAATGCCTTTAAGTAATGAAAGTAATCAAAGGCAAAATACACCCTTTCAAAAATACCATATATCATGTAATACCATATGTTTGCATCCTGCTGTTCGATATGATATCTATATTTTCATGTATGTATAATTTCATAACTTTTATGTCATGGAATCTTAAAATGTTCTCCTATGTCTATTATATACACTTCATTGGGGAATTATTACTGCATAGTGTCTGGATATTGCATAATGTACAGCATTATTTATTAAAATAATGCTGCAGCTGGATAGTGTGGTGGTAAAACTACACACCTCTGGAGCGGGAGTCGCAAGTTTGATTTCCACCCAGTATCCAGTAAGGGTCCTGGCCTGACCTATATATACTTTATATCTGTGTACGTGTATGCTGTTGTTTGTAAATCAATTTTCCCAAACATTTTTTAGTGCTGTAGCACTGGAATATGTTGTCGTGCATATCTGTGAATAAGTGTCGATCAAACAGTGACACTTCCTGCAATGCTGTTTTTTCTGTAAAGACAAAACTACTCATAAGGAAATAATAATGCAAGAAATTATTATTTTCCTATTTTTGTATGAATAATAAAACCAAGAGCAGCTATAATAAAGAGTGATGCAGACCTAGATTTTTTTTGCTATAGTAAAAAGAGAGACACATGTTAGACACTGTCCAGCAGCTTTATTGTGGTACATTATTTTCTTATTCAATAAAGGTTTTCCCGAAACACTTAAGAGATACAAAGACCATGTTTAATTTTTTTACAGTCTGTTACAATAAAGAATTTGTTTGAATAAGAAAGATAATGATGTTAAGCAAAGCATTACCATTCTTTTCTCTTTTTTCCTTCTTTTTTGACAATGGCAATTCAGAAAAATGAATAGCTTTCACAATCCATTTGCCATTCTTGATGTGCTTTTTTTGGTTGATTTGCTAGTGGAGAAATTTAAACAGAAACCAACCATGCAGTTTGTAACAAGATGAAGTTTGTGACTGGCTCTTTTCAGCATTTTAACCCATACAAAATCGTGACACACTGCTGGCAAAGCGAGTGAAACTTGGGATTGTTTTTGCTTTGTCTTGGCCTCCTTGTGTGTACTGAAGCCAGTGAGTAGAGTACGGTATACAGTGACTGTTTTGGAGGAGGGAGAAAGCTGTTCGTCCATCAGCTGCCAAGCTCTGCAGCGAGCTTGATCAGATCAGTCCGCTCCCTCATTCACAATCTGTTTTATGTAACAATCTCTGTATACAGTACTGCGTATAGGAATAACATATACCAAACTGTCTTTCAGAAAGCCTTGTCTCCAGGTGTGTTTGTGTCTTTCACAGCTGCTTAACATACAGGCATCCTGAAGTTGGTTAAATAATACACTTATAATGTGCTGCATTCAAAGACGATGGAAGATAAAAGAGGTTGGGACATTAAAAAGGACCTATTAAGCCTTCTTTTCTTTTTTTCTTAAATATAATATTTACTTTTGCAATAGAGGTACCGGCTAGATATAGTCGGGCTCACCTCTACACATGGCTTGGGCTCTGGAACCAGTCTCCTGGAGAGGGGCTGGACTCTGTCTCAGTCTGGAGTTGCCCCTGGTGAGAGGCGGCGGGCTGGGGTGGGTATCCTAATATCCCCTCGGCTTGCTGCCGGTACGTTGGGGTTTTTCCCGGTGGACGAGAGGGTTTGTTCCCTGCGCCTTAGGGTTGGGGAACGGGTCCTGACTGTCATCTGCGCTTATGCGCCGAGTGGCAGTTCAGAGTACCCAGCCTTCTTAGAGTCCCTGGGGGGGGGGGGGGGGTGCTGGAGGGTGCTCCACCTGGAGACTCTGTTGTCCTGCTGGGAGACTTCAATGCTCACGTGGGTAACGACAGCGAGACCTGGAGGGGCGTGATTGGGAGGAACGGCCTCCCTGATCTGAACCCGAGCGGTGCTCTGTTATTGGACTTCTGTGCTAATCACAGTTTGGCCATAACGAACACCCTGTTCGAACATAAGAGTGTCCATAAGTGCACGTGGCACCAGGACGCTCTAGGCCGTAGGTCGATGATCGATTTTGTAATCGTATCAGCAGACCTGCGACCATATGTTCTGGACACTCGGGTAAAGAGAGGGGCTGAGCTGTCAACTGATCACCACCTGGTGGTGAGTTGGATCAGGTGGCGGGGGAAGACGCTGGACAGACCTGGTGCACCTAAACGCGTAGTGAGGGTGTGCTGGGAACGTCTAGCAGAGGCCCCAGTCCGCGAGATCTTCAACGCACACCTCCGGCAGAGCTTCAACAGCATTCCGAGGGAGACTGGGGACATTGAGTGCGAATGGACCATGTTCAGCGTCTCCATTGCCGAAGCTGCTGCATTGAGCTGCGGCCGCAAGGTGGTTGGTGCCTGCCGTGGTGGTAATCCCCGAACCAAATGGTGGACACCAGAGGTGAAGGGAGCCACCAGGCTGAAGAAGGAGTCCTATCGGGCTTGGTTAGCCTGTGGGACCCCGGAGGCAGCCGACGGGTATCGACAGGCCAAGCGGAATGCGGCTCGGGCAGTGGCTGAAGCAAAAACTCGGGTGTGGGAGGAGTTCGGAGAGGCCATGGAAAAAGACTTTCGGACTGCCTCGAAGAGATTCTGGCAAACCGTCAGACGTCTCAGGAGGGGAAAGCGGTGCTCTACCTGCACTGTGTATAGTGCTGGCGGAGCGCTGCTGACGTCGACTGAGAAAATTGTCAGGCGGTGGAAGGAATACTTCGAGGACCTCCTTAATCCCACTGACACGTCTTCCGAGGAGGAAGCAGAGTCTGGGGATGAGGGGAATGACCCGCCAATTTCCGGGGGCGAGGTCACTGAGGCAGTTAAACAACTCCTTGGTGGCAGAGCCCCTGGTGTTGATGAGGTCCGCCCCGAGTTCCTGAAGGCTCTGGACGTTGTAGGGCTGTCCTGGTTGACACGCCTCTGCAATGTTGCGTGGAGATCAGGGGCAGTACCTGTGGACTGGCAGACCGGGGTGGTGGTCCCCATCTTTAAGAAAGGGGACCGGAGGGTGTGTTCCAACTACAGGGGGATCACACTCCTCAGCCTCCCTGGGAAAGTCTATGCCAGTGTCACGGCGGGGTGCGCCGATGTGTGCGGAAACAGGACCCAAAAGCAGATGATGACGAGGAATAGTAATGATTAACAGAAAAGTGAACCTTTATTGCGATGACGGCAGGAAATGAACCAAGAGACCAAAGCAAACAGGCAAAACACTAAGAAACAAAACACTGAACTGGCAAAACACTAAGAAACAAAACACTAAAGGTACTAAGACCAAAAACTATAACTATGACCGAGGTGGAAAATAAACAGGCTAAGACTATGACTATGACTGTAACTCTGGTGAGAATAAACAGACGAACTGACAATGGCATGAAGAAAACAAAAGGCTTAAATACAGACATGAGGTGATCAGGGGAAGTGGCGACACATGGGGGAAAACAGCTGACAGACATAAACCTAATGACAGGACCAGGAGAGGAAAGCTAAATACAATGAACAAAGAACACATGACATTGTCAGAATAAAACAGGAAATGACAACACAACTTAACAGACCTAATACGTGATGAAATAAATAGAAAACCCCAAAACATAGAAAACCCAGGAACAATAACTGCCTAAACTAAAGGCAAAATAGGAAATAACACAAACTAATAACATATGAAAAAATACAAAGAAAACTCAGAGTGCTGGGTCGGAGACCCAGCCTGTGACAGAGCCCCCCCCTTAAGGGCGGATTCCAGACGCCCTAAAACCTCGAAAAACAAAACCAAAAACAACCCACCAAGGGCGGGCGGTGGGGGTCCAGGACGGAGGGCCAGAAACAAGGCCAAAAAAAAACAAAAACAAAACGTCCATCAAAATCACAGGAGCGCAGGGAACAGTTCATGACTCCTCAGGGGGCCGACCCGGAGGGTGACGGTCCAGAAAGTCATAGTTCATGTGATCAGGGGGCCGTCCGTGCGGACGGCAACGGCGGCGACACGGAAACGGTTCAGGGGGCCGACCTCGACGGCGGTGACGTGGAAACAGTTCAGGGGGCCGGCCGTGCGGAAGGCGACGGGGCGGGAACCGTTCAGGGGGCCGGCCGTGCGGAAGGCGGCGGCGGCGCCCAAGTGTCAGGCGTACCGGCCGAGGCTTGGAGGGCACAGGACCAGGTGACGCTGAAGCAGAGGCTGAGGCCGGACCAGGCGTAGCAGAAGCACAGGCTGAGGCCGGACCAGGCGTAGCAGAAGCACAGGCTGAGGCCGGACCAGGCGTAGCAGAAGCACAGGCAGAGGCCGGACCAGGCGTAGCAGAAGCACAGGCAGAGGCCGGACCCGGCGTAGCAGAAGCACAGGCAGAGGCCGGACCAGGCGTAGCAGAAGCACAGGCAGAGGCCGGACCCGGCGTAGCAGAAGCACAGGCAGAGGCCGGACCCGACGAGGCTGAAGACTCTGACGAGGCCGGACCAGACGAGGCTGAAGACTCTGACGAGGCCGGACCAGACGAGGCTGAAGACTCTGACGAAGCCGGGCCAGACGAGGACGAAGACTCTGAGGCTGGGCCAGACGAGGACGAAGACTCTGAGGCTGGGCCAGACGAGGACGAGGACGAAGACTCTGAGGCTGAAGCCGGAGCCGGACCAGGTGGAGCAGGAGCAGCTGATGCAGAGGCCGGACCGGGCGAGGATGAAGGCCCTGAGGCTGCAGCTGACGAAGCACAGGCTGGAGCTGCGGCTGACGAAGCACAGGCTGGAGCTGCGGCTGACGAAGCACAGGCTGGAGCTGGACCGGGCGAAGCACAGGCTGGAGCTGGACCGGGCGAAGCACAGACCGGAGCTGGTACTGGCATAGCAGAGGCAGAACCAGGTGACAGTGAGGCAGCCACAGGTGGTGAAGCAGAAGGTGGCCAGACGGGCTCCTCAGGCCCTCCAGCTGACGAAGCATGAGGCTGAACGGGCTCCTCGGGCCCGCCAGCTGACGTGGCGTGAGGCTGGACGGGCTCCTCGGGCCCGCCAGCTGACGTGGCGTGAGGCTGGACGGGCTCCTCGGGCCCGCCAGCTGACGTGGCGTGAGGCCGGACGGGCTCCTCGGGCCCCCCAGCTGACGTGGCTTGAGGCCGGAAGGGCTCCTCGGGCCCCCCAGCAGACGTGGCTTGAGGCCGGAAGGGCTCCTCGGGCCCCCCAGCAGACGTGGCATGAGGCCGGAAGGGCTCCTCGGGCCCCCCAGCAGACGTGGCGTGAGGCCGGAAGGGCTCCTCGGGCCCCCCAGCAGACGTGGCGTGAGGCCGGACGGGCTCCTCGGGCCCGCCAGCTGACGTGGCGTGAGGCTGGACGGGCTCCTCGGGCCCGCCAGCTGACGTGGCGTGAGGCTGGACGGGCTCCTCGGGCCCCCCAGCTGACGTGGCTTGAGGCCGGAAGGGCTCCTCGGGCCCCCCAGCAGACGTGGCGTGAGGCCGGAAGGGCTCCTCGGGCCCCCCAGCAGACGTGGCGTGAGGCCGGAAGGGCTCCTCGGGCCCCCCAGCAGACGTGGCGTGAGGCCGGACGGGCTCCTCGGGCCCGCCAGCTGACGTGGCGTGAGGCTGGACGGGCTCCTCGGGCCCGCCAGCTGACGTGGCGTGAGGCTGGACGGGCTCCTCGGGCCCCCCAGCAGACGTGGCTTGAGGCCGGAAGGGCTCCTCGGGCCCCCCAGCAGACGTGGCATGAGGCTGGATGGGCTCCCCGGGCCCTCCAGCTGACGAGGCATGAGGCTGGATGGGCTCCCCGGGCCCTCCAGCTGACGAGGCATGAGGCTGGTGTGGTTCTCCTGAACCTTCAGCAGACGAAGCATGAAGCTGGCTGGATTCTCCTGAACCTCCAGCAGACGAAGCATGAAGCTGGCTGGATTCCCCTGAACCTCCAGCAAACGAAGCCTGAAGCTGGCTGGATTCTTCTGAACCTCCAGCAGACGAAGCATGAAGCTGGCTGGGTTCTCCTGAACCTCCAGCAGACGAAACATGAGGCCGGACGGGCTCCCCGGGCCCTCCGGCTGACACTGAAATTGGCTGCACCAGCTGTACCTCCGTCTCCGGCTCCAAACCGGCCTGGATAGCAGTCCCACAGCAGCTTAGCTGAGCCTGATGGCTAGCTTTTCCAGGGCAAACAGTCTCTGTATAGCCGGGCTCATTAACCGGAAAAGTAGTGTCAATTTCAACAACTTCCTGAGAGAAAACATGAGGAGCCAAAATGTAATCACTCACTTGCGTTTGTGATACGGAGCGTCGGTGGCGCGCACGCCGCTTTTTCTTAGGAGTGGAAGACGGCGGAGCGATGGGTGGAAGTCCCTGGTAACTCCGAGGTCCCCCGAGAGCCAGTCGAGTTCCCCAGAAAGAGTGCTCGTGCTCCGGAATGAGCCACGGCTTCCACCGGAGCTCCTCCTCCAAGAGAGCGCAGAATATAGACTGGCGCTCGTCGTCGTCCAAGTCTATGGTGTGCGGCGCTTCCTCGCGCTGAACTGTGACAGGAGTATGGCGAGACTGTGATGAGGGCGTGGAAACTGGTGAGCTGAGAGGTGGTGACGCTGCGGCGAATCTCAGCGAACCGACACGAACACACTCAGGTTCCGGAGGCAGCAATGGAGATGACTGATTGTGGGGTTGTTGTGACTGGTGGGTGCTGGAAGCCATTTCCTGACTCGACAGTCCCTGGGCCTGCAGCATCTCCTTTATCCTCGTAAAGGCATCAACTATGGCAGGTGAGTCCGGGAGCTGGAGAAGGCGGGGATCCCTCTCCATAATAGCTTCAGCAGCGTTAATCATTACCAGCTTGCTCTTCAAATCGGGCGCTGTAAAGAAGCGGTCGAGGATCGCTTGGATCCGAGCAGTCTCCTCCAGACACTCGGTGAGAGCAGAATCCGCTGGGTCCATGACTGGTCAGTTCGTTCTGTCACGGCGGGGTGCGCCGATGTGTGCGGAAACAGGACCCAAAAGCAGATGATGACGAGGAATAGTAATGATTAACAGAAAAGTGAACCTTTATTGCGATGACGGCAGGAAATGAACCAAGAGACCAAAGCAAACAGGCAAAACACTAAGAAACAAAACACTGAACTGGCAAAACACTAAGAAACAAAACACTAAAGGTACTAAGACCAAAAACTATAACTATGACCGAGGTGGAAAATAAACAGGCTAAGACTATGACTATGACTGTAACTCTGGTGAGAATAAACAGACGAACTGACAATGGCATGAAGAAAACAAAAGGCTTAAATACAGACATGAGGTGATCAGGGGAAGTGGCGACACATGGGGGAAAACAGCTGACAGACATAAACCTAATGACAGGACCAGGAGAGGAAAGCTAAATACAATGAACAAAGAACACATGACATTGTCAGAATAAAACAGGAAATGACAACACAACTTAACAGACCTAATACGTGATGAAATAAATAGAAAACCCCAAAACATAGAAAACCCAGGAACAATAACTGCCTAAACTAAAGGCAAAATAGGAAATAACACAAACTAATAACATATGAAAAAATACAAAGAAAACTCAGAGTGCTGGGTCGGAGACCCAGCCTGTGACAGCCAGGGTGCTGGAAAGGAGAGTTCATCCGTTAGTCGAACCTCGGATACAGGAGGAACAATGCGGTTTTCGTCCTGGTCGCGGAACACTGGACCAGCTCTTTATCCTCTCCAGGATACTTGAGGGTGCATGGGAGTTTGCCCAACCAGTCTACATGTGTTTTGTGGACTTGGAGAAGGCATTCGACCGTGTCCCTCGGGGTGTCCTGTGGGAGGTGTTGCGGGAATATGGGGTGTCTGGCCCATTGCTACGGGCCATTCGATCCCTATACAACCGTTGCAAGAGCTTGGTTCGCATTGCCGGCAATAAGTCGGACTCGTTCCTGGTGGGTGATGGGCTCCGCCAGGGCTGCCCTTTGTCTCCGGTTCTGTTCATAATTTTTATGGACAGGATTTCTAGGCGCAGCCAAGTGGCGGAGGGCTTTCGCTTTGGTGGCCTCAGAATCTCATCTCTGATTTTTGCAGATGATGTGGTTCTGTTGGCTTCATCGGGTGAGGGCCTCCAGCTCGCACTGGAACGGTTCGCAGCCGAGTGCGAAGCAGCGGGAATGAGGATCAGCACCTCCAAATCTGAGGCCATGGTTCTCAGCCGGAAAAGGGTGGAGTGCCCACTCCGGGTCGGGGATGAGTTCCTGCCCCAAGTGGAGGAGTTCAAGTATCTCGGGGTCTTGTTCGCGAGTGATGGGAGAAGGGAGCCGGAGATCGACAGACGGATTGGGGCTGCAGCTGCAGTAATGCGGACGCTGCACCAGTCCGTCGTGGTGAAGAGGGAGCTGAGTGTAAAAGCGAAGCTCTCAATTTACCGGTCGATCTACGTCCCTACCCTCACCTATGGCCACGAGCTGTGGGTAGTGACCAAAAGAACGAGATCGCGGATACAAGCGGCAGAAATGAGCTTCCTCCGAAGGGTGGCTGGCCTCTCCCTTAGAGATAGGGTGAGAAGTTCGGCCATCCGGGAGGGGCTCAGAGTAGAGCAGCTGCTGCTCCACATCGAAAGGAGCCAGCTGAGGTGGTTCGGGCATCTGACAAGGATGCCCCCTGGGCGCCTCCTGGGTGAGGTGTTCCAGGCATGTCCCACCGGGAGGAGGCCCCGGGGCAGACCCAGGACACGCTGGAGAGATTATATCTCTCGGCTGGCCTGGGAACGCCTTGGTATTCCCCCGGATAAGCTGGAGGAGGTGGCTGGGGAGAGGGAGGTCTGGGCCTCTTTGCTTAGGCTGCTGCCCCCGCGACCCGGCCCCGGACAAAGCGGATGAAGATGGATGGATGGACTTTTGCAATAGTAAATGTTTATAAACAGAATATATAAACAAGTCAATTGTGAGGCTTTCCTCAATGTCCAGTTTCAGACACCTTTTTCTACATCTAGATCTGTGCAGTGTCACTAAGATATCCATGGCATGGTCATAATGGATTGCATTTATATAGCGCTTTTCTAGACACTCAAAGCACTTTACAATTCCACTATTCATTCACTCTCACATTCACAAACCACTGTTGTAGGGTTTCCCAAGGTCACAACGACCAGGACAGACAGGGGATCAAATCGGCAACCTTCCGGTTACAAGATGAACTTCCCAACCCCCTGAACCACGGTCGCCCCACGGTCATGTCAAGCCCACAGCCCTGGCTGTGAGCACAGATGCTCCACTTACTTACTTTTCAAAGCTTCTGTTTGCTAGCAGCAACCAGGCTCTCTGCACTGAATTATTTTTATTTACTTACAATTCAGTTTTATTTATATAGCACCAAATCACAACAACAGTCGCCTCAAGGTGCTTTGAGAACAAACCAACAATCAAATGACCCCCTATGAGCAAGCACTTTGGCCACAGTGGGAAGGAAAAACTCCCTTTTAACAGGAAGAAACCTCCAGCAGAACCAGGCTCAGGGAGAGGCGGGGCCATCTGCTGCAACCCGTTGGGGTGAGAGAAGGAAGACAGGATAGAAGACATGCTGTGGAAGAGAGACAGGGATTAAAAACAAGTATGATTCAATGCAGAGAGGTCTATTAACACATAGTGAGTGAAAAAGGTGACTGAAAAGGACAAACCCAATGCATCATGGTACTCCACCAGCAGCCTATGTCTATTGCAGCATAACTAAGGGAGGATTCAGGGTCACCTGGTCCAGCCCTAACTATATGCTTTAGCAAAAAGGAAAGTTTTAAGCCTAATCTTAAAACTAGAGATAGTGTCTGTCTCCCGAATCCAAACTGGAAGCTGGTTCCACAGAAGAGGGGCCTGAAAACTGAAGGCTCTCCCTCCCATTCTACTTTCAAATACTCTAGGAACAACAAGTAAGCCTGCAGTGTGAGAGCGAAGTGCTCTAATAGGGTGATATGGTACTACAAGGTCATTAAGATAAGATGGGGCCTGATTATTTAAGACCTTGAATGTGAGGAGCAGGATTTTGAATTCAATTCTGGATTTAACAGGAAGCCAATGAAGGGAAGCCAAAACAGGAGAAATATGCTCTCTCTTTCTAGTCCCTGCCAGTACTTGTGCTGCAGCATTTTGGATTAACTGAAGGCTTTTCATGGAGTTTTAGGACTTCCTGATAATAATAAATTAAAGTAGTCCAGCATAGAAGTAATAAATGCATGAACTAGTTTTTCAGCGTCACTCTGAGACAGGATATTTCTAATTTTAGAGATGTTGCGCAAATGGAAGAACGCAGTCTTACATATTTGTTTAATATGTGCACTGAAGGACATGTCCTGGTCAAAAATGACTCCAAGGTTCCTCACAGTGTTACTGGAGGCCAAGGTGATGTCATCCAGAGTCAGAATCTGCTTAGATACCATATTTCTAAGATTTTCAGGGCCGAATACAATAACCTCAGTTTTATCTGAATTAAGAAGCAGAAAGTTAGCGGCCATCCAGGTCTTTATGTCTTTAAGACATTCCTGCAGTTTAACTCATTGGTGTGTGTTATCTGGCTTCATAGATAGATAGAGCTGGGTGTCATCAGCATAGCAGTGAAAATGTACACTATGTCTTCTGATGATACTGCCTAAGGGAAGCATGTATAATGTAAACAGAATTGGTTTATTAATTATTAATTATTATTATTAATCGCTGGAACTCTTCCACAGCATGTCTTTTGTTCTGTCTTCCTCTCCTCACCCCGACCGGTCGCGGTAGACGACTGCCCCTCCCTGAAGGTGGTTCTGCTGGAGTCCTCCTGTTAAAAGGGAGTTTTTCCTTGTCACCAAAGTGCTTGCTCATAGGGGGGTCGTCTGATTGTTGCCATTTTCTCCTGTTGTATTGTTATAGGGTCTACCTTACAATATAAAGGGCCTTGAGTTGTTGTCATTTGGCACTGTATGAATTGAATTGAATTGAATTGAATTGAATTGAATTGAATTGAATTGAATTGAATTGAATTGAATTGAATTGAATTGAATTGAATCATGCAAAGCTTTTATAGTGGAGTCCACAGGTCTGAATCCCATTACTAATAAAACAAAGGTAGCTGATGTCCATGCGTAAGATCTATGTTTTTAGCAGCCATCAGAGTTTTATATTAACTGGGACATCATAGACAACTGTACTCTTAATGCTCAAAAAGATACAAATGAACTGGAGAAGCATAAAGAAGTAAAATACAATATCTTTAACTGATCTGCACATTTTGTTTATTTAATTTTAAATGCATTTAAAGTAGAACAACAAACATTTCACCACATAAAAATTTGTTTGTCATTCTTTTCTTTTTTTCTTTGTTGTACTCACCTAAAAGCCATAGTCTGTCTTAAGTTTCAATAGTACAGTATGCGTTTCCCTGAATGTACAGAGTCCACAGATCATGCCCAGTGGCATGCATAGCTGGGCTCTTCCTGTGGAGGACTAGCATTAAAATGCAGACTGCTCCTCATGCTCGTGCCCCCAAGATATCACGCCAATTATTTGTCTCAGCAGGGGCAACCTATTTGCGGAAGATTGTCTTGAAATAAAAGTGGGAAGTCACAGCTGTTCTACATCCTTTCTGTTTCCTGACTGGACAGTTTACATGGTCACATGTCACCTCTTGCTGTGACCCTGCAGGGCCATCTAACTTTGGCTGTGGAAAGGTAGTGACGTTGCAGTCACCATACAAGCTCAGGCTTTTGGATCCGTTCACACCCCTGCAGAGAGAATTCAGCCCCACTGTGCAACCCCGCATCTCCAGTTTAGTGAGTTGACAGATCTGTACAACGTGCCTACGGCTCTGTCAAAAAATGAATGCCTTGATCACACAGTCACACCGTGTGCGTCAGATGTCACAAATCAAAAATGGAAAGACAGGTGTCCTCGCTTTATCAGTTAAATCATGGTATCATATTCAAAAGACGCCAGGTTTGTCTCCGCTGTTTTTGTTTTCCTTCTCTTTTCAAGACCTTTAATTTTTATAACAACAACATTCACTTGCTAATTAGGTGACTAATTGGATACTCGCCTCTCTGGCTTCGAGTGTGTCATCAGGTTTCACACTGTAATCCAGATAATTTGCTTTAATATGTGCAGACAATTTACAGCTGAAGAGAATAAATTGGATTTAGTCTCCCTTTTTATCGCTGTAAACGATCACTTTCCACCGTAAAAGATTGCACTGGCATTCCATATTTGCAGTTGCTAAAAGTCGAAGGCGTACTACTGACATATGCCACACCACTAAAACACACGCCATTTTAAAAAAGATTAATCCAGGTATGAATATCAGAGAAAGGTAATCTAACATTCAGATCATTAAACACAAAGGCAAAGATAGTCTGGATCGCTCGCAGGCAGTGGGATGTCAGGGGCCACTGACGAGAGGATGCCGGGTGGGCGAGTGGCATTTCATCATACAATTCATGTACAATAATCAATGAACACTCACCAGTGGAGGGAAGAGGGACAAGAGAGTGAGAGTGCCAGTGGGCATGTCAGATAAAAGCACTGAAGGAGACACACTGTGTACAATGGGAGGATGCACTGAATTTGATGGGGGTACCACAGAGAAAAGTGAGAGAAGTATAAAAGAGCACAAACTGTGGGAAAGATGCAGAGATTAAAGTAAGCAGATGATTATGTAAGCAATTGTTCGACGGGGGAGACACACATGAAAGGCCAGGGAGACCATGTGCTGATTGGAAAGGCTGAAGAGCTCGCACCTCCTCTCCTCTGTATAATCCGGCTCTCAGTGATTGTGCTTCAGATCAAAGAGACAGGCATTTTTACACTAATTAAACACATTTTTGTCCTCACACAAAAACAGTTGTTTTATGTCTTTCACTTAATGGGTTTTTAAGTTACCCTTTACCTTCCCTTTAGGAAAAGCCAAACAGTGTTAATGTGTTCTGCAGGGGTTATTGCCTACATCAGATGTTTAACTCGCAGCCAGCGTGTCGTAATCTCTGGATAGGAGTAAATCTGGTCAGCCATGGTTCTAATTTAAAAACACCACCAGCCTTGTAAGCCTGCCACCATTCAGACAGCACTACAGATGGCTTCTTAAAGCGAGAGCAAACATCTACTGCCTGGATTCATTTTTGAAATTAAAAAAAAACAGGAAACGTTGAGACAAACTGTTTTTTAGAGTAGCAGAGCTCCACTGCATCGAGCGTGGGGGCAATCTATCGACAGCAGAGCGATTTTGAACCTAATAAACTGAGCCAGACATGATTCATGACTCATGCACGTAAACACAAAGGTGTAAGCCACACTGTGTGGGACATCAGAGAATTGGATTTATTAAAGATTTACAAATGAGGAGAATAGAAAGTTGGTTACAGACAATAGCGAGCTATTCTGTCCATTGACTAATTGTATTGTGGGTGCTCTGATGTGCACCAGATTAATGAACATGTGGTGAGTGAGTTCAGGCAGAATACTCTGTCAACCAGACCATGAACACATGGTTATAGGGTTATACTGTTCCATTGTATCTATCTCTTTTGCTTTCCGGCCATATATAGCACTCTGCTTTAATAAGAATCACAACTGCGAGGATTTAACTGTACAGCAGTGCCTTTGATTGTATTCTTTTTAATTCAAAACAAACACTAATCGGAAGGTTGCCGGTTCGAGCCCCGGCTTGGACAGTCTCGGTCGTTGTGTCCTTGGGCAAGACACTTCACCCGTTGCCTACTGGTGGTGGTCAGAGGGCCCGGTGGCGCCAGTGTCCGGCAGCCTCGCCTCTGTCAGTGCGCCCCAGGGTGGCTGTGGCTACAATGTAGCTTGCCATCACCAGTGTGTGAATGTGTGTGTGAATGGGTGGATGACTGGATATGTAAAGCGCTTTGGGGTCCTTAGGGACTAGTAAAGCGCTATATAAATACAGGCCATTTACCATTTACCATTTACTAGCAGACAATTAAGATGCTTGTTTATCCCATCAATCATCTCAACCAAATAACAGACTTGCAGAAAACAAGGCAATCCATCGTGAAGCAGAAAGTCATCAATCATATTCTGCGTATAGAAAAAAATATATATGAATGACTGGGGTTCATTATTTTCAGGTCAAGAGGTCAGGCTTTCAAGTCTTCACATTTCATGACGTTTTGGTTTTTATTTGTTCTGCTTATGTATGCATGACAACAGAAAAAGAAAATATGCGGTGTAGCAGCCAAATCCACTGTGACAGGTTTTCAAACATCATCAGAGGTAAAAGGATAGATATGTATAAACACCAGACTGATACGCCGAAGAATACATATATATTCCCAGATTGTTAAAGACACTTAATGATCTGTCACAGCAAATACAAATCACACTATTTATTAGCAGTCTTCTCTTCATAATAAGAAATTTATAGAAATACTGCAGCTGGAGTCAAGTAGTGAGACATTCACTGCAGTAATATAAATTATTAGTTGATATGTTTATAATTCAGCAACTAAAACATGCAGTTTCTAGCTCCTCTTTTAAATTTAGAGTGCTGACTCATTTCGCAAAGGAATTTTGCTCATTTTATATCTCTAACTGGGCAAAATGCCTTTTTCACATGGCTAATTTTAGTGCTTCTCGTTTTTAGGTGGTACAGTCACGACACCTCGGTCAACTCATCGAGCTATGAATGAGTATTTTTTGAGCAATGGCAGAATGGATGCAGGACTTTGAAGAGAACGGCCACCAGCTACGTTCACAGTGTTATTGTGCCATCTGTTGGATTTACAGACAACTGCGAAGAGTCTTTCAAAACCTCCCGTGGGTCTGTCTCCATAAGTCACTATTTAGAATACACACATTACAGTTAGTTTGCACTGGCCAGGTGTTGACAACATCTGCCTCAACTGAGCCAATAAAGACAAATGAAGGCCAGCAGACACAATACAGAAAATATTTATGTGAATGAGAGGGAGACAGGTGCAGGTTAGATAGTAGGTCGATGAGTTTAAATATCTGGGGTCTTCTGTCCAAAACAATGCACAGTGCACAAGAGAGGTGCAGAAGAGAGCGGGTGGAGCCGGTGAAGACAAGATTCAGGGATGATAGCAGCAAGAGTTTACAGGATGGTACTGTATCGCTGGAAATGGTGGTGCTGACAAAAAGACATTTAAATCAGCTGTGTTGGTTCAAGGACACATCTAAAACCTGCAGGGACACCGGCCCTCGAGGCCTGGAGTTGCCCACCCCTGGGTTAGACATCACCTTTTCCTCTGGTTTGGTTTTTTTTTTTTCATCAGATTTGATGAAAATGAGCTGCGATGTAAACATGCCACAGTAACCTCTTCTGTAAAGGAAATATTTGCCATTTATATCACTGCGCAGATCAATAAAGATAAAAAACCATGTAATTATGTGATGTGGCCTTCAAACTCACAATTTCTCAGTCCAGCTGAATCCCTGCTGGAGATTTTGGATCTCCCATAGCTCTCTGCCTTGATCATCAAAATCCCAAACACTAAAATATTTTGTGGAAGAATGTTGTTCACACCTTCAGAAGACAGACTTTGAGAACCAGTCCTACAGCATTCTGACGAAGTTTCAACAAGTACAGTAGTGGTCAAATTCCTTACTAAGAATGACAACCAGGGATTGCAAATAAGTATGTGGTTAAATTACCTGGTTAATTTGGTTTCATTTGACAGTTGGTGTGACAGAGGAGGATGTTAGGGATAGGGATAAGGTTGCAGGAGATGATCCACTGTGGCGATCTCACTAAAGGGAGAGACGAAGCAAAGAGGAAGGAGAAAATGAATCCTATATTGTTGTCATTATTACATTTAGTAGGACTAGTAGTATTTCAACCTCTGTGACAAGGGAAATTACCAAATATGGGATAAATAAATTACCAGTAATTACCATATTAGCAAAGATATTACCAGTATATTCTACTACTACAGTTTTTAGTTTTTATTTATGTTTTTTTTTTCAGTATTATTTTTGCTTTTGGTTATTAATTTATAGATATTTTGGCAGAAACAATATGAACTTATTTGTGAATGAGAAATGTACACATTGTGAATGTATACAAATAAATAAATAAATGGTATTTGTTGCGTTTGGGAAAATATGTAGTATAAAAGAATTTTTTGCTTTTTTCGTTTTATTTAGTTATATTTTTGTTTTGTACTGTACGGAGTGAATAGGGCTTCGGAGCGTGATGTCACGGGGGTGGGCGTGGAAAGGATTTTGGCCCGATTCACCATTTTGGGGGTCTAAGCTAGGAGCGATAGCATAGCCATGGTTCGTACTTGCTGTGTGCTCGGCTGCAATGTTCGATCTTACGACCGGCACGGGAATAAGGTTGGATTGTCTTTTTATGCTTTCCCAACCTGGAAGCGACATGAGGCAGCTCGTGTATCGATGTTACCAAACGAAGGCGTCTAGCCTGGATAGCAGCTGTGAGATGAGCTGACGTGCAGTTCTCTTCCATCTCCAAATATCTGTTGGTGCTCCAGACATTTTCATTCCGGTAAGTTCTAAATATGTTCATATCTCTCTTTATAGCCTATTAGTTTCATTTTCGATGCGCTCTGAGCTCATAGCAAATTAGAACAAACATCCTACTGAGTGATTTTGCAGAACTACCGTCTATTTATAGAGTTGCTAATTATTTGGCATTATTGCAGCAAACCAGCCGATGAAATGGATGAAACATCATGACTGGTTTCCAGCGCTACACGAGGGACCTGCTTCAAACAAACCACCATGCCAATCAGATTACTTCTTCCATGTGAGGGTGAAGAGGTGACCCTTCTGGATAAGATGGTGAAGGTTTGCTGCGTTTGGTGAACAGTGTGATAATAAAACCAGAGAAGAATGAAACCTGCTCCTGTTAAATGTTCTTAAGTCTTGTGCTGTTATTTTTTCAAAAGATACAGTAAATAAAGTAATGTTAGTAGTGGGTGATATCATGTAAACACTCATGATTTGGTGTAAACATTTTGTCATTTGTAAACTGTAAATGACATGGATTCTACACTGTTACCGATGTGATGTTCTATAAAGTGGTTTTAATTAAAAAAAAAAAAAAAAAAAAGGCAAAATAATTTAGTTTCTTTATTCAACTTTTGAACAGTGGGACTCAGTCAGTACATATTCAGTAAATGCAAATTATTTACACAGCAGTGCACTACAGGCATACATCTAGACCCCTAGATAAAACATGATGGCATTATAGCAGTGACAACTCCTCCACAGTAGCAGGTGGGGTTTTTCTTTTTTGAGGACAGCTCCTTTTACCTGTCACTACAGATGGTCTGTGAATGTTTTGATCAAGAGCCTTTTTTTGGGCAGCTGAAGAGAAGTCGTCTATCTTATGGCCAACCTCTGGGTGTATCTTGGTATTATTACCAGGCAAAACCCAGTATGCAGGTTCATCTGTAACAGTCCTTGTGCCACGGATCAACACTGTTCCGTCTACTTTAGACAGAAGAGCAGCGACGTGGGTGCAGGTCTCTGCGACTCCGGCCATACAGGTGCAGCGGGCGGCTTCAACCTTCCCTGTGATGCTCACAGTGACCCATCGCTGCAATGCTGGTTCATTCAGTCTTAGAGTGCAGCACCTGAAACACACACAGACAAAGTTCATTTAAAGACAAGAACTATGAGCCAAGGCCGACACAAATGTGTTTAATCTACTTTATCATAAATGTAACAAAGTGTCAAGAAAGTTAGCACATACATGTGATTTTTCATTTCTTTATGTGTCCATCTATAGAACGCTGCATGTTATAGTCTAAATCTGTCTGTTCTGTCAGAAACCTGCCTGCAGAAAATGAACCTAAAGTATGTAATGCAAGGATGTCATCACTTTAGAGATGGAGAAAGCATAAAGTGACAATTATGAATCACTTAATATGTTAAGGAGATTCTGCAGGTCATTAATCAAAGTATAAAACTAAAATAAAATGTATTTTTAGTGACACAAGATACAAATATGGAAGCAAGATGTATAATTAGAATTATTTATAATAAACATTAATAAATCATTGCAATTTCTTTAACCATAGAGAATAACTAAATCCTTCAGGACAGTGTCTCATCAATGCACTGAACTCACTATGTTATCCACCTAACAGTCTCCACATGTTCTCACTGTAATTTCCCCTCATGAATGAATTTATGCTGCAGTAATCTGAATGTTTGCAGGGAAATCAAACGCATTTCACTCGCTGTACTCGAGCTGACTTACCTTTGATTGAATGACGACTTGTACGCGCTGACTCCACAGATAAGGTATGAAATATATCAGGCTACGTCAATAGCGGTTGGTCTTCAGGGTTTCTACTCCACGGCCGTATTTCATACGGGTCCACATTTCCAATGCACGCTATTTTCTGCAAGTACCGCCGCTTCGCCTCTGGACGCAATCGGTCTCTATACAGTCCATTCTCTTTTAAGCTGCTTTTAAGCATCTTGTAATCGTCGTTCCAACACAGTGTGTTTGATTTGATTCGTAGACCCCGAAAATGCCGCCGCGCTCCCACAATGCATTGCGGCGTGACGTCAACTCCGAAGCCCTATATCACGTCAATGGGCGGGGCTGACCTAGTTGAGGGGGCGGGGCATTAAAGGGGTCAGAGTTGAACGCGTTTTGTCTTTTGTGCGAAGCAGAGGAGGAGAGTGGAGTCCGATCGAAAAGCGGCGTCGCTTCCCTCTTCCCCAGATCCTTTTAAAACTCCCTCCCGAACCTCTCCCCTTCTACCCTTGCCACCCTACCCACCCCCTGAACACACTTCCAGGGACGGTTCCGGTAAGTCTTCCAGCTTTGTGTATATGTGTGTTTTTCCCCTAGGAGTGAAGGACAGGGATAACTCGGTGCGGTTCGTAGGCCGCGGGATCCGACTAGTTGCTGAATGCTAACGCTAGCGTGCTGGATGGAAAATCACTGATTTGTATTTTTAGCTTGATGGTGGAGCAGGAGTTAGCTTCGAAATGCTATATATTTTTTAAGATAGAATGGTTAAATCTGTTAGCACTCAATCTGTACATGTAGCTAAAAGCGAGTGTTTTGAGTGGAAAAATGTTTTGGTGCAGCTAACTTCCTCTTACCCTCGTTTGCGTGACTAGCTGGGATGCTCATTTCAAACAGGATTTGATGCCATAACGTCACGCTGTTAGCTTTCTCTTGCTAGCTTGGTTGTGAAGTTTATTTAAAGCTACGGTGATTTTTTTAAATGATTGTTTTGAGCAGCTTGTGTTGACTACAAGAGTTAAAGAGATGTCGCCACCGCTGTAGAATGCCAGAAAATAGACACGACCGCCGAGAGACAGTGGGTCATTGTGCACAGTGAATGAGTGGACTCGGGCCAGTCTAATGTCAATTACCGAACTGAAACGTCTTTCTTTCGACGTGGCTGGAAAACGGCGTTAAAGTCTACAAGATGTGCACTGCCCGCATCACTTCACTGATTTGCATTGACAGCAGATGGCCTCACACTTTCCACCAACTACGCTTGTCTCTGACTGTTAATTTTTCCACTCTGTTGCAGACGTTCAGCCAGTGACCAAAGACTCACTTTGTTGGCCAGTGTTGAGAGCGCGTGCGAGTGTGTGTTGGATTCAGCTGCTGCAATGGACTCCAGTTTGGTTGAAGGAGGACTTAATGTCACCTTAACCATCAGGCTTCTCATGCATGGGAAGGTGAGTGTGACTGCATGCAACTATGGATAGACTGAAAAGATATCAAAAGCTGTTATCAAACCCCTTATTGATTGCAGATCAGTTTTTGGTGTGTTGGGTGAAAAAGTAGGTCAGCACAGGTTTTTGGGATTATTGTAACTATTTATATGGCTGTAAAGGCTTGCATGTGATTCAGGTGTGCAAAAACCCCAACATTCCAGCACTGATATAAGGTTTAGATTCTATAAGGATCTTAAAGTCTGCATTTATTCCTTAAAATTAATCTAGCTGTAGTAAAAAAAAAAAGAAAACCGCAAAGTATTGTTTTAACACAAACTTTTGTTGTCATCTTCTGTAGGAGGTTGGAAGCATTATTGGCAAGGTAAGCTGGTTTTACTGCCAGAACGATGCTAACTGTGGCATGTCCCTTGGTGTGTTTTGTAAATATTGTTTTGTATTCTTTATCTACAGAAAGGAGAGTCTGTTAAAAAGATGAGAGAGGAGGTAAGTCTGTCTTTTTCCAACAATCAGGAAAGAACATGTCAACATTTACTGTGACGCATGCATCATATGACAACAAAGCAACTGATTCAATTTTTTTTTTTTTTTTCCCTGTCTCTTTGCAGAGTGGTGCACGTATCAACATCTCAGAGGGGAACTGCCCAGAGAGGATCATAACTCTCGCGGGACCTACCACCTCTATCTTTAAAGCCTTTTCCATGATCATAGAGAAACTGGAGGAGGTTAGAATTGTTTGTTGTATCTTACGTTAAAGACGTAGCGGCTATACAAGTGCCACTTTCTAAAGCCTCCTGTTGTATCCGCTTCCCCTACAGGACATCAGCACTTCGATGACTAACAGTACAGCCACCAGCAAACCACCAGTCACCATGCGCCTCGTTGTACCCGCCAGCCAGTGCGGCTCACTCATTGGTAAAGGTGGCTGCAAGATCAAAGAAATCAGAGAGGTTTGTCTGCTGTATTTTAGTCTTGTATGAATTTCAGATCCTGTTGTGGGTTTT
Organism: Diplotaxodon limnothrissa; assembly: GCF_057381915.1. Taxonomy (NCBI): domain Eukaryota; kingdom Metazoa; phylum Chordata; class Actinopteri; order Cichliformes; family Cichlidae; genus Diplotaxodon; species Diplotaxodon limnothrissa. Next base: position 23,967,029 of record NC_140615.1, read on the forward strand.
GTTTGTTGTTGTTGTTTTCCCCTGATCGGTGTTGTAATTCTTGCTGTGACTTTGTAGTCTGCAGGAGCTCAGGTACAAGTAGCAGGGGACATGTTACCCAACTCAACAGAACGTGCCATCACCGTTGCAGGGACTCCACAGTCCATTATTGAGTGTGTCAAGCAGATCTGCATTGTCATGCTTGAGGTACAAACATTGTTTAATGTAATCCTGATTTTTATGATTTTGTAAATGGGCTCTGGACACTGATACTTTACGTAGTTATTGATAGTTAAAGGTGAATATTTCTGTTTTTCTAGTCTCCACCAAAAGGAGTGACCATCCCATACAGACCCAAACCCTCAGGGTCTCCTGTCATCTTTGCAGGTGGTCAGGTAAAGTAATAAAAGTACTTTTTTTTTTTTTTTTTTTTTCTTCTTTTTTTAAACACTTTTATTTTAACAGAGTTTAGTTATGGAAATGCTATTCTAGTAGCATGCCTGGCATTGCTCCTTGTAGCAAGAACAGAGGACTGATGGATATTGGAGTGCACCATGTCACACTGCCACACCCTCCTAAGTGCTATTCTCTCCTTGCAGGCTTACGCTGTCCAAGGGCAGCACGCCATTCCACAGCCTGATGTAAGTGAGGGGCCCTCTGTAAGTGATCCAATATATTTGCAACTTCGGTCCGGGGAAGCCATACCACCTTTTTATTTCATCCCTCTTGACTTTTTTTTTTTTTTTTCCCTGCTGCCCTTCCCACAGCCACCACTGCTTGAGATGCACATCCATTTAACAGTTCCAAAGATTATAGATTCAAATCCTAACATAAATATCTTAAAGCAAAATCATTGATCCCATTTTTCATTTCACAATTTCATGATTTCCACTCATTATCACAACCACCACTTACACAAGGGAAAGAACATTTCAGTCTTAAAGTTTATTTTCAGTGTTTCTTAACACATCCTTGTCTGTCTGTGCTCTACGTATCTTTCTTTTTTTGTTTCAACAGCTCACCAAACTTCACCAGCTGGCCATGCAGCAGAGCCCCTTCCCCATTGCACACAGCAACCAGGGCTTCCAGGGTAGGTGTACTTCCTGTGAGGAGGAATTTGATTGCTGTCTGTTTCTGTTAATCCATGCAATCAACTCACTCTTGTGTTCTTTCAGCTGGGATGGATGCCTCTGCACAAACTGGCTCTCATGAGCTGACCATTCCAAACGATGTAAGTCAAAATTAATGTGACTTTAATTTTTTTTTCTTAACAGAGAAACTTGCTGATTTTCTGAGTAGCTCATTTTGTTTGAATTGGCAACCTTTTATTTTTATTTATTTTATTGCAGTGAAAGTATTGACATAGTGTCACGTAATTCTTCTTCCCCAGCTCATTGGCTGTATCATCGGCCGTCAGGGCGCAAAGATCAATGAGATCCGTCAGATGTCAGGGGCTCAGATCAAGATTGCCAACCCTGTGGAGGGCTCAACTGACAGACAGGTCACCATTACTGGCTCCCACGCCAGTATCAGCCTGGCTGAGTACCTGATCAATGCCCGGTAAGAAAATAGCCACAGGCTAGAGCAAAATGGAAAGAAGATGGCGCTCTCTCGCTGTCTGTTTTTAAATTCTGACATTGTGCAGCTGGTCAGTTTTGAAACACATTAATGGAGATTGAGTTTTCCTACCATTTGTCCACTTGACCAACTAGTATCAATCAGAAGCAATGGATTCCTCACACAAGAGGAAAGACGAGGAGTGCTTCTCGTTTAATTAGGTTACCGAAGATTTATTAGAATTGGACTACTGGCAGTTTTTAACAGTCACTTCATTACTACAGCTCTCGTAATAATTTCATTACCCCCTCTTCCAGCTGTGACACTGTCCCACTAGAATCTAGGGCTGACAGAACGGGCCAAAAACACAGGATTTTACCATTCGAACAGCTGTTTGTCCATTATGTGCACAAACCCATGAGATATAAGTGTATGTAGTCTAAAATGTACAAACAAACAAAATCTGTAGCAGAGTTGGGTTGATCACTGCCATCACTACCACACAATTATTGATGGATTCGCTTTTGCCTGACCAACATTTTATTTGCAGCCAGTGTGGCTCCTGTTTATTATGTTTTCAAAGAACATTGTGACATAACGGTCCAATTATCCTGCTGTAATTGGTAAACTAAAATCATTTTTCGCACCCCCAATTCTCCAGCAGCAGTGTATTTGAATTCTGCAGCTAAGCAGGGTGATTTTTTTTTTTTTTTTTTTTTTTTTTTAAAGTAAGAAGTGGGGTCACACAGTTCATTATCAGGACATATAGCACATCAGTTTGCTGGAAGCAGGTGTTGATTTCCTGATAGATGGGCAGTTTGATAATCAAGTGTATTCTGTGGAAAAATCTCATCCTGCTTAACTCAAACTGCCAGTCAAAAGACCTTCTGTAAAACGATAGCAGAAATCGTCCATCTTCACTCACTCAGATTGTCCACAAGTCTGAGACTTTTTTTTAAATTAGTTTTCAGATACAGCAACATGTGTTACTGATAATCTAACTTGTTTGTTTTAAACAGTGTTGGATTTTTCTGTTTTCTGCTCAGGCTGTCATCTGAAGCTACTGGACTCGCAGCCAACTGACATGGAGATCTTCATCAGCACCTAACGTAACCCCTCCCCCTACTTTTTACCAAGAGGTCCCTTATTGAACTTAATGCAAAAACCAAGTACTATAAACTCACTGTTTTCTCCTCTGCTTTGGTTAGACACCTACTCAGTTGTAATTACACCATTATCATGATATTGGTATTTTATTTATTTATTATGTTTTTAAATTCCCTTTGCATATAGTTTTTAAGGACTCCTTCTGTTGTATTTTTCCCTCTTATTTTGCTGTATATCTGTATGATCTTCTTGATATACTGTAGGTAAAATTTTAGAAAAATCTGAAAAGGCATAAATAATGTTTTTCTTATGTCAGATTTTTCTTAGAAAATGTAAAAATGAAGAAAAAAAACACACAATAACATTATAGATGGACTGTTCTTTCCCTTCCTTTTAAATATCTATTTATTTTTATTTAATACACAGCTCCTCGAATGAGTAGAATTTGTTGGTATTTGCCATCTTCTGTTTGAGGCTGTACTTCCTGAATGAGGCATTGTGGGTTTAACGGGTCTCACTGGGTCTAAGTGATCTTCAGCTGAAGGTGTATGCAGGGAAAACCTTTTAGTCCGAAGGTAATTTACCCCTTGTCTAGTGCGGGTTCAGATGAGAATTTTTTAAGCTACATCATGTCTCACCTCTAATTTGCTGAGTAATTATTTTGTGTCATTCCTGTATTTCCATCCGTTTTATTTCTTGAACCAGAGGCCTGCACTACGAAGCGGGATTTGTGGTTAGCGTCATAACGCCAGGTAATCTTGGGATCTGAAGGTTACACAGTAGTTCAGTTCCTTAATGGGACACATTGCAGTGATAACTTGGACCACACACATGCATGAGGTAACAGATCAGCATATATAAAAGCATCAACTGGTCAATCGGTTTTGAGTAATTAACTGGTTTTAGAAGATACCTTTGGGTAGACTGGATCTTATGAGGTAAGGGGTGTTCTGAGACGGTCTAACCTCAGTAGCGTTTTCTGACGAGTACAGCGCACATACAGGTTTGAATTATGTTTTTCTGTTTGTGCTTTACATGCTTCCAAGGCTTGTTGATGCCACCAGGTTTGCAGCTTGAAACAAAAATGCTAAAATGTCTCATTTGCCATAAGATGACGTCTGAGGAACACATCAGTTTATTGGAATAAACATTTGTAATGATAGATCTACTCGTGCCTTAATGATAGGGCAGTGATATTAATGAGCCTATCTTACTCATTTACACAAAGCTTTTACCGGCTTTGGCTGCAGAAACTCACATATTTGTTTGGGGATTATAGTTAAGAATTTTGTGGCTCATTGCTATATTCAGAAAAAGCTTTGACTTACCACATTGATATCGTGGCATGATGTCTGTTATAGTCGGACAGTAAGAAGGCATCGTAGGTATGCTGAACCTGCTTCGTAGTGCAGACCCTGGGATTTTGAGCATTGTTGTGTATTGGATTCTGATAAGGGTGGGTGGGCTTTGGTTATGAGGAGTGGGCTTAAATAAGAGGAAAATATATTCTTTTCTCTTAAATTACTAAGACCATGGTGGTGATGATAATAACATTGAAATGTTTGTTTTAAATAGAGAAATATTTTTTTTAACTGCAGGGAGGGGGAATGCTGCAAGGGGCAAAACTACAAGACATATTGGTCTTTAAGTATATTATGCTGAGGTATTAAATTATGATTAATTAGAAGGAGAATTATAGAATTAACACTAGTTTCCTGCTATCTTTTTTGCCTGGGTCAGATTTTATTTTTTATTATTCTTTGCAGGATGAAGAAACTCACGTTTTTGTGCACGTTTTCGAAATATTGTAGATCTGGGTGCAATTAAATTGTTGAAGAAATGAAATGCAGAAATAAAAGATGTGAAATGCTTAAACAGTCCTTTTGTTCTTCTTTTTCCTTTTTGGTACCATCTCATGGGGATTGAGACTTTTTTTAAAATACAAGGCAATCAAAGGGAAAAGGGGTGGATCGGGGGGGGGGACTTCTGCCTGAAGTCTAGAACCCATGGGCATTACCAAATAATGTGTCATGCCTTGAGAGGCCTTTATTACAGCCACCTTCAGTTGACCCATGTTTGTGGGTGTTTTTACTTTTGAGTCATTGCACAAAGTATACCGTGCTGTGTTCTGAGCAAAGAGTGGAGCCCTGTATGCTACAGAATTCATCCTGCTACTTCTGTCAGCAGTCACATTATTAATAACCGCTGGTGACCCGGTTCCACTGGGAGCCATTCATGTCATTGCCATAACACTGTCTCCACCTGTTTCTCTTCCCATCATTCTGGTGCAAGTTGGTTTCATTTCAGACTTTTTTGTTTTGGGTTTTTTTTTGTTTGTTTTTTTTTTTTTTCCCATCCAAAAGTGTTTGCTCTTTTAGAAGTTTTCTGGCTAAATCTAATCTGGCCTTGCTGTTTTTGAGTATAACAAATGCTTTGCACCTTAATGCGATCTCTTGATTTTAGGCCTTAATAAATGCCCAATTTTCTTTCTTTCAAGACAATTTTTTTTTTTTTTTTTTTTCTTGACCAAATATTTGATTTGATTTGACGACTGCTAAAGTTTGTGCCCATTCTTCTTTTTTTTTAGTTTTGTTTTCTTTCAGCCCGTTGATGGTCTTCTTCCCATGCACTGAAATAAAAGACTGCATGAAAATACTGGTCAGTGCTTCCCCTCAGCCTCCCAAGTAGAAGCACCTATGGTATCTGTTTCAAAATGCTAGGTGACATCCTTCTTGAGTTATCACATTTGCAAAATTTCTTCACCTTGATGTTGAGGTCAATACTTTTGTTAAACCCCTCGAGTCTATACTACATTATGATATAAAATGCACTGTGGTGTACAGAGGCGAGCAAGCGAATTTGTCATAAATTAACACGGGCACACTTTGGACATGCTCAAAGAGATTGAAAAGTCATTTATTTCTTGTTGAGCAGTCTTTGATGCAACGACAGCACAAACTGTAGCTATAGCATGACCTGTCTTTTAAAACAAACATCACACCCAGCTTTGTTTTTTGTAACCAATACATTATTTATTGTTGCTCATAATATTTTGCTTTTGATATAATTCCTATGTTACAAGTACAATGTGCAATGCTGTATAAAAACAAAACATTTCTATTCAAACTCCAAAGGATACTTACTGTTCTACTAGTAACCATCACAGAGAAGTGCTCTATTCTTTATCTGGGTACTTCTGCAGTAATCTTAAAGGGTAAAAGGAACAGATGAGGTTTTTATGAAGCCTGCCAACATCCTGAACAACCGGAGGCCTTTTGGTTCATTACTGCATGGTACTCCACCGATTTCACAAATCAGTCTATTTAGGTTTCGTGGATGAGAGCTGCTGCTTTTCGGTTTTCTGCTGCATTTACACATCAAGCAACAAATCAAATTGCTTTCTCTTACAAGTCAAAGATTCACTGGAACCAAATGTCCTGGGTTCGAGTTAGGTGGGGGCTCTCTTTAAAGAGGCAAAAAAAAAAAGTCACATCTGTAAGGGTCACAAATATATTTACCAGTATTTGAAACAATAATATTAAATTTTTGATGTGATAAGTCCTATTTATTTTCCTTTATATCTATGCATAATATAATCTCTTGTGCACTTTGCCACCAAACCTCCATGGGGTATAGTACAGTATTGTGCAAACTATGCCTGATGAAAGAACGCTAAACAAAGATGAACTAGTTTGAAAGAAGCTACCGTGTGTAATGGATGATTTATTTATTTTTAAGTGCGCTGCTTTGTGAGCCAGCATGTTGGACCGCCTAATGAATAGTGAGATCTGTCACACAGAACGTGCACACATCGGGCTACTATTTGTAGTTTATTTAGTGATCCAACATTAGCTACTTTAGAAGCACTACAAAGCTGAGATTTTTGCCCGTTTTGAACGCCACAAATATCAGCATTTTTTTTTTAATTACATATGCAGGCGCTGTAACTGGATTTTGCTCAGTCGTTTGACACACTGGAGTCCTTTGTGACTCTTCATGATGCCGCTTATCGAATGAAAAGAAACTTAGGAGAAATAACAGAAGAGGAAAGCAAATCATATAGCTACTCAAATAAACGGACACTTTATTAAAGTAATAAAGCTAATTATTAGAAACTAAAAACAAGTGAATGATTGATATTTTTTAGGGGGTATTTTTTTTCTTTAGTTCTTTCTGATTTACACAGATATGATCCTGTATCATAGATGATTGTCTTGCAACATATTAAGTATTGCAGAATGTTTCACGATACAACTGGTATCATGATTGTATCTTACGGTAATATACTGTGCGATCCCCACCTCTGGTGCTAAACCATGCAGTCACACCAACAGGCTTAAATCAAACTCTTTATGACTCCACATTAGGTCAACCGTCAGGAGTTTTCCATGCATGTCTGCACATATAAGATTTATTCAGTATGACCTGAATGCAGAATCCTATACTTAAACAAGACACTACCTCAAGGGCGCGCTTTTAGTTAGCATCAAAGAAAACTATCACACGTAGTCATTCTAATTCTGGTTCAGCAAGTCATGTGAACACAGAAGAAGAAATACCTGCAGAAGGCCAGAAAACTCATTTCAAAGGTATCAGCTGCTAACAAGAACACCTAGCTCTCTGGCCAACTGTTATGTTGCCAAAGGTGGAATATAAGCCTTTAACAACTGAGAAGTAGAAATAGAAAATGATTCGTCTGAACTAATTACATTTTAAAACTAGTCCGACTCCATTCATTGCGCTACAGTTTGGTGTTAAAACAGTGGATTTCTTCTGCACTTAACTGCTGAAATGGTTAAAAGCAGACATTGCTAGCACCAGTAATGTCATAAAATGGTATAGCAGTAATATGTTGCCAGTTTATTAAGAACAAATAGCTAAAACAAATGCAGTCTTATGCAACAGTCCTGCAATAAATGCTACCTTACTGGAGGTTAGAATGTTGAGTTTATATTAAAACTGTTTTAGGGAGGGTCTGATTCAACTGGTTGTGTCAGTTTGTGGCGACGGTACCTCCAAAACGCTTCTACATAATTTTATACACCCCGGCTAAATGACAAGCACAACTTTAGTGAAATATAGTTTACCCACACCACAAACAAATTACATTCTCCACAATGATATTCCACTTGAATCCACAGCCTTTGAAAACAGTTTCAACAAAAACCCCATAAAGTGCTGCAAGGAAGTCTTTGCAAGAATTTTAGCTCGATGTACTAAATAAGCTGGTTAACTGAGTATATACAATAGCAGAGGTGCATTTCGAGTGAACCAAAAGACCTCCCACCCCATCAAAAATTTTTAGAAACTCTATAAAAACCTCGAGTGTGTCATATGTGTATTTGAAACTCAGTAGTAGGAGGGTTTAAAAAATAAATAAAATTTTAGCTACTGAGAACCCAAATTATGCATCATGATCGATCAATATGAGTATTTTCATTCCATTTTTGACTCTTTTTTTTTTTTTTTTTTAGTGATAACATTTATTAACAAAAGAGAAAAAAACTCAATTAATACTTTCAGGATTAAAAAAGTGTAAACTTTCACAAAATATAAAACGGACACATTCGAACCATAAATTATAAACATGTAGTCATGCATTTTGTTCACAGGGCTGCATACTGTTAAGTCTTACATTTTTATCTTACAAATAAAATAAAGTTAGATATTTCTCATGTGGTATGTCATGGATATTTACATTTATTATTCATTAGTATTTAATGCATTAGTGTGTGGAGTACCATGGAGGATGCTCCCAGAGTGAAGGTTAGAGTGTTTAAAGGACTAAGAGTGTGGTATCTTCTTGTGCGTGCGTGTGCATCTGTGGAAGGGTTTTTGCAAACTGGAACTATCCTGCCTGAAAGAAAAAAAATATCAAACCCTACTGAACCTAAATGATATTTATCTGATGTCACAAGCTGCCAAAATATCTGAAGTCAGGATATGACAAATGTCCTATGTCATCTGGTGCAGGTTTGCCAGCCAACAAACTTATGAGACACCATAAGTCAACTTGTCATAGTCTGAGTGGTGTAGTAGGTGTGATCCCTCATGACAACAGTAATGTACTGCACTGACAGACCGGTGTACGCCTGTGATGGTTGCTCACTGTAGAGTAGCTGGATCTTTCCTAGTGTCCAGTGATCTATGGAGGTCCTGTATGGGGAGCCTGTGGAGACCCCTGATAAGGTTGAGAAGGCGGCGCCCACGCTCCGGCACTGGGAGGACGGCTGAGCTCACCACTACCTGACTGATCCAGCTCAGCACTGTCGCAGTCAGAATCATCGCACAAGGCTCGACTCTAAAAAAAGAGCAGGAAGAGGAAAAAAGTGTGCGATGCATGACCAGCAGCAGACATGAGCATAAACCTCATTTCAGTGTCAACGATCCAAAAATGGAAGCGTGAAATAAAAGACGGGAACCCGGAATTTGGAGTGTAATTTTAGCAGTGGTGGGAGACCCTGTATTTAGACAGTTTCATTTTGTGTGTTTGTTTTATTTAACTAGATCATTATGATGAAAAAGTTGATCGCACATTTAGTGCTAAGTGATGAGACTGGTTGCCTTGCTTTCACTGCCACTGGGTGTGACATTTTTTTTTTGGCAGTCTGTATTGCGCAAAAAGTAAAATATAACCCTGAACTGTATCAGGGTAGTCTAACATGAAATAAAATAAAATGCATATAGTCAAGTACAGGTTTTGAGTCGTACTTTTCACCAGTGGCTACACGCGTCTAAGGAGAAGACCAAAGCTGACACATGCGGTCCTCTGTGCAGCTTCTTTACCTCATTAGGATTCTGCCCGGCATCCAGCTGAGCCTTGGACTGGCCCAGAGCTCCGTCTCTCTCTGACAGGCCATCAGAAGCCTGGGCAGGGTCGGTGTTGTCCACAGGGATTTCCGACCCCTGAGAGAGGAGGTCGTCGCTGCGGTCATCCAACCTGTCGTCGGTGTTAGTGCTGACAACATCGGGAGTACCGCTGTGAGAGTGGTCAGTTGTGTGGCCCTCTTCACCGTCCGATACAGACAGATTTTCTGAACTGAATGTAGACACCGACTGGCACTTGGTAATGCTGGTCGGGCGTCTGGAGCGATTAAGAAGGAACAAAACAAACAAACAAAAAAAGAATCTCTGATTCTGGTAAAGATTGACATAAATTTGCTCTCTGAATAAAACAGCAACTTGTTAAAGAGGGAAGATGGCTGGAGGGAATTTTCAAGTAATGAAGGACAGTTACTCACCGTCTTCGTGGTAACTCAACCTCACTGTCAACTTCACCCTCCTCCTCTTCTGATGACACTCCACGCCTCTGTAGTCAGAAACATGAAAAATGCACAAGTGAAAACGATCACCAAGGGGACAGTGAGGAGTAAGGAGCGGTATCCTGCACCGTACCTGTTTGCGTGTGATAGCTGCCCTGTACAGAATGGCTGAAGGTGTGAGGTGCTGACTCCCGATTCCACCTGATGCTCCCCGGGGCAGCCTCACAACACCTGCTCCCTCCTCTTTATCTTCCCCATCGTGAGGAAGGCGTGGAGATCCCAGAGAGCCCCGTCCTGCTGCCGCCCCCCTCCCACACGGTGAGTCCGGGCTGCTGGAGAACGGGAATGATGCGGCATCCTCGCTGGGAGTGTCACTGCGTGGGGGGGTTTCTGTGAGATCATCCAGACCGGCCGCCCCTCCCTCTGACCCCCCTAAACCTGCAGAGGCACTAAGGCTCCCTCCTCTCTCCAGCCCACCCACAGAGGGCTCCCCTTTTCCTTGGCTGTCTGCCTCTAGCGTGGTGCAGATGAGGTCAGGGCTGGAGGAGGATAGCTGCCTCTGTTGCTGCTCGTGACTGAGGCCCCGCAGGGCTGCGGAAGGCTCCAGGAGCTGCTTCGAGGTGTTAGTGGTAGAACTGTTAACTTGGGCAGTTGTGTCCCGGTTAGGGGAGGATTGATTGGCTTTAAGTCCAGCCAGGTCCCCACTGCTGCCCTTACCGGGCTTACGATGGCGGGTCTTTACCCTCCGAGACCGGCTGGGAGAAGTGGAGCTCCTGTTAGGGCAGGCTGGAATAGTGACTTGCATTACGGAGGAGTCCATTTTGGGAATGATTACCTCAGACTTAAGAATGTCTGGCCTGAAAGAGTGGGAAGGATTAGTCAAAAACTACAATCCACAAGGCTGATGAATATTCACTGATTTATTCCAGTTTCACCCAATAAAATGAAATCTCACACCTCTTTCCCGAGGGAAGTTTTTGTGGGACGTTTCTCTTCTTGATGAGTTTGTCCATGGAATTTGACGAGCTGCTCTGTCTGGAACTATGGTGCTTGAACAATCCCGGATACTTCTTATCCAAAGACTGTTCTCTCCTAGAAAGAAAATGCCACCAAAGTGTAAATGCACTAAGGCGTATTTGCAAATGGTGCTCGCATTTCAAAAACATATACTGTGGTTTCATGAATTTATTTGCACCTCTGCAACTCTTTCTCTTTCAGCTCCAGCTGCAGCATGACAGCACTGAGCTCCATGTAAAGGTTGTTAGCCCTCTCCAGTTTTCTCTCATAATGCTCACGAATATCCAGAGCATGCCTGAGAAGAAAAGAAGCTGCTGATGTCACTGTGCATCCGCATGAGAGAATCTAAAAGCTCTACAATAGATGTGAACGCAAGACACTTATTTCATTCACAGGGGCAGACTAAGGACTGACAGCGAGAAATAGGACAGAGGGGAAGCGGCCTCTTGCATGTCAGCTAACATAGTAAAATATCAGTATCTTTAGCCTGCTAATTGTAAAGCCTTGATTTTGCATGAAACTATTTTAACAGTAAAAAGCAAACCTGAGCTCCTCTCGGCGTCGGTTGATCAGCTCCTCATCGAGTCGGTGGAGACAAGTGCCATCAGATTTAATCTTCTCAAAGTGCTGCTTCACCTCTTCCCTCCATTCAGCCTGATGAGAGTACATTTCTGTTAACCAGCTCTGTCTCCTCAGAGGTGACTTCAAAAATCAGGTCTCTTTTGTACATTTAATGTCTGATTGCTTTGCAAGCACATGTAGTTGTGTCCCTTTGTCTACGTCTATGCAGATGGGCTACAAATTAAAAGAAAAATCCAAACCCTTGATGCCTACAGCAGGGATTTGATGGTTCTGCTATGCTATGCATGGGCATTTTGGTGGCATGGTGAAACATTTATATCGTGACAGATGTGGTCTCTTACAGCATCACAATGAGGGGCTACCAGTGTGGTAGACAAGCCTCTCCAACCACCATCATCAAAACACCGAATGAGAGAATATCTTTGGCAGAATAGTGCTCTATCAGTCTAAAACAGTTCAAGAGACTTGGAGACAGACACTCAGCTTTTAAAGGGATTAAAACTTTCTTTTTTGAAAACGCTTATAGTTAAGACTTGATTATGTGACCCTGAACAGTTTCTTAGTTAACACCTCTATAGGCTTAAGCTGCTGGGGAACGTCCCATGATCCATTTCTTTTCATTTCACTCTCCTCTTTGCACTCATGATCTCATGCATCTCACCAACCTCAATTATTTCTCCCACAGTTTGTGTTTAATCTTTGGTCTCTTTCTACCCTCTCCTTTTTTTTTCCTATTCTCTTTACCTTCACCCAACAAACTGGCCAAGGTAGATGATTGCCCCTCACTGTGCCTGGTTCTGTCTAAGGTCTCTTCCTGTCAAAAGGGAGTTCTTCCCTCCCACCGTCACAAGTGCTTGGTCATAGGGTTGTTGAGATTTTCTCTCTAATATTGCAGCATCTTTAACTTACAACATCAAGCACTTTGATGAGACTGCTTTTGTACAGTGGCACTATATAAATACAACTGAATTTTATTTAACTGAGAATCAATGTTAAGATGCATTAAAGCAGTTCTGGTGGATTATAATGGCTCACCACCTTACTAAGGCACTTTATATTGGTTTTTCATTTAACTGCTCACACCTCTGTATATATATGTGTATCTTAAAATGTAATTAATTTTTTAAAGTCCTTCCATTCAGCTGAAAATTACCTGAGACTTGAAGTATGTTTCTTGAGGAGTCGACAGTACATCGGCTGACGCTATATCCAGATGAAGAAGGATCTGGCGGAAAGAAGGTCTATTTCTGGGCTTACAGTTCCTGCAAATCCAAGATGGGAAAACACAGCTGTGCACATTTACAATGCACTGTAAAATCAATAAAATCCTTAAACCACAGACTTACAGCTCCCTGTACAACTACTTTCAACCCTCGCCTCTACTATTCTCATCTGTCCTCTCCTCCCTGCTGTGCTCATTTTTTTTTTTCATTCCAACTGCCCATTTCCAGACGCTGCTCACCAGCACTGTCTGAGGAGGATCTTGAAGCCATCTGGACAGCTCTCCGGTATGGGGAGCTGAAGGCTGTTGTTTCCCACACCCCAGATGATTGCAGATGAGTCGACGTCTTTATAAGGAATCTCTCCTGTAAGCATTTCCCAGAGCACCACTCCAAAGGACCTTTAAGAGAAGTTAAGCTTTATTTATTCAAGAAATCTCACTGAGGTCAAAATATCTTAACGAAAAGATAAAATGCATGCATACGAATCACAACAAGGCATTTTAAACAAGCTTCAAACATATCTCAACTATTAATTCACAATACCAACAAGCTATCTGCATATTTTCTTTAGTGTAGTATTTTAAAGATAATTGTTAAATCGATGTAATCGATGAAGAAGCACAACTTTTTCTAGCCTATAGGAAAAAAAGTGTGAATGTTAACCAGACTTACCAGATGTCCACCTTTTCTGAAACCGGCTCATTCCGAATAACTTCAGGAGCCATCCAGGCTACAGTGCCGGCAAACGACATCTTGGTGCTCTTGTCACTGAGCTCCTTTGAAGTCCCGAAGTCAGAGATCTTCACCAGGTCATCATGTGTGATCAGCATGCTGGAAAGGTGAGATTACATAATAAACAATTTAAGCTCTAGTATCAAAGAAACTGTCAGTACACCAGCTGTGCTTCTGAGTCTTACTTGGGGGACTTGAGGTCTCTGTGGATGATTTTGTGGAGGTGTAGGTAGTTCATGCCACCTGCAATGCCCATGGACCAGTCAACCAGGAGGGAAGGTGTGATTTTACGGCCTGCCCTCAGCACCTCATACAGCTGCCCTTGAGCACAATATTCCATCAAGATACAGTAACAGGGAGCCTGGGTGCATACACCCCTGAAAGGGAAGTGCAATCAGAGTTAAATAACTGGGAGATATATATCCTAATATATATAATAAAAAAAAGGATGTAGCTTCCTCACTTGAAAGTAATAATGTTGGGATGCTTGAGTTTGCGGAGATGTTTGATCTCAGTCTCTTTGATGTCCCGCACTTTCTTCACAGCCACCTCTTCTCCGTGGAACTTGCCAAGGAAGACGGCCCCCTGTGCACCGCTGCCCACCCACTGCAGGTCAGAGATTTCCTCAAATGGAACCTCCCAGGACTCTAAACTCAGACCAACAAGTAAACAATGTGAACCTCATCAAGTATGCAACTGCAGAAAAGTTATTCACAATACCAAAGACACTGCAGCAGATGATTTCCACCCATCATAATGGCAAAGCAACCTACTCTCAGCTTGGACAGAGAGATTGTTTTGTTTTGTTTTGTTTTGTTTTGTTTTGTTTTGTTTTGTTTTGTTTTGTTTTGGGGGGTGGGGGGGGGGGGGGGGGTGCATCCATGCTACACATTAGAATAAACTGGCAGGACACAGTTACATCATACAAAGTGCCTGCTATGGTCAAACAAGTGGGATATTGACAACATATCCACTAGGCCATTGCATTTGTATCCAGAGATAAGGAGAAAAATAGGGGGAAAGCACTTGTAGTCTAATCTGCCTGTCATCCGTCACGCTGACTTTACTTAAACGACTGTGAAAGCACGGTCACTAAAGATGGACGAGCTTGACAGAATAAAAGAGACAGCTGGATCAATTCTTCATGAGGTCCACTGAAGTGTTTAGATCTCTTGAGAGCTGCAGCAGCAGCAGTGGAGCCAGATGCACATGATGCTCCCACCTGACCAGCTGTGAGATCTCAGTTTAGCTGATGACTGTGGGTGAGCCTGGCTGACAGACTCGAGCACAGTCGTGCTGCCAGCAGGACAAAGTGGCAGTCAGGGAGCGCAGGAAATAATGGAGTTCTGGGTTTGCAAAATACAAAAGTACATTTATAAGTGCTGTTCTTAAGTACAGTTTGAGGTACTCATGCTTGAGTATTTCTATTTTCTGCCACTTTAACCTTTCGCTCCACTAGATTTCCCGGGCTAAAATATATCTTTTTTTTTTTCCTGCACCACATTTAACTAACAACAGCCATAGTTACTGTTAAGGACCTGACACAGAAACTTATGAAAAGGCTATGTAATCCACTGTTTAAGGGTAACACGGCAACTACCAACCTGTTTGTCTCATCATGTTTTATTAAAGCAGATGAGGCCCAGGACAAATTATCCAATGTTTTACAAGAAAACAAAAAGTAAGAAGCAAAATTAATACTAATAACAGCTCTGCTTCTGGTGGTTCATTCCTCCACCACTGTCAAGTTGAGGCTTAAACTATTCATTTTCTGTGGTGAATCGCCATGTTTAACATGCATAGTGGAAGAACAGAGAGCATAGACACAGTGGCGCCTTATCTGCACATACCTTCATGATTATGTTTGTGTTCAGTGGAGTAGGCCTTTCCAATCATGGTCCAGACTGGTTTCAGGCAGCCAAACAGTCCCTCCAAAAAACCTCCACTTCCTGATTGTAGGCGAATGTTCTCCGACTGGCTCCGAACAGCACCAGCCTCCGGACTGTGGCCCGCCTCAGCCCCGCCGCCACACTGGCAGGCCTCATGTTCATTTAGTTTTAGCACGCTGTTGTCAAAGTGGGCTGAGGGTCCATCACTGGGAGTGGGGCTGCTTCCACCGGGCACTCCCTGTCCGCCGGTGTCAATGGACAATACGTTACGAAGGACACACTGTGTGGGGGTCAGGTCAGTTTCAGGGGTGCAGGCAGGGGTGTCTCCATCGAGTCTTCGATAGGGAGGTTCTGAGATGGGGGTACTGAAGCCTGACAGGGAGGGGGAAGGGGCACGGGGCTCATGGATACAGGTCCCACTCATCAGGGGTTTCCCCAACACAGCAGGTCAGGGTGGATGGAGGATGGACAGATGAGAAGAAAGCCTGGAGGAGAAGATTTGTGATAAGAAGTGAATTAGAACAAATGTTGATGTATAGGTTCGTTTCAGCACTGGACAGCTCCAGACTTAAACCATACACTGGCATTATGAAGCTGTTCAGCGCTGAATTAAAGGCTAACTTGGCACCCGGCTTCCATTACAAGCGATACAAAACACCAAAACAGAGGGAGTCGTGTTGTGAGTTGGGCAGCGAGCCAGTCTCCCAGTCTATCCACAGCCACTCCAGTCCCACAACTAAATTCTGTCTGAATCATGTAGTAGAGCCTCATCTCTGTGTCTGTGAATGGGAAAACCAGCCGGCCCAGTGGAGCCATCACCCAGAGTGGAAACTGGCTTTATGAATGAATCGACCACAGGCTGTTGTACAGTCCACAGCCATGACTGTCCCCTGTGCTTTAATTGTTCCTCTGAGCAGCACCAGGGTCTGACAGGATGCAAGCGAAGCAGCTGGTATATGCTGCCCATCATTTGCTGAGTGAAGAAGAGCATTGTGTGTGATGAAGAATATGACGAATTGCATAACCACCTCCGCGTGTGCATGTGTACGTACGTACGTGCGTGCATGTATGTGTATGTTAGAGAGGGAGAGAGGGGGAAAGAGTGGGAGCCAGAGAGAGGAACCACATGTACCCAATTCATGTATCCTACACCAGCTCCGTGTCTTGTACTGCACCACTGCACAAGAAGAGCCACAACGGCTGGGCGAAATGAGAGCGTAAAAGACGGGCAATAAACAACCACCAGGCCTGTGCGAAGGAGTAGTGCACACACACACACACGCACGCACGCACACACACACACGCAGGAAGATCAATCTTTAAATAACCAAGGATGTGATGATGACACTCAGCAGCATCATAGCCGACGTGCATGAATAGCAAGCCCGATGCCTACTATGCTCCATGCCAAGTCAAACTGCCGCAGTACATGTACATTTACTCTGCGCTGGTACCAACGCGAGTATTTCGTAATGTGAGCTTTCTCTTTGCACAAATATGATTTTGTAGCATTCATCGACGATGATTCGCTTCTTGGCAGCATCACTTCAGTGGTGCAGTGTGAGCGGCATGAACGCTACCCCACCAAGCAACGGATTCCTGCCTAAACGTACCTGATATCACATTTATTAAGCATTTAACCGGGTAGTATGACATTCCCATACCTTTCTGCCTGGTTGATGTCGCGTTGTCAAGTGAAGGGGTGGGCTCGGCTTTCTATTTGCCGGCGATAATGAGCAGATCGTTATTTTTTATTCGGTCCGGGATGTCTCTAGTATTTCCAGCGCCGATATCCACGAGTTTCACGTTACTGGGATAGATCCCAGCGGGTAAATTGTGTTATCAATAACCGGGGACCCATGCAACGTGAGGCGCGCTGGGTTTTTTGGGGGGGAGGGAGCTGTCTCCTTCCCAGTGCTGAATTGACGTCACGGAAATGCGTGTTACGCCGCAAGGGGGCGCTGCCACCTCCTCCCTCTGCAAACACATAGACACCAACGGAACTAAGCGCAGTTTTTATCTATCATTCCCAAAATATATAATTATGCACGCACGCCATTCACTGATTTCTGTGCTTGAGTTTGAACCGGAAGAAGGTCCTGTATGAGCAGCATCGAGCCAGGCTGCTGCTGCTGATGTGTCTTTGAGCAAGACCAGTCCAGGAACTCTGGATTGCCCCAGACCGTACGCCCTGATTCATTTATTGTTTTGTTTTTGTTCATAAACTATGCTCTGTTTGGTGAAAACCTCTCCTGACAAACTATATGAGTCCTGTATTGTAGCTATCCCCAGAGCTGTCAAACTCGCGGCCCGAGGGCCACATCTGGCCCACCAAACGGCGTAATTCGGCCCACTGGATGGCGCAAAGTGTTAACATTAATTAATTACTCCAGTGTTTTTAATTAAATGCGCTATTATTATTATTATTATTATTATTATTATTATTATTATTATTATTATTATTACAGGAGTGAAAATGTCTGGAAAAAACTGTGTGTGAATGCTTTGTGCCTTTTCCTTGTGATCAGTACACTGCAATGCACATGCAGTTACAGTAGATTAAATAAATGTGGAAAAAAGAACAGAGATACTGTTGAATTTTACTTTGCCTAAAGAACTTTGGGCATTTTATATATTTTGTAAGTGAATTATTGAATAAATTAGAAAAGTACCTTACCAAGAAGTACTACCTTCTGTTCTCTGGCATTTTTTATGATGACTGGATTGAGGAGTGTCTTTCACTTGAGTTTATGCTTGTTTATTTTGATGTTTGTTTTTGTTTTGTAATCTCTATATAGGCTCCATGGCTCAGGTAAACGCCTTGAAATGATACTTCTTTAAATACGCCATTTTTGTTAAGATCAAGTAGTGAATTTGACACTCCCGACCTAAATAAATTGTACTTGTTTGCCTGTGTATGGTTCCAGTGTCGCTTTCTGTCCTGAAGAGGGCAGTGCGACATTTTTTCCCAGTTTGTGCACTGCAGGAAAAATTGTACTGTTTGTCCCTCCGTGTTGCCGTAGCTTACGCGGCGGGATTGACTTGAAGGAGCGTCACAACAAACTAGCATGTACTTTGACTTTGTTTTTGAAACAACGAATGAGAATTGACAGCACTATACAAAACACACTACGAGGTAAGGACCACTAAATACAAACGAGGCTCTTGCCAAAGCATTATAAGATTACAAACTAGTTAACTTTCTTCAGCTGGTGATGTTAGCTAGCTTCCCACGCTCTAAAAGCTACAGCGTCCACTACTTCTGTGTCTGCCTTTACCTGACGAATCCACTGTGTTTTTGCAGGGTCCGGTGGAATAATTTCTCCGTGTAGAAGATGTGCTCTCTGGCTCTTTTCCCCCCTCCGTTGCCCTACGGACAGACCACTGTGTGCGAGTCCAACAACGAGTTGCTGTCGGGGAGCAGCACTGAAGACCAGCTGAAGCAGGTCCGACTCAAACCTACAGACTTATCAGTCTCAGCTAAGACAGACAGTCATGTTTCCAGTGGGGTAACTTATTAAGCGTCATTTTGTAGTCTTAATTATTATTTGTTTTTTGTAATTGCTTTTTCAATTCAGTTTAGTTTGTTAGTTTTACGGCAGGATTTGCCCCTTTCAATTAATGGTAAACATTTAAGAGTTAGGGTTTGTTTGTTTTTTTTGTTTTTTTTGGTTCAGCATTACCATATAATTTTACCATATAACTTATGACATTCAAGATTTAAGACGTTCAAGACAGACTGATTCCTTGTAAGTCTTGTAAGTTAATATCAGTCTTAAATAGTTTGCTTTTTCCCAAGTAGATTTTACTCTAATTTTCATTATAATAAACCTTAGTATTGGTGCTCCCTGAAGTTGCAAGTAAGTAGAGGTAGTGAAAGTTTAAATACCTGGTAAAGCAATAGGAAGTGCACAAATGAGGTGACGTGCAGGCTCCTTCAACTCCTTCAAAATCAGTAGTTAAATCAGCCCCAACTACTGATTTTGAAGGATAGCAGCAAGAGTGAAAGGGAAGAAATACCAGATCTGAGAGCTGTTGTGATGTATAGTTTGGAGATGGAAAAGAATAAAGAAAAATTCCTTTCCCATAAAATAAAGTGTTTAACAGCATTTTAGCTCAGGCTTGTAGGTATTTGTGTGGGTTAATTGCGTTTTTGTTGTTATTCATCCTCATTTTGAACCACAGGAGTGTACTGTGTACAGATTTTCTTTGTGTTATTAAGCAGTGTAAAATCAATGGTTATCAGCTTACTCTTAATTCCGACTTTCTGTTTCTGTTCTGTGTGTACTCACAAAAAAGGAGTGGTTGCTTCAGTCTTCATCAAAATATACAATTTAAGTGCCCCATACTTCAGAGGCACCAGATGTAAAGAGAAATAGAAATCTATAAAAACAATATAACAACAAAGCAAACACAGGTGGTGCAAATAAGGCAAAAGAGCAACTCTGGCTCTAATCATTAATCTTATGAATTCATAAGTTAATATATAAATTTAGCTTCTTTGTGTTCACACAAAAGAGCTTCATTGTATTTTAATTAAATTATAATCCCTTCAGTGTGCTCAGCTCTGACACAGTCCCATAGTCTATTAAAGGAGATGTATCAATCACTTACGCTTTTAGGCAGATCAAAATGAAATTAATTTTCCTGATTTAGGTTTCTTAGTGATAACTAACCTGCAAATACATTTATTAATTTATTAATTTATTTTTTCATCTTCAACTCAATGCGTGCAGTACAATGGACTGCCTTACTGACAGACTTTATCTAGTAGTATAACCAAAGTAAGCTACACTGATTGATTGATTGGTAATTTATTTCAAGCATGTAAACAATAGACAGGTACATTTAGAAAAGAAAATAAGAGAGAGAGAAAAAAAAACTAACACTCAACAAGTTACATGTATGTGCAGAAGTGATGTGAATTAACCGATACACAAAGGCTACTGCCATCAGGATATCTCATTCACATTAAAGGTTTTTAAATGTGATTTAAAAACCTCACTTGTTGGGGTCAGGCTGATGTAGAGAGGCAGCTCATTCCTAAATGTCCATTATGTTGTTGTATTTTCTGCAGGACTTTAGTCCTCCTAGTCTGTCTTTCCCTCGAGAGTCTCTGAAACTTCACAGCCGCACAGAAAACAGCAGCAAGGCAGCTTTCCTGGACCACTCGGAAACCCTGTGGATGAGGAGTGCAGCAGCATGGTACGTAGCCAACATATAGACCACCTGATAACAAAGCCGTGCAATCATTTACCAGCTGTTTAAGTACACCTGTGTTAAATGTAAACTTATATATAAACTTAAAGCCTAACAATCCTGCAATAAATTGCACCTTCATGAAGGTTGTACTTTTCAAGTTCTGTTGAAAGTGTGTTGCCTTTGTAGCCCTGCTAAACTGCTGCCAATACTGTTTCTTTTTTTTAGTGTACGCTCATTGATATCAATGGATTGGGCAAAATAAAATAAAAAATCACCAATCAGTGTATTGCTGTACAGCTCATTTAAAATGAAAACATTAGCGTGCAAATATATCGTGTAGTTCAGCGTTCCCCAACCCCTGGGTCACGGACCGGTACCTGTCCATGAGTTGTTTGGTTCCGGGCCGCGAGAGTTGAGGCTTGGGTGTGAAATTTATGGTTTTGGGGATTTTTATCGTTAACTCAGTTTCCCTGGGTCTTTTGTTGTAGTTTTGTGTCTTATTTTGAAAGAAATATTTACACGTTACCATAGCGACCAGAGAGCATTAAAGGGCAGAGAGGAGGATGTTACTCTCAATGTTGTCGGCGCATTTCAGGAGGACGCTGCTAATAAAGTTACACAATTACACAGTGAGTTCGTGTTTATTATTATATTTACAAAATATCACAGTTTTTGTCTTGGTTGTATCATTTTATTTTGTTGTTTTTATCCGCGACACCAAAGGCCGGTCCGTGAAAATACTGTCTGACATTAAACCGGTCTGTGGTGTAAAAAGGTTGGGGACCGCTGTTGTAGTTGAATCGCCACAGCAGCTAAATTTCAGGTCTAAGTTGATCTTTGTGGCACAACTTTAAACCAAAGGGTTTGTGGTGTGCTCGCTCTTCTCCTCTGGTTACATGCAGTTGTTTTGATAGCAATAAGTAAAATCCCAAATAACTCTGAAACAGTCAGTGCAGCAGCAAGAAATCAGAGCAACTAAACAAATAGTCTAACCTGATGTCTTCTCCAAGCTTTAGAAACAAAAGGGGGCTTCCTTAAAAACAACACATGTACTACACAATATACAGGATGTATCAAAAATCATCTGATTTCAGCGTGCTTTAAATGCACAGCCATTCACCAGTAATGATCAAAATATGTATTCTTAGAAAGAGAGGATTTCACGTGGTTGCCCATAGGTAACGTAACAGCAGTGGTGGCTGCAGTGACTCCAGACATGCAGAAGTATGGGAAGAGTTTGATTATCATATGGATATGTGCCGTGTGTCTTTCGTATGCAAAACTTTATAATCACCCATGTTTTTTTTTTCTTTTAAATTTACCACAAACTTCTTAAAAAATGTATAGCCTTTTAAATTAGATTGTTTAATTCTTTCTTTATTGACACCGTAAAATATTTCTTGATATTT
This sequence comes from Diplotaxodon limnothrissa, assembly GCF_057381915.1. Classification (NCBI taxonomy): domain Eukaryota; kingdom Metazoa; phylum Chordata; class Actinopteri; order Cichliformes; family Cichlidae; genus Diplotaxodon; species Diplotaxodon limnothrissa. The sequence goes on from NC_140615.1 coordinate 23,988,988, forward strand.
ATTTATTTAACAGACATCCCATTAAATAAAGATACATTTATTGGGCAATAATAAAGACTGTAATTCATTCTTCACCTCTCCTTATCAACGCAGCCTCTCATCCTCAGGATGTTTTTAAAACCTTCCTGCTTCAAGGGCACAGGAAGGATTTCTGTTCGCAGCTGTTCAATTAAATTGCTCTGGACAAAATTCTCAACCAAATTAATTCGGTAGCTTTTAATCACTGTGTTTTTCAGAGTAATCAGTTATGTTTAACCTTTAGCAAACAGCAATCTGCGAACGTGCTGTCAGTCAGTTATAAAACAGCCACGAATTAGTAAACAGGACATCTCTACAGCTTAAACAGAAGGCAGCAGCTGCACCTCATAGTCATGCAAAGCATCTCAATCTGCCTGAAAAGTCGCACCTTATTTCTTACTTGATACAGAGCAGCTGATAAAAGTGTTTCAGGAACGATTTTATCACGTTGTACTGAGTGTATGACAGACAAAGAAAATGTGTTGATCTTGTCCGTGTGTTCCAGGAGGGATGGCGGTTTGACAGGGTTACTGAATGAAATTACCAACTCCCACCCACACGGTACGTGATGCCCCAAAATCTCGTGTTTTGCTTTAGCACATACATCCCTAAACCTGCACACACAGTAATGCGCAAACACGGTGACTCTCCTGTTATCTGCGATTTTGCAGTGCCCAAATGGTTGTCGATGAGTTCTGGTTGTATCCTGGCATTGCTCCGATGGGTCTCTTCTTTTCACGGCTCCCTGTTTCCTCATCTCACAGTAAGTTCTCTCTGCTCGTTAATTATCTTCCACTTGATTATCAGTCGCTTTTGGGTTCAGATTTAAGTGTTTTTATTTAATTATATTTTAATAGTTGAGCAGTGAAGACATGATTGCTGAATTTTCACAAGTGCTGAACTGGTAAGCACCAACTTGGTGAACTGTTCATTTTTCTCGTAGTTAAAGCATTCAGTTATGTTTTTTTTATTGTTTATTAATAATTTTTTGTTTTAATAAACAAATGTAAAGCTACAAGACCTGGCTGACTTATTCACTTTTTATGGTAAATGTGTCATTCTGAAAAAAAAACGATGTCATCTTAATAAATATTTAGAATTTTTTTTTTTCTCTCTAAAAATGTTAATTCAAATCCTGATATTCAACCTTCTTTACCAGGTCGGACTGTGTGGTGCGAGCCTTTGCCTGGCATCCACATACAGATAAATTTGCTGTGGCCCTGTTAGATGACTCTATCAAGATCTACAACCCCAAAAGGTACCGAAACTAGATCTGAGGAAAGCACGCTGGTACCAAAATGTTCCTGCTTTCTTTGCAACTTGCTTTCATTATTTTGTTCGAGATCAAAGAGTAACACAATCTTCAAATGCGTCGTGTCAGGTTTATCAGCTTTAAAACCTTTTTACAGCATTAGATCATACTTGTCTTCTGCCAGCTCATAGATAAGGTCTCAGGTGGTAAACGAAAGTCTAAATGCTTTTAGTTGTTTCTTGGATTTTAATATTCTCTATACACACACACAAAGATGAAAATATTTGTCAATCAAAGCTCTACAGGGAAAAATGAAATCTTAAACTGTGTCAACCTCATCGAGCCATGTTCGGTTTGTTCTCTGAGTCATTCTGTGAGATTATTCTCATTGCTTTGTCTCCTTTTGTTCTCCCTCAGTGCCACAACTCCCACACTGAAGCACCGACTACAGAGGAACGTTGCAGTAGTGCAGTGGAAGCCGCTGTGTGCGTCTGCCCTCGCAGTCGGGTGTCAGAACTGTTTACTGGTTTGGCATGTGGACCCTTGCTCACTGTCAACCAGGTATGTAAATTCAGGTCATGTACGAAACATTGAATTCAGGTCTCTTAAAAAATGCCAGAAAAGCAAGTTTTACATTTAATGCGGTGCTGAATTTTTTGGTAGTTAGCTAGCAAAACATTTGTTTTGTTTTTTTCCCTACAGCTGTTGGAAGGCACTTATAAAATTAAAAGTGGCATTGTTGTGATATGTTGTGACATAGCAATACTGCTACCTGTAATAGGAGGCTGGCTCATTAAGTGTTAAAAGAGTTTTAGTAAAAACTTAAATCACAGATTACTCAGGTGCTTTGTTCTGGCAAAAAAAAAAAAAGGATTTCAGTAAGAATGAAATGGTGGTTTTGGAGCCGTACATTATAATCTATATTAGTACATTAAATGAAATCTCTTAAATTACATTTTTGACTATTAGAGTTTCAGTGTTGCGGTTTTGGACTTAAGACCGTCCATTGTACATTTGCCTTCCTGTGTAATATTAAAGTCGCCCTTTTTTTAATAGTGTTCATTTTTACCTTGAATTAAGCACCTTCACTGTTTCCTTATCGGAGCTGTATTTGCTCTCTAATATACCCCATTACTCTTCCTGTCATCTCGTTTCAGGCCTTCAGCTGGGTGTGCTCATGTTTTGTCTCATCCCGGTCACGCTCCTGTCACTTCCATCGCTTGGTCTCCCAGCGGATCTCTCCTTCTCTCTGCCTCGCCCATGGACACGGCAATGATGGTAACGAGGCTGCAACTTCATCTCTGAACTGCAGACGGTGATTCGCAAAATGACTAAAATTCACCTCAAATGCATCTTTCAGGTGTGGGACGTGGCTGCAGAAAGCTGCGTACCACTTCAGCGTGTTGGCGGCGGTGGGGTTACTTTCCTGTCCTGGTCTCCTGACGGTAGCCATGTCCTAGCTTCTACACCTTCAGCCCTGTTCAGGTGCGAAACAAAACTTAAGAGCTCAGAAGTTTTACACATCTCTCATTCGCTGATTCGGAGCTGCTGTAGTACATCTGCTGTGTTATAATAGAGGCCTGTTCATCCTAATGAATATTTATGAGCATGTGGGGGATTAGCAACATATGTTGGAGTTTAGCGTGTGTTAATACAAGATTATAAAAGGACAAAAGCTTTAAAATAAAAAATCTCTTCCCAGGGTTTGGGAGACCAGAATGTGGACCTGTGAGCGCTGGCCGTGTATAAAAGGGCGCTGCCAGGTGAAACATTGTCATCATGTTTGATGTTTAAATAGGTGACGCATTTCTTTAATACAACATGTTTTATAGGCATTATTGTCTGTTTTGGTTAGTCTGGTTGTTGGAGTCCAGATGGGAGTCGACTTCTCTTCACTGTGCAGGGCGAGACGGTCATCTATGCTCTGACCTTCACTAACACACCAGGTTACCTTAACTGTTGGCATTAATGAGATACTTTTTACAACTTTTGAAACTTGACAGCTTACTTTATGGAGTTTTTAAAATATCTGTTCTTATTATTCAGCAGCCGTGCCTTCAGGCACATCAAAAGGGCCGCATGCAGCAGTTGTGGTGGCTGACCTGTCAGAGACGACTTTTAACACACCAGATGGAGACATCGTGTAAGAACTCTGAAAAAAAGTGGCTAATTGGCTATCTGTCAGTCTAACTACATGAAAACGAGTACATTGATCTTCCTGAAAGACCCAAAAAGAACAGTGAAAATTAGCACGCAGGAAGAATCCAGCAGGAAAATGACTGAGCTCAAAACCTTAGTGTAGCTTTATACTTTATTGGTATTTTAAATGTAAAAAATAATGCTCATTTACTGCCTTTTTACTTAAGTTCTCACCATAAATGTAGCTCTGTGGTCAGGTACAATCTTTGGTACTTCTTCTGCTACCACAGTTCAATTCTGCAGTATATTAAATTCATAGTTTTAGTTATTAATTACCTTTTGCATGCAAAACAAGTGATCAGCTTATAAAACATGATCCATTTTTTACAGATTACATTCCTCAGCAGTATTCCAAGGAGTAAAAATCCACTACGTACTTTGTTATATGCATCCATAGAAATGATTTGGTGCAGCAATGACAAACGGCACTCTCCATAATATATATATTTTTTAATAGTTCAAGTACACTGTGTTCCCTCTGTAATTCCCTTTTTACTTAAATACAGCCTCTACATATTTCTACTGGGAAGTGACCCAAGCAGTTTAATGTTGGTCACCTCATGTCTAATTTGTTTGCCAGTGTTGGTGGAGAGATCCAGTCCTTAGCCTGGGATCCGAGGGGAGAGAGGCTTGCAGTGCTTCTTAAAGGTATCACCTCATTTCTCTTCACCCTCATGGACTTTGTTAGCGTTTAAGTAACTCATCTCAGCCTTATTTTTTCCTCTCAGGTGATCCACGGGCAGCCGACCGGTCTCCAATCATTGCTGTGTTCAAGACAAGAGTCAGCCCCATCTTTGAGCTTTTGCCGTGGTTTGTATATTTATTCATGTCGTACTTGCATAGCTTTATTACAGCTCACACTAATGTGTTTCTCTGTGAAACTGCTGTACTTCCTGTCTGCATGTGTTTGATTTGTTTTTCTTGTTCAGCGGTTTTGTTCAAGGGGAGCCAGGAGCCGAACCGAGACTGATGCAGTTCCACCCAAATTTCCGACACGGAGCTCTGCTCACTGTGGTCAGTCTTAAAATATTAAATTCCTGTTTTAGTTCCTTTATGCTGTTTTCATCCTTTATTTTTTAAACTCCACCTTAATCATGTCAGCCTTAGGGAATCCTACGGTCCCTGAAAGTCAAAGCATCAAAATCCATTTCCTCAAAAAAAAATCAATCAAGTTCATTAAAATATAATTTATTGATGCTGGTTATCTGAGTCCAGGTATCTGATGTTACTGTTGATGTTTTCTCTCTTTGTTCTCAGTGCTGGTCCAGTGGAAGAATTACCCATGTGCCTTTCTATTTCCTGAGTGCCAGCATCCCGCGTTTGGGCCCCAGCGGCAGTCCGACACTGCCTCATGTCCAGGAAAGGCCCGCCGACTTTGCCAATCAGTCTCTCTTTACAGAGCTCATTTCCTGACTGCCCTCCACCCACCATCACACGGTCACTCATCATGTTTTGTTGTGGATTGTTAATAAATATGTTGAAAGTGCTAAATAAACACACGCTTGCTGCATTATTTCTCAAATATTTGTTAAAAGCTGAGGTTAAAGGTGATCTATGATGTGATCTATGACTTTGTGAAGACAATACTTCAAACTAAGATCTTCAAATTGATGCTATAGAGGTGTGTATTAAAGATCTCAGACAAGTATAAATCATATGGTCAAGGTTAGATCTTGTCAACATGATAACTCGAGAAAAATGTCACTCAGGATTTTGAATTGACACCATAGATGAATCTCTCCTCAAAATTTGGTGCCCTTAATTTCAAGGTCCGAGTTCAGGTTTTCTAAACATCCTGTGAATGCGATGTTCAAGAAAGATGTCACCTCAGATTTTCTAATTGATTCCACAGTCTCATTTGCTAGGAGGCCGATGGGCAGGACTGGTAGCTGCCAGCCAGTTTAATGATGTCACTGAGAGAAGATCTCTTCTGTGGTCATCTCAGGCTTCAGTCACACAGGCTTGAATAGCAGTCACTATTAAATGTATGGTGGTAGCTGGCTGACACTGGGTGAAATCAGTTGCAAAGAGGTTTCTGTAATGGGCAGCAGAAAATTGAAACACTTTTTCAAGTCCAGTGTAAAATAAGAAAATTAGAGTTGTGAAATATTATAATTGACATTCAGTTGTGCAAATTTCTTGTAAATAAACAGGTCCGACCACACTCATGCTTATAAAGTCTAAGATGTGTCTTAAAACAGAAGATATGATCTGAAATCCACTTTAGATGTTTGTTGTTTTTGTTTTTTTATTCTCGGCTGCTTTTTCCTCACCCTCCTACACAATTAGCTCTTACACTGAGACCATGCTATTTGTGGAACAGGCCAGACTGACTTGATTTACGGACAAATTTCTTGAGAAAGCCAGTTACTCTTGGTGGTTAAATCCTAGCACCTGAATATGCTAATTTAGCAAGCTGTGCTGTGCAAATTCAGGACAAATCACAATATTATTAAGCTTGTCCTTACACTCAGCCGCATACTTACTGTGATGTGTATTCCCATCTCATTTTTGGTCTTAAATTGTATTTAAAGCAGCAAAAAAAATTACTTTCAACTCACAGTTTTGGATTTTTAATGACAAATGAAATCCTAACAACTCTAAATGGTAAATGAATGGTTTTATTGTGTAAAATCAGGTCTCGTCTGCTCTTTTAGGAACTCTAAACTATATTTTTTCTGAGGCAGTGATGCAGCTCACAATGTGCCACTACCTCACAATATATCACCACCCCGAAACAAATACAGTACTTTTGTTCCTTCGTGTTATGAGATTTGCTCATGTGAAAACGCGCACACACACGCACACAGACAAAAAGTTTAAAAAGGAAAAATAACATTTGAGCACACGTGACTGGCTCTGCTAAAAGAAGAAATCCATCCCCTGCGCCATTTGTGTTTTTATTCGAAACTCAACTGAATAAAATAAACGCCATCCTCAGTTCGGTTTTCCTTTTATTATTCAATTTACATCAATTTGAGGTGTAGCAAAATAAAAACAAAAATGATCATGGTCATTATAAAAAAAATTTTTTTAATGTACACACCCTTTACACACACAGAGACAACCCACCCTGGCTGCTTCTGAGGGGCTGCTGTTGGAGGTCCACATTCAGCTGTGGAGGTGTGGACACCACAGGAGGCCTCCGAGCTCGCCTGTCTCTCCTGTCTTTACCTGACTGCACCCCTCCTTCAGGGTGGAGTGTGAGTGTGTGGTGTGAAGCTAGTGGGAGGGTCAGAGATGCGACTGGTGATTTCAAGCTCTAGATCTAAGTCATTAGTGTCGGGGGGGTGAATGAAGGTAGAAGAAAGCCACAAATTGAGCTCTTTCTCTCATACTGATAACAAAACAGACAGAATGTGTGTTTAAGTATAGAGACACTGACCCAAATGCAACGCTGCGATCTAGGAATACAAGGACTGAAATTACTTTACACAAACAACATAACACCTGTCCAGTCCAGGTTTTCACTTAAAGGCCACCTATTATGCTTTTCCTTATTTTCTGTTATATCTGTCACTGTTACAGTGATGGATCTTAGTTTTTGTTTTTTTGTTATCGTCTCAGGCGCAGGAGTCGTCATAGCACCTTCCGAATACAGAGCAACCCAAAACAAAGATGGCGGTTCAAGCTCTAGATCCATCTGAAAGCTAAAGGTTTGGTCAGCTCAGATTTGAATTCAACATTTTCACTTTGTTTGTCAGTGTGAGGTAGCTTTGAACAATCTGGATGACTACAATAAGAAAAAAAAAAAGCAAAGCAAATTCTTCTTCAAAATAAATTTCTTTTTTTTTCTTGGGTCGTGGTGGTCGGGGTGGGGGGGTACAAACTGGGCCTTCTTGTGATGGCCAGTCAAGGGGTACAGGACACTGGAAACATACATCCCAAATGTAACCTCACTTTCCCAAAAGTGTTGGTGCGCATCTAGACACATGTACACACATAATGTGGAAATATATATAAAACCATCTGGTTGTTTATAAACACAGACTTTTACAACAATGGAACCAAGGATTTATAATACACAGTAAAAGCTTCTGCTCCCGCTCACGATGGACGGGCCTGGAGCTCACACTTTCACCTACTGAGATTTTTATTTTTTTATTGGTCTACACGGATTCAAAATGCAATATTTGTGTGTCAGGAGAGAAACAGGGAGGGAGGTGGAGTAGGACTGCGACAGAGGTTGTAGTGGAAAAGGGGGCTTGGCTTACTTACAGAGAAAACCCGTCCAGTCCTACCTCAGCTCTTCCTATTCAGGTTAAACAATAAATAAGTGACATCAAGCCATGTTTCTGTTCATAACTTGTTCGCTCTGTGCCTCTTCCTCTTGGCTCTGACTCATTCCTGTCAACAGCGGGCCATGGGAAACATGACTGGATCTCAGGAAGCGGGTTGACAGAGAGTGCTGGTGTGGTGTACAGATATTGCCGGTGCCCTTCAGTGCTAACATCCAAGGAGTACACCTTGGAGAGCACTTTGTAGTGAGAGAAAAAAACGATCAATTTTCTTTTATAATTTCCAGTCTTCTTTATTGTGGGCATGTGTGTAATGTTTCATGGTTTAGTTTATTTATTTCCTGTTTTATGGGGGGCCATCGTGAAACTCCGCTTTAGATAAAGCAGACAGGGCCTACATCCACTCCGAACTCCTGATCTGCTCCTCCGATGTCCAAAGGAGCAATGTCCGTGATTGGCAGACGGGAGGTTTTCTGTGTTTTATACTCAAAGACAGTCTTGCCCCACTGGCCTGTATGTGTCTGTTGAGTGAGACCAAAGGAATGTGTTACAGTTCAGCCTTACTGCATAGTAAAATTTCTAACATGATTTGAATTAACAGTTATTTTCTCAGTCCTTTTCCCACACTCACCTTGCAGCCATCCTCCAACACATTGTAAGTGAACCGACTGTTGCCCTCTGCACGGATCTCCACCTCATTGTAACCCTGTAGCAGCAGAGCCTTCTTCAGGTTGCCGGTGGCCTGGTCCAGGTAGGCAATGCTGTTCTTGCAGTGGTAAGTGACGTTCTGGGATGCTTCATTGGACAGAAGCCTCAAGAAGGTCAGCTGGACGCTGGCAGCGACGCCAGCAATGCCATCCTGAGCGTAGTTGAACTGTGGAATCAGACAACAGGTGGGAGAGTTAGCAGCTTGTACATTAGACTCTTTAAGAGGAGTTTGATGTTCACTAATGATGTATGTGTGCACTCACATGGAATCCTCCATTCATTGTCTCTCCGAACCAGACGTGTTTGCGTTCCTTGCTCTTGCTCGTCCACCAGTTCTTCTTTGGTACCTTGGCGATGCTTGGATAGACACAGGTCTCTCCGGTCTCCATGTTACAGAAGACCTTGATGGCATCAGCCGTGCTGCCAATGTTAGGATCAACCCAGTACTCACCTGAGAAAATGAGACAGTTGAGTTAATGAGGAGAATCCTAATCACTAAATGTAAGATTTAGCCTGTTCAACTGCTCATATCTGAAGAAGAAAAGTTAATTATCATAAAGAAGAGTGATGCAGCAGGATTTTAAAGCCAGGCTTATGACATTTTCAGGAGCAATGCTGTAATATGAATGGTCCATCAAAGAGTATACATAAAAAGTATGAAAAGCAGATTTGCTCCCGTCTTGGTGTGAAGGATTTATCAAGGTCTGCTGCTTCTTGTCCCTATTCAGGCAGAACAAGTTGTCCTGACACACTAAGCCATTAGTGTCACTAATGATTTGGGCGGGTGCAGTGGGGGGTGAACTGAAGGTAAAAGAAAGCCACAAATTGAGCTCTTTCTCTCATACTGATAACAAAACAGACAGAATGTGTGTTTGAGTATAGAGACACCGACCCAAATGCAGCGCTGCGATCTAGGAATACAAGGACTGAAAGGATTTTACACGAACAGCATAACACCTGTTCATGCAGTCTGGGTTTTCACTTAAAGGCCACCCTATTATGCTTTTCCTTATTTTCTGTTATATCTGTCATTGTTACAGTTGTGGATCATTTCCCGTGGTTTTTTGTTATCATCTCAGGCACACAGCTCTAGCTGAAGGCCCAGAAGCCCTACTTACCTGTTTGCCAGGGGCAGCCAATGACAAGAACAGTGGTTTAAAGGAAGAGGAAGGAAAGGAAAACAGCTTGTTTCAGATATGGATGGACTGAGAGGCTCAGTATAAAATAAAAAACAATGATTTTAAATTGAGAATCGTGCAAAGTTACTCTACTTTAGCCAAATAATAAAAATATGGAGTCGCAATCAGGGATCCTATACCGTATGATACATGATATATGGTCAGACCTTAGTGTCTGGTTTTCTTACCGCTCTTCCACTCAGGATGGCACAGTTTGAGGTCTCTGCAGGTGCGAGCGGGATTCTTCTGTGAGCCGTCAGGGCTTCGCAGGTTATCAATCTGGTTGATGATGGACTTTAGTGTTGAATCGACCTCAATGTCATGCTGCCTCACAGAGCTGGATGCCTCATCGGCCCTCATGTACCTGAGAGGATCGGGGCCCTTCTCCACCTGACCCAGGCCAGCAAAAGCAGACATGTCGATGCCAGGGCCAGGTGGCCCGGGAGGACCAGGTGGTCCGGGATTACCAGGAGGACCCTGGAAGAAGGCAAAAGCAAGAAATGAGACCTGACTGAAATAGAATAGCATACAGACTCATTTGGTTGTAGATTATTATTCTCGTGACATGTTACATACAGCAGGACCAGATTCTCCAGAGCGTCCACGTGGTCCAGGAGGTCCAATGGGGCCGGGCTGTCCATTAGTTCCATCTTTGCCAGCAGGTCCGGCTGGTCCAGGGGGTCCCTACAGAACGAGAGGATGAAAAGCAGTTTCATTAAGTGAGCTTGGGCTTTTTTTTTCAAAGTGTAAAACTTTGTTATTTCTTCAGATCCACAGTGAAGTCTGGATAAGAGAATCTGATAAAGGAAATCAAATGCACCAGCAGTTTCTCTCTATTACCCTCAGACCCTTTGCCTTATTATGCATGAAGAATATTTGTATGGTGACATTTCCCTTCATTTTTCTTATCATGCTCAGTGCTTAGCTTATCAAGAACAGAGATTGAAGCCCATTTCGGATCTCAGTGGGAGTGGGTTTCACAAATCACAGTCCCCCCTGTCTGTCTGCCACTTTTCCTCACAGAGAGTAATTACAAAATGCCTCAGCTGCCCATCTTATCACAGCGGTGGGTAATTAAAGCACACGGCCTTTCCTGTCCCCATCTTCTTCTAGGTGATTGGAGAATTACAAAAATGCTAACCTGTGCCCTTCATTACCATCATATAGTTTCTGTGTTAAAGGTGCAGGATGGAAATATAGTTTTTCATCTCTTCTGCTTCGTTTGCTCACCTTAGCGCCGCTTGGTCCTGCAGGTCCGGCAGGTCCAGAATCTCCAGAGGGGCCCTATTGGGACAAAGATGATAACAGATCAGGAGAAAGACGGAAAGCGGCACCGAATGGATGAACTATTAGATGTGTATTAAAGTGCTTACAGGGGGTCCGGAAAGACCCTGCAGACCAGTGAAGCCACGGTGTCCCTTCTGCCCCCTCTCTCCAGCCTCTCCAGCTTCTCCTTTGTCTCCACGTGGTCCTTGAGGTCCCTGAAGTAAAGATTCACCTTTTAACATTCATGGATTTGTACATGTGGCAGTTTTAATCAAATAAAATCAGAAACTAAAAAAAAAACAACAACTTAATGATAAAATACATTTTGATTTAATGATACTTACAGCCGTTCCTCTAGCTCCAGCTGGTCCTGGGGGTCCTGCAGGTCCTTGAGTACCCTAAAAAGGAAATAATAGGTGTGGGTGCCATTTAAAATTACATTGTGCTTGGGGTTCTTACGTTGTTTTGTGATACTTACAGCATCTCCTCTGTCTCCCTGCTTGCCCAGGGGTCCTACAGGGCCAGGGGAACCAGGGCGGCCAGGAGCTCCGGGAGCGCCAGCAGGACCGGTGTTACCTCGCTCTCCCTGCAAATGAACGGAAGGTGTTGATGCAGGTTAAAAACAATTTATGTTAACGAGCATTGAAAAGTCTTTTAAACAATGAGTTGCTAAATTGATTTAGTGTATTTCAGTGAGGATGACGTCCATTACCTTGAGTCCAGGAGAACCATCCCTACCAGGGGGTCCATCTGATCCAGGGGTACCCTGAGAAATAAAAGCATGTTTTTTGTTATTTAACGTGCATTGATTTGATAGATGAAGATGACTGTATTATTTCCTGCATTGTAAATATTGCTATTTTGTTGTTATTGAAGTTCAGTTCCTGACCTCTCTACCAGGCTCCCCAGAAGGTCCACTAAGTCCAGGAGGCCCAACTGGTCCAGGAGGTCCGCGGTCACCAGCAGAACCAGTAGCACCCTGTTTACCAGGCTCTCCCTACACACACAGGATATATTTTTATCTTTCAATCTAGCATTTGACATTGAAGGCCCAAAATAATCCTCTGACTTTGAAAATCAACTATGTTATCAGAAAGCTCACACTTTATTTGAATGTACTGCAAATAACAAGGTTTTATCTTTGACAAGTTTAAGACAAGTCTTAAATAAAACCAACCATAGCTGTAATTCTGGAAAAATGTACATCCAGATTTACAAAATTAGACCAGCGTCAGTTTTTCACACAGTTTACGTGAAGGATAAACATAGCTAAACGTTTTGTGTGCAAGCCAAAGCACTCACAGAAGGTCCAGGAAGACCAGCGAAGCCTCTCTCTCCACGCTGCCCAGGCAAACCAACAATACCACGGGAGCCAGCCAAACCCTGGGGACCCGAGGGCCCTTCAGTACCCTATAGAGTCAAGACAGAGATGACTGAGTCATGAAATACAGTCAATATCTGGCAAATATTGCAGGTGATTCAGACTGGATGTTGGCTTCAGTGTCGGGTACTTATGGTTTCCTGTGAAGTGCAAAAATAAACTCACAGGCTTCCCTTCCTCTCCAGGCTCTCCTTTCTCTCCCTGTAGGCCTGGTGGTCCGCGAAGCCCAGCATCTCCTGGTCTTCCTGAAGGGCCGGCATCACCACGAACACCCTTTGGTCCATCTTTACCAGCGGGGCCAGGAGGACCAACAGGGCCAGGGTTACCCTTTGAAAAGACAGAATTTCACTGAGTAAGAGCAAAAATACACATAATCTACAAACAAAAAGAGACTAATTTCTTTGTGCAGCTTATTATTGACAAAATACCTACATTAGGACCAGAAAGTCCAACTCTGCCAGCAGCACCAGGGAAACCTGTGGTACCCTGTCAAGGAGAAAGAGATCAATAAACATGAATTTGTCCTGGCCCACTGACCTGTTCTAATATGGTAATCCTAAATTTGAATTTTTCTAAAATGTTAAGATTTATTGGTTGAGAACATTCTCCTAATTCTTATGATGTATTAAGTATTTGATAGTAAACATTTAACAGGAGCTTCCATTTCATTTCCATTGCCAAAGTTTTATAAAATCAACCACCAAACCACCCAGTTTGCCTTCGGTCGTTATAATGAGCAAACTGAATTTGGGTGTGGTTCTGAAATGGGATGCCACGGCTGCAACAAACCAGTCTGTGAAATTTCTTCTGTTCTAGATATTCCACAATTAACTGTGGTTAAGTGGTATTATTGTAAAAATAGAAAGATTTAGGAACAGCAACTAAGCCATCAAACTGCAGACCATGAAAAGTTGCAGGCACATGGTGTGTACAAGTCACCATTACTCTGTTGATTGAATAATTTGTTCTAAACTTCATCTTGCATTAAAATCAGCACGAAAACTGTCTCCTGGGAGCTTCATGGCATTTATTTCCATGGCAGTATATATATGTAATGTATTGGCGGCAGACAGATGAAAAGTTAACGTAAAAAATAGATATTAGATGTAGGCATCGTATCTGAGTAGAATTCAGTTCATCACAGACCAACAAAACAGCTCAAGTGGACTCTGGGATTGGTTCTTTGGGATGCTGCTGAAAGGGCATAACAATATCCATTTGAGTGACTTCCCTTCATTTCATGTTTTGATGGCATGGTTGGTGATCAGGCAAGTTCAATTTAAAGGAACCCAAAGACCAAAAACCATGCCACCATCATCAACCATAACAGGGAGTCACAAACTTCTTTTTGTTTAGTTTTTTGTAGGGTTTTTTTTATTTGTGTTTTTGATTGATTGATTGATTGATTGATTGATTGATTGATTGATTGATTGATTGATTGATTGATTGATTGATTGATTGAGGGTCTAAATGTAATAGTAAACAGAGAAATGGCTGAGCCATATTTCCCTTCAGAGGAAATGTCATGCTTCATTTTCAGAGGCAGGCAGCAGTGGTGCAGTGGTATAGGTGGTACAAGTATACGCAGAACAAGCCTTGCATGGTCTATCTGTACCTGTGTTGGTTTTCTCTGGGCACTCAAACTGCCCACCTCCCACAGTCCAAAAATGTGCCTTTTAGGTTAACTGGTGATTCTACATTGGCTGTAGGTCACTGTGAGTATAATTGAAGGTCTGTCTTGCTGTTTTTGCCCAGTGACAGCTGGGATAGACCCCATAGGTTCAGAAGATGGATGGATGGATGGATGGATGGATGGATGGATAGATGGGTGGATGGATGGATGGATAGATGGGTGGATGGATGGATGGATGGATGGATAGATGGGTGGATGGATGGATGGATGGGTGGCTTTTCAGAGTCCTCAGTAAAGTCCAGTGTGTTTTGCAAATACTCTTCATTTAACTTGATTTAGTTCTTATACAAACTGGATATTTACTTGATGGAGTCTATACGCTCATCTCAACACTGAATAGGAATTATGTTTATGGCCTGGATATCAAAGACATTTGCACATCTCTGTTGGTAGTTAGAAAGTTTTTCACGTAAAACCGATTGATTTCTTAAACTTTATCATTAGGCCAAAAAATAGTTTTTTTTTTATCACTTTTAAATTTAAGGCTGCAGTTTTTGTTTTATAATCTTCTATTGATCTGATGTTTATTCACAGCAGGCAGCAGCTGCAGCAGCCCCCAAAATTGTCTCACCAGAGAGAAGATTATAGGAAACAAACAAAGAAGCCTATTTGATCTGTTTGACAGAAATGTTTAAAATCAAACTGTGCTCTCACACAGCAATCTGGCCCTCAGGCTCACGCTTTAGACTGCACAAAGATAAAGAGTAACTGCTATAAATATTCATATGTTCCCAGCAAACTCTGATTGTTAATAAAAACTTATTAAGAATATTTTAGAGTTCAAAATTTTCCATCTTAGGAAGTTTCAATCACAACTTACTAGACTTTTTTTTCAATTTGCTTTGTTTTGTGTTTGTCTTATTATTATATGTGTATCTGTTGCTACGGGATGTTACTAAAGATCTAACTGAACTTATCTAAAATGTGTCTTTTTTGTGTCCAAGATGGCATGTAGAGAAAACTAATTTTGTCAGGTTGATTTTTTTTTCAATATTGATAGCATTGAAAACCTTTGAATGATTGATTTATGATTGAAAAGCCAAGTTAAAACCTTGGGAGCTTTAATGATTTCATATTTTTTTAAGTTTTACTTCTTGTTTATGACCCCAAAAAACCCAAATGTGCCACACACACATACACACACACACACATATATATAAATATATATGCACTGTATGACATGTAGGAGTTACTTACAGGAGGTCCCTGAGCGCCACGTGCTCCTTTAGCTCCAGATACACCGGTAGGTCCCTGAAAAAGGGGAATGATCATGTTTATGTCACAGTAGAATAACTTTTAAAAAAGTGACAAAAGTGACAAATGGAAACTACCATACAAGCACTGACTAAAAGTATTTCACATGCAATGTTTTTCTGTTTGGCCCAGTCACATATATAGGCTTCATAAATTGCTACTCCGTCATGAAAACTTACCCTGCTCTAAAATAGTGTAAAAGTGTTTGTGCAACACTGTGCAATGTATTTCTTTCACTATGTAATTCGATTCGACAGATAGTAGATACATAGTAACAAGTTCCATGACTTAATTTTTGGTTTAAATACCTACCACAGGTCCAGGAGCACCAGATGGTCCCTGAGGTCCATGAGAACCAGACTCTCCTTTCTGTCCACGCTCACCAAGCTCTCCCTTAGCACCAGGCTGACCATCAGCACCCTAAATATATTCATCAGAAAAAGATAGAAGCTGAACATCAATAAATGTTTTTTTTAAATTCCATATGTAAAGAATGAATTATGGGGACTCTACTTACAGGAGGTCCAGCAAAACCAGCAGGCCCAGGAGGACCAACCTCACCACGGTCACCCTGTGAGCACAAGAAGGATGATGCTTAGTTATTCTGATGTGCAATCCTGCATCCTGATCCACCCATTATCTTATTATAATGATGGTAATTATTATAATAATAGGGCGACCGTGGCTCAGGGGGTTGGTAATCGCATCTGTAACCGGAAGGTCGCCGGTTCGATCCCTGGGCTCTCTGTCCTGGTCGTTGTGTCCCTGGGCAAGACACTTTACCCTACTTGCCTACTGGTGTTGGCCAGAGGGGCCGATGGCGCGATATGGCAGCCTCGCTTCTGTCAGTCTGCCCCAGGGCAGCTGTGGCTACAACTGTAGCTTGCCTCCACCAGTGTGTAAATGTGAGAGTGAATGAATAGTGGTATTGTAAAGCGCTTTGGGTGCCTTGAAAAGCGCTATATAAATCCAATCCATTATTATTGGTGCTCTTCTCTAGAAGAGTAGAATTTTTATTGAGAAAGAGCTCTAATATTATAAACCCAGGCCTCTGTATCAGACCTGATCAGTCTGATGTATACTTGTTCTGTGCTACTGATACTGATACTTAAACTCAAGAAAAAGTACTTACAGGAGCACCACGAGCACCACTAACACCAAGAGGCCCAGTAGGTCCAGTCTCACCCTGGATAAAAGAGAAACTATCATTCAAACAACTAAAATGGTTAATAATACAATATAAATTCTAATTTAAACCACTGTTTATTCACATAACAAAGCAAAGGATTATTCTTACCTTGGCACCATTGGGTCCAGCTGGGCCAGGAGGACCAATAGGACCAGTCAAACCCTAAGAAAGAGGAGAGAGGAGGAAACACATTAGAACATAGTGTAGGTGTCACTGAATGTTACACTTGTTTGATGAATGATTTACAGGGTTTAAACTGTAAAGATGTATCAAACATAAGAAGAGATCAAAGATATTTTTGAACTCACTCTAGCACCATCCTTTCCAGGAGCACCCTCAGTTCCTTTTCCACCATTGTCACCCTGTGGGCAAAAAGATAAGCTTTGTTTTAATCATACAGAACAGAATGCAATATTTACAGTGCAGTATTTTTTTTACACTACTTTATGCACTACTACTGTAAGCTACATTTTAACTTAGAGAGCAATTCACAAAGTGAAAATAAAGAATCTATCACTCACTCTGTCTCCCTTGGGTCCTGTGATACCAGCAGCTCCTCTCTCTCCTGGCATACCTTGCAGGCCTGGGGGTCCCTGGGTTCCAGGAGAGCCAGCTGGTCCAATAGCTCCCTGATAAAAGCAAGATGGACCACAATTAGGAGAGCACTTGTCAATCCAAATCTTTCATCTTTCCTCTCTATTTGATGATGTTATGAAAAAAAAAATTAAATAAAACTTTCCAAGCTCCTTAGATTAAAAAACATCTGGAAAAGTCTCAGTCGTTCAAATTATATTGTGCTGCAGAAAACAAGTTGACCAAGGCTGCAGATGTTAAACATTTCCACCTGAAATTCAACAGACTTGATTTTTAATTTTTTTTTTTTATTTAATTCTTCTTATTTCATGTAGAGAAAAGTTGATGTTTTGAGAAAAGTGCTTACTGTGTTACTTGCTGAGAGTTAGATAAGAAAACGTATAATGTGATACCATCACACCAAGACTGGAAAATATGGAGGAACAGACGGTGTTAGTACGTTCAAAGGTAAGAAAATCTGCACGTCAGCACATTCAAATTTGACTAATCAGGAGATCATATCTCTTTTGTTTAGCTGAGTAGAAACTGTGACGTAAAAGTGACACATCCTGGTTTGATGTGGGTTGTGACAAAGCTTTTGTCAGTCTAGTTGGTGCTATGAGGCTGTCAGGCAAATAGTAGAGACTAGACAGGTGACAGCAATGACATTATGTTGTTCTGGAGTCACAACCTTAAATGTAGTCAGCACAGATTTGTGTGGGGTTTTTTTTTAACCTGAACATTGACTATGGGCATGAATAATAAAAATATCAGCAGATGATGTTATTGTGGGTATTCATCTGCATCTGAGAAGAGCAGTTAAGAATCTTGAACCTGCAACCAGAAATTAGTCTGAGTCATCCACTGACCTTGGGTCCATCGCTGCCTGGTGTTCCAGGAAGTCCACGAGGTCCCTGAAGACCCTGGGTTCCTGCACCACCTCTCTCACCAGGGAAACCACGTTCGCCCTGTAATAAGACAGAGCGATATTGGATAAGAAGAGAAGCAAAGCATATAAGGAATAGCTCAGCAAAGACAAAACAAAAAGATTACATGTATGAAACCAACAGCAAACTTTAGTTCTATGTACACATATGATACACATAATTAGTGGAAACTCACTCTGGGTCCAACAGCACCAGGAGCTCCACCCTCTCCAGGAAGACCCTGCAGAAAGGACAAACTATATCATTTTTTGTTTGTTTGTTTTTTTGTTTTAACACTTAAAACCTGACAACAGAACGAGTTTTACGTGTTCACGTTAAAATTTAAAAATGCTACGTAATTAAAGATGATGCTGCCAGGATGCCAGGTCTTTCTTGGAAATGACATTTTAATCTCAATTAGATTTTTACCTCGATAAATAGAGGACCAATGATCACATAGACCACTCTGGTTTTTAAATAAAGAGAATATTTATCCATGAAAAAGTTGTTACAGCAGCCACTTAACTGTAAAAACTGAATTATACACTATAAAAACAGCCTAAATAAAACATTACAATACTTAATAAAACAAATTAACAACATCTGTTTTTCGAGTGTTTTGGCATTTAATAAGCCATTTTGTGTTATTTTAGCAGAAAGTTTCCCATTGAATGTATTTTGCATGTAGGCAGCGTCACATGTACTGTAGAATACACTGTTGTTGACATGTTTGTCAGAAAACAGAGAAGTGCAGGTGCAACAAATTATTTGGATAGAGTAAAACCTCACCGGCTCTCCAGATTTTCCAGCTTCTCCCGGGGCACCAGATGGTCCAGGTAGACCCTGCCCATAATAGCAAAATAGTTATTGAAATGCCATCAGTAAGCATGGACTAGAATATTATCTGTAAGTTTTTTATAATACATGATTCTGAGGTGTCTTTGAAAGATGTGATGTCGAAATCCATAAAAGGTGATCCTTCTTTAGCTTAAATACTTGCTGAAACTCATAATTACTAAAGCTTCTAATGTTTAAGGCACGGACATTGTGCACATGTTTAGGTTTTACCAAAAGTCATATGATGGGATGGGTCAGAAAATTATCTCACCTGGAAGCCAGGAGGTCCAGGAGATCCTTGTTCTCCTCTCTCTCCAGCAGGTCCCTAAGATGATAAACGCAAACACATTTGATCAATCAAACATAAAAGTCTGTTTGCTGGCTATAAAAGTGTCTCAAAACATGTTATTATACAGAATACTTACAGCAGGCCCATTAGGGCCAGCAGGACCAGTCTCTCCATCTTTTCCGGGCAGACCCTAATTAAGAGCACTTTAGTTAGGAAAAAGGACCTAGAGAGAGAAATTAATGATGGTTAAGCACTTATGGAGAGCTATACTTACTCTCAGACCTGGGCGACCCACCAGTCCCTTCTCTCCAGGCTTTCCAGGCTCACCCTGTCAAAGAGAAATCATACACTATAAACTGTAGGAAGTTTCTTTAGCACTGGGGATCAAAGGGATAAGAACAGCATCATAAGATGTGGAAGTGCCGCTTGTCTGTTGTTATAGAAACCTTCAGACTCTTACATTGGCTCCCTTTGGTCCAGGGAATCCCATCACTCCTGGCTGACCACGGGCTCCCTGAGGACCAGGTGGGCCAGGGCGGCCATCATCACCAGGGGTACCCTGTCAAAATTACGGATAAACACTGTAAATCAGAAGGTATTAGCCTGGAAGCTAAAACCTGGATGTTATTATGATTTTACTCTGAGGATTATTGCACCAGCCATGAAAAATTCTTCTTAAGTCTAAACAGGCAGCAGAAGGTTGTAAGCATTTTGCTCTGTTTAATCTTTATGATTTCCATAAAGCAACAATGAAACTGTAGATCATGGTGTTAGTAACCCTACTGAAGGCAAAGCTTGTATTTTTTAGAACAGGATCAGCTGCTCTATTATTTTAATTTCAAATTTCATGGAAGTAAATCTATAAATCACATTTAATGTAATTGTAATTAATATTGTACTTACAGCAGGTCCAACTTTGCCTTGGGGACCAGCATCTCCAGGACGACCAGTAAGACCCTGCGTGAAAGGCACAAGCAACAGAGACTGTCAGCTCCATTCAAATCAAAATCAAATCAGTCATAAAAAACCTGCCACAGTAAACATCCTACAAAAACCATAAAAATGTGCAACACTGCATAAAGTTGCAAGACTCACTCTGGCTCCAGGGAGACCAGACTCTCCTGTGCGTCCAGGTTCTCCAGTAGCGCCTTTAGCCCCAGAAGCACCAGGAACACCACGGTCTCCAGGGACACCCTGAAGAAGAAAAGACCAAAGGTGTAAACTTTAAATATGTTATAGAAAAATCACTTGTTGTAGTATCTTTCTCATGCAGCACTGTCATGCTGTGGTATCACTGAGATAAAATGATTATAACTTTTCAAAAGATCTCATTTTGCAGGCACCAACCTTTGCACCAGCAAGACCATCCTGTCCAGGGAAACCGCGGTTTCCAGGGGCTCCCTGGGAGGAATCACAGAAATCAAGATATATTTGATTAGACTGTGAATACAGTAACCATGTTTACCCTTGTTTTTAGTCAGATGTGACCAGTAACATGTAATGCATGTCCTGATCACTTACTCTCTCTCCGGGAGGTCCAATTGGTCCAGCGCCCCCAGGCTCTCCCCTGGCACCTCTCTTTCCTTCTTCCCCTGGAGGGCCAGGGGGACCTAGAGGACCAATAGGGCCCTGGAAAAGATAAAGATATTTCAGTGAATCTACTCTAGGGAGTAATTCCACATAAAATTTTTATGTGGTCATGTATATTTATGATCACAAAAAACTGAAACTCACAAGCTCTCCCTTCGGTCCAGCTTCACCTTTGAATCCAGGAAGACCTGGGTCTCCCTGAACAACACAAGAAAAGAAGGCAGCCACAATAATAAATAATCACAACATTACAAAATATTTAAATTTAGCATAACTTCAGACTATCTCAGCTGACTTACAGCCTGTCCTTTGGGCCCTAGAGGTCCTGTTGCTCCCTGAGGTCCAGGTGGGCCACGGGGGCCGGGGAATCCAGGAGCACCAGCAATACCAGGAGCACCCTTCATTGAAAGGAATAATCAAATATCAGAATGAAGAGAAATATTTATTGAATAAAATTTAACCTAAAGAAAGGCATCAAAACCACTAACAAAAGTGTAAACCTACAGCAGATCCTTTAGCTCCGGGAATACCATCAGTACCAGGGTTACCCTGCATAGAACAAGAAGCATTATATTAACAACAACCTGATCAACCAATGAAAATGAATCAAAATCAAAGTCTGAATGTTTATGAACAGTGAAGGCAAACAAACCGATGCTCCAGCAGGTCCGGGCGATCCTGGGGTACCAGCCTCTCCACGTGGCCCCTGGGATCCTTCAGGGCCACGGCCGCCAGTAGGACCAGCTTCTCCCTAAAAAAGGCACAACAAATTTATCATTAACATAGTAAAACTGTATTGGTTGTAGATTTCTTTGAGCTGTGTATTGGTGCCTCCCTGCCATAGAGCTGAATATAATACTGCTGTTTCATTGTCTATGAGAGTTATTCAAAATAAGTCAACTAAATTTAAAAAGAATTTGAAGGCCAGTTTATCTTCTTTAGCAAAAAGAGAAGTTTGACATAGTTGTATATTTGTCTATGAAAAAATAACAATAACTAAACATACAGTGTTGTGGAAAACTGGAATTTAGTGTCCTACAACCAGAGTGAACAAAGACTGATGTAGTGGCTCTTGTAAGTCTTTTTTTCTGTTTTATTTTAATACACAAGCTCTTCAACAGCAAATGTTTCCTGGATGATATGTTCTGTAAAAACCTTTGCTCCTGGGGATCCTGGAAAACCAGGAGCTCCAGCAGGACCCACTGGTCCCTGTAGAGAAATAAAAAAAGAATCATCAGATCAAAGGCAACAGATTAAAGAAAAATCAACAGCACGAAATGGCCACATAGCGGTGACTATGATACATACAGGTGGACCGGCAGGGCCAGGCAAGCCATCATTTCCTCGGGCACCCTAAGGATAGCAAAGACAGGTCAATTTAGTTTGGTTCATCACAGTGTTATGATCTAATAAAAGATTCAAAACCATAATAAATAGCAAATGAGAAATAAATTCCTGTTGAATAGCCTTAAGCAGCTGCGGAAATGTTACTTACTGCGGCTCCAGCAGCTCCAGGACGTCCTCTCTCACCAGGCAGACCACGTGGACCCTATAAAAGAATGATTTATATATAAATATCTTCATTATTTATTTTATTGCTGGAGCCTAATATGCTATGCAAATTTACTGATGTTGTCAGAAAGTTCAGAGCATCGCAGACTAGAAAAAGCGATGGTGGCAACTCACCATGGGTCCAGGGGCACCGTTCTCTCCAGGAGCACCAGCCTCACCCTGAAAGGAACAAAATTACCATGAGTAAGCACAAAATAGCAGAAGTAAGCTGAAAAAGTGTTATTTCTGGAAAACCCACACTGTCACAAAAGATGACCTTACCTTAGCTCCTGCTGCACCAGTCTCTCCTTTAGCTCCATCTAAACCAGGGTGACCCTACAAAGAAAGCTCATAATCAGGACTCAGACATCAGTCAGTCACCACATGCAATCAATGAGCAGCCAGAGTTTTGCGAAACATGTGACTGAACTGAAACACTCACTCTGTGTCCTTTGATGCCAGGAAGTCCAGGAGTTCCAGGGAATCCACGAGCTCCCTGAAATAAAAACAATCATGCAGCAATAGATTAAAGTTTTTTTTTTGATTTAAGTATGAAGTAAAAAATATTTGAATAATTATTATTTGCTCACCTGAGGCCCTGCCGGTCCACGCTCACCAGGTTTGCCAGGTTTGCCAGATTCACCCTAAAAACCAGCAGCAAAATTCAGGATTACATGCTGAAGCGTTGTAGCTGCAAGATAAGATGTAGCTGCAATGGCCCTTCACTGTTCTGTGTTTGAAGGCTGTGTATTGTGAAGTCACCATGTTCGTTGGTAATTTTTGGAGATACACAGTGCCCCCTGGTGGCACATGGAGTGTATAACTGAAGTACATTATGGAGGTGTGTACTTTATTGAAGAAGAAAGTGTGTACTTTATTGTACTTTATTGAGCCCCGTGGGGAAATTGCTCTCTGCATTTAACCCATTCACTCAGTGAAGCAGTGGGCAGCCATTGGGCGCCCGGGGAGCAGTGTGTAGGGACGGTACCTTGCTCAGGGGTACCCCAGGGTAGCTGTTAAGGGGAATCGAACCCCCGACCTTCCGATCATGGGGCAACCACTCTACCTACTGAGCTATCCCTGTTTTTTTCCAAATAAAAATGTGGTCTGACCATCTAAGAAGGTCATATATGTATATGTCTATATCTATCTATCTATCTATCTATCTATATATATATATATATATATATATATATATATATATATATATATATATATATATATATATATATATATATATATATATATATATAAATCTGCATGTATTTTAAGAGTTTTGAATTTTGCTATGAATATGACTTACATCACTTCCTGGTTTTCCAGAAGGTCCAGGTGGTCCACGAGGTCCCATAGGTCCCTGTATCAACGCAAAGCAAGAGCATTAATACTGACAATCAACATATAAAGACAAAAATTCATATGTTATGTAAAATATATCTCTGCCTTAAAGTGCCATTAAGGCCATCAATTTGGTATTAAATTTTGAGCAAATAATAGAGATCTTTTTTTTTTTTTTTTACAATGAACAATCATGACATTTATAATCAGTATTGTTTTTGACAGTGTATGTGTTGTTGGCAAACCCCAAGATTTACACCTCATATGCAGCTCAGCTCGTTTGTAAGGCATACAGATCCATTCTGGGATTGATACTGATACTTACAGCGGGACCGGGCTCTCCAGCCTCTCCGGGGGACCCTTGGAAACCTTGTGGCCCCTATTGTAACAGATGATAATGCAAAGCATTAGAAATGTGTTCAAATAAGCTATTTGATTATAAAACCCAATCATATAATGATTTGGGCTGTGATCAGAGTACTTACAGGAGCTCCGCTAGGCCCAGGAGGACCCCGTGGACCCATAGGACCCTACAAAAGAAACACAACAAATACAGAGAACATCAGTCTGGCATCATTTATTTTAACAAGTAGTGGAACAAATTTACCAAATGAATACAGGTGTCCTGAGTAAATAAAGGTTTCACCAGTTACACATTAACCATTCAGAACTAGTAAGAGTAAAGTCAAATTTAAACCTTGTCCCAGCTAAGAAAAATATTTGAGGTTAAAGACTGGTATCCAGTTCAAAACCTTTCATAGAAAGATTTCATTATTTTATGTGATGTGTCCACTGAGGCAAATTCATTCCCACATGCTATTTTTATAATCTATTTCTATTTGTGTGCAGATTCAGCATTCAGTTCAGAAAGCAGGATTTTAAAAGGTTATAGTAAGGCTCTCTGTTGGGATGAAATTATTGAGGCACAAGGTGGCAGCACTGCAGCAATCTGAGTGAGGTATTGGTTATTTTTCAGTAATTATTTTCAGCAGTGATTTGCAGACCAGATGAATATTTGCAACAAAAAATTTTCACATTTTTTCTCACGATGAAACTGTAAACATACAGTACAGTCACCCTGTTAGATGCACCCAGCGATACATACCATTGGTCCCTGCATCACACCCATTTGAGCTCCTCCAGCCTTCTCATCAAAACCCTGAGCCATCTGAGCAGCAAAGTTCTGTAAACACACAAAATAGACCAAGAGTCAGTTTATCTGCCTAAGCAAAGTGAGCCACAAATAGTAATGTGAATGGTACATCTGTGCCATGAATGGGGGTTTACACCTGTTACCGTCACTCTATTTTTCACTCATCTTGCTTCAAAAACAGGTGTCAGTGTGCCCACCTGTTTGTTTGTCTGTTCACCTCTTTGTGACTTTTACCTCTTTTTTCCTCTTTCTACTTTCATGCATTATAAATTGTGTGGCCTGTTTTGCGCTCTTGTAACAAGTTAAGTGCAGCCAAATAGAAGCTTCATAAAAGATTTACACATTAACAATAAAGTGTTGCAAAAAAGCAGCTATTGCTCAAATTTTGCATATGCCATATTTTACAGTCCTTATTCTCACCCCTCCAAGTCCTGGAGGTCCAGGTGGGCCAGGTGGGCCGGGGTTTCCGGGGGTTCCAGGCTCACCATCTCTTCCTCGAGGTCCAGGATTTCCCTACACAAATGAGAGTAGGGAAGGAAAAGGAGTTACCAAAATAAGCAATAAAGCAGATTTTACAAAAACTGTCATCTGTGTGACTTCATCCACCTGCTGCATCCAAATAAATAAAGATTTTACATGAGTAGTAATAAGATAAGTGCAAACTCTACAGGCCATTCTCCTAGTTCTGATAATGCTGCTTCACCCAGTATCTAAGGACCCAGTGCTGAAAGATTGGTAAAAGGGATTTTTTTTGCACACATTTTGTTGTTTCTTACCTTATCACCTTTAGCGCCAGCTTCCCCTCGTAGTCCCTGCTCACCTGGGGGGCCCTACAGAAACAAACATAAAAGCCTCAGTAGCATTCACAAAACTGCTGAACGTCCTATTCAGAAGAAAGGTCACGTTGTTGTGAAGCATATAAATATGGAGAACATAGCCAAATCTTTGATATTTACCATAGGGCCTGGTGGTCCTCTTGGTCCTACAACCTACAGAGAGACAAAAATGTTTTTGAGGCTGTTTTCATAACTGACTCTACATTGGTGTCGTAACCGGTGATTTTGTACTAGTTTGAACTTCCTAAAATTAGAAAACATTCCAGCTTTGTAGGAGGTGAACATTAAAAGGATTTGATTTGACAGGACAAGTTTTTGTATGACCACCACCTCCTTTAACCTCTAATTTGGCTGGCTTTTTTCTTCTGACATGTGCACTTGGAGGAAAGTTGCTGAGAAGATCTAAGAGGATTTGATTGGGTTCATTATGTCCCAGGAATGCAGGATTTTTCCTCATTTAATAGAAAGTCAGAAACATTCACAGTTTCTCAGAGTTTCTCACTCATGAGAAACATTAGAAACTTTGCCACATTTTTTAAGGGAAAACACATTGAAAGTACAAGCAAAAGTGGGTTATAAAAGATAGAACCAGTGATAAAAACGTGATTTTCTTTTAGGCTGAACATAATGAACATAGATGGACAGTTGATCAGATATTTAAATCCTGTAATTCCATTCAAATAAAAGTGAACAAAAGATGCCCAAAATGTTTGTTTGGTCAGGTAGAATTATCTAAGAGGAACTGTAACAACAATTATTTAAAGCTTTATTTAGCAGTTTTATATCCATGAGCGTCCATACTTACATCTGCAATGTCTCCTGGTTCTCCTTTCTGGCCCTGAATGATAAAAGAATCAAACTGTATGAGTCGTCTGACAGTTCACTGCACCACAACTACAAAGGAAATATAATTTCTGTGCATAAGTTGCTGGAGATCACTGACTCACCTTAGCACCAATTGTTTCTGATGATGCAGAAGGAGGAACAAGAGGAAAGAAAGAGCATTATTAAAAGTTATACCTTGAAGTGAGATTTCAAACATATGATTGATTTAAAAGCTACTCTGTGATTCTTAGAAAGGAGACCTGTAAGGAAATCCAAAGATGCTGAAGTGATCAAATAACATTTACCAAACCCAAACGCATAAAACCCATCCAGATTATATTACTGATGCAAGAGATGAAGCAGAAACAAGCTCAGACTAAGAAATGAAGGTTTAGACTCAATCATGCAAAATGTAAATAATAGAAAAAAAAGTGAGCTTATTTAATAAAGAAGGGCAACTGCTGTTAGTGTGTTTGTTTTAAGATGTATATCTTACATTGTATTGTCAAATTTTGTATTTTTTTTTTATAGCAAATTTGTAACCAATCTGGAAAGGACCTTAAACATTAGAGCCCAAGAGGCCCATTACATTCCCAAACTTTTTAGCAAAAGAAGAAGCAATTCTACAAAATCATAAATATTCTGTCTTTCAACATCTTGATCACAATATGAATTTAACAGCAGATTTTTGAAGACAGTGCTGGAGTACAGCAGCTGCTCACAAAAACTTGAAACTTTGAGGAAACACATATTTACAGTCATTTTGACATGAAAGGTTGGAAAGACCTTCAAGAGACTATTGAAATTTGTAGAAAGCCTCAAAATGGGTCAAATGAATCATTGAGTTCTTGCACAATATGAGGACTTCATCCCAGCTTTGTGTTAAATTGAGCAGAAGTGTCTCTGCTGGTTTAAGTGTGGATCAGAAAGCACATGACAGGATTCAAATCCCACATGAAAAGACTTTCACTGGGACTGCAAAAAATCCTGATCATGTTGCTTATCTAGTTTCTATAAAACCATCTAAAAAAAAAAGTCACTCTGGAACAGGGAACATTGGCTGGCAACTGATTTCTTTTTCTTTTTAGAAATGTCAAAATTTATAAAAAAAATAGAAATTATAAAACTAGAAATTGTAGCTGCTCTTGGCCACAAATCAGTAACCACTCTAGTCCTGATCAGGCAGACTATTTGGATCCAGTGGCAGTTCCCCATTCAAAAGTGTTAGCCAGGAAAGAGATGAGTGCAAGCTAAAAGAGTAATTTATTTATGGGTATGTGAATAAATAAATTACAACCAAAGGGGGCACTGGTATCAGCAGGGCAGATGGGACAGCACTCTCCAGATGGGATGATAGGGTTGGCACACTCTTTGATCTCCTCGCAGATTATCTCATCACACAGAACTGCTCCGCTGTCACACACACAGATACGACACGGCTCTGGCTTCCACACATCCTTATCATTATACAGCTGGCCATCCTGGATGCAACCCCCTGACTCCTCTGTGGTGGCCAGCAGGGGTCAGGTGGCAAAGCAGAAATAGGAGCAATAAGAGGGTTCAAGAGAGAATTAGACAGGGGGAGGTAACAGCATTTGAACAATGTTGTGAGTTGGCATAATAGATGTTTAAAAAAAATAATTGGTTTAAGACAAGGATAAGAGGATGTTAGGGATCGAGGGGCAAGGCAAGGAAGTGGGAGGAGTAACAGCAGAAGAGGAGGGATTATTGAGTATAGGCGTAGATGGAAGAAGCAAAAAAAAAAAAGTTATTTGGTTGCAAACAAAAACTCTGAACACTGTAACACTGGGTGGTTGACCATTAAAAAAATGTCAAAACTGGATTAAAAAATATGTGCTTTAGTGATTTAAAAAAAAGTGGAGTGAGAAGACTTGCTCCTTTGTTACAGATGAACAAGTGCTGATTTGACCCCAAAACACACTGTTGTAAATCAGTAGCTGTGGAGCACAACAGTAATTCACGAGTTTTCAATTTAACACACAATGTATGTAAAGAAATGCCTCTAAGTTATCGTAATAGCAGCGTAAAGTGCAATGTAAACACAAGCCACAGTTAGCCGTTATGTTTGAAGCCCTGATTGAGGCATTTCACATCACTGGCTGAGCATATTTAACCTGCAGGCCTGCTCTGCTGCTCGAATGAATGACCCTCTCTTATAGGGACAGCATGCCCAATTGACACGCTGCTGCTTTAAGTAAACAGAGGGTCCTTCTACATTTCTCCATCTGGATCCCATAGTTATGTTAAGCGCCAGGGCAAACACGCTGGGGAATTAAGAATGGGTGATTTGTTTCGATCATGCAGCTTATACAGCTTAGAACTGGGCCTACTAACTCCTGCTATCTGTGTTTTAGGTCTATTTGTCAAAGTGATACTTATATATATGTATATATATAGCATATATATGTAACATGAATGTTTAAGTCAGGATTGATTAGTCTGGCTACTTGCTAATGAAACCTCCTGAACTAAATTGTAAAAAATGAAACTTTGGAATTAAAGCAAAAGCTATTAAAACAAGAAGATGTCGAAATAAAAACAGTTACAGTGAAATTTGTCTTGCTATAAATACACCTATATGTCCATCATCTGTTGACTCCTTGCTGTGCACACTGTCCTGCTACCCTTTGAGCCTGCTAGTCTGGGGTCAGGCACTGTCTGGCACTGTCACTTAACATAGTGGAAAAAAATCTTAGACTGCTCCGGCCAAAATCTGTGGGGAAGGTTTATTTCTACAAGTCCTTAAGAAAAAGTAAACTTAGTTTTTTATTTGCTAAGTGTTGTTACCAAAGTGTTTCTGCTCAATACTAGAAAAAAAAAACAGCTGCTAGATGCTGTATTATTAGCTTTTCTTTTTCTTAATTTTTTTGCTAAAAACTTTCACTACAAAGTAATCAAACAGAGCATGAAAGGCTGAGTTGTAGGACCCAGGTGAGGACAAACAGGCACTTGTTCACCTGGTCCTCCATCCCACACAGATGCACCTTGTCAACCTTACCTATCTACTGAAAAAAAATCTATTAACTTCGTTGGGGAGATATTTTACAAGCAGACAGCATCAATAACATTTAATTACTGCTTTGAAAAAATTGTCTAAAAAGTGTACATAGAAACAGAAACATGTATCCACAGTTCTTTTTGTGAAAACAGACAACTTTCATTGGATTTTCTAGATCTACAAAGATAGAAACAGAAAAGACTGGTGATGGAATCAGAATTACAATTCAATTATAAATAAGGAAGTGCAAAAGAAAAATACTGCAACTTACGGTCATCCTCTTCCTGACATCTGACCACGGATAGTAAAACAACTTGGGATGCTACAAGTAGCAGAACAGTCCTTGAGTCCACAAAGCTGAACATGTCTAAAAATTAGACATGCAAGAGCTTGGGTGAGAAATAAAGGGATGGAGGAGACCAGGCTTTCAGTCAGTGGTATGTTAAGTGTGTTCCCGGAGACTTATGGCACCATGCAGTCAAACCCTCCAAAATCTAAGTGGAATCCACCACGGGGCCCCAGCTGGCACTCTGCACCCACTGTGTCAGTGCAGGCACCGCGGTTTTATGTCACTGTGCCTTGTATGGATCTTCGTATATTCCAAAATACCAGTCCTTCCCCCAGACCCCCTGTCAGGCTGTAACCTGAACCTCATCTCCCTCCCCACAATCCAGCACCGACGACTCTCCCTGGGACTTTTTTTTTTAACTCAAGCCCTCCTTCTTCCCTTGCCCTGCTTGGCCTGGCCTGGCCTGGCTAGGAGACGCACCTACACTTTCACATTACAAAGGAGGCTGCATGAAGCAGAGCACAGGTCAGTCACATGCCACTGTGTCAGGGCATTATGAAATGCCTGTTTTAGAGTGACTCATATTTCTGTCTTGTGAACAAACTTAAAGAAAGTATCAATTAATATCAGGATATACACCAAAAATGTTTTAATAGGAACATATATGATGATGTTGGTCACATGGGAAATGACTACACACAAACTATAGCATTTTCTTCAGATGATTCTTCAACTGAATTAAACAGATCCAAAGGGGGGAGGGGGGTCTCATTTTGATGGTTAAGGGGGTTGCAAACATCCTGGTACATATCAACAATACAGCAATCCCTTCTTCAAAAAATTTATTTTTATTCACACAAAAAAACATATTTTTTAATGCACAGGCTCTGCATGTGCATTGGTGACTGATTGATGCCCTGTGGTTGTTTTTATTTGGATCATAAGATTTTTGGAGAGGAGGTAAATAGAGAGTTGATTCATTCAGCACGTAAGGTGCAATCAAAAAGTTCTGGGAATAATCCCATAAAGTCATGAAGCGTTCCACATTGAATTTTCTCTGGTCATATTGTTGTGATTTAGTGAGCACTTTGACAGTAACGTTTCACCAGACTGCTGTATTTATTTGAAAAATATATACAATACAACATATACAATATTAGAAATGCATCTAACCTTTGCAAAAGAGAACAGAATACATGTTTTTGTTTTCTGAGTAATGAACCGCTACTTGCAGTTAAACTCTCAGTTTATGGCAACTCAATAGTGGGTCAGCAGGGTTGTTTGGGTCAGTTTAGCCTTTTGGATTATGGATTAAACTGCAGACTTTAGACAACCTTTAAGTGTTGAGCTGACCAATCAGCAGCTATGTCACACTCTCATTACAGTCAGACATTCTGAGAGGCTTCTCTCTTCGGACAAAGACAAGTAACAAGTGGCTATCCAGTTAAATGGATAATTCTTCTGGCCTTTGAGTTAAGGCAAAAGGTTCTGCAATCAAGAGTTAGCTGATCTTGAGGCAACAGTTCATGCAAAAATCCAATATATACCAGATTTACAGCATCTCCTGTGAAGCTGAAATAAAATAGAGATGAAAGATCTGCATGATCTTTACTATATCTCTCTGGTGGATAGACCCAGATTAGTGAGCTTGAAAAGGAGTCTGTCATGAGCAAAGGACCAGTAATTCCAGGGTCATGACCTTCTAGAGAGCCCAACTTCATTCCACACAGAGAAAAGAAAGATCTGAAACTGACTTCTTACCTGGACCTGTGTGAGCAGTGAGCAATTTTGTATATTGGAATTGCACTCGAGGAAGAAAATTGATGCAGCAGAAGTATTCACAGAAGCATTCATTGTACTATAAAGTTTGATTTTCATAGTACAGCTGATACCTAGGAAAACAGATGCTTGTTTAAAATGATTTTTAAAATGTAGTCATCAAGTTTAACAGGACAGGACAAACCAGCAATAAAGCTAATGAGTCCAACAACAAAAACATTTCAGGAATTTAACGGTCCAGCTGAACCAATAATCACCAGTCTTTAACACAAGAAGGAGTACACAGTGCCACTCTGCACTAACTCTATCCACTGTGGTGTCAAGTCAATGTTGCTGTGTCACACAGAGAAAGATGTGGTGAAGCTTCATTGGTTACTTGGAAAATAACTCTGAGTCTTTTATATTACATCTTCTAAATAACCCTCAAATCATAATCATAGACAACAAACTCCAGTGATAAAACTATAAATATCAAGTGTTTATGCAATGCCAGGAGAAGCAACACTGGTGGTTTAGAGAAATTACTGCCACCATTTACAGCATCCAACAAGTGCTGAGTATGTATAACCTCCAAACACGAACGCAGAAGAGAGCTGTGTAGCAATCATTTGACATTCATCAGTGTTGCATTGATATAGCTCTCTTTAAACTCATGTTACAGGAATAGCGCTGATTTCCAGCACAATTTCAGTTACAGATCTGTTTCAAAGTACAGCAGGAATACTGAGCCCAGTTCAGCCCTACACATGCCTTTTCTCTGGTGCTCTGACTGTATATAGCCTCCTGCCGTCTCCCAGCCCACACAATAGGCCTCTGTGTGCACGGCCCGCGGAATGCTGCGAGATGGCAGGGCAGTGGGATAGCTACATGGTGAGGATGGGGGTTGGAGGGTGAGGAAGGGTGTGGGTGCTCGGAGGATGAAAACTGGGAGGGGTTGGTTTTGGGGTAGGGGAAAGGAAAGGGGAAGAGATGGTAAGGAAGGCGGAAGGTGGTGGTGATGGGGGGCTGATCTTTCAGTACTGTACGGGTGCACTGAGGCTCCTGGGGTCTAGAGGGTGTCTAGGTTTCGGCACAGTGACCGTAAGAGAGGGGGTGGATGTAGCCCTGTGTACAGGCAAAGTGGTGATAATTAGCACCCACCTAGGGCAGAAGAGAGTATGAACAGGCCCTATTCACAACATATCTTGTCCCTCATTTGGTTGTGAAGAACACATAAGATAGTAGTGGCTGCAAGAAACTCCGCTTTAATGTTTCTGCCATTGTTGAGACTAAAGGATGCCAAATTTCAATGAGGAGGAAAAACATATGCAGCAAAAATTCAGTTGTCCTACAGGGCTATAACGCTCATTACATACCTGATTTTGTCTCGTTGGGGTGGAATGTGTAGCTTTACCGGTGCCACAGAAAGGGTCATGTTTCTACTAACAAAGATTTGCTGTGCACTGGCCACTTTGGGTCAATTAAGATCCAACCTGTCAGCCTCAGACTTGACTCAGTTTTTAATAGTTCAAGTTCTTCTTTGTAGCTGACCAGTTGTGTGCTTATGCACCAACTCTTGAATACTGAGATGTTCACATCCCCAGTGTGCATTATAATTTACCAGTGCACTTCATAAAGACCTTAATGTATAGCATTTAAGCTTACATGTGAGTTAAAGTTACCACATTAATCTTTATCTTGTTTTTACTTCATCTGAGACTTACAGACAGGGTTTTAGTCTGTGCACACTGAACCAGCGTTTCAACCTTTGTCATGAGTTAGTAGAGAGAATAAGAAATTCAATCAGAAATTTTAGAGAGGAATGAGGAATTTCTGCAATTCATGAAATCTGTAAAAATGTCTATAGAAACTGCAATACGTCCCCACAAATCACTGGAGTCTAACATCTAGGCCAGTGGTATCAAACCTGCAACTTTTTTACCCGTCGTTAATGGTTCCCTTTGATATTGACAAAAAACTAGATGACTGAAAATTGCGGTCTTATTTTTGTTGAACCTCATTAGTGGTGGTTAGCATAGAAGGACAGACCTACATGGCTCATATCAAGCCCCTCCAGCTGTGTACTATTAATCTAAATAAATGAATAAAGTCATTAAGAATTGAACATGAACAAACTTGGCCTTGTTTTACCGCTGGCTTACTGATATGCCAGATTGGCTGCTGGACTTTGGTTGAAGTCAAACGTTCCTATCTCTTGTTTACTTTTTGCTATATTCAAAGCTAGTAAGCTACTAATAATTTTATTTCATATCAGTATAGACATCCATTAAAGTGATTCATTTGTACATTGAACTAGTGACAAATGAACATATGGACATATGAACTTCTGTATGTTGCTATAGTAATTCAATTTAATTTAATTTATATAGGGCCACTTCACAACAACAGTCACCTCAAAGCACTTTGTATTTAAAGGTAAAGGCCCTATGATAATACAGGGAAACCCCAACAAACAGATGATCCCTGTGAGCAAGCACTTTGTGACTGTAGGAAGGAAAACTCCCTTTCTCCAGGAAGAAAGCTCCAGCAGAACGAGGCTTTGGTAGAGGCAGCCATCAGCCACAACCTGAGGGTGAGGAGAGGAAGACAGGACAAAGGTAGACTGTGGAAAAGAGCCAGAGTTTAATAATAACAGTGAGTAAAAATATGTAAGTGAAGAAGAAACGGTCAATGCATCAGGGAGGGTACAGTGTCATAATAAGCTTTGTCAAAAAGTATGCTTATTATTAAAGGTTAGAGCTCAAGGTGAACAGTAATAGTTACAGATTTAAAAGACAGGCTCTGATTTGTTCAAGTCTGATTGAATAATGCTGTAATCAAACATCATACCCATACTGGACTTTTAGTAATCTCTTCTTAATGTGATGCGGCCAATAAGCTAACAGGAGGCTGAATTAAATAAAATCCTCACTTTGCATTACTATTCCAACAGAGAAACACAAAAAAGGAATTTCAAATTAAAAGGATAGTCAGTTTTAATTATAGCCACCAGATACATCTGATCAAGCCTCAGTTAAACATAAGCTGGTAGTTTTTGTACAGACCAAAGACTGCGATTGATTTTGGTCACCACAGAGAGAAAGAATATTACAATGAAAGAAAAAAAAAACAGTTTCAACTTAGATATCTTTTTAATGAGTATTATGCTCACTACAACATCCCGGGGTGTTACTGCTGCCACTTTGGGGGCAATATTATGACAGACAGACGAGCAACAGATATGACAAGACATCCTATGATACTGGATTGGATGGTTAGGATAAGTCTCCAGGAAATGAATGTATTATAATTCAGTTTTATGCCCTCTATGTGTGTGTGTGTGTGTGTGTGTGTGTGTGTGTGTGTGTGTGTGTGTGTGTGTGTGTGTGTGTGTGTGTCGCTATGTGGGTAAGACTCAATTTAGAGAAGAGATGGAATTCCTTACACCCTGGGTGGCACAGGGATAATGGCCCTTATCCTTTCATTTGAGAGATGCATTAAACGATGCATTAAATCTCTACAAGGTTTCAATAGTTTCTAATGAGGAGCTTTATTTCACAATGTGCTATACCTATTTAATACCTCTTCCTAATATCATATTATTGCCATGCAGGCGGTGTAGGAGGCTTTGAGTTTAACAGGAACTGGAAATGGATTAAATTAAGGCGTTTTACATCCTTTGTTTCTGGGGTAATATCCGAACAAGAGTGGTGTGTGGTAGCATGAGTAAAATGTGTTTCAGGGCTTGGACGGTTTTGAGTGATTCAGGAAAATAAGCATGCCCCAATCCAGTGAAAATGGCAGTGTAATTGGTAATGTGGTGAGGACAGGCTGATAATGAGGATTTCCCAGGGCTTTAAATTAGCCTTGAACTAATAGATATCTCCTACCCTGTTAATTACCACACTTTTTTGTATGAACTACCTCTACACAATTCACTTTGACGAAACAGCTATAACCAACATCTTTCTCTAGCTCTTTCTATGTTCTTATATAGCAGCCTTTATTCTATATTTGT
This sequence comes from Diplotaxodon limnothrissa, assembly GCF_057381915.1. Lineage (NCBI taxonomy): Eukaryota > Metazoa > Chordata > Actinopteri > Cichliformes > Cichlidae > Diplotaxodon > Diplotaxodon limnothrissa. Next base: position 24,024,366 of record NC_140615.1, read on the forward strand.
TGTTTTGATCCAGAGTATCCTAACAATTGTTCCAATCACATTTCACCTTTTTTCCTCCCTAAGGTACTTAAAAACGTCTGTCCAAAGTGGCCTCTATTGCAAGGCTTTAGCCAGACCTCCAGATTACTAAGATGGAATCAAAGCTCCAGAGCCGGTAAGTTTCTTTCCCTGTGTGAGGTGGAGGGGGAAAGAGGTTAAGTTTGTGCAGGCTTGGTGAGTGCAGTGAGGGGGGTTTTCTCACACAACACGGAGGATGAAGGGACAAAGGTGGCATTCATTGGCCCAGGAATGGAAAACATTTTCTGCTGAAAACAGAGAAGCTACAACCGGCAGAGGTAGCACAGAGGGACCATGGGTTAGCATATACTTCTTTAGAGAACTGATATGGCTGGAAATGCGAAGGAGAAGGCCATTCCTAGCAAGGCCTTGTTTATTTGGTAATAAAGATAATATCTTGTCCCTTTAGTCTACAATTAAAGTGTTACTGCACAGTTTGAAAGCGTGAGAAAGACTGTATTTCAATGATTTGATTGCCTTAATAATAAATAGATAAATATGAATAGATAAAAATAGAAAATATACATATTTTCATGTGATGTCTGCAATTCGGAAGAATCCTCCACTACGATGAGAAATAGTTTTACTAAGGAGTAAAAGTTTTGGTGATACTCTTCAGTGAACATCTCACATAGCAGCTGAGATCAAAGACAGGAAGCCAAGTCCAAAACTCAAAAAAATAAGAAGGGATCTTTTTAAAGTGTCTTTGAAGCACCAGGAAACATGCTGAGAAACCCTCTGGAGAGGAAAGATCTCACTGTGATGTGTACTCAGTAAAACTACAGAGTTAGAGAGGGGAAACTGACCTGAGTTGAAGGTCCTGGAGTGAGTACGCCACCTAGCGGACAGGACCGTAAGATTTCAGTCCATGAGCGTGGGAAACTCACCAGGTGGTGTCACTATGTCACAACACTAGAAAATACCGTAGCGACAACCTGACTGCAACCTTACAGGAAGTATGTAGGAGACAAACACAACACAGTTGGTCATTTACATCAGTCCATATTTACATATCATGACTAATAGAAGAGCCAGTTGTCCTACTGACGCATTTATAATGAAACACTGCCTATATTCTTCATATAAAATGTGGAAAACACTGTTATTGTTGTTGTTGTTGTTGTTGTTGTTAAACACTATCATCACCAACATTATTATTAGTAATAATAAAAACAAAAATAACAGTTTAATAGGAGAAATATATGTAAGATTTTGCATAAACAATCAAATATGAATTCAATATTAGGCATTGGATATTGGATGTGTTATTCATGCAGTAAGAAACAAACCATTTTAGATTGTTTTCTGTAAGTTATATATATATATATATGCCTAAAAACGAAAGCAAAGCTTGTTTATGAGCTCATTTCAGGTTTTAACTCCATTTAATCTCAATTTATAAATATTTTTGGATGGTCAATGGAGGGGGAAAATATAAATCCCTGAAAAGTATAGAGAATATATCTTTTTCTCTTTTTTTCTTTTGTTTAAATGGAAGTGATTTAACTTTGGCCGAAATTACATCAGTTTCATGTCGATAGGTACTGGTTGTTGACCCCACCATGCTGCCGGTGTCACAGCCCCGCCCCGGAGCAACAGCCTCTACTTGATCCCGTCTGTAAGACAGCTGCTGCTATTAAAACTCCGAGGACCAAGGAGCGCAGGTCACAGATATCTCTCAAGATCAGCTACTGGAGGAAAGAAAAAAAAAACTACTTTGAATTATTAAACGCTGAGCCCTACTTATCACAATGCATTGCCTGAAAAGTCTGAGGACAGCTAACCCGGGAATCCTGCAGCTATTTAAAAATGCAGGGATCTTTGCTAGAGTTGGAGCTGACAGCATGGTTTTGTCCAGGACTCAGCAACCTGTTCTTCTCCCCTGCTGGGCAGCAGCATCACCCCACACCCACAGAGCCTATCATCACCAGCAGGGCCCTGATGTGGACCAAGGACACACCAAGTAGGTCACAGAAGACTGTCATCATTAATTAGTCAAAAAATCATTCAGTACTTTTATTTTTACTACAGTACTCTCACAATAAGAGTAATAATTCTACTAGCATTAGCTGCTTAAGTCCCCCTCATTATTCAAGCTTGTAGTAACAGGTGGCCACACTAACTAAAGTAAAATTTGTCAGAAAAGTTTCTTATTTTGTGGTAAATAGTCTTACCTTTTATGTAAAGATGGGAAGATTCACCAATGAAGTCTGTAAGATGTAAAACTGCAGCTTGCAGGCAGCTAATGTTTGCTAATAGCTGGAAAAAAATGTTGGTTTGCTTTTGTCCAGAGGTTAATAAAAGCAATTAAACACATGCATGGAAAGCAAACTTTGACAAAACAGTTGTAATACTAACAATACGGCAGTGTGCCAGGTCAAGAAACAATATAACATCTGCTTCCCACAAAACTACACTGAAGGCTATTTTGAAACTTTTGTCGGTGTGGTTACTACATCAGGAGGCTTTAATGCAGGCTAACTGAGACTGGGGTTCCTATTTGACATGACCCGTATCCTAAACTAAAATTATACATTTTTAAACAATAAAAGCTAAACTGAAATGAGCAAACCCAATACATTAAAAAAACAAAAAAAAACAAATGTAAAAAAATACATATAAAGCTAGGCTACCATAACACATATTGTGTTTAATTAGCAGGCCATCACTCTGCCTGGTCCCCTTTTTCCTCTTTATGCTGTTCACATTTTCACTGTTTCAAATTTTTAAATATGTTGATTTGATGCTTTTCACTTACCTTCAGTGATTTAAGTAAGGAATGTATAGCGAGTAACTAAATATCTCTAATTTGGGCTCCTGGTCAAACAAAACAAGAATCTCTGTGTATACAAAAAAGTAATTTGTAGATTAAATAATAAGTATTTGCTAGTGATAAAAGTTACTCAATTGAGAAATATGGCATAATTGAGGCACTGAATTCATATTATTTGATATAACAGTATTTTTTATTTAATTGGCACCAAATTACTTGCCAGACTTAAAGCAGTTAATTTCCTTCTTTATTCTGCTAATTGCCTAAACACAGACACATTAAAAGTGCAGTGATTAACACTATATTAAAGTGCATATTCTGTAAATCTCAAGTGATCACTATTATGTATATAATTACAGCAGGAAAGATGCAAAAATTGCTGTAAAAAGGAGTGACACCATTATCAATCTTAAAATGACTATGGTGCTGTTACTTTGGGTTCTTTGGAAACTGATTCAGTCACCCTTGCTAACTCTATAACACTTCATGACAAGCAGGTTAATTGTTTTGCCCTTCTTATAGATGAAAATTGATAAGTTCAATTATATTTTAAAATATCTGTCTGCATATTAATTGTATGCAACACTCCAAAAACTACACTGTATATTTTATGTAGATTTTTTTAAAAATATACATGTAGTTAAGCCTTCTCTAAAACAAAGTTTATGTTAGGATCAAAGTAGATCACTGGAAAAATGCCAGTATTTACACTAGCTTTATGTTGACATAAACTTTGACTCATTGCTCAAGTTCTGACATTGAAGCTTGTCCACATTTAAACATCAAAACCTATTGCGTGTGTGTTTTTTGTTTTTATAGAAGCAGGTTGATGTCCAGCATGGAGGACCTGCTTTTCTACACCATCACTGATGGCAAAGAGATGATCCCTCTCTCCCAGTTCATCTCTGTACGTCAGCAGCACATTTACACTTCCTCTGTCACACTGAGCACTGTTTTGGCTTTTCATGGCCCATGTGAACATACACAAACACACTCGACTACACCGTTGACTTTAACCAAATCACCCTTGGCAGTGCCATGTTATCCCACAACAGGAATCCAGAGTATCTCCACCTGACTGAGGAGTCCAGTTTAAAAAGTGTCTAGGGACTTTCTTATGCAATAGGACTATATATAGTAGCTGTGGCACTAAGGACCAAAGTAATTAGAATCAGAGAGCAATATTAATTGTTCACATTAATTTTTAATTATTATTTTGCCTTTAATTACAACAGGACTTTACAGTTGAGATGTTGTACTGGTCGATTTAATAATATTAGTAGATTAAAGGAATTTAATTTAGGAACCAGCACCTACTATTTCCTTACTTAATCTTAGGAGCATTATGAGGTTCCTGTCAGATACATGAGGTCCCACTAAGCTCACACATTCAAAAAAGTCATGCTTCTATGAACAGATATGAACCTTTTCATATCTTAAAAGTCTCACAAGAGCTCAGGTTACTGAGAAGTAGAACATAGACTTAGAGCATAGAACATAAACTCGGAGTCTTTTTCCCTTTTCTCCTGTGATGGGACATGTTATACAGACAGCTGGTGACTGCGGTGTCTATGACGACTCAGTCTTTTTAAAACAGAACGTACATTAAGAAGGAGAGACGTGTGTCAACACAGGTGACAGCACAAATGACTTGGTGTGTTTGTAGAGGTTACTGGAGCGGAGATGGAACGGGAAAGTGGTACTCGGTGTCCCTGCAATGGAAATAACAACTGCAAAACACATTGACCCTCAGGGTGTCATAAAACACTGGAAACCTAAAGCAGGTGATCTAAAAAAGGCAGAGTCAGGACTTTGAGTGCAGTCAAATAGTTACATTTGCTTAGAAAGGTTTCTAAGTGAGTAAAGTGACCCAGAAGTATATGCATGGCAGCCATAATTAGAGATGTTTGAAATTTCTAAATACTAAAAAAGCTACTTTGGTTCTTCCTTTACTTCCTTCTTTAGCAAAGGATACACTGGGCCATCATTTGTGAATGAAAAGGAGATAATTGTGTGTGATGATGAACAGCTTGTAAAAATTAATTATAAGTGTGTTTTCCACTGACCCAATTTTTTCTTCTTTTTTATTTTTTATTTTCAACAAGCTGTTAAATGCACAACTGAACGTCATGTTGCTGTTAAAAAAACAATCTGCTTCATTTAAAAGCTGTTGCCTTTCGCTAACATATATTTATAAAAAGTTCTGTCTGTTGTGCTCACAAACCCAACCCTCAAACAGTCAACTGAAGGGCTCGACTCTAAAATAGACTCAGGAACACTACAACAGTCTAATTTCAGCACTTCCTGCAAGAGCATGTTTGGAGCCGCGTGCTTGCTTACAGAATTACTTACCAGTCAAAAGGTGTCTCACTGGTCAGGAGGGTTGTACACATGGTGTCCCCAAAATAGACCCACATACAGCGGCTGTCACTGTGACTTGCGAGAGGGATTCCAGTGATCTGGTCTATGCCTGTATTTCCGCCTCTCTCCCTTGTGGCAACACCTGAAGCTTTGCAGCTCTTTCACTGTACATGTCCTTGACACATGTTTAATATTCTTACATAAAAAGCTTTTTCAGTGTGTGAAAGAATATGTCAGTAGGTCACTCCCTTCTTTTCTCCCTTGTGCTTCTTATTTCCCTTCTCTGCAGGCTTTAAGAAAAACAGGCTTGTTAACATCTGACCCTCGGCTACGCGATTGTGTCCATCAGATGCGACAATCCACCCGTGACTCCATTGGGATAGTCATGATGGATAAGAAACTTTTCAGAAGGTGAAAAACATTGTGTATGGTGATGTAATAATAATGGATTGCATTTATATAGTGCTTTTCGAGACCCTCGAAGCACTTTACAATTCCACTATTCATTCACTCACTGGTGGCAAGCTACAGTTGTAGCCACAGCTGCCCTGGGGCAGACTGACAGAAGCGAGGCTGCCATCGGCCCCTCTGGCCGTCACCAGTAGGCGACGACCGAGACTGTCCAAGCTGGGGCTCGAACTGGCAACCTTCTGATTACAAGACAAACTGCCAACTCTTGAGCAACGATCGCCAAACTGATTTCGTTTGGGGACACAGTTGCTGAATACTTGAACTAGTCAGAAGACCTTGAGTGAAATATATTTAATTATAATCTTTCAAATAAAGATTGAGTAAATGGGAGGAAAATGATGAAGTTTGGTTGAGTTTTCACATGAGTGTTTGTTAGTGATCTGTGATCAGTGCTATTTGAGTCCAAGGGCCTGACAGAGACGGGCGTTTTATGGCCGACAGCTGCAGCTAACAAAATTCACGTGCATGCATGCCAGCCAAAGCAGTGGAGTGTGCTGGAAGACAGGGGGTCTCTGGGGCTGTTAATGAAAGGGCATCATTCTGGTTTGGCTCCAGACTGTGGCAATTACATTAGCAGGCCCAACAGATCCGTAAGTGCTATGCAGGCTGCTGACCAGACATATCATTTCATAGCAGACTTGTGTAATTCACTCGCTCTCTTCCTTTGGCCTGGAACAGCACAGGGTTAAATAGTCTGACTATCTCTGTTAAAATTAATTGGTCATTTCTGATTTTCTGTGCTTGTTTTCTAAAATTTGTGAGGTCATCTGTTCCTGAAGAACACTCAAGAGCATACTATAAATATGCTACTAGAAACGGAGAGAGCTAGCTTTTATTTTTTTTAAAGATATGACCCGTATGAATAATGGAAGCTCTCTCCACTCTCTTTTCCTGGTGTCCCAAACCTCACGTTAGCATCGTCTTGGATTAGTGAGGCCTCTGGGCCCAGATATTTTAGTTCAGAGCTGTGACAGAATGTGCATACTTTTCCTTGAGAGCATACTGCATTGCTGAGCAGTTAACACACACAGCAATGGAAATCTATAATAACTACTGGATGAGTTGGTATGGGCAGGTTTGTTTACCCTTTTAGCTAAATGTCAGTTGGCCTGAAACAGGTTACTTTGAAGCCTGCGTGTTGAAGATTTCAATTATTGATTGATGTTTTAGTTATATAAACAATTTTTCAGGCACCACTTTTCTCAATAACTTCAGGATTTTCCGCTTGGATCAAAGAAGCTAAAGAAAATGTCTGGACTCCTTTTCTTTGAAAAAAGCCAAAGGTTTATCTTGTAAAGCCAAGTGTATCATTTTTTTGAGACTTTTACATCATCAATGAGTTTTTCTTTTCTGCAATAAAACAAAATTGCAAAAAAAGCCAAACGTAACAAATATTATACTCATTTGATGAACTAAAATATATGCAAATTAATGTTATTTAAGTTTCAATAAATGCTTTATTTCATGGTTCAGGTTTTTAAGGGTTTAAGGTTGGACGCTCATATTACAGAGGAGTGTTTTGACTAATTCTCAAAAACGGTTATGTAGTAATACAACTACATATAACTCAGAGTAAACTACTTAATATAACTTTTAGCTTAAAGGTGCAATCAGCCATTCTGATGTATAAGCCATTCAGTTTATACAGTACTGTGCAAAAAGTCTTGAGTCAGTCCAATCGTTAACCTTTTTCAGAGGAATTGTTTCTTTGCCATTTGACTTATAAATCATGCAAGGCTCAAGTAATGAACTAGTGTTGAGTGTACACATAACAACCCATAATAAATAAAGATTTTACTGTTACTAGCAGCAAAAGCTAATCGTTTCTTCATATTTCTTTAGATTAATCCTTGAAAAATGCTAATGATAACAGTTTGATTGGCCTAAGATAGTGTTTTTGCACCAACTAGGTGATTCCCAAAGACTTTTTGTAGAAAATATAAGCATGTACAGTGCATAGTGTGCTCTTAAAAAATTTTTTTAAGGGAACTGGAAATATGGAGTACAAAAGAAGAAGTAGGAGGCATGAAAAACTATCTGCAAAAGATGAACCGTATCTGAAATTCATGTCCTTAAGAAATGGGAGAGAAATCCAACAAAGACCTGATACGAGACATGATGGATGGATCTGGACCTTCAGTTGATCCATCTGCTGTTCACTGAAGCTGCCGTGAAGAAACATTCTTAAGAAAGGTGCATTTGTAGTTCAAATCACTGTCATGGGAAGGTCATTAGAAAACTACAAAAGTGAATGGTGTGTTTCAAAACACAGCAGAGTCTCTGTCATGGCTGAAAACACCACTGGCTGAAATGAGATTGCATTTCAGCCAGTGGTGTTGAGGATCTTGAAAACTGATTTAATTATGAACTCAGAAAAGTCACATTGTGATGCAATACTATCTACAAAGTGTCTCACGGGCAACAGCTTCATAACAACATTCCCCAAAACACCGTCAGTGCAGTAAAAGCATACCTGAATATGAAACACAATAAAACGCTATTAGTCACAGGTTGGCCAAGAAGACTGGATAACTATTTCTGAAGACTACTTAAAGAAGTTAAAGCAAAAGCTTGCCTCAGAGAGTTCAGGCTATGTGAAAGAATAGACCGATAGCTACTTTATTGATCCTTACAAGGGAAGTTGTTGTCTTACAGTAACAGGTTAAGAATGAAAAATAGTGCAGTCTACAATTTGCCTTGCTGACATTGAAAAGGAGGTGATTTCTTCCAGACCTCTCCACAAAGTTCCTCACCAGCTTCCTGCACTCAAGCTACTGCTTAATACACGCAAGGTGCTGATCTCAAATATTGGCTTTCAAGCTTATTTAGAATTGCAGAAACTCTGTTTTTTGCCTTACGTGCTGTACCTTGATTTGTTTGCAAGTTTCAGTAAAATCCTGCACATATTTTCCTTTTTTTTTTTTTTTTTTTAAGCAAAATGCCAAGACATGAGTGAAAGCTCAATACCTTTGCACAGTATTATATGGCTCCATTTGAGGACCTGCTAGCTGTACAGCTCTTTGTTTGATTAATCGTCCTGAGAGTCACTCTGAAACAATATCCTAGACCAAGACCGCAGTCATCAAAAACCTCACAAAGCTCCACCTCTCCACCAAATTTCATTAAATTTAACTTAGTACTTTAATCACGTAGCTCGTCTCGACTTGGCTTAGCGAAGTACCCAAGAGGCCCTGTAATTGTTAATTGTTTATGATTGGTGTTTGCTGTTCAGCGTTTTCTGTTGTCTTACGTGTGAAGCTGAGGTGTAGTTGCTTGCCTGTCTCACATCACAAAGAATACGTCTGATATTAATAATCCAAGTAAGCCAATATTTCCCACAATTTCTGCTGTAACTTAACACAGCAGAGGCAAAGGGATTTTATTTGTTTATGAAAACATCTCAGTCTCCATTACACTTTATTACATGGGATAAAAGTCCTGTTTTATCACACTGGTGTGAATAATAAAATTTATTAAATCCATTAGTCTGGTTCAGTTGTGGGAATTGTACATGCTGCATTTCTGTCACATTGACACGGCTCCCTGGCACAGAACCATCTTTGCATTAATATATATAATGTCTTTTAACTGTAAAGGGTCATAATGTCTGCCATGAAAACACTGATCGGTACCTGGATTTACTCACTGAAAGGCTTTTATTTGGCTCCTCCTATTGAAGGGTGGTTTTATGGGCAGTGTTTTTGCTACAAAGTAGCTTCAGTGACAGTTAGGAATATCAAAATTTACTAATTAAAGCGCGCCTTTTAAGGGTTTCTTGACCTCATTGTAATTGTGTCCTTTTGTAGGTGTGTGGGCAACAACATCATGCTGCTGACTAAGGCTTTCAGAAAAAAATTTATCATCCCAGACTTTGAAAAGTTTGTCCACCAAATTGATACAATGTACGACAGTGCGCATCAGCAGGAGGGGGGACAGGTAAGTGCCAGACCAACACGCGTATTGATTTTAGCGTGTGCGTCATCATTTTTTAGCTCACTCACATGTTTCTTGTCTTTATGCAGGTGGCTGACTACATTCCACAGTTGGCTAAGTTCAGCCCTGACCTGTGGGGTGTATCTCTGTGCACAATCGACGGACAGAGGTGCAGTATCAGTTCCACTTGTTCTACGTCTTTCCATTCTCTAAACCTCCACCGTGTGTACTGCCTCACTAACACGCCTCCATTTTTATTTTATTTTTTATTTTATTTTATTTTTTTCTCCATTACATCCTCATGTCATGCAGACACTCTGTGGGTGACACCAAGGTTCCCTTCTGTCTGCAGTCATGTGTGAAGCCTCTGGAGTACGCCATCGCTGTGCACGAGTTTGGCAGTGAGCACGTTCACCAGTTTGTGGGCAAAGAGCCAAGTGGTCTCAAGTTCAACAAACTGTCCCTAAATGAGGAAGGCAAGTGATTTGCGTAAAGAACCCCATTTATGCTCCCTGCGATAATAACATGAGTCAGAGTTTACAAGAACATCTGTCCCTCCATTTTTTCAAATGTCCAGACACTGCTGCACATATTATTCTGCCCGACCCAGCGATCAGCACGTGCGTGGTCTCTGTGAGGACATTATGTGGATGGGAACAACATTACTACGCAATTTCAGAATTGAAAACAGTTATCTGTGTATTTAGCTGCAGTTAGAGGGTTTGATGGTTATTCCCACCTATTTCCAGTTAAGAACCACAGTTAACCTAATGTCCCAACAGAGTACCCAGAGTCAACCCACACAGGCTGTGTATTTTTTTGTTTGTTTTTATTTTGCTTATTATCTTTTTTCCATCACATTAAAGGAATGCCAAAAACATCCTGGAAATATTCTCTGAATGCAGAGAATATTTGCATTTTTAATGTTTCCATGTAATATTATGAATGAACATTTTCAAAGCATTATATTTATTATGTATATTGCAGTCAGAAATGCATTAAACTTCTAACCTAGAAATATTCCTTGAACATTCAATCGGAAACATCATTAGAGCTTGTAGGTATAACATTTACAAATGTTGTATGAAATTTTCCTGCCAGCTGGGTTACAATTAAAGTACCTGCTCATCTCTAAAGCCAATTGGATTTTACTGCATGTCTTCAGTTCATTAGCCGTCGCTGCATCCTAAGCCCCCAAGATGAAATTTATTCTCCAGTCTCAGCAGTCTCAGTTTATTATTCTTGTGGTTAGGGGCAAATCAGTGATAACTTGCTCTCATTTCTTGTGCAGATAAACCACACAACCCCATGGTGAATGCTGGAGCTATTGTCATCAGTTCTTTAATTAAGGTAAAATCTAAGCCCTGAATACATTGATGTGATAATAGATGCTTACTGAATGCACATGTCTGTGTTTAAGAATATGCACATAAAATAACTACGTAGTTGTCGGTCATTATATGAGGTTGTTGGGGCAAAACAGAGGAGTCTCTTAGGAGGCAGCTGGACATGACCAAAAATAGGCTTTCCATTTTTAAACCCAGTCCTTATTAAATGTTTTCCCTTTAATTAGTACAGTGCAGCATAGTGTTCTGTAGCCTCTCCAGAGATTCACAGTTCAAAGGGGTAATCACCTGTTTAAAAGTCTGTACAAAGCAGGAGTGAAATAGGTTTTGCAAAAGATTTTTTCATAATGTATGGTTTCACTTGGGTTTTAGCTGCCGGCTCAACACGAGCTTGAAGTTGCCAAAAAAATAACTCTTTCAAAAAAATAGACAAACTCTTTTTTTATTCCTGTAGCCAGTGCATGAGTAGGGACGAGCCCTGTATGGTTTGCAATCTTATAAAATTTGCAGTCATTATGAAACCTGATTGTGCCACAGTTTGCAATCTGTGTGTGACCTAAGCAAGCAAATCCCTTTAGTGGTACTTTGGACGGTAGAATATTCAATATAAAGACAATTGTGAGCTAAATGTTGTGAACTAGTTTAGAAAATTGCTTTTTTCATGGGTATGAAGCGCTAAAGAAATACACAGCTGAAAGCCACAGATTGCTGGTTTCTTAAAGGTCAAACTATTGGTGATGTAATGTTATTTACAATGCAAAGTTCTAGAAAGCAACACTTTTATACCAAATAGGTTGAAGTTTACTGAACAAACTTCCTCCTGATGGATAACGTCAGCAACAGCCATGACATCCTTATCTATTGGCTGAGATTATATGCCCCCCATAGTGACTTATCTGTGATCTTTGCCTTTACTCCAAAACATACAGTCATATATGGTCGTAGAGGCTTTGCTTGTGTTGGTTTTTGAAGTCTGACAGCTGACTCTTATCATATGTGGGCCAAGTGCAGCTGCAAGGGAGGGGAATCGGTCTGGGGCGGACAACATGGCGTGTGCATGCTTGTGGCCAATTGTGGCCCCCAGAACTGAAGGTGTGTTAGCCAGCCTCACAGCTCAGTGTGTTTAGAGGGGGCAATACTTGTGTCAACATAGTTTATTCAGTGTATCTGCATATAGTTTATATTTACACTGAGGAGATTATATACTTAAAAAGCATTTATTTTAGACACAGAAAAGGAAATTAAAGGCTAAAACTACAAAGTATATAGAAGATGCAACATTTGTGCACATTCGGGAGTGCATAAATATTGCTAAGGTTTACATATCAAAGTTTAACATCAAACATCTGTATGTTTTGGTCAAAAATAATTTTTCATATTAGGTAGCACACCAGAGATAAATTCCCTTGAAAGACATAAAGCCTACTCTTTTAGTGGTCATGAGATTTAGTCCTCAGGTCTTTCCTTGAACTCAGTGATGTCTGCTATCATCCTTAACCTTTCGAGATAAGGCCATTAAATATGAATGTAGCGCCATCCCCTTTTGGTACCTCTACAACACGGTAATGATCATCTGCTGGTCCATGAAATTCAAGCACAACCATAAGCAGCCCTCACGTCACAGCGAGCACATTGCCACGAGGGCTGACACGCTCAAACACACCATGTGCACATCAGATATTGACACACACCCAAGATCAAAAGTATGCTTCAGTGTCAAAGCACTCAAACACTGCCATCTGTAGGGACTTACTGACTCTATTGAGCTGGCAACAGAAAGTTATTTTTCCTCTTCTCTTCTTACAGCCTCATTCAAATAAGGCTGAGAGGTTTGACTATGTAAGTAAATGTTTTATTTTTTAGAAATTTTTATATCTAGTCCCTTTTTGGTATTTGTTCTTCCTGCTCAATGGTCTCTAAAAGTGATGTTACTGCAGGTGATGGAGTTCTTGAAAAGCATGGTTGGTACAGAGTATGTGGGCTTCAGCAATGCAACGTGAGTGGCCTGCTGCAAGAAATGTAAAAACTATTGTCATTTTGTGCCCTGAATGATGGTTTTCATATCGCTGTGTGCCGGCAGTTTCCAGTCAGAGAGGGAGACTGGTGACAGGAATTTTGCCATTGGGTATTACCTCAAAGAGAAAAAGGTGCGTTTATTATTTTTGGTGTTTTGCATACAATATTAATTACTTCAGGGGTTATTGAATTGAGGTTTTAAATTTAATTGAATAGTATATGCTGACTCTAATCTTATTCCTTGCAGTGCTTTCCTGAAAATGCAGATATGATTGCAGCTCTTGACTTTTACTTTCAGGTGAGATTGTCCTTTAAAGTTGTTGGAAACAATATTTTAGCATGTGTATGCTAGCAGAGCAGCTCCCTGTCAGTTGGTCCAACAATTTGATCCAGATTAAACACAACTGGATGGCGGCACCAGTCATGAATCTTTTTACCCCTTGTTCAAGTTTCCAATTGTCCAATAATCTATGACACTTTGCAAGTATTTAAATAAGTATCACTCCCACTAACCTCAGCTTTAATATTAATGTTTAGCTAAGTAAGCAGTGTAATTAGAAACCTCATGATTATTATAGGTCGATAATTTGCTGGACAGTGAAACTTCTTTTTCTAGGGCAAATCTACACTCTGCTACAGTTCACTGCCTCTGTTCATCACATCACAGTGAATTTTAAATCAAACTATCAATATGTGATTGAAGTACATACTTCCCGCTTTACTTCAAGGGGTTTTACAACAATTTTCCGTTAACTGTTAAGGTACTACAGACATTTTTATCAAAGCATGCTCTGTAGCGTTGAGATGATTGACTTGGCTACTGAAGATTATCCCATTTCTTTACGTTAAGAAACGTTTTGTTTGATTATGTAGCATTTTTGGGGGTCATTATCGATTTGCTCTGTAGTGCTGTCATGCTGTTTTGCAGCATTTGGCTGAATCAGAACATAGCCCTCTACGCTTTTGCAGAATTTTGCAGGCTTGAGTGTTAGTTTTTTTTTTTTGGTTTTTTTGGCAAAGTTTAGCCTTCCTGTTCTTGAGTGTCTCTTGGTTATAGACTTTGATTATGATATTCCTACCTCCTGCAAAATGTTTTTCTCCTGGTTAGATATTGTTAGTTGTCAATGTCATACTTTGCCTCTCCGAAACATGAAATGGGCATGCATGCAGAAGTTGCATTACCAGCAGGGGCAGATAATATATTTAAAGCCAAGAAGTCTGTAGTGAACCAAAAAAACCTATAAAGTACATTTCAGGGTCCTTAATGGTCAGAAACGATTAAGCTAGTTTCTTCTTTCGTCCTTCCTTCTGTCAGATTTTTTTATTTGGCCACTTCTAAAGTTTTGCCATCTCTGTGATAGGTTAATTTTGCTTTTTCAGCCAAATGATGGCCTCCCTCACTTGACAAGTCTGCAGCTCTCATATTTAAAATATCAGTAAAAAGCCATGAAATACCCATTCAACACTCACCCGACCCTGAAACTTGTCAGTGAATTGTTCAGTTGCTTTTAAGCTATTGAAAATCAGAGCCTATATATAAAAAAAATTGTATTTACTAAAGAGTTATTGCAAGATTCTTGTAAAAAACCTTGAATTAAAGCTGAAGTTTGGTTTAAAATCCACTGTGGTGGTACACAGAGGCAAAACTACAGAAATTGTGTTTTTGACCAACAAATGACGGATCTAACTGTACCTGCTAAGCATCAGCGAAACATTAGCATTTAGCTAAAAAATAAAATAAAACACCCTCATCTCTTACTGTCGATAGATTCGTCATAATAAGATCAAATTTTAATGTGCACCATGAAAAGTCAATCATGGCGACCAGAATTAACACCTGAAATTTACATGATTTAGCTAATTGATCTTTTTCTGTTATAGTTTACGGACTCATCTCTTAGCAGTCTTTACACACAATCTTTTCTGCATCAAGAAACTGACATAGTTGGCGACCAGCTGATCAAGAAAGTGAAGGGTTAAACACTAAAACTACTATAGAGCAAAATATTTCCCTCACAAGTTTCCACGTTGCAAAAGAAATCTGTAATGTAAGAATAATACAGTAAGAACAATATAGTCCAATTCTGTGAGTATTTAATCTTTTTTTTTTTCTCTTAAACTCCAGCTGTGCTCCATAGAGGTAACCTGCGAGTCAGGAAGCGTCATGGCTGCCACGCTGGCAAATGGGGGTATTTGTCCAATCACAGGCAACCGCGTGCTGAGTGCCGAGGCAGTGCGCAACACCCTAAGTCTCATGCATTCGTGCGGCATGTATGACTTTTCTGGACAGTTTGCCTTCCAAGTGAGTCCCTGTACTGGAGGAAGAAAATAGATTTTTTTTTTTTTTTATCATAGAGTACTAATCATGAGATGTTTGCATCGAGATTTCAGATGTTTTGTTGGTTGTCCTTGTCTAGGTGGGCTTGCCGGCTAAATCTGGCGTTTCAGGTGCTGTACTGCTGGTGGTCCCCAATGTCATGGGTATGATGTGTTGGTCCCCACCATTAGATCGTCTTGGAAACAGTGTTCGTGGCATTCACTTCTGTCAGGTATGCTTCTTAAACATAATGACAGTTTTTTTTTTTTTAAGTCTTAAATATTTACATTTTGTAACAGAAGCTAAATGTTCATGTCTTCTTTGTGTTTTTATGATAAAAAGTTAAAGATCAAATTCACCACATGTTATGTATGTCATATTAATTATTGTCTTTTATTTGTTGATTCATCAGGATCTCGTGTCTTGCTTTAACTTCCACAATTACGACAACCTGAGGCATTTCACTAAGAAACACGACCCGAGGAGACGATTAGATGACGATGATGATCCAGTGAGTTTAGTGCAACAAGTGTAGCCAGTGCTTTCTTTTCAGGTGACTGACTAACTAAGGGTGTTTTCACACCGATAGTTTGCTTCCTCTGGTCTGGGGTCAGAGGATGAGTTTGTAAACTTTCCCATTTGGTTACTTCACAAAACTCACAGCGAACAAGCCAAATATGGACTTTCAGTCCTCTTATATTAGCCTAATGTATCTGTGGAAGGCGCAACAAAAGTAAATACAGGAAAGAGCTGACAAAAGTGGTTATCTGACCAAATATAAATAAAGCATCACACATCATCACATATTTGGAAGCAGTCAGTTGCCAACTTCTTAGTTTTGGTCTGCACCATGTTCACATCTGCACAAACAAACTGCACCGAAGAGAGAGGGAGAGAGAGAGAGAACCAGAGTTCAATGTAAGCAGTCTAAACAGCAGAGGGCAAGCCAAGTTTATTTATATAGCACAATTCAACAACAAGGTAATTCAAAGTGCTTTACAGAGACATTAAAAAACAAACAATAAAAAGCATGATTTAAAATTGATTTAAAAAAACAGTAGATAAAATCAGTAGTTAAAATATAAGTTTTGAAATTTAAGCTTAAAAGTGTGGATTTGGTGCTTTATTCAAATGCAGCTGAGAACAGGTGAGTCTTCAACCTGGATTTAAATAAACTGAGTGTTTCAGCTGATCTGAGGCTTTCTGGGAGTTTGTTCCAGATATAAGGAGCATAAAAGCTGAATGCAGCTTCTCCGTGTCTGGTTCTGACTCTGGGAACTGATAAAAGACCGGATCCAGATGACCTGAGGGATCTGGAAGGTTCATACTGGGTCAGGAGGTCACTGATGTATTTTGGTCCTAAACCATTTAGAGCTTTATAGACCAGCATCAGAACTTTAAAGTCTATCCTCTGACGGACAGGCAGCCAGTGTAAAGACCTCAGAGCTGGACTGATGTGGTCCACTTTTTTGGTCTTAGTGAGGACTCGAGCAGCAGAGTTCTGAATGAGCTGTAGTTGTCTGACTGATTTTTTTTTTTTTTTTTTTTTTTTTTTTTTTTTTTTTTTTTTAGGTAGACCTGTAAAGATGCTGTTACAGTAATCAAGCCTGCTAAAGATGAATGCATGGACTAGTTTTTCCAGGTCCTGTTGAGACATCAGATCTTTTATCCTTGATATATTCTTGAGGTGATAGTAAGCTGATTTTGTTATTGTCTTAATGGGTTTTTCTAAGTTTAGGTCTGCATCCATCACTACACCCAAATTTCTCACCTGGTTTGTGGTTTTTAGATGTATAGATTGAAGTTCTCTGGTGACCTGTAATCGTTTTTCTTTGGCACCAAAGACTATTACCTCAGTTTTGTTTTTGTTTAGCTGGAGAAAATTGTGACATAACCAGTCATGCATTTACCAAGAGCCTGTACAGGGCCTCGGTCTCCTGGTGACATTGTGATATATATTTGTGTGTCATCTGCATAGCTGTGGTAGTTTATTTTGTTGTTCTTTATAATCTGTGCCAGTGGGAGCATGTAAATGTTAAACAGAAGGGGTCCCAAGATGGAACCTTGGGGAACTCCACATGTGATACTTGTCTGCACAGATGTGAAGTTACCTATTGATGCAAAGTATTTCCTGTTTTTTAAGTATGTTTTGAACCAGTTTAGTACAGTTCCTGAAAGACCTGCCCAGTTCTCCAGTCGTTTGAGTAATATGTTGTGGTCAACTGTATCAAATGCTGCACTGAGATCCAGCAAAACTAAGACTGACATTTTTCCACTGTCTGTATTCAGACATATTTGGTCAGAGCGGTTTCAGTGCTGTGGTTCTGTCTAAAACCTGACTGGAAGGCATCATAGCAGTTATTCAGGTCTGACTCCAAAGTCTTTGAGACCTTTTTGAAAAAACTTGTTGGCAGGACATCTAAACGGCAAGAGGAGGTGTTCAGTTGACCTAAGATGTCCTCCAGGTCTTTGCTGTTAATAGGGTGAAACTGTTTGATGGTGTTTAAACAGTTTTTCAGTGGACACAGTACATATCCTGAATCTGCTGTTGATGTACCAATTGCTTGTCTAATCTTTTGGATTTTGTCTGTGAAGAATTTGGCGAAGTCATTGCAGGCCATGGTCGAATGAAGTTTAGCTGCCACTGACACAGGAGGGTTTGTTAGCCTGTCAACTGTAGAAAATAAGACCCGAGCATTATGACTGGTTTTGGTGATGATGTCAGAGAAGTAGGAACATGAATTACTAACAATATACTGGAGCCCTGTTATGCTCATTATCAAGGTTCATATTTGTAACCTTGGTCTCAAATAGAGTCCAAGGTTACAAGGATGAGGATAAATAGTTCTTATTTATCCACTCCATTAAACAAACAGATTTATCTCCCTTACCCGTCTCTTTAAATAAGCTTTCTTCTGATTGGCTGCTCTCAAAAACAGAAGGTTTGGACAGCAAGATCTGTGATTGTTTAAAGGTTTGATTGTTTAGCCTCCTAGGACCTGGCATCCACATATGTGGACATCACATTTTGGGTTATTTAGACCAAAATACTCAATTTTGCTCTACAAGGGCCTGATATCCACTTACGAGGACATTATACTGCTACTGTTCTATCGAAATTTTATATGAATATCCTCATATGTGGATCTCATTTTTCTTAGAAACAAAGATTAGGTAAAGAAAAATCTGGCAATTCTTTGGGACCTGATGAACGTAAAAACAATCAGCCCAAATATCAAAGAGAAATTAAAAATGCATGCCATGGAAGAGTTCGGGTCTTAGGAGGTTAAAGGTGTTTAGAATGTACTCGTTTAACACTGTTAAAGCTGTGAGGTTTCTAACTACAACTCACTGCATGAAATACTAATTTGTGTAAACACTTTATACCACACATAGGATGTGGTATTTGCGTAATCACACTCTTTCTGTATCGCTTCACATCACCTACAATGGACCAGTCTAAGTATTTAGGTGCCCGAGTTTTTCTCCGGTCTCCATTATTGTTGCGACCTTGTACACTTTTGATGAGTTGCATGATCTTGATTGTGACTGACTGGAACTGTTCTCAACCATCTGTGTTTGAGATGACATAATTAAGGACTCCCTTTCTTTGAGCCTAAAGGAGACAAAATGCATCTGAAACTAAGATTCTAGAGCAATCTGAAGGCTGAGCTTTAACATTATACAGATTGCCTTAATATGCAATACTTTGGCCATGTTTAGTATGAGCATCCAAAACAAAGCAGATACAACCACTCTCACAGTGTTTGTTGTTTGATCCATTAGAACAAGTCAGTGGTAAACCTGATGTTCGCAGCATACAATGGTGACGTCTCTGCTCTAAGAAGGTAAGTAAAACCTGGATATAATCGTTTTTTAGTTTTTACCAGAAACACATACACAACACAAACTGTTGTATGATGCATTCTTACATAAGCAGATTTTTGGGCATCAATGCAAATGCATTTTCCTTATAATGTGGCACCATTTAAAAGGAAACAACAGTGTCACATTGTTACAACAAAGAAATAATCACTTTTTGTGCTAAGTTTTCTTGTTGTCATACTAAATAAATACATTTTAACATACTGTATGTTAGAGGTGGGAATCACCATACATCCCACGATACGATATTATCACAATACTTAACGCACTATACGATATTATTGCGATTGTTTTTTTGTTTTTTTTTTGTTTTGTTTTTAAATATCTGCGATATTCAGATTCTGTACATAAAGGTAAACTTTATCAATATTCATTTTATCTAATATCAAAGTCTTGCACTCAGTCTTTCTCTCATTTCAGTCAGTTTTATTGTTGACAAACTGAACGGTTTGTATTACAGTCTAGTCCAACTTAACTGAATGCAACCATCTGGTACAATTATAGCTATTCTGAACTATGCAATTTATGAAAACTATGCAGCCCATTCAGCAACTGAAGAATTTGAAAGTAAATTAAAACAAAATATAATTTAACATTAAATAAAAAAGTTTTAAACTTAATTAAAATAAAACATGTCTTAAATTAAAATAAGTAAACTGTCATGTTTATTGCTGCCAAAAAAAAGTTAAATACATTTGGACAGTGAAGGAATGTCAGGATTCTTGCTCAGAAAAAGGATCAACATGCTCTGAAGTCAGAGCACAAAAACTTTTTTTGTAACAAAATAGCGATTTCTGCTGTCCCTGTATCGATACATTATTAGCAAACAAAATATCACGATACTACACAGTATCGATTTTTCCCCCCACCCCTACTGTATGTTAACAGTCTTTATGTCTAGCTAGCTTGTCTGCTGGCTGTAACAGACCTTTATGAGGCGGTATCAGTCTTCTTACCTAATTCTCCATAAAGAAAGGGAAAAAACATTAAAGAGCATGTTAGCTGCCATATAAATGTGATTTCATCATGTAACTGTTTCTCACATACCATGGTTTCTGACAGTTGTCCTTCACTGGAGTTACAATAACCTTTTCGTGTGCGTCTTATCTCGCCTTCCCGTGTCCTTGTTATCCCCCCAGGTTTGCCCTTTCGGCTGTGAACATGGAGCAGAGGGACTACGACTCTCGCACAGTGCTCCACATCGCTGCTGCAGAAGGTGACACTTTTCATTATTATTTCTTTCATTGTTGGAAAATCCTGGCTTCAATATTCAAAGAAGTCTAAATTGACTACAGCATGTTTAGTCTTCTGTTCTTTGGGCTCTGACGTTGGGCTTGCTGCATTTTTTTTTCCTCTCTTTTCAGGTCAAGTGGAAGCTATAATCTTTCTAACCGAGATATGTAAAGTGAATCCTCACATGAAGGACAGGTAGGAATTTAAATTGTCCTCTCCTTCATTTGAAAGCGATAACACTAACTTTAAAAAAACATTTATGTCCATTTTGTGCCCTGTTACTTGTTAGATGGGGGAATACACCTCTAGATGACGCCGTGCAGTTTGGCCATGGAGTTGTTGTTTCGCTTCTGCAAGAGTACCAGCGTGTGTACGATGACATCGACTCACTGAGCAACACAGATGAGCAGAAAGCCGCATTTGATACGCTGAAGAGCATTGTTTAAATCTACTAGGGATCATGAGAGCTTGCAATGAAAATTAGTCTTTTTTTATTATGTAGCTGAGAGGAATGAAAGAGAAGTGAGACTGAGAGCAGTGATGAATGAATTAGTTCAACTTAAATGTGGTAGAAATGTTACGTGAGCATCGTCTCATAGACTGTGAAAAGCTGTATCTCTTTGCAGACAGAAGGTTTGTATCAGAAAAGCGCTATACAAACAAGCAATGTCAGGCTTGTGTGGAGAAAAATTACATTGATTTATATTGTGATTTGGACTGCGTTGAAACTTTAATGCTTTTTTTATGCTCAGCTTCCGATAGATAAATGAGATGTAAATATCTAAAGTGCTTATTTATTTTTAACACGGTGAGATGTTGTATCATCTGCCTTATTAGAGAGTAATTTAATCATAATAATAGGTTTATGCTTCTACTGAAATGACTGTAAATATGCCTAAAGCTGCTTTAATAATTATTCTACCTTGACAGGATATGATTCATAGTCATGGCAAAAAGAAGGGACATCCTCTTTAAATTATAAGGTTTTAATATCTTGTAGATAATTTCTGGAGTAGGACCACACCTCTATACAAACCCCTTCTAGTTCTGTCTTTATATGACCCCTACCCCTACACTACAAGCTGTTTGTTCTTGATTTTGTCTCCCAGCCTTCCTCTCTTTTTCAGTTCATGCCCTCCTCATTTTTACCTTGGCATCTGCCCTGCTGCCAGTCCCATCTGAGGCCTTCCCCAAACCACAGTCTCAATTCATATTCACACCATCTGCCATTATCAACTTGAAATGCTGTAAAACCTAAATGTGATGTGGTTCCAGCTAGTGAAAGGACGTTATTAAAAAAAACTAAACAAAAAATCCAAAAGCTGTGTGTGGAAAAACTAAGTAGAGCCTCTCTGCAGCCATAGGAATTAAGGGGGTAAATGGCAGCCAAGCGCTGCTAAGTGCACTTAATTAACTGATGATCAGCAAGTTTGACCACCTTTTGTAAAAGCAGATGTTTAGATAGTTTGCAGGTGTGAAGCATTCAGGTGTGTTAACACAGTGCCAAGACTCTACAGGCCTCAGTTAGACAGTACAATTAGAAAATGACAGAAAATGTCTTGGAAAGGTTTCTAGGAGAAAGCTTCTCCCTAAAAAGACCTTGTCAGCACAACTTCAGTTTGCAAAATTTAATCTGAACAACCCACAAATGTCCTTTGAGCACAACAGCAAAATGGAGATATTCGGTCCAAAAGCAAAGAGCTGTGTTTGGCAAAAAACCAAACACAGCATACCAGCACAAACCTCATACTAGCTTTTAAGCTGGATAATGTAGGGGTGATGATTTGTTAGTTTAGTAGTCAGAGGATCTGGGCATCCTGCAGTCATTGAGTCGACCATAAACTCCTCTGTATACCAAAGTGTTCCGATTCAAGTGTAAGGCCGTCAGTCTGACGGCTAAATGTCAGGTCACAAAACTGAAAAAAACAGAAAAGAATGAAGATGTTGCAATGATCCAAAGTCCAGAACTTAACACTGGTGTTCCAGCAGTTTCCAGTTCATGGCAGACTTGGTGGTTCCTGCATTCTTCCTGATCATCCTAACTAATTTCCCTTTATTTAAATGTGACAGTTTGGATCTTCTTCCTACCATTTGCAAAGTGGTGACACATCCAAATAACCTGTACTTGTGTACAGTTTGAACTTATGATCTTAGAAACTGCAGTTCTTTAGAAATGGCTCCAGATACCTTCCCAGTTTCTGTAAATCTGTGTTTCTCCTTCTTACATCTTCACTGGGCTCTTTGGACTTTACCATTGTTCTGAGTATTGGTCAGTTCAATGAGTGCTGTCAAATAGACTGTATATCAATGACCAATCATGATCACTAAGGAGAAGTTAATAGGCCTTATGAAGTCAAGACACTGTAGTACATTAAGCAGTATATTTGACCCTGTGTGGATTAGAAATAATCCAAAATAACTTCAACTCGTGAATCCAGTTTTTGGATTTTAAAGTCATTAAAGATTTGTGCTGTATAGTTATTCCACCCTGAAAAAGAACAGTTGGAAGAAATCATTCATGCTCACAATGAGTGTTATGTAAACATCTGACCATAACTGTTCAAAAAAACCATACAACTGACGGGGGCTGTAATTTCTTTTTACCATGACTGTAGTTAATGTCTGAAACACTAAAAGTACCGTTTCAGTCAGTTTCATATCAGACTCCTGTATGTCCAAATTAGTCTTTATAGGAAACATGAGTAACCTATTTTTTTTTCCCCTATTTTCCTGTGTACATGACCATGCAGTAATTTCTGATCATCTTTGTGCAGTTGTTTTGATTTCTTTCTCAGCCACAAGATGTTCAGAAAAGGTTTTGACATGCCACACTGTTCAAGTTTCTGCTGAAGTACGTCAGGCGGATTGTCCATGTTTCTCAAAACCAGGATGTTGATTATATGTGAAACATATAAAACGGGTATTAATGCCCATGAGAAACACTCTTCTTTGTCAAGGCTTCAGTTTACTCTGCTGATGGACTGTGATGTGATTTTGTTTTTCTTTTTTGCAGTTTGAAAAACACTTCTCATTGGATATTCTTGTCAAACAAATATCTGAATGTGTCAGGTGCTGGGAACAGTGTACATTTGGGCTGACACAATATGTGAATGTGAATATAAGCTGTGCACATATATGAACGCAAACTTGTGTTTTATCAGTATGCAGACCTGTGATGATTTCACTGCGCTTCATTTGCAACGTGAACTGTTTTCACACACATGAAGTCTGGAAAATGTTGGGATGATGTCCAGTTTCCTTTCTCAAATGCCGCATTCAACAGGAGAAAGTTCATGTCCTGACAGTTCTCACTTCTGGAAATATTCTGGTTTAAGTGAGGGTGCTTCCTGCACAGTCTCCTCATTCTAAAGAGGGATTGAATGACGAGCGTGACTGTGTTGTTGCTGAAAAGTTCATGTGTGAAAACTGCTTTACCTGCAATGAAAAAGCAGTTTCCTGATTTGTATTAAAGCCTTAAGGTCACTGTAAATGACAAACTGTTGTAAATAAAAGAATGTAGAGGCAGCATCAGTGAAGTTATTTTATTAAATTTGAGTGTGAACATGAGCTTGAAAAATGCTTTGTGTTGACTTAAGTTTGCAAAGGTGGGTAATGCCAGCACATTCAATGTAAAAAAACAAAACAAAAACTTGGCAGCTGATGTTCCTCTCAGAGGTAGCACATGAGGTACACTTATAATTGCCTGAGGCTTGATGACATACAGAGTACTGGATGGTTAGAAAACATCTGGACCACACACACACACACAAATTAAGGTAGACATGATGCATAAAGATATTGCTTTCTTTTCTCCACTTATTAAAGATACTGTTCTCATAAGTACTGCCATGGTAACAAGCCTAGCCTGCTACTTTTCCCCGACCTTTACAACGATCACGCCATCCAGCTTCACATTAGGCCTTCGGGCTCCTCCAGACCCGAGTGTGTGAGCAGCTCCCCATCCCAAAGTCCAAACGCCGGACACAGGGGGGCCTTGAACTGACCCCTAACAGTGTGAATGATCCTGGGCTGCTCCACGTCAACCAGCCCCAGGAAACCCCCTTCATAGTCAAGAAGGATCCCAACACGGTCTGGCTTGCCCACCAGTGTCACGGGAACTATCTTATTGCTGGTCATGGCAAACCACTTCCGCTGAGCATAACCAAACACCCAGGAGGAGCTGTTGGTGCCCACGCAGTCGTCTCTGGACATCGCCGCCTCGGCCACGCCCAGACGAAATTCTTGAGACTTTTTCACCGTCACCTCCCAGTAGTGTCGTCCGCTGCTGATCTTCTTGTCGCCGAACACGACAGCCCAGTCCCGGAAACGCTCGGGGTCATCTTGGACCTGGCTGGGGTCAAGGCCCATCATGCGATAGATGACGCCTGTGTCTTTCTTGAAGAGGTCCAGACTGCTGTGGGCTGTTCGCTCGTCGAGCCTGAACTGCAGACCTAGAGATAAAGACAACAGGAATGTATCTTTACATGACTCAAGTTTGATATCAGTTTAGTGGAAGGAAAAAAAAAAAAGTCTCTTTCATCTGTGATTTGCCTGCCTGTGAAAAAAGAAAGCAAAAGAGCATGGGCTACAAGAAAAGTTCTAAGTAAGAGAGACGTGAATCCTTTAAAAAAGTTGACCTTCTTCTCCTTTCTTTCATATCAATAAAGAAACCTGGACGCTTTGCATACCAGCTTTTCTAATACTGTTGAATTCGATTCTCAGAAGATGCTGTGATCCGGACTATTAATTATCACTTTATTGTGGTTACACTGAGATTTGAGGGGGGGGGCAGATGTGCAAGCAGTCCCAACTCATAAGTAATATTTAAATCAATTCTGGGACACTGATAGCGCGGGCCAACACACACACACACACACACACACACACACACACTCTCCACTGAGAAGTGATTAAATAAGTTGACAGCTTTAAAAATATATGGCTTCAGTTACTAGGTGCTGTACGTCTCTTTTGCAAATGCATGTGCATCACTGAAGGCAGGCCAGTTCAGTACCCGGGATCTTCTATTATAAAGCCATGCTGTTTTAATAGGTGCAGAATGTGGTTTAACATTATCTTGCTGAAATATACGAGACCTAAGAAGAGACGTCACCGGATTGGAACATACTTGGCTCTAAGAACCTGTATATACCTATGGTGGCATTCCAGCTGTGCAAGTTGTCAGATCCATATACACTTAAAGCAGCTTAATACCATCGGAGTTGCAGGCATTTGAACTGAGCATTGATGAAAAGTCAGACGGTCCCTCTTCTCCTCAGATCAAAGGATGTTATGTCCATGTTTTCCTAAATGAACTTCAAATTTCAATTCAGGTGATCACAGAACAGTTTTCCACTTTGACTCGGTCCATTTTAAAGTAGCTTTCAGTGAAAACAGCAGCATTCCTGGTGCACGTTCACATATAGCTTTTTCTTTACAGACCTTTATCCTGAATTTGTGATGGCACAGTGAACTGTGTTCACAGTGATTTCCATGCCTGTTTTTTTTTTTTTTGCTGCCTTAGGGCCTGAAGATCACAGGCACCCAATACAGAATTTGAGCTTTGTCCCTTGCACACAAAGATTTCACCAGTTTCTTTAAATCTTTTGATATTATACACTGTAGATGATGAGATATTCAAAGTCTTTGCAATTTTATGTCGAATAACATTATCCTGAATTGTTCCACAACGTGTAGATTGATTTGTTTTGCAGACTGGTGAACCTCTACACATTTTTACTCCTGAGAAACTGCCCTCTCCAAGATGCCCTTAATGAACACTTACTTTCTTAGTCTTTTCTTATGTGTTCACCTACTCACCCACTGAGCCAAAGTGGCACCCCTTGTGCCAACTTTTTTGAGATACGTTGCTCGCATCAACTTCAAAGTGAGCTAATATTTATTCATTAAAAAACCCCAAACACATTTGATATGTTTTCTCTTTTCTATTAGGAATAAAATACAGGTTTATGAGATTTGAAAATCATTCATTCTGCATTTAGACATCTTCTAAACTTGCCAACAATTATCAGTGCATTACTTGGCAACTCGAAATGTTAAAAACCCTGATTTTTCTCCCAGGTTTAAGCCCATCGGTCTGTTGTACATTATCGTACAATTACTAACCTGACTACAGTAGATCTTAGTATGCACAGGTGCTCAAGTGTTTTCTGAATGCAATGGACATTAGAAAAGTAATAAAACTGCTCATTTAAAGGTACATTTACTCAGAAAAACATTTGAAGGCAGGAGTTTAATGCACCTATTTTCGGACAGTACTTGTTTCGCTGCTTTTTATTTCAGTTTAAACTTCTATTACTTCAACACTGTGCACACATACTATGGTCTATGTTTATTAAAATTTTAGTCCCAATGGGCGTGCATTTCAAGGTACAAAGACAGCTACGGCTCCGTGTGAAAACATCAGTCAGGCGTATCCGCACAGCTTTCTTTGTTTTTTTGTTTTTGCTTTAAATATAAATTTATTCGGATTTTATGACCACTTACAGCCCTTACTACTACAGAAAAGGTAGGCCATAACGGAGAATCCACACTAACAAACATAACCCGTTAGCTGTCAGGTTACGCCTGTTGAGACACTGACCTCTAAGGGGGCGGGCTCAAAAGCTAACCTTTATTTAACCACTACATTAACTCACTGCTGGCCGTGGATGTGGAGATGAAGCAGGTCCTCGCTGGCAGGTTGACAGCCCGTCTGTGTCCGGCTGACAGGGAGGAAACAGTGCGTCCTGCCAGGCGACAGACACGAGCCGCACTCACGGGCATCGCCATGTTTTCGCTGCGGCTGCTGCTGTTCACGTTTTAGCTCCTTTTGCTCATCAAATGTAGCAGCTGCGCGCTCTGCCGCCCCCTGCAGGCCTGGAGAGTAGCACCGACACCCGCGTGGCCAAAACATTGATCAGTACCACGGACAGCAGCCTGCCTATTATCAATTATCCTTACATAATTGATGCATTATATATTATTTATTCTATCCATAATAAATAATACATACAGTAATATAAACATCATGCAATAAAGCATTTAACAGAAGGGAGCAACACTTTTGGAATATTTTAGTAATATTAGATTCACAACAATACATTTTCAATATTAATTATTAGTTTAACCTTTAAACAGCCTAGTAGGTGATTTATGGCCCTAGCTGTATTTTTTCTATGAGCAGTTGTGATGTATATAAGAGCAAACATGTTTTCTTCCATGCATTTTTCAATCTACTTTTACAGGATTTAGCCCACTGCGTGGCATGGATAATACATGTATGTATTTCAGTATTACTGAATTATTATTAGTATTATTGAATGTGTGCATGAATGGTTGTTGGTCACTCTGGGAGTGGCTCAGCAACAGCCTAGCTGGGACAGGATACAGCCTTTGCAACGACATGGATGGATGGACGGGTGTTTCTATATACAGTACCGACCACAAGGTCTATTAAACCTGACACGACTTCAGTGAAGAGCTAGTACAAAATACATTTTATGCAAACATTATTACAATACAGCACACAAATTGACACATAGGGACAGTGTGCATCTGATTGTTGGGGTTTCTCTGTATTGTTGTAGGGTCTTTACCTTACAATATTCAGTGCCTTCAGGCAACTTTGGTTGTGATTTGGTGCTATATAAATGCAACTGAATTTAATTGAATTGCACAAAAAGAGAGGTGAAGCCAGGGTGGAGGAGGTAGAGATGTGTGTCGGGGGTGATTTGTGACAGAAGGATAGCAACAAGAGGAAAAGGGAAGGTTTACAAGATGGTAGTGAGAGCTGCTAGGAATTGTGTTTTGGAGACAGTGTCACTAATAAAAAGACAGGAGGTGGATACTCCGATCATATATCAGTAATTATTATTATTATTTATTTGATGTGACCAAGATGGACCGGACTAGAATCAGAGGGAGTATCACAGGGACACCTCAGGTTGAGCAGTTTGGAGACAAAGTTAAAGAGACTAGGGTGAGATGGTTTGGACAACTGCAGAGGAGGGACGGTGTTCATGGATGTAGTAAAGGAGGATATGCAGATGGTACTGCCAGGAGCTCCATGTTGGTAAATAGTGAATTCTTTATTCACTCCCATTTTCCACTTCCACAGCTTAAAAGTAATCATACCAGTTACCATATTGGAATCACCCTGTAATATAAATATGTAATAATGAGCTCTTAATATACAGCATAAATAATATGAGATTGTATTGTGAAATATAACGTCTCTCAAATGCCAACTTCAGTTTCTGGTGGCAGCTGAATTTGTTTAAAGAATAGTAAATGGAGGAAAAATATCCTCTGTACAACATCGGCTTCAAACCAGGCAGTGAATCAGTACATGAAATATTCAGATCCTTTATGTAAGTAAAAAGACCACTACAAGAGTGTAAACTATGCTACTCAAAAAAATAAAAAATAAAAATAAGGGAACACTTGACCATCACAGTGTAACACAAGGCCAGATAAACTTCAGGGAAGTATAAAGCACTGTGCATCAATTTCAGCTACATTGCTGCAAATGGAAGTGACAACAGGTGCACTGCAGGGGCAACAAAAGGCAATCCCCCCAAAAGGGAATGCTTTTGAACAGAACATTGGTCTCTTATTATCCCTCCTGACTGATTTTTCTTTAGCCTTGCCTTTTGCTAGTTCCCTTGTCACTTCAGGTTGCATTAGACCTGCAGCTTAGTCAGGTTTCACAGCTCCTCCAGAGTGGCACAATCCATATGTGTTGTTGCAATAAGGTTTGCTGTGTCTCTCAGCACAGTCTCAAGAGTGTGGAGGAGATGCCAGAAGACAGACTGCTACATGAGTGAGTGGAAGAGAGCCATAGAAGGGCTTCAGCCCAGGAGCGGGACCTGTATCTGCTCCACTGCACGAGGAGGAAGAGGAAGATCACTGCCAGAGCAGTAGAATCAGACTCAGTGAGCATGACATGAGAGTCCAATGTCCTTTGATGGGACCTGTGCTCATAAACCAGTGGCATGCAGCTCAGTCAGCAGGTCTGCCACTGGCACTGCACTGTTCTCTTCAGAAATGACAGCAGGTTCACACTGAGCACGTGTGACAGACATGAGAGAGTCTGGAGATGCTGTGGTGAACAATATGCTGCCAACAGCATCATCTTTGTGATATATTGTGACGAGTTCCTTTCATGTTTTTGAGCATTGAGCTTGTTTAGAAGTGAAGGTCCTTCATGACTTTTACTAATGATTTTTTTTAATCATAATTACCTGGCAGCCCATTCAGTTTTTAATTACTGTGAAGAAAATCTGAAATTTTCTGTTAGTTCAGAGAAAATATCCCTCTTTTAATATTTTACAATGGAACCACTGTAAAAACAAACAAACCCAAAAACAAACAAAAAACAAAAAACAACAACAACAACAACTGAAATTTCTAAAGTAAGCATTAACAAACAGGGTCCTTTCTGTTTTTTAATGGTTTATAATGGTTTATCTTTTACTTACTTACTCTGGTGTAGCTTGCCAGGCTATGAGAAGACTGTAAAACTAACCAAAATATAGCTACGAGTGGAAAATGTATTCCTTTCTCTTATTTAAATTATTTTCTAAAGCCATCCAGTGGGCCAAATTGAAGCCTTTAGTGGGCCTTTCCTAGCCCCTGGGCCACATGTTTGACACTCCCTGTAGTAGGAAGCTAAGCTAGTTCATATATAGTTTTATGAGGCACCAGATGAGAGTTTGATTTACAAAGGAGGAGACAAAATTCAAAAGTAACAATCACTAAAGCAAATAAACCTTATAATTAAATATATTTGACTAGAAAAAAATATGGATATAAAGCAGAAAATTGGAAATACTCAAGTACCCATTTAAAGTAAAATACTTACAGTTCTTATTCTTGAGTAGTACAGTACAGTCCATGAATAAAACATTCAGTTTCTTTCCACCATATGACTGTACGTAAGAGAGACATCATGCAGTCATGACTGTAAACATGTGGAAAAGGCTTTGCTTGAATCACATAAAAATGTCTATATATATATATTTAATTCAATACACATTCTGCAACACATATAGCTGTTTATGTAGCATTTGAGATAAGAACTGCTCCAAGGCACAGTGCCGAATGTTACAGGACATTTAATGTCAGAGATGAGGACTTTTTCTTCTCATGCTGAGGTATTTAGGGAGCTCAATGCATCTTTCATGACATGTGATAAATATTTTGTGATATTAACAAAGCTTGATTCAGCCATGTTGCACAGCCGGATCTATTTTTCACGCCAACATCCAGCTGAGGATAAAATGTCATTGTTTATTCATGGGTCCAATCTAAACGTGGCACATATCATTATTTTTCCTTCCTGTGTAGCTCATAATGATCCTGTTTTGGGGAGAGTCTCCTTCCACATCTTTAGACTGTCTAATAAAAGATGCTTTTGAGTTTCATCTTAATTTCACCTCTGTTTTGTTTTTATTTTTTAATGTTGCATCTTTGGAGATCACCAGTATTATTAAATTGCTGGAGTATTTATTTAACGTATTGCACTTTATTGTATTGTTTTGTATGGTCTGTTTAGTTCCAAATACCACTGAAATTGACTTTCTTTATTGCGTTTTTGGCCTCAAAACTCAGCAGGCTCTTTTCTCTCTGAGGCTGCAGTCAAACAAAAGAACTGCTCATGTCTTTTTTAATTCATATGAGGAGTAATATGACTTTAATCCTGGCGTTGGGATTGTCTGTGTAAGGAATGAACCTGTGGAAAATTCAGTTTTCTCCTTTGTGTGCTGAAATTATTTTCTTTGAATTTGACTTTAAATTACAGAGGGTGAGTGAAGTCATCTGCTATGTGAGAGTCTGTCCTCTTTAAAAATGCAATAACGTACATGGCGTTAACTATCACCTTCTAGGTTGATATTATAAAGGTGGAAATCATGAATATCTTTGCAGATTCAAATCACTTTGTTCCTTTAACTTCAAAGATTCACTGATTATGCAGTTCCCTCCCCTTTTTTCTCCCAAACTTTTTCTTCTTTTAGAGTTCAAAGGAACTTCAGTACACATAAGGAATCACTTCCCTTAAGCTGGAAGATGTAGCTCTTACTCCTATAACAAAAAACAGTCAAAGCACCCAAATAGTTTCTGTTTAACAGGAAATAATGTTCTCTGAAAACCTTCTGCCAAATTGGCTGTTCACTATTCTCTCATTCATTTGGATTTTGCCTGACAAATATAGGTCCGGTATTTACTTTCTTTCAGCTCAGCTTGAATACGTAAATGTCTTGCTCTTTTGATCTGACATTTGATTCTAAACAATTACAGTGGGAAGTTTACAACTTTTTCTTTTAACTCCCATTCTGTGGGAAAAGTTAGGTTGTACTGTATTGTGTAGACTCACAGCTTAGAGCATCCATTTTAGCTAGCAGCTGATCAGTTCTTAATACAACGCAAGTGTGCTAGAAACAAAGCTAGAAGAAAACAAAAAACACAGACAGACAGATGGATGCTGCCATAATATCGCAATAGAATTTTTTTCATCCAAATGACTCATTTTGTCAGTTTTACTATTATACACCTTTCAGGTTTTCCAAATGGGCTTATTGTGTAAGAAGCTAATTAGTCCAAATTGTCTTCACCAATCAGGCAAAATGTTACAATCCCTGACAGGTGCTAATAATAACTCTGATTATCTCTCTGCAATGGCACCTGCCATGGAGAGGCATGTATTGAGTAGCAGGTGAACACTCAGTTCTTGAAGTTAATGCTCTGCAAAAAGGTAAAATGAGCAAATGTAAGAATCTGTGAAGTGCTGACAAACAAGGGACAAACTGTGACTGCTGGATGACTCGGCCAGAGAGTTTCCAAAAAAGCATGTTTTGCGTGAATGGGTGGATGACTGGATATGTAAAGCGCTTTGGGGTCCTTAGGGACTAGTAAAGCGCTATATAAATACAGGCCATTTACCATGTTTTGGGGATTTTGAGTGTTCTCGCATGTATGCACCAGTTCGAACCAAAGTCCTTCAAAAAGGACTTTTAACAATGTGTCTGGTGGGAGGCATGCAAGTGGTCCAAGATGAGACAGTGATTGAACCAGTGGCATGGGAGTTTTAATCAGGAGTCATGTCACTCCTGAGTTAGCTTGTTCTAGAAAAAGTGAGAAAATAAGGATTTGTTTTGGTTCTTAGCAAAATAGTCATTCGGGTAATACTAGCAGTACAACATAATACTTTTGTGTTTCAAACACATTCATGGATGGAGCCTGATCAGCGCTCGGTGTATGGCTTATTTAGTGAGTCAAAAATATACAGTTGCAGTACACATTTAAAAGTTTACAGTTTTACAACTGTTTATTTCGGTCCTGCTATCTTGGATTGCTAACTTGGGGTACTTTGGTCTGCTGCAACTTTCTGATTTGCAAGTCCAAGTTGAGGGGGCGTTCTTCTTCTTCTTCTTCTTCTTATTCCCTCATTTAAACAGGTAATCTTATGTGAACAAAAAAACATACAAAAATTGAGTCAGCCACATAAACCAACACATATTACAACGCACTTACTGCATCTCCCTTAGATAAAACAAAGGGGGTTGAAAAAAGTTGCTTTTTTCGGTTGCTCTAGCTGGTTAAGTATTTAGAAACGTGTTAGTTTAACTCAGCAACGTAAAGTAAAATAAAATTCCTAGACACAAAAACAAGTTTTGTCCGTTACTTTGTCTAAGAGCCAGGACAAAATAAAAATGAAAACGCACAGTTAAGTCAGTCACTGACTTAAATATATGCCAAGTAGCTGTTCTTATATGCCCAGTGAATCACCAAAGCCTCATTTAAGCCCCGAGGCAAGTTTGTATATTTTAAGGATGGTGATATGCTTTGATCATTTTAGACCAAAGTTAACAATCTGTATAAATGACTTGCTCAATATTCTATTGAATCCCTGAAATATCGATAGGGTGTAAATCACTGATTCAATTATATTTTTAAATAAATATATCCCAAGATAACAAATCCACTTTAATCTGCACAGTCTCTGAAATCCCACCTCTCGCTCTCTTTTTTTTTTTCTTCCTCCCGGCTGCCAGCTTGTGTAGTGCTGACATATAAAAAACAACTGGAGTAACTAACTCGCAGGTGAACAGCAGAGCTTCAGTCCACTGCTGCTTGCAGACAGACATAAATGAGCGCGCGGGGGGAGGAAACCTCACGACTCACCACAACAACCAACCGTCTGACTCCTAAACAGGTTTTCAGATTCCTGAGTAGGGTATAAAAAAAAAATCTCCGGGTCTGACCTGAAAATCTGCGGACTGACTGTAAGGGGCATGCGTGCAGCGCAGCTACAGAGGAACTCTTTATGAACGGGCTGAAGTGCCAAGAAGGATTTCCATTTCTCCCACAGCTCCGGCTTTCTTCTCGCTGTCGCGCAGGAACGACGCGTGCTTCACTGGACTTATAATCGACCAGCGAATTTCCAGGCTGATGAAGCACTTTGTCAGCCCTTATATTGTTCTTTGCTTTTCTGCAGCCCAGCGAGAAACCTGCAAAACATCATTGTAGCGCAGCGGTGATGGACATTCGCTTTGGCGTCTCGGTTATGCACGCATTGGAGACATTGTGCTTTTTTTCAAAGGCGCTACTTCTGCACACATCTCTCGCTCGCCTGACTTTCTTTAAAGCTTAAAATGTTTTGTCGGTGTGTATGAGCGATGGCGTCCGAACCGCACCAGGTGACGGAGAGGTTATCTGCACGTTTGGACCTGTTCGCGTGGATAATGAGAATTTATGCCACAGGTGAATGAATATTTTCTGTTTTGAAGCCGCTTTCTGACTCTGGCATACAACTCGAGAGGGCTGCACGGTGAACAATGGATCTCAAAGTGGAAACCGAAGAAATGGAGTCAAATCAACCTCCACCCATAGAAGTTTTTGCGCACAGCTCGACCCTGCACGGAATCTCTCACATCTTCACGTACGAGCGGTTCTGCGTCAAACGCTGCCTGTGGCTCGTGTTTTTCTTGGGCTCTCTGACCTTCTTGCTGTACGTGTGCGTGGACCGGATCCACTTCTACCTCGAGTACCCTCACGTCACCAAACTGGATGAGGTCACGACCCCGATCATGACGTTCCCCGCCGTCACTTTCTGCAACCTGAACGCTTTCCGCTTCAGCCGCGTGACGCGCAACGACCTGTACCACGCAGGGGAGCTGCTGGCCCTTCTCAACCAAAGGTAGCTGTTAAAGAAAAGTTAATAGAGAGCGCTCCGAATTTAATTTCCAACTCTGCCTCCGCTACAGGAGAATTACTGCATTTAATATTGCCCTTTTAGCTGGGCATTTAAAACGCCCCATATTTTACACCCCACTGCACCAGTGGTTAGCACCGATGCCTCATAAAAAGAAATTCCTGGGTTTTTTTTTTAATTTTTTTTTTTTTCCGGGTTTTTTTTAATTTTTTTTTTATTAGTAATATAAACATACAAACAAAATGCACCATATATTACAGATTCAGAGAATAAACATTTCTTACATATTAGCAACTTTCATATATAGTGAAAATAAAATATAAAGATGGGGTCACATAAATTAACAGATTATTAACTCACTAAATCAAAATCTTCTACAAAGGAAACAAAAAAAGCAGCCTTTTTCTTTTTAACTAAAGTCAAAGATTTAACCAACAGGTTTAGGTCGTTTTTCCAGTGAGCCAGTGTTGGAAATTCCTGGGTTCGAACTCCGGAAGGGTGGAGTTTGGGTACTTTGACTTCCTCCCACACAAACGAGTACAAATGTGCAAAAACATGCACGCTAGGTTAATTGTGTGAATATGAGCTGTGCTGCCTAGTGGCCTGTCCAGGGTGTAGCTCACTATGACACTATGTCCTATGACAGCTGGGATAGGCACCAACCACCCAACAGGCGTACCTGCTTTTCACCCTATGATAGTTAGTAAAGTAATTCACACTTTCAAAGTTTAGATAAAACATTTAATGTTTTTATCAAACGTTGTTCCAGATTAATTAGCAAATTGTCTTTTAATATTCTGTTTTTTGTCCATTTAGACATATTTTTAGAATAAATCATACATACTTCTAGGTGATATTTTCAATACAGGAATGTAACAGAGTGGTTGTATTTTGCAGCATTGTTACTGAAAACTGGCAGAAGTCTAAGAAAGACGAAAAATAAATTCCCTCCCACCTGATGAGCATGGCATATGCACTAAAATAAGTTTACACTGACTTTTGGCTTCACTTGGGATTCCAAACCTGCTTTCCTGTGGAAAGAACTCTACTTAACCCACTATGCCACTATGTCTTACCACTTTCTACTACTCTATGACCTCTGTGGTCAAATTCTTGCATTACAGGCTAGAGAAGGTGCAGTAGTCTAGTTACTTCTTAGATCACTTAAACTACAATGTGCTGAAAGGTTAATCTGGATTTTCTTTTAAAGTCCAGTGGCCCCACCTT
Organism: Diplotaxodon limnothrissa; assembly: GCF_057381915.1. Taxonomy (NCBI): domain Eukaryota; kingdom Metazoa; phylum Chordata; class Actinopteri; order Cichliformes; family Cichlidae; genus Diplotaxodon; species Diplotaxodon limnothrissa. The sequence continues at coordinate 24,060,200 of NC_140615.1, forward strand.
CAAAGCATACCCCAGTTTTAAGCATAGGATTGAGTTCTTCATCCCCCACTGGCAGTTTGCACTCCTTTATCCAGCAAGCCCTAATAGTTCATACCTTGTTGAGTGATTCAGGGCTTGGAGAGAGCATGCTTGGCAGGCTTGAATTAACTAAGGCGTACTAATCAGAAAACTCCAGCCGCCTTGTTGGTGCAGCTGAAGGCTCTGGGTAATGGAGCTGGAAGCAGCGTCGTACTGTACAGCATGCACAGGAGGAAAAGATGTGGAAAGTCTGCTTCCTTTGATTGCAAGTGAAATGGAAGACGCTGTGGGTATTTTTTTTTATTTATTTTTTTTTTGTCGTTCACATACTTACATCCTTCATGTCAGTGAAACCTCACCAAAAATTCTCCTCCTGCACATTAAATCTACTCAGTAGATTTTAAATGTTATATTACGTGGAGGTGTTCAGAATGAATGCTGATTATGATCACGCACAGGGCTGTTGAAGAGGCAGGCAAAAACAAGAGGCTGCGTTAATCCTTGCTTAAGATGCTGTTTGATTGCTTTCCCTGTGGTGTTGTAATATTTTTTTTTCTTCCAAATGTCAACAGAGGTAGCAATAATGCAACAATTAGCAAGATTTTGACATTCACTACAATCAGGGCTTGAGAGCATTTCAGGAGAGTTTGGACCGTTGTTTCACCCGAGTCATCAAAAACACGAAAGTGTCCTCAGATTATGCCAGGCTTGAACATGTTGTCTGTTAAAGAGATCAAGGAGAAGACTCAGCATCTGGTGGGTTTACTTTAACATGGAGATGGAGACAATTTCTATTCTAAATCTTTAACAGAAATTGAAGTTGAAGAGTAAAATTAGCTTTGTTTTCCTGTGAGGCTGGTGTGGCTGATGATCAACACTTGCCATCTGGATTTTTCTACATCAATTCATCTCCTAATCCCTTTGAATTTTTTGTCAAAGTTGGCCACCAAATCAGAAAGGGGTTGAATTTCCTTCTAAGTTTCTTTCCTTGTGTACTTATCTCAACTCTTACACTCTGAAGTAGGTTTAGTGCTCATTATCCTGCCTCCCTTGGCAAGGTAGAGAGGCGATGCAACAACACACTTAGCTGTTATACCCCAGCCAGAAATGAAAGTGCTCGTTGCATGAAATCCATTTAAGATCATTCTCCACCTACTTCCCATGTTTGGAGTCACTGGTCTGGGAAATGTCTTGTGGCATGATATTTAAGCTGTGCACATACTGAAGTGTCACTCTCTGCTGATCCTGTCGGCTTGTACTTCTGGGATTTTATCTCATAAGTGCCTTCTTGGCAGGTTTGTCCACAGTACAAACAGCAGGGAGTCAATGCCTCTCCTCAATTAAGTTCACTTTCAATCAAACAAAAGCGCTCCCTGCCCCATCCTAATAAGGTTAGGCTCTTCTTAATGTCTAAAATCTATGAACTTATTTTTAAACCAGAATGAAGCTAGTTGTTATTGATCTGTTGTTTTGATGATTTCACTTAGTTGGATGCCCTTTTGCCTTCCGCAAAATGAAAAGAAAAGCATTTACTGCACCCTGTTTTTATAAGAAATTTTAATAGCTTGGCATAATTGCACATTACCGACTCCATTCTTAAAGTAAGCAGCCACTGGATCTCATTCTTATTCATATTGCACATAAAACACATGGTGTGTATTAATTGTATTTGCCACAATAAAAGACCATATTCACAGTACATTCATATGAGAAATTTCTAAAAAATCCTTTCATTTGAAGCAGCGTTTGAGGTGGGGTGAGATGGGGGGCTGGAGTAGTCTGCTCTTTGGTGAGTCCATTAAAATGGTGACATTTTTAATAATAGCTCAGTGGGAGATCACAGCAAGGCTGGAGAGCGGCTGCATTTACAGCTATTCTGCTCACTTTTAATACAAGGCAGCGTGGTCAGATTTTTGTGAGCTCCATTAAATGAAAGTAAATTTCCCAGTGCTACCGATAATGCTGCGTATGATGTGGGTTGTCTGGCTCCCCACTACGTTACACATAGGCCTTTATAGTTAAGAGTCTGTCAGGAGAAACAGACGAAACCAACAGAAATGTAACTGAATGCCAAGCTATCAGTGAGGCAGAGCTATGTTAAACATCATACATGATATTACAGATGAGAAACTCATTAATATGGGTATTAAATGCTAAAACACAGACCTAATTAGGCTTTTTGATTTTTTTTTTCTGTTTAATATACTATCTTCTGCTTTTAATGTTCCCAGTGTCTCCTGTTTCCCTGTCTTTGCCTCTCTCTTTCTTGTTTCTATGCTCGTACCTTAGTTTAACATTTATCATTTATTTATTTATCACTTCCTTGCCTGCATCTTCGCTTTCTGCCTGATTGTTTCAGCCTGTGTCTTGCCTTCTGCTGTCTGATTTCCTTCCCCTGTGACTCTGTCCTGGTTTGATTGTTTCCTCATGTGCGTACTTGGTTAAGCAGCTTTTTGTGCATATGTAGTCTTATTTTTACCTTTGTTCATTGTCAGATTGTTTGCTACCTGAACCTGTTTTTATGGGGAAAGAGTTAGCTTTTTATTATTTACTGTACTTTTCCTTGGCATCCTGTGAAGGTCCCCACCATTAGCAACTATACAGATATCAATTGTGGCCACTCTAGGGTTGGTTAGTGGATGCTACTTTATTAATATTCCAAGATGGCTACAATAACTATGCAAACTTTTTGATGTTAAGCTTGTTAGCTAGCTGACATTTGCTAACTTAACTAAAATGTGTATTTGATATAATTGAACGAAGTGCACAGACAAAGATTCAGAAGGTAAACGGACAATCTGATAAAAGGACAAAACTATGCACTCACTGGCCACTTCATTAGATACACCCGTTCAATGTTAATCAGCAGATTACATGGCGTCAACTCGTTGCATTTAGGCATGTAGACATAGTCAAAATGACTTGCTAAAGCGGGCAAGAAACGTGAGTTAAAAGTTCAAAAGTGGCGTTGTTGGTGGTGCCACACAAGCTAGCCTGGGTTTTTGAGAAGCTGTGGGGGGGGGGTTCCAACAGAAGCATCTTCAGGTTTTACAGAGAATGGTCCCCTCCCAAAAAAGTATAAAATATCCATTGAATGGGAATGCTTTGGGAGAAAATGAATTCCTAATGCCAGAGATTAGTGGAGACTAGTCAAAATGTTTCCAGCTGTTAGGAAGGCAACAGTAACTCAAATAACCACTATTCAGAAGAGTATCTCTGCGAGTACATTAAGTCAAACCTTGAAAGATATGGGCTACAGTAGCAGCAGATTACACTGGGTGTTACTAATGTCAGACAGAAACGGGAAATGGAGGCGACAGTTCACCTGTGCTCTGTTGTGGTCTGATGAGTCTCGAGTTCTGCTGGAACATTCAGATGGTAGAGTCAGCATGAAAGCATGGCTCCATCCTGCCTTGTACCAGTGGTTCTTGGTGGTGTGCCCCTTAGTGGCAGTTGATCATTGTTCAAATGCTTCAGCCTACAGTGACTGTGTGATTCCATCTTGTCAACATGGATCAAAATCTCAGAATTTTTCCTGCACCTTGCTGAATCTGTGCCATAATAATTTAAGGCACTTTTTAAGACAAAAAAAGAGTGCACCCTGGTACCAGCAAGGTGTAGCTAATGAATTGGCTGGTGTGTATGTGTGTATGCACACTTAGAGGGCTGATTTCAGAAAGAGACACAATTAAGGTGAGCCAGAGGGCTCAGGAGCAAAAGCATGGAGATACACAGAACGAGACTTCAAAGTAAAACCGGAAATAACAAATAGCTTACACTGATGGGGAAGCACAGAAGGAAGGAGAAAATTCAGCAAAAGGACAGCAAACCAGCACATATAACAGGGACCATGACTGTATTTGAGTATGTTCATGAACTGCTAGCTGGAGAATGCTCTCTGGGATGTGGGTGCACATGTTTCTTTGCTAATGTCCATAATCTAAGTAACAAAACTAAGTTTTGTTGATTGATGAAACAAAAATGAGCTTCTGTCAAAATGATAGAAAGAGCACCATGTGAAGCAAAAAGCCATCACGTTTCCCACCATAATGTCTCATCTTTCAAACATGGTGGTAATTCTGTTATGGCTTCCTCTACCAGCTGAACTGTGACCCAGAAATATATTAATGATTCCATTGTTCTGAAAAATTCCCTTTTTTTTTTTTCACCATACCTCTGCCATGGATTTAAAAGATTTAGTTACTTTTACTTCTGAAGGAGACAGTCAGCTTAAAAATTCACATGAAAGTTTAACCAAATGTTCTGACAGGCAACATAATCCAGTCAACATAAGGTTGGTTCAAATTGAAATACCATGCAGCCTGGAACTGTTGCAGTGAAGGGACTACTGGGTTAATGGCCTTGTACAGCTCCTGTCTCAACTTTATAATGCACTGTAATATAAAATAAAGCTTTACACTTTGGTAGTCCTTGTCATCTGAGAGGTGGAAAATGCCACAGAAAAACCATCTTGTACATTTTTATCGTCTGGTTTCTGCACCTTATGATTCATTGTGCAGTATTATTTTTAGGTTGAGGAGAGTAAAGGTTCACTGGTGTAGACGCTCATAAATTTTCTTGGAAGTGTACAAAGGCACCTTTACAAAGTCTATGATAAGGGAGTGATTGTTAACTGCTGGGATGTGCTGCTCAAGCAAGCGGCTGAGTCCATACCAAACTACGAGACATGAAATTTGCAATTGCTGAAACATTTCTATGAACTCTCCTTCTCTATCTGATTTCAAAGGTATGAGATCAGAGACATGCACCTGGTGGAGGAGAGCGTTCTGGAGAGTCTCAAGGTCAAAGCCGACTTCCACAACTTTAAACCGCGACCCTTCAACATGCGGGAATTCTACGACCGTACCGGCCACGATATCAGTGACATGCTGCTCTCCTGCCACTTCCACGGCACCGAGTGCAGAGCAGAGGACTTCAAAGTGGTAAGTCATTGCTCCAGAAGATTTGATCAGAAGATTATTAAAGGATTACGCTCTAGTCACATTGTTTCTATAATTGCTAGTTTGCAACAACCGAGCTGTAATTATAGCTGGGAATTTTTCTGAAACCTCTCATATATCTGACAGAATAACTGTCTGCAGAGCCGTGAACAAACATTGATGTTTTATGTCAGTCCAGGCTTTTTTGAAGCTGAAATTTAATTGATAGAGTGCTTTATTAAACAGGCTGTGACAAAACAGAGATAAAAATTACTGTGTTAAACTTTAAAAAAAAAACAATTGCAATCCTCAGTGCATTTTGATGGGCATGCCTGCTGACCCAAGTGGTTCCCATACTGAGTCATCAGCAGTTCTGCACACTCATCCATACATGCATATTACAGTATGCAGTGCACTACACTCAGTGTCAACAAATTTCACAACTTTTAATGGTAACTGTGCATGGGATGATCACTCACTTTTGCACTTCTTTATATTTTGTCAGGAAAATGTGAAATGAAACATGTGCAAGCAATTCTAACAAGCTTAGAAGGCTTTCGTTGGTATGAACACCTTTACTTTTCAACACAGCCTGAAGTCTCTTAGGCAAGCTTTCATGTAATTTCTTTAAGTAGTCTTCAGGAATATTCTCTAGGCTTCTTGAAGGACATTTAAAGCCTTTCTTTGGATGTTGGCTGCCTTTTGTTTTGTTTTCTGTCAAGATGATAATGCTGAGGTCTGAGCTCTGAAGAGGCCAGTCCATCACTGATGGTGTGTGTGTTTGTGCTTTATTTCTATCCAGGTATGCCTTTACTGCATTGGTAGTGTGTTTGGTATTAAAGCTGTAAGTGTTACCTGAAGTGCTGGTATAGCTCAGCAGGGGTCCAGATGTGATTTCAACCTGGGCTGTTTCCTCTCTGTTGTTTCCCACACTCTCTTCCTCCTTTCCTGTCTACTCTACTCTGCTACTGAAAAATAATAAAGGGGAAAAAAAAAACACTTAAAATTGGTCGATACATTAAAAAAGAAGGAGAAGCTGTTGCCAATCAGATGTTTTCCAGATTGTATTGCATGGTGGATCAAAATTGGCTGGTACTTTCTTCTGTTCCCAATTCCATCAATTTTGAAAAAAATCCCCAACACTCCTTGCTGAAATGCAACGGCAAACCATAACAGAGCCTCCACCGTGTTTTACAGATAGCTGAAGACACCCACTGTTGTACCTCCCTCCTGAACAACTCCTCCTCCTCTTTGCTATCTTTGGCTTTTTTTTTCTTTTTTTTTTCTTTTTGGACAGTCAACTAAACAAATGGGAACAAATTGTGTTTTCTGCAACAGGCTGCAACACTGGCTCATCCCTTGAGTTATGTGCTTTTTTGGGATTTAATGTTTTATACTGTTTTGACAGAGCCCCTATTTTGTTTCTCCTATATTAAAGTACAGAGGATGCGGTGTCAAGCATTAGCTGTCTTTCTTTTATGGCTCCAGTTGTTATGTTGGCAAATGACCAGACTGATAAAAGTCGCCAACCAGGGACTGAGATCATGACGCGGAGTTGTGTTGGCTGCGCTCGAATCCGAGATGGGAATGAGCAACAGCTGAAGTCAGCACCTCGGATAGTTAATTGCTATGTAGCCAATGAAACTAAATTGAAATTGCAAACCATTAATCATATCTGCACACACAGATACTGAACCAATCAAATGCAACATTGACAGTCAGAACAAACACCTTGTGGTAAATCCAGTGTAAAGCCATCGTTACAGAGATCAACATGAAAATAAAGCTTTTGATAAAATAACCAGCTTTATACTGTAAGATTTAGATCAATTCTAAAATATATATATTTTAAAGCATATATGTGGCAAAATTTGCCACAGTACGTGTTGTTGTATGGGCATGTACGCCATTTCTTTTAATCCCAAGTGCACGCAGATGTTTAAAACCCCCATTTTCACTTCTGTGAGTCTTCCGTGTCTTCTAACAAGTTCTTGTTAAAGTAAATGATCAAGCATTGTTTTGAGCTTTTTAGTTATTTCGCTTGAATCCCTTCAGCTTTTAAAAAAAAAAATGTTCGCGTCTACCTTTTTAAAATAAAAATGGTTTTTAGTGTTTTTAATTTTATCCTTTAAACAATGAAAGGGAGGCATTGTTTGAAAATGTGTTGTATATTTTTACCCCAGGAAGACTAGATGTGCTTTGTGTTTATAGCTAAAGGGGATCCTAATAAATAAAACAAACCAGTAAACAATGTGCACAGATGTCCTTGTGGAGAATGGATGTGAAATAATGCACTGGAGCTGGCAAAATTTGTTTAAGCAGTCCACTGACATTATATATGTCTGCCTGACTGACTGGAAAAGTACGTTTCCCCTGCAGCACAGGAGCAGAGCTGCCCGACTGTAATGTCTCTGCTATAAAACCTTCTGCTGACGCCGGCCCACCCAAACGCTGTAGCCAGAAGTCACTGGCAGCAGACATGGTTTTTAATTTGGAGCTGAACATTGATCATTCGAAACGGCGAGCTCGCTGAGTAGATTGGATTAAGTTCAGTTGTAGTTGTTTTCCTAACAAGATTTCCGTTTACTTTCTGTGAGCATCTCTGTTACTATCTGGCAGATATTATTCACGGGAGCACGAGTCGTCAAAGAGTTTTTACCTCGATCTAACCAGCAGATTTGAGGAAGAACAAGCGTGCATGTGCAGTCCGAAGAGATTAAAGGAGGAATATAATGACATGCATTCATCCACAATGACACCAGAGAGGAGCTCTTAAAGCTGCCGCTTAGTGTAGCAGCTGCACTGGAGTAGCTTTGAAGTGATATTTCTGCTTATGGGCAATTTTGCCATTTTTCCTGCTAAACCAATAAAAGCAAAGCAACTGGGTGCCTTTTTTTGAGTCTCCACATGTAGTTGGAAGCAGCACTACTAGAGTGTCTTTTTTAAAAAAACAGACATGCCTGGTAGCAAGTCGCAGCAGCTCTGATCTATTTTCATCTCCCCGCTTTTCTTTCAACCATCTTCAAATTTAAAAAAACAAAACCTCTTAGATCTCTGCATGGTCAGAGCAGTCACAGCTCTCCTTGCTTGCATTAGAGTAGTTAGTAGATCTTCTAAAGCAAGCTTCTGGGTTGTTTCTCACTCCAGACTTAAAACAAAAAGAGCCTGTACCTTTAAGATTGTGGCTGCTAAACCTCTGATTTCATATTTCATTTTCCACACCCACACTATTTGTATTGTGCATCAAGTCTAGTTTATTGATATAGCCCAAATGACAAATTGCCTTAATTAAAGGACTTTACATGCAGCATATGACAACCGATATTTTAGCTCCTCACTTTGGTGTCTGTTTCTTTTTTTTATTGAGACACTTTGAGTAGTGTCCTTCCTATTTCAATAAATTTTATTGCTTTGGGGGTTTTTTTTGGTTTGGTTGTTGTTGTTTTTTTTTTTTTACCTTTTTATAGTGGTGAGATTTAAAGGGACAGGTGTGTTAAGGAAATAAGAAGTCTCTTTGTCATGCTGTGCAATCAAGCTTGGAATTAAATGTGGCTTAATTATACTGGTATTATAAATAGTTGTTCAAAGAGGTCACACTTAAAGGCACACTCACAATAGTCCTTTCACACTTTTCTACAGTAGGGGTCAAATAAATGATTTTATGAATATGTATTGGTTTGTGGTGCAGTGGTGAGTGCTCCCCACTCATAGGTGAGAGGTTCTGGATTTAGATCTGAGGTGTGTGTAGTGTGTGTTATTCTCCCTACACATGTGTGGGTTTGCTCCAGTTTACAGTCCAAAGACCTGTCTGTTAGGTCAACTAGTGACTGTCAATGGGCCGTGGGCGTGCATGATTGTCTCTCTGCGTTAGCTTGCTGATGGTCTGGTGACCTGACCAGTGTGTAGACCAACTCTTGCTCAAAACAGCCTTTTGCAGCCCTTTGCAAGCCTAGCTTGATAAGCAACAAATGGAAAATGGATGTTTAATACTGTCAAAGGAGCTTGCAAAGAAAAGCGTCTGGACTTCTTTAAGTTGCTTGATGACGTTTCACCTCTCATCCGAGAAGCTTCTTCAGTTCTAGGGTCAAATGGTGGGGAGTCCCAGATTTAAACCTAGTGGGAGTATCCCCCCCAAAGAGGGACAAAGGGACCCCCTGATGATCCTCTAATCGCCTGAGCCAAGGTGTGAAAATGGGTGTGGGTCCCAATCAGCCAGAGTTTCGGGTGAGCTCATTGTGAAACCTGGCCCCACCAGGTGGGGACTCCCCACCACTTGACCTTAGAACTGAAGACGCTTCTTGGATTCCCAGATGATTAAACATGCAACTATTTTGCTGGTGATGAGTAAAGAAAATCAACAGCCTGTTTATGCAAGATAATTCATAATTTTATTGGCGGGTTATATTGGCTAGGTCTGATTATCGGGGGGGCATAACCTCCCTAACCCCCCTGTAAATTACGCCCCTGATCTTTCTACATACCCTCAGTTTATACTCTTTTCTGGCTCCTTTTCCCCTTTTTAAGCAGATGACTGTAACTTTCGTCATACAGCAAGATTCAGAGATGATTTTATTAGCTATATTCCCTCCATATGACATTATACAGAGTGACCAGAAAGGGGGGGGGGGACATTTCATACAGTTGTCTGTAACCTGACGTCATTGATGATAAGGTTTATTTGCTTGCATTATTATGTCAGACTTTGGCAGTATTTAATCTGAATATCTACTGTTGTAATATTGTGTGCAAAGTGCTTATATTAACGATCTAAAATATTTGCTGTCTTGTTTTTATGGCATCTGTCAAAAACTTGTTTCTGTATGCACATTTTTATACTTCTACTATATTTTTATAATTTGAGCCGGCACACAGGACTTCACTGAGAAATCAAAAGTTAATCAAGCACAACATTCAACCACTAAAACATTTTTTTTTTTTTGCTTTTCAATAATGCAAGTAAATAACTAATTTGGCATTTTAATTAAAAATACTAATGTTACTAATGTGCTGAATTATGAATGATTTTGGTAATTACCAGTACTGTTAGGGCATCTATGGCATAAACATTACATTGGGTGCTGGTCTAATAATGTATGAATGGCAAAAAAACAAACAAAAACAAGACAAGAATAAGAAGTTCCCTTTGGCATTAATGTACGTATGCGTGTGAAACCTGTTGACTTTTTATAGGTTTAGGTTGAGGCCACCTGGAAACAAATCTTCATATATAGTTATATATAGTCAATATAAATTATTGAAAAAATAAACTTATTTGAATTCTGAGGGTTTTTTTTTATTTTATTTATTTTATTATTATCAGGTCATTATTAAAAAGTCATTTGATCCTTGCCATGTCTTTAACTTAGGTAAATACAATCTTAAATGTCATATGTCATATCATTAATTGTTTAAGAAAAACATAATGCAAAATCCTGTGAAAAACTTAAGAATAACCTCACTGCTTCCATAGGAATTAAGGGGATAAGTAACGCCTAAGTGCTGCTAATCAAATGCATTGGATTAATCGATCACCTCTATAAAAGAAGACGTTTTGATGGTCTGGTTCATTCAGCTGTATGTTAACATGATGCCAAGGTGGAAGGACATCAGCAGCGCAATTCTGGCTGCCCACTGATCTGGGAGGTCATTTCCAAACAATTTGAAGTCCATCACTTTTGGGTGATTTTTTTTTTTTTTTTTTTTCCCCCCAACAAATGGAAAACATTCAGTCTTCCTGGGAGTGGCTGTCCCAGCAAATTCAACTCAAGGTCAGATCAGGTAATGCTTAGGAAAACTGCAAAACAAAACAAAAATAAACAGCTACTTCTCAGACATTACAGGGCTCAGTTAGCATTTAAAATTTTAAAGTTCATGTCATTATAATTAGAACAATTTTGGTTTGTTTGGAGGGTTTGCCAAGTAAAAGCTTTTTCTTGGATGGCCACAAAGGACATTCTTTACAAAAAAATCAGTAATTAACTTCAGAACAAGGGTTAAACCTCCTAAAGAGAAAAATGAGCAGATTTCTTTTTTAATTTAAATATTCTGCTGTAAGACAAGTTTCCCCACTTTTTCCCCCATTTGGTCAAAAAGCAAACAAAGCATATCAGCACATAACATCTGTTCATATAACTGCTGAGCACGATGAGCACGAGGGGTGATGATTTACCTGAACACACTGCAGTCACTGCGTCAATCCAGAGTTAAAAGTGGGGCCATCTGACCAACAAGTAAAGTTTGGTTAAAATTAGGTCATGCGGCAGGATAACGATCCAAAGCACAGCAGCAAATCTACAAAAGAATGGCTGAAAAAGAAAAGAATCAAGGTGCTACAATGACCCAGTCAAAGTCCAGACTTCAACCTGACTGAGCTGCTGTGGCGGGACATTAACAGAGCTGTGTATAGATGAAAGCTTGCAAACTTCAATGAACTAAAGCAACATTGTAAAGAGTGGGCCAAACCTCCACAACAGTGATGTGCAAGAGTGATAACGTCATACAAAAAACAATTATTGCAAGTTATTGCTGCTAAAGGTCCTGAATCATGACATTTACTTCTGTATTTTGGCACCATTTATCTACAGTAGTCTTCAAAAGTCTTGAACTTCCCCTCATTTCTTTATCTTTTGCAAGAAAAATGGCAAATGGTTTGAACACTCTTAAATTATGTAACCATACCAGGAAATGCTGCATAAAAGGCCACAACATAAACACAGCACAGTATATGTCATGTGTTGTTGTTGTTCTTAGGTCGAATTTAAATAATTTTAGACTCTGCTAAGGACCAGATGGGTTTTTTTTTGTTTTGTTTTTTTATATGATGTCCTGTTAAGTAATAATCTTTACCCCTTGAAAGCCTGCTAGGAGTAACCCTAGAAGCTCTTTTCTGAACTGAGTGATTTCTGTCATATTTCAGACCTGCTTATAGAGCAAAATGACTGGGTGTGCATCAGGAGTTTGTGAGGGTGGTCTCTTGGAAAAACTCTGAAACTATTCTGATGGTCATCAAACTACATCTTCGTTGATATTTACCGAGGTGTCAAAACTCGCCGTTAAAGATACACGGGAGGTTGTCAAACATTGACTTTATGGGGGAAAGAGTGTGTGCTTCCTGAACTTTTTCTACCTAGCCACTATATAATCTATATATGGTGGCTAAAGAAGTTTCTTCACACTGTAATTTCAAAGTGTATTCTGGCTGTTTCAAGGTAGTAATTGTCACACATTACAGGAGGAAAGAAAGAGCTGTAAATAATCATTTTTATGGCTCAGTTCTATCTAGGTGTGTCATTTTCAGGGTCTAGCTGATTTACTGGACGCTTGAAAAGAAACGAGTCACACTTCTTGTTAGTAGAACCTACGCTTGATTTTTTTTTTTTTCGCAAGTAGAAATACTCATTAAAGATGACATTCTGCTAAGATTACATGGTCTGAGATCACCTTTCAACCTACCTTCAAGTTGCACACAGAAACATAACAAGGTTGGTAATGAGTTTTTTCTCTCCACAATAGGACATATTTATTCCACCCAACCAAACAGCCCCTTGAACTGAAAGGTGAAGATTGCAGTTGTGTTGTGGTGCTTTAATGACACAGCCGATGTTGGCCGAGCTGCTTGCCCTTCTCTTTAACCCAAACATTGAATTGAATCATGATTTTCTTTTTCTTTTTTTTTCCTTCGTAGAATTCAAAACTGCTTTCTGGTTGCGAGCACATGCTCCCAAACATTTGATTAGTTCTGCCTCAACAATTCATTTCAGCACTGGAATATGAAATGTGCGCACATGAATCATGTAAATAGTTGTTTCGTGTCACCCCGTTCCTGGCTCTGTAGTTCTGAGTCTAATACACGTTCAGACATCTTATTGACCTTTATGTGTTTTTCTTCTAATTTGTGGGGGATGGATAATTTATGTAGTAGTTAATATCTGCTGCACATGTGCCTAAGACTGTTACTCAGACAGCCCCCACATCCTCTCTACTGTGTCTACTGTGATAGGGCAATTTCTCCACTCTTTGAAGAGCAGAACGCTGCTCAGGAAATTACATCTGGCCAGAACATAGTGGCAGCAGAGAGGTGTTTCCCCTGGAGAGGTTTAAGGCCTTTATTTCTCTCCTCTCCACTTCCTTTTGTTATCTACATCACCGCGTAGCTCCAGAAAACTGGAAAATACACTTCCTTTGAAGACTGTCTTTGATGCATTGCGTTGTTAATCTTTTCATTGTTTCATTGCAACATACTTGATGAATAAGGAAAGAGATATATCCCAACAGACTGTTCTTTGTAAAAAGATCAAACCCAGAAAAGAGGCTGATAAACTATTCCAAGCTGTTTGTGACACGAATACAGACTGAAAACTCGACTGAACTGACAGGATCACTTCTCTCTCTTTTTTTCTTTTTTTTTTAAAGAAATATTTTTATTCCATATAATGTGGAAAACGAAAGAACTATTCTGCACTTGTAAGATACCTCAAGGGTAGATTTTTCCAAATGATGGTGCATGCGGAGAGCTGACAATACGTTATCGTTTTCTGTTGAGTCGTGCCAGCTTATTTCTCCATATTTTTGCAGAAGATATTTCCTCTGCTGTTGAGTTTCAGTGTATTAAAGAGAAGCTCCCAAAAGAGAATTATATGTTTGAAATGTTCTCATAAAAAATCTTAAACATGTTTGTATTGGCTTGAAAATAAGACTCAGTTTGACAGAAGACTTTTGAGTTTAATTAAAAGTTGATGTCCGAGTCTTTATTCTACCTATCGAAGTGTCAAAGAAAAAGCAAATGCACTTATTTGTTGTTTTGTAAACATTTGCATGAGAAGCTGATGTGCCTTAGCACTACTGCTTACTGTCCTTAGATGGTTCAGGTCTTAGCACATTTTAAATTTGTAATTACATGGAATCTGTTGGTGATGATACATCGATTAAATGTGATAAGCTGTAGAAAATTGTAAATCTGTTGCCATCTACATACAAAATTCGCATTAAACAGAAATTTAGTAACTTCTTACTTTCAGAATCCAGACAGAACCTTAAAGATTTGGTACAGAAATTAAGAAATTTTACCACAAATAGTAACATAGTTGCTGCAGGATGGTGAGTGACCTGCAAAATGGCATATGCACTCAGCAACCTTTCATTTATATAGGAATATAACCAGAATACAACCGGTTGAGGTGATTCCATGATTGCACCACTGGAGTAATTCGGTAAATACGAAAAAATAAAATTATTATTTTATTTTATTTTATTTATTTTACTCTGGTGTGAATGTGGGCCATTCACCGTCTCACCAAATGACTTCAGTTCTATTGATTTACTGTATTATGTTTGTGTGTTGAAAAATTGGACAGCTGGAGCAACAAAATTTCTCTTAATTAAATGGAAACAAGGCTGTGAGACTCTCCTGTCTGCAAACAAAAATGCACCGATGCAAATTAGTTCCTACCTAGAATCGAGGGCACTAAAAATTTCAACCAATGTGATAAATCCTGGTGTAAGATGAGGGCCTGGTTTTACCCAACATATTAAGGCTGTAACTAAATCAGCCGTTTGGTATTTTAGAAATTTAGAGTGAGTGAGAGTGTCAGAGCAAACCGCAGAGAAACGTATTCATCCTTTCATCTCCTGTAGAGTTGACTAACTACAGCCGCTCTTCTACAGTGTAGACGCTACATTTCATTCCGAATGGTGCAGCTGGGATTTTAAGAAAAACTGGCTAAAGGGAAAACATCGTTCCAATTCTCTGCTCCCTGCACTGGTTTCCTGTAAGATATAGAATTTACTTCAAATTAATACTTATTGTCTATAAGTTACAAAATGGTTTGGCAGTAAATATTTCTCTGACATGTTTAATGAACATAAACATGACAGGTCTTTGTGATCTGCAGGAAGTGGTTAGCTGGTGGTATTCTGAAGCTGAACAGGGTGAAATGACATTTAGCTGCTATGCTGCACACTGTTTAAAGCAATGATCTGTGACGGTGCTGTTTGAAAAAGAGAGATTGTGTTGGTTAGTGAGCTTTGGAGGTGCTTGATGGCAGATTTTATTTTATTTTTTTTATTATTTTTGTGCTAAGCTAACAGCCCACTGGCTGTAGCTGTATAAGACAAGTGTCCTTTCAAATGTTCAAAATCCCCAAAATGTCAGACATTTGCCTAAAGACATTTAACTGATTGCAGCTTTAAAGCAAGAAAAGCATAATGGATGACATTTTTCCTGTAATGTCGTGCCAGTATTTATTGCAGCGTTATCGAAAGCACCCAGCGCTCCCCCTCTGCTCCTTAACAGTTGAAGAGAATGATCACTGCTAATTGGACTCTGAGGTATTTCTATAGTAGAGAGCAAACTGGGCTTATTTAAGAACCCACTCAGCAGTGAACTCCAGTAAAGGAGAACAGAGTGAGTCTCACTCTGATGAGCGTTTCCCTTGGCCTGATGCTTGTCCCTTTTTTGTTTGTCAAAGTCAGGCTTTGACAGCTCTACCCGGGGAATAGATGTGTGTTTGCAAGCTCCCAGCACACTGCTATCGTGACAGTTGTGTTATAATTTCAGTACTCTGATCGCTGCTGTCATGTCTCAAGAAGGCAACATGCATTTGTAGATTTCGCTGACAAAATGTAAGACAAGCTGTGCCGAGGAGAAGAGAAGCGAGAGCCTGGTGGTATGAGAATAACAGTGTTTTATATATTTCATCATTTGCAAGCTGTGCAGCTGTAGATGTCATGAGAAAGCCTGTTTAAGAAGAAGTCATATACAAGTCTAAGGTCTGTGCATGCTTTAGTATACTTGCTATAAATTCTGCATATCCTAATTAAATATCCCAAAGCATTGTGGTTTTAGAGCTGTCACTTCACACATCTGCAGAATATGTAAAATAACTTTGGTCAAAATAAATACCTAGAGAACGTAAACCAGTAACTGTTTGGAAGGGCGATGTAAAATAACTGGAATACTTTAGGGGGGAAAAGCTGTTAAATAAAGCCTCTGCGGAGTTTTCAGTTCTGCACTGTTTTCCTCTCTGTATTCATTGGTCTGCAGGGTTGCAGTTGAACACATTTGTTGTGTTTTCACATCTTATTTCTCTTTTGACTGCTGTAAAACCTGTGGTGATGGTCTTAAGCCCCAGGATCAACTCTCCAAAAGCAACCCTCAGGGTGACAATGAGCTCAGATTTCTCTGACAACTGCAGCCGTGCTGGGAGCTGGAAAAGAACCAGACTCTGGAATGGGGGCAGCCAATCTTTCCCTTGGCAGGAATATACTTAGGCTTGCATTTCCTCAGGGTTTGTGGCCCGAAGCGACAGATGTGGAGCACAGCCACCACCCACACCGCCCAGCGGCTTGTGGGTCAGCACAGCTGCTCTTCGCAGCCTGACTCGTGAACCTGCCACGTGCTCTGGTGCTGAGTTTGCAAAGTTATGTCATATCTCAGTCACAGTGTTTACCCCCCCCCCCCCCCCTTCACTTCTTAGAGAGTTTCTGCATTCCTCCTTCATCGCAACCCTTCACATTACACTCCATGAGGTTTGATGTGAGGAATGCACATCAAACCTCATGGGCATGACGGTGTTCATTATGTTTTCATGACATGTTCTCGCCTCTTCTTACTATCTCCCTTTGCCTGCCTCACTCTTGTGCCCCTATCCTTTGTTCTCTTTGCTCCCATGACATTCCCCTTTGACTCCTCAATCTCTCTACTAGTGGTGAATTGGATTAAAAAACAACAACAAAAAAAATCATCTGAACACACTTACTGAGGATTAAATTAATATTTGCAGCACATTGCTGAACGAGGGCTATTTAGTGCTGACCATGTCCAAAGAGTGATTGAGGCCCAGCGTAACCACATTATCCAGATCGGCAGGTAAATGCTCAGGGCTCATAATGGGGAGTAATCCTGTACACAAAAGCCATCTGTCAGCAGTGAAAGTGCCCAACACAGCAGGAGAGCTCAAGTGCAGCTTTATTACACACTTTAAAACGCAAATTTAATAAACATTCATCTTCCATGCATCCCTGCAGATTACCTTCATATATGACAAGGCATACAACTTAAAGCCGAGTGTCATCCTGCTTGCACCACTTAAATTATAATGTTGGATCTCAAATATGGTGAAAAACTCATTAGTCTTTCCCCCCCAAAAGAATACTTTTGTGTGAATATTAGGACCTAACACATGGATAACAGCTGGTGGTACTAATTCACCAGTTGGCTGCACCACTGCTGTAAAATTTTGGCAACATGAGATATAATTATGAGCTCCAGTCAGACCTCAAACAGGGGAAAAACTAATGGAAATCTTGCATTTACGTTTTGTTCCACTTTTGAGATTTTGTTCCACCCAGTGCTGCAATCTGATGTTTTAGTATCCCACAGTTGTCTCTCTAAGGCAGGTGACATTTAAGCCATTTCCACTGTACTCTCTATTTTGTTTTTGTTTCCTGCAGTAGTCTTTTTTTTTTCTGCCCATTTCTATCTAATAATTCATTTCTTTTTTTTTCTTTTTTTTTCCTGCAGAAAAATCTTTTTTTGTTTCATGCCATCTGAGAATCAATCCTCCCGAAACAAGTTGAGGCTGGTGCTTTTGTAGGACAAGTAAGGAGGGAGTGTGAAGGAAGTACAGGTAAAATGAGATGTAAGAATAGAAGGAGGCGTGCAGTTTGGTGACAAGGGAATGAGCATAACAAATGAGTTTTTGCTGCACAGAAAAATGTATAATCGGGGATCACGAGCTTTAGATATCCCAGTCATTCTTTACGATGTCTTGCTTTAACTGTAACAGTGCAATTAAGGATCAGTAATCTTACATTTTTATTTTAAAACCATATCTTTTTCCTGTGTTGTTATAGTGAAAGGTTGACACGTCTCAACGACTCCGGCTTGTTTCGAGATGGATCAGTAATGCTGCCTAAGCACGCTCTATTTATCTGAGACTGAGAGGGGGAAATGCTTTTTAAGAAGACATTTTGGACTGAGGAAGAAGGCGGTAAAGAAAAGAAGAAGGGGGAAAAAAGAGCACAGTGGGGCTGAAAATAGCCCAGGTTGGTGGCTACCCTGCTCTGCACATGGTTTATTTATCCTGTGGGTTAGTGCAGGTGACTTAAGGGCCAAGCTGTGTGTGGGCAGGAGGCAAGCTGGCAAAGGGCTAGCAGTGACTCAAGCTGCTGGATGGAGTTTAGGAGGAGGAGACTGAGAAGGAACGGCAGAGTTCGGGTTGCTCTCTCGACTGACCCCATAATTACGCTAATTGTCTCTCCAGTGGCTTCTTTTAGATGTGACAGACCGGCTTGATAGCCAAGCTTAAAAAGTATCCAAGTACATGTATTTAGTTACTTAAGTATCACTCTTCTTTTTCAGTCATAGTTCTTCCCAGAAATGAATATTTCTGACAGTTACTTTCAGTTAAGGAGAAACTTGAAATTGAAAGCAAAGTTGTTGCATGTCAAACCAGTTGTTCTAAAAAGGGGTTTTTGGGTTGTGACACCTACAAAAATGTAGCGTCTAGTTGGGGATGCTTGTCACATTTCATATGTTCCCGAGTAGTTCCACCAAAGAGACATCTTCCCTCTAAACATCTCACTTCAAATTCTGTTATTTAGAAGAGAGGGAGGTTTTGTTTCACTAAAAGCTTTAACAAAATCTCAAAAATAAATGTGCTTTTGCATTCTAAGATATGGCTTTTACTTTTGTTCTCTCTGATTAGTCATATAACAAATTAAATCTACAGTAATGCTCGAAAAATGTTTGGACGGTGACACACTCTTTTGGCTTTGTTCTTAGCCACAATAGATATGAAATAAAAGAATCAAGATTCAATTGAAAGTGTATGCTTTTAGCTTAAATTCAAAAGGTTGAAGAAAAATACATGAACCTTTAAAGAATTAGAGCCATTTATATGCACATACCTCTTTCTTTGCTTTTGTTTTTAAAGAAGTTTGAGAGTAATTCAGTAATTGGACAGTTCACTCAGAAAGCTGCTGTGATGGCAGGTGTGTGTGGCCACAGATAGAAGGTCTTACATTTAGTTTACTTCCTTTGCCTGAGTAGTCCCTACACCGGTGTGAATAGTACACATAGACTGTAAATAGACAATGGGCATCATGACATCACCTATTCGTTTTTGAACTTATAATTTTGAGGCCTCAACATTTTTGTTTTTGTCAATCACCAAAAAGAAAACACAAACTTCTTAGACACTCTGTACCACACAGTGAGACATATTAATGATGAGGTAATTCTATTAAAAATGCCCAGAAAGGCACCAACACTGCAAACATCAAGTGCTGGAGTTCAATAACCTGCATTAAATGTGGTGAAGCTTTGCTAACTGTTAGGACGCCGTCCTGTCTTTCAAAACAAGGGAAGAAAATTCAATTCAATTCATTTTTTTTAATATAGCACCAAATCACAAAAACAGTTGCCTCAAGGCACTTTATATTGTAAGGTAAAGACCTGACAATAATACAAAGAAGAAATTTGTAGCTGAGAAAAAAAACCCAACAATCATATCATCCCTTATGAGCAACCGTTTTGGTGATAGTGAAGGGAAAACCTCCCTTCTAACAGAACCAGGTTCAGGAAGAGGTGGCTATCTGCCGTGACCAGTTAGGGGTGAGGGGAGGAAGACACGACAAAGAAAGATAATGGCAATAAAGACCAAATATTAAATTTCCTTACAGAAGATGGGCATTTTTAGTGGGCAAATTTAGAGATTGACCTGCTGTTGAGACAAGGCTGCAATAGCAATTGGTGGAACTGTAGTTTTGGTACTTCTTTGTTAGCTCAATTTTAGACCTTGGTAGTAGGTTGGTAGGGGGTTGAAATTGTCTAAAATCAGTAATAGGACCATTATGATGTGCAGGCAGTTAATTTTATCCCACTGAAGTTTTGGTAAAATTAAGAGAAAGTTGCAAAGCCAGACTGAATCACAATCAAGAGATGTTTTCATTTGATCTAACGATGTAGCCATGAAAACATGACATATTGTTTTCTAATATTTCACTCTGTTTGAATGTCATATTGCTTCAATGAAGCGCAGTAACAAGCAGTATATTTGACACATTGCTCAGCGGAGTGGATAAAATGAAGCCACGTAACAGGAGCATGGGGGGGAAAACTGAACATTTTTGTAGTTAAAGTAGGTTATCCAGTCAGATGCACAAGCACACACACAAACAGCAATTCCCAATAATCCTTCATTGTCAGACAACATGCACCGTAAACACAGCAGATTGATTGCAGACAAGCTCTAAACCTGTAAACAATCAAATAATCCTTCCACCGTACAAACAGACCTGACAGAGACACAAACACAGAGTTTGGAGAAGAGAGGCGTGAGCTGTGTTTTCAACTCGCCTCAAATTGTCTTTTAGAAGAGCCTCCTTTTAAGTTGTGTGTCTGTGTGAACTTAAATATTGCCCGTTTCTGAGTTCACGTGCAAAATTTGTGTGCAAACAGACTGCGTCACTGTGTGTAACGAGGTCAGAGAAATGGATGCAGGGCAGGACAAAGTGAGAAAAGACAGATGGGAGCAGTTGTAGTGACAGGTGAGGATGTAGACTGTAGTCACTGTAGGTGTGATCCATGGCGCACAAACAAACTCTCTCTGAACGAGGCAAGGACAAATGGATGAAAGAAAGGGGAGTGAAGGGAAAAAAAGCCCGAGGCATGTTACGCAGAACAAAAATGAGGTTTATAATGAGGAGATTTTGAACAAGGAAGGCTCTCTTTGCATGTCTTACACTGACGCCGCTGTAATGAGTCATTTATTCTGACATGCAGAAAGATCCTGCCCAGATTTACAGCGCCCATATTAAAGGTTTTTTATTCCTGCAAGTAAAGAAGGAGATATTAATTACTAGCCAGTAAGCTCAAGGTGCAAATATGTAGCACAAACATACACAAATACAAAAACCTACACTTAGATAACATGCTGTTGCTGGAGGCAGTGGCATTACCAACAGCAGCAAGGACTAGAAGAGCAGCCTCCTGGGAGAACAGCCGAGAGACTGATTAGTATTTCCTGGATGTGCCTTTGCACTTTTATATCAGTCTTAGAATGGCATTTCCACTGCAATTACTGAGCTAATCAGTTAACCAGCGATGGCTCTGTCTTGGCCTGCAGCCTGAGTTTAGGCAACATTTCTTTCTGTTTTTTTTTTTTTCTTTTTTATTGTGTCCGTGGAAAATGGGGGCATGTATGTGGAAATAAGTTCATTAGCTGGCATGATGTGTGCGTTTGTGTGCTGCCAGTGAAGCTGGTGTGTTTGTGGTGTGGATTGTTGATTTGTTGAGACCTTTGCACCTCTTTCTTGAAATATTATCATTATGACATTTTGTTTCTGCCGCACAGAATACAATGCAGACTGACAGCAGAGTGGGGAGATGGATAGAATAGCATTTACAGGGTGATGGGGAGGAGGAAAAGAGAAAAGAGAGAGGACAGAATGGCTGGGCAGAGTGCCCAATAAAGATAAATAACTTCTGAAATTCGTTTATTAGCTCATTCTTTTAATTTTTATTAAAGGTGAATTTATTCTCTTTTTCTGTAAGTGCAGCAAGATCCAAAGTGTAAATGGTAAAAATGTAGGGAAAAATCTTACTAACTTTTACTAACTGTTCATTTGTTTCAGTTAAAATAATTCCTTTCCTCCATGAATTACTACCTTATTGTGGTGGAGGGGTTTGTGTGTCCCAGGGATCCCTAGGGCTAAGTTGTCAAGCCCCCTGGTAGGGTCTCCCATGGCAAACTGGTCCCGGGTGAGGGACCAGACAAAAAGCAACGAATGTGAAATTTAGAGAACAGTTCAACACACGAGGGATAGTGTTTCTGTGGCACTGCCCTGGAGTTAGTCCTGGGGAGGGTGCCCAAGGGCAAGTGTTTGGTGGCCGGGCCTTATTCCACGGGGCCTGCCCGGGCACAGCCCAAAGAGCGAACATGGGCCCACCATCCTGTAAGCCCACCACCTGCAGGAGGTGTCGTAGGGGTCGGCGAATGAGATGAAAAAGGAGTGGTGCTGCAGCTGCAGTGATGCAGACGCTGTACCAGTCCATCATAGTAAAGAGAGGTGATCCTAAAAGTGAAGCTCTCAATTTGCCGGTCAATCTACGTCCCTACCTTCACCTATGGTCACGGGCTTTGGGTAGTGACCAAAAGAAGATTTTGGATAAAAGTGGCAGAAATTATATAGAGATTATATCTCTAGGCTGGCCTGGGAACACCTTGGTCTTACTGGGACAAGCTGGAGGAAGTGGCCAGGGAGAGAAAAGTGTGGGCTTCTCTTTTCTAGCCCTCAATAAGTAGAAGAAAATGGATGGATAGCAAACATAAAATGTAGAACTAGGATGAGTAATGGCAACATTTACTAATAAGTCATGCATTATTCGAATTAAATACATTTCTCAGTAATGTGCACTTATGTTTTTATAATGTTACAGTAACACTATGGGAAACAGTGGTTGGAGACCACAGTATGACCAAAATTATCGCGACCGTGTGCAGAGAACTTGTAATCTCGATACCTTCACATTGTTGCCTCGAAGATGGGAAACAAGTTTGCAACTGCTCGCTCTGGGTTGCTGTTTTCAAACCTGTTTGCGTTGTGGAGATCACAGGGGGACAGATAATGATTTATTTATTTAATGCCTTATTCAGACACAAAAAGGAGACTAATCAGATTGCCTGAGTCGTTAAGATGAGTAACCGGGGATGGCAGTGTTGTTCACTAGATTTCAAACATATCTGGACATTTTTCACCTGCCTCCCACACACAGTCAGCAAATATGATCCTGAATTGTTCGCTTTATATAATGAAATGAAATTAAACCTATCAGTCATGCTGCTATGCACTGACGTTGGGTAAACCCGGCATTACCGCTTAGTGAGTGATGTTCTGACAATGAGCCTGGATTGGGTATATCAGTCACTGCAGTGTGTGGCAACATTCAGGAGTGAAAGGTATATCTGAAAAAGTAAATAGACTCATTTGTTGTTTACTCTCCGCTGGTCATTGTTTGTCTGTGCTCTGATAAGTGGAGCTGAGCTGAAGTGGAAGCTGTGGCTGAGTTGTCAGGCGCGCTGTCTCCCGCTTTCCCCGTGTCCTCCAATTGACAGGGACACACCTGGTAAAGTAGGAGCAGCAACTTAATATGCTCCTCCAGTCGTCTGTGTCCGCTGCCTGCAGATGCTGCTGTCTGTGCCTGAGCCCCCCGCTGGTCCAGCTTCTCTCCCAACTCTCCACCTCAATTATACTTCTGGGCTCAATTAAAGCAATAAAGTGTGTGTACAGTCGGGACAGCAGAAAACAAGGTTGATGGAACAGCCTGTCTCACTGCTTCACAACCTCAGGTCATAATTCTTGATCTGACGTCTCACATGACTCAGTTTCTGCCCTTAAATCTTGAGATTTATTTTTTTTTTAACTTCGCAGCCCAGTGATGAAGAGTTTGTCTTCAGAAGCATGCAGCTGATGAGTTTACTCTTTCCAAAGTTACCTAAAATTAGTCTGTAGAGAGATGACATCATGTCTGTGCCATTGCATAAGATTCAGCGCCGTGCAGAAATGTTCCTGGACTCTTATCCTAAGACCTGTCATCATCCTGTACAGCAGTTATTATCAGATGCTGAAACTGTTTGTTGTTTCAATTTGGTGCGTTCATATGTTTAGATTTATTTTCAGTAATATATGCAAAAATAACAGATGCTGGCCTGACCCTCTGCAGCAAATCAGGGTTAAGTGTCTCACCCGAGGGCAAGCAAGTGCTTTCAAGTAATTGAGCTAGGGATTGAGTGAAAAAAGTAGCACACTTATAGGTATTAATCTCTTCCTTTTGCGATTTAAAAGTTTCTTTTTCATAGCTGTAAACTCTGGGGTCGAATGCTGTTAAACCCTTTTATTTGCAAAGGGGATGATTGGTAACAATAAGGAAGAAAAAACTGAACTGTTGAACTACTGAAGGCCCAGTATATAATAAAAAAAAATTAATGTGAATCTTGCGAATTATGCAAAGCTGAATTGGTCAAAGTGTAAAAATGTGGAAATTAGCATAATTTGAATGAGGTTTGGAATGGGGAACAGAAACGGTAAAATCTGATTTGAGTCCTCTACAGGTGCAGCCGAATTAAATGAGCTACTGGCTATTTTTTTTTTTCCCCTTTGGCAGCAGAAACAAACACTACAAACTGACACACTGTTGAACTTGTTAGCAGACGCATTCCAGCAGATAAAGAGCAACATCATCATTCATTTGGACTTGTTGTGTTGTGCTTCTGGCCACTTGATAGATGTGCTTAATGCAATGTCTGACTTGTTAGCTGCTGAATGCTTCACTTTTGCTTTGTTATTGAGTGCTGGGCTTGGATTTTTACAGTTTTTCAAAGTTTTGTTTTGTTTTGTTTTTTTTTTGGGGGGGGTTTAAGCGGCCATAACTCTGTGAAAGATTGAGAGTAAACCGAAGCAGTAAAGTTGGGAGGTGAAAGCGGTCAAGGGAAACTGCAAAAGTTCAAGTGAGAACTTCAAGTACTGTAATTGTTAATTCAAAATTATTTAAAAAATTAGCTTATAAAGCAAAGCATTTCTTAGAGAAATGATGTGTTGAGTTTGTAAAAAAGGTTAATTAAAACAGTAAATAACTAAAGGCAATAACCTACTTATGGAACGCCACTGAGCAATCAGAGCTTTTGTCTTTATACTTGGAAATTAGTTTTGGCCTGATGGTCCTACTCATTATAAGTCTATTGTTGCTTGGCACCGCGGGAGTGATTGGGTGCATGCATGTGTATGTGTGTGTCTTTAAAGAGTTATCAGCGCCCTGCGTTATCACCTCTGACACCTTATTAAGGACAGTGTTGTTTTAATTATACGCTGATATAGGCGAGGGGAGATAATTTTGAGTGGCACTCATTATGTGTTCTATTAGCATTTGAAGACAGACAAATGAGTTCCACTTTGTGGAAGTGGGCTGCGCAGGTTCAGATACGGAAAAGGGAGGAAGAATGCATAATGAATAGCTGAGGGTGACTGAGAATCACATAGACCAAGAGAAGAAAGACAAGGAGAGAGGAAGCCGGTGTAAAATCCCACCTTGAGATTATGTTTGTATAATTAAGACGCCAATTTGTCACTTGCAACCTTAGCACAGCGATGCACTTGGAGGTCAGCAGGCTTTTTCTTGACGGTTCCAGCTTACTGTCACACTCACATACCTTACTAGGAGCCTTTGTTAATGTGATTAACACCTACAGTATGCTTTTCTTCAATCCAGAGTATTTCCTGTGGCACAAAAAACATGTTCTATTAGTTTTCTTCATAAAAAGTCTCCGGCAGGAGCTGCCTCAGTATATCATGTCTTCCCATACTTAAAACCACTGTTCCGATTCAGGTCTCAAGGCTGTCTTACTCTTATACTCCTCGGGTAAATACTGAACTTGGGAAGCCTTCCTTTAAAACTTTGTTAATGAAATCAAATGCAGGCAGTTTTTAAAACCTTATTATCTCAGCCCACTGGCTCATCTTCTAGCTTGAGAGATTTGTTTTGTAGATGTATGCTTATTTTGGTTTGATTACACGCGTGGGCACACGAGGCAAAGCTCTGAATTTCTTCAAATGAGGTTTATGTGATGTTAGGAGCCTGCTTTGGCTAACATCTTACCCTCAATGTCTGCAACCTGAGCCCATGTTTTAAACTTTTAAGCCTGACCTGTTTCAAGTAAAAGAGAGGGGGTCAGTTTGCACAAACGAATCAATCACGTCTTAATATTCCACGTGGAAAGGGAGAAAAATTCAGTCTGGTTGTACCTTCATGTTTGTGAGTCTAACAGCTAGATCAAAGTTAAGAGGCTGCTGAGTGAAATGTCAGCCGAAAGGTCTCTGCACTTTCACACAGTCCTGAAAGGATGCAAAATCGCATGTTTAGCTTTCTCATAGATGTGTTCACCAATGCCTGCAAATCCATGTAAGCCCATGCAAGAGAATGGAATTATTTTGGATAATCAGGCTTCTTAAGATTGCTGTGTAGGTGTATGCAGAATCTGTTTGACATTTCTTTCACTTCACTGTTAGCATTGTTATGCCTTTTGGGGTGGAACAAATCACAGCTTTGAGCCCATAAGGTCTGAAATTTTATGTGCAAATGTGCAGGCACACTGGATCTTGCTCTTATTTTACATTTCTAAGGTGAGAAATGTGGTCTCTGTTACTAGCTGAACCAGTTGAATTTAACTGAACTTGATATTCAGCCGGTTTGAATGAAGGGCGGGGGGGTCTGACATCTTATTCAGGAATTATTGATTGTTTAGCCTGTTTTATAGAGCTTTTTAATGGCAATCAAATGGCTCATTTACATCTTTGGTTAGCTATGACACAGAGTTTATGTCTACAGTCCTGCCCATGCTATTTCTGTCACCTTTGCTTATTGCCATATCATGTAAATCAGTTGTGCCCTGACTGCACCTTTTGAATGCTGTGATCTGTCTTGTGTTTGCATAATTGGCTGACTTTCTTGTTAGCTGCTTTGCACCTTTGTGTTTGGGTGGCACAAATTACATCGTTATCCACTGTCTGAGCTCCGTTTTGCCACACCAGAGTGCCGTTACGCAGTAGCAAGGACGGTAGATGAAAGAAGTAGATGTGATGAAAAACCTCTGACAGTTAGACAGCAGCAGGTGGTGGAGAGTCAGGATAAACTTAACTGGCAGTGAAAGCTATGTATAAATATGTTTTCCTTCATGCAGTGGGTGGTGCTTGAGTGCAATTGCCATGTGAACAAGTGAACACCTGTGTGGGAGACTGGGATCTGTGACTGAGAAAAACACAAAAGATTTAAATTAAGGTCCAGCAGTCCACTTTCTATATCAGCTTATTCTTATTCAGGGTCGCAGAAGGGACAGGACCTATATCCCAGCATGCACTTGGACCTGCTGTGGAGAAACACTGAGCCACCAGAACATTAATGTATTACTGAGGGCATATACCGTCAAAGAAACATTCAGCAGTAGTTGAAAAATTGAACAAGATATGCACTTCTTTTTTTTACTGATGTCCTCCTTGTCCTGAAAACCACCAGACGGACCTGCTCAGAGTTCAACTGTACCCACACACCAAAGATGCAGTGCACTGCTGCTCTCAGACACTCAGAGAATGTCAATGTGTTAAAAGTGAAAAGCAGTTTAGGAAATGCAGTATGTATGACTCAGAAAACCAGCCGTGGCTATGCTGAGGGGAATAGTTTATAGGCAGCCAGGGCTATAAAACTACTGATGGACATCAAGTTATACGTTTCTGAAATTTCCTCCTCCTTTAGCCTCAAGTGCACTCATCCCGTTCTCAGCAGGCTGAGTTAGTGCCACACCGGCTGGGTGAAAGTAATCAGAGTGAATCAGGGTGTGTGTGTGGTACAACAAAACTCTGGGTTTTCTGTTCCAGAGAAAGAGATGAATTTAACTATGAGTCAGTTACCGAGGTAACAGGCTTTATGAATGTAACCAGCTAGCTGGCAGGTTTTGTTGCACAAATTCAAAGTTACACTCGGACTCATCTCCTCGAATGCTTTTATAATTAATCAGTCATTAATGTAAGGACGGAGACAGCAATCATGGATTTATTATCTGCTTAGAAGAAAATCTATAGGCCACATCTTTCTAATGCTGTGGCTCTGGATAGTAATGCAGCTGTCAGGATGTCAGCCAGTTCCCTGCACTGAAACATTTACCATATGTTACTGTGGTAATCGCTCTTTAAATAAAATGAATCACCGTGACGCTTTAGAGACATAGAACACTGATCAGTAATCAGTCATTTGTCATACTGTAATCTGTTGCATTAATGGAAAATATTTGTCAGGCACAATAATAACTTCCACACTACTGTCAAGGTGAGTGAAAAAGGTTCAGGGAGAAGAATATTTTATTTTAGTTTCTATATTTTCTTTATGGGAGTGAATAGCAATAAGGTAATTTGAAATACCAGAATGTCTTTATGCATACATGCAGATCTACCTACGCCTGTCAATACACAACCAAATAAATATACAGATGATTGCATATTTCATACATGTGCTCAAAACAAAAGAATGACAACTTTGAACTGAGCCACTGAACTGGCCATTTTTTGTGAATCACAAAAGATACAGCTCATCGTGTTCATGGTGCAATGTAAAGATGTCTTAATGGTTCCATAGTTTCACTGCATAATTAGAAACTTTTTTTTTTAGTAGTCAGCTAATGTTACCTGTAGTAACTTAAGTGTGAAGTTTTCTCCTGTGCTCAGCAGAATTGTTACTAATAGCACACGACTTCAGTACATCAGCAGGTAATGTTCCATGTACTGCATTAAACATCATTAATAAAAATTTCAAGTCATCTAGATTGTGAAGTCTCACTGAGAATTTAGAAACAATTTGTTGGTGTTTTCTCTTCAAACCATCTTGTGAATTATCCTAAACACCAAGCAGTTTACTTTCAAGCATTTCAATCTGTATATCTTTACTCCTCTTTCCAAAAATAATACATTTTGTTTCATCTGCATTTTTTTTTTATTTCACAATTTAATTCGTAAAAGAGCCCAACAATGTATCATTAGAAGTGGTATTATCAGCAAAAAGTAATACCACTTTTTGTCAGGTAAAACTACCTGACAAAAAGTTGGGGTCTAGTATTGATCCCTGTGGAACCCCAAATTATACGCTATACCTTGGAAAAAAAATGTTGTGGTTCACAGAATTTTAACAAAACTTCTTAACATCAATAAATAGCCCAGTTGTGTAACGTCTTTTTTTATGCTGCAGATTTACCGTAGATTTTCTATAAAATCTATAATGACCATTTTCATAGATCTGTTCTTTCCACAGCTGTGTTAATAAAATAGCTCTATTCTGTTCAAAAATGCTTTCCAGTACTTTTAAAAATTGAGAAAGCAGTAATATAGGTCTGCGGGTAGTACAATTATAAACATTAAACACCTTTTTAATCACTTTTGAAAGCCGGTGTGAAGAGTTTCATTAACATTTTGTTTGAGATGAAGTGAATATTTGAGGGAAAATAAAGTGAGTTTACGAGGCTACAGTCTGAATGTGTTCTGACAGCTTTTGTTCAGATCAGTTCAAATATGTTCAACAGCTGAAATTCAGTCCAATTAAATTGATTTAAATGTACACTGGATGTCTAAAAATCTAAATTTTTCATTTAAATTAAAAAAATTTCAACAGCAAATCCCCAAAAATCAGCATTACTGGATTTGCTGAATGTCACTGTTTTGTTTTGACTTGTTACCACCTACATCATTTTATCCATCCATCCATTCATTTCCCCCTGCTTACCAACGGATTCTTTCACATTTCTCAGAGTACTGTATTAAAAGAGACATTCAGCTCTATGTACTCCTTGGCATAGTGAATACTGGTCTTGACACTGACAATGCTCTACACTTCAAACATGCCTGTCTGTAACTGGAGCCTCATAGGCAGTTGGAAAATATTAATATGTACTGTAGTTGCTGCAGCAGAAATAGTGCTGCGTGATTCTGTGTTTGGTTTGCTCTGTGATTTGTGCAACAGTGAGGCGCTCATCAAGTCATCATTTGATTACATCGTGTACTTTGATAAAAAAAAGACGCCATCGCCTTGAGCGATGCCTCTCATTAGCTGTGGCTGAGACCTACGCTCTTACTCTAGACAGCAAAGATGACTGCAGTATTTGTTTTTATGTGTTTGTTTGTTTAGTTTTTTTTTTTTTTTGTCCTTGAACTTGAAAACATCTTCACTCACAGAAAATGAACACGTAAAGACACACAGGCACTCCCACAGGTCTGTGGAAGCAGGAGGCACCTGTGTTTAAGACTACAGTGAGTAGTCTCTCCCCCTCTTTCTCTCATTCATTCCCCCTGTCCTATTTATTAAAAAAAAAAAAAAAAAAAAAAAAAAAATGACAAAGGATGAACTGAAGCTCTGCCATCACGTAATGTCGCATACTGCTGTTTGTGATGTCATTTAAGAAAAAAAAAAAAAAAAAAGACTACAGTGAGTCTCTGTCTAAATGAGCTGTTAGCCTCCTGCTAGCCCCTTTTTAGGTCACCATGGAAACCCCAGGCTGTTAAGAGCCTGACCCTCAACTTTCACTGACACTATTCACTTGATGTAAGCTCACTGGGATTTCTAAAATAAACCAGCTTGTAGAGGGGGAAAAAAGAAAAAGGAGAAGCAGTGCAGCTTCTAACTGATAAGAAGAGACTAAAATCCATAAGGGAAAAAATGTGGGGAAATAATTTATAAGAGCCAGTCATTTACAGATGGAAATCATTTTAACACCCATTTGTCACAGATTGGTGTGACTTTTTGTAATTGCTCTCTTCTATCATTTTCTGATAGTGTTAAATATTATTTAAAATACTTTTCCTCATTATTAACAGCTTCTAATTAGTTCTAAATGTTTTCCAAATGGATTCTGATAACTACTAATTCATTTCCACGTGTGACATTGCCATTGGGGTGTTTTCCAGCTTCTTGTCAGCCGTCGTCACAGCTTTTAGACTTATGATTGATTTAACAGTGCAGAAGGGATTGTTGTCTCCAAAGCATGCATATGAAACTGGTTGCATATATTTGTTGGTGGTGTTTTTTGTTTTTTGTCAATGCCACATGTAGTGCTCCTTTTGATGACAAAAAAAATCCTAAACTGAAAAATAGAAATTCATATTTTACATATTTTAAGCAATAACATTTGTAGGTCTATCTTCTTTAGAGCAAAATAAAATCTTTACATAAAGCAAGGTGCCAGCGCTAAACCACATGCTACCCATGCTTTCACCTTGAACCGGAGCACCCGAGCCACTGACTCTTAACAACAGTCGACATTTGTTTTTCTGCTGAAGTCTGCTTGGTTTCTAACTTGCAAACAGAGACACATCTTTCCCCGCACCGTTTGTGCAACAAGCAGTCAACCAAGCGAACGATCAGCCGGAAAAAAATACACGGCTAATGTCGAGTTGCAAGCTTGATAGTTAATTAGCTGCTCAGCTGCAGCACAATTAAACAGCATATTTGCTTTAAGCAGCCCTCCTATTTCTTCACGCAGTTTATTGCTGGGTTTGTCTCCTCTCCTGCTGGCTGCTGTAAGTCAACATGGAGCAAGTCCACATTTTTAAGTAGGTCATGGAAAAGAAACAGAAAAAGACTGCCCCATTGCCTCAAATAGTAAATGTTTATGTTTTATTTATAAGTCTTATGAGAGTCATATGTCTCGTACTATGATTTACTCCTGGAAGTGGGCACTTTCTCAACACGATGTCTACTTAATTTAAACCCAATTCTTATTGTTCTTATTATTGTTGTAGCATGACAGAAATGTAAAAGCAGCCCCCTTTATGCGTAAATCATAGTCTTGAGACAAACTAGTTGGAACAGGCCTAAATATCACTGAGAGATTTTTCAGGTTTTCTATTCCTTTGTCATATGTGATAATGACTGGCATACTCATCCTCACAGATTCAGAAGATAAGACATGGTACAAAGCTACCACAATATCTATCTCAGAGCTAGCTCAGGTACACAGCAAGCTACACACCAGCCCATACACATAGCAGGCTCTGCTACACACCAACATACACGCACTCATATCTATCCAGCCAACCAAAGAAACACACACAGCGTGAGGCAAATAAAACAGCATTGATTCTTTGAAACACTGTGCACAAAACGCACACACACTCACACACACAAAACTGGCTGAACAGTGGCTCATTCCCTTTGAAAGTCATACAGCGCAACATTATTTTCTGTCTGGGTCTTCAGTGTAGAAACAGAAATGGTTGTTTATCAGAGGGTATGGATGCCTAGATGCATCTTTACCAACCTTTTAATATAAATTGACTGCCGCCTGCTTTGCGTGTGAAAAACACGATGATGTCTTTAATAAAACCTCCCATGGCTCTGCTATTCAGTTGATGAAGGACTAATAGGATACAGGGCATACAGTTTTATGCTGTTTAATGATTGCTGCAACTGGAGTAATACAGTTGATTCATTTTTCATTCATTTAATTATATCCCAAGGGCGTTAAATCAAGTAGAATAGAGTAGAACTTGTATGTCCCTGTGGGGCAATTTGCTTTACAGATGGTAGTCCAACATAATCAGCAAACACGGTACAAGATCCAAATCTCTTACACTGACACAATGAATCATGGGAAAAGAGAAAAAAGGTCGACATGATGACACTGACATAATTTCTGACTAGTTGTGCTTCCTACTGAGAGACTAATGCTCCTATACAAAAGACTAGAAAAATACACGTGCATCCACACCAAAACAGGGACGGGTGCTGGGCCAAAAATAAGCACACGACAAAATGTAAAAACCACAATCAGCAACTAGCACACTGCGGGACTCACCTACACCTGCTTCTGCTCAGGCCTGACGAGGAGCAGGTGTAGAGCTGCTCAAAATGAGACTGCACCTCCTACCTGATGGACACATCTTAAATTAAACATGTAAGGGACGCTGAGTATCCAAAACTGTGGCAATAACGTCAATTCATCCTGAAGGTGTTGAAAACCACTAAGCCTCTTAAGTCTTAAGGTATAGTTTGACATGCCTACATTTTTTTTTTTTTTAATGCCAAAGATGCCAAAATATAAAATAAATAAAAGTTTGGGTTGCTGAAAAGGAAATTAACACTAGAACTGCCAGTTCTGTGTTATTCACACACTTCCACACATTCTTACTCTAAATGCATTGCAGGCAATTTAGGGTTTAGGTTAGCTTAAGGCAGTGCTTCCCAAACTTCTTTTGCTAGGCCCCCCTTTGTTTTACAAGAAAATCTTTGCGCTGTTCGCCACGCTATTGTTTACATGAGATGAATTTCTACAATGGTGGATAGAGACAAAATACTGTTACTGTTAACCTTACTATCTGCAGTTTTTACACGCTTACATATACACATGCAGTTACTGTCCCTCCGTTTAGAAAGGCAGAGGCGTCATGGTGTGATTATTTTACGTGTAGTTGGGTTTTTTTGTCAGGAGTAGTTAGTCGTTATAAGAAGTGTTTGTGAACTAAAAATAAAAAATGTGGGATACTGTTTGTCTGTGGTTTGGACAGCCCAGCGCGTGCTCCCGACGCAGGGGAAACAAATTCTGTCAGGGAGACCTACCTTTGCACTTGTGCAGAAGCCAAAGGGAAGATATGCTTTATCATATTTTCTAGTATTTGGCTTGGAAGGAAGTTGGTTTGGAAACATATTTGGCGATGCTTCATTTTCTGCTTTGCGTTTGTGTGGGAGCCCATTATATCCAGTGTCCAAGCGTTGTGTTTTTTTGTTTGTTTTTATTCATACCCTCACCATCTGCAGTGGCTCTGCGCCCCCCACTTTGGGAACCTCTGGCTTAAGGTCAGTTTCTTGCACACTAGAGTAGATAGCTGAAGCACCGACCTTCTGATTAGTAAAAACTAATACAACAAAAACTAGCGAATGATTATCAATATAAGAAGATTAAAGCATTTTTGTAAGTCACATCTACATTTGACCTTCCCGACTTACTTAAAAAAACAGACAGTTTTTACAGTAGGTTCTTTATTTGCACTGAAAATCAGCTTCCAGTCCAAAAAGCTTTTACTGCTGCCTCAGGCTCTCCTTAATCAGACTTGGTGCAGGGACAGGGAGAGGGGGTAAAATTAGTTTGGAATTGTGTTATTCTTGTTTCAGTCTACAAACAGGATCTTTTGTTTGATGTGTTGACCTTTGTGTGCTGTCTGTTATCTCGCCTCCCAGCCTGAATCTTCCCTTGTTGTCGCTGAGAGATTGGGCAGGTAGTGTCGGTCTGAATCCTGCATATTTGGGAGTTGGAGTCACTTACACGCATTATCTGCGAAATGAATTAATCTCTTGGTATTCAGCAACAGCATGAGACAAGCTGAAAGCCTCAGCGGATTTTTCCCAGCAGACTGTGAAATTTGTCAAATGGAGGAGGTTCACTCCAGGAGTAGAGCTGCAGGGCCTTTTCTCCCTCCTCACTGTTTTCCCGCCCTCTAAAGCCATTTTTTCCATTAGCACCAACTCAGATTGGCTCGGTGTGACTCGCCTCAGCTCGTTTTCCATTACAATCAAGTACCACCTAATGTGCGTGGGGTCATTATAGCAACGCGTCCCAGCATCCCGTGATGTAATAGGTGTATGATATGAACGCCACAACAGTCGTGGACGTCAAGGCAATGATCTGCTCGGTCTGTGACTTTTTGTCAGCCGTTGTTTTTTGCAGCCATTTCCCTCGTTGCTGCCCTTCAAAAATGGCGGTTTTGATTTTCGTGAAGGAGACTCACTCACTGACCAGCCAGTCGGTGGCATGCAATCTGTTGATGTCACATTTTCCAACTGTACTAAAAAAGTACCTGGTAACAGATACCATGACCTGATGGAAAGCCCCGAAAACTGTGGCGGGCCGACCCAAGTAGGTACTAGTGAAAAAGCAGCAGACTGAATGAGCAGCAGGCATATCATCGCCTGCTGCTCATTCAGTCTCTGGCTTTTCGCCAGACTCTGGAATCGCACCGTTGTTTCTAATAGAGATGGACCGATCCGATATTACGTATCGGTATCGGTCCGATACTGACCTAAATTACTGGATCGGATATCGGAGAGAAATAAAAAATGTAATCCGATCCGAAGTCACAAAATTACCTCACAAAACGCGCTACTTGGAGTAACCCAGCTCGGCGCATCGGAGCAGTATGTGTCACGTGATAGAGCGGCTGTTGTCTGCGAGACCTGGCGGCGGTCTGTTGGAGCATTTGGAGCCTCGCTACATGCTCCCTAACCGCGGCTTTTCATCTCGGCAAAAACTATCCCAGAGAAGTAAAGCAAGTATGGAAGTTCATCCCTGAATGTTTGCATAGTATTTCCACGTTAAGCTTTACAACTGATATATTGAGCCACTGCTGGACTGGCCATCGGAGTTCCATACTGAGGTGAAAAGGCAGCGATTTGTCACGTACTTCAGCTAGAATTAAAAAATAGACACAAAGCTGGAGTTATTCTGTCTTTGCTGTGCAGTTGCATCTTCTTCTCTCATTCACTCCCCCTTCCTCTCCTGTTATTACTTCAAACATGAAACTGATCAATGATCAGCTGATCAGCTTTCTTGTTTGTTTATCGCCCACTTTGCGTTAGAAAGAGGAGACCAGCGGATAAACAACAGTAGCACATTTAAGCGTGATAAGCTGTTGTTAGAATGTATTTAATATTACTTTCTAGTATCAGCTGAGGTTTGCTGGAGCCACGGCTGTAAAAGCTGCTGGTCACGATATCCGTTTGGACATGTGGTGAGAGGGAAACATGAAGATGAAACCAGGAGATGTCCTTACTAAAACATCAGAGCTGAGCAGGTGATGGAGAAACAGGTTTACCTTTTAGGTGACATGAATGAGTTGAAGGGAAGTGAACTGTTTTTGAGAGACAAATAACACCAGGATCCTTTTCTACGTAGCTGAAGGCTGGTAACTGTGCAGGGGCGGGTCTAGCAAAGTTTTGTCAGGGGGGCCGATAGGGCATTAACTGGGAAAGGGGGACACAAAGAAATATTTTTCTTTGTCATTTAAAAACTTATCTGAATCTTACAACAAAAGTGGTCTTCTGATTAAATGTATAGAAATCCATTATTGTATATAGTAACTAATAAGTCTAATATACACCCTACTAAGCTATAGTACTTTTTCCTTTGGGAAGGTACCATCTGTGCAGTCTGCAATTCTGTTGAAGAAATATGTTGAATCTATTTAAATATTGTAGAAAAATAAATAATTTCTGTGCATTTGTTTTACACTTGCATTAAATTAAAGTTGATTACATCGATTATGGGTGGGCTGTGGTTCCCTATTATTTTTGCTGGGAGTTGGTAACCCTATTAGTTAGGTAGGTAAGTACTCTTTAGAATACCAGAATAGGGAGGATGGTGTAGGTTTAAATTTATTAGATTGATCAGTGTTGCTGAACTATAAAATGTTTTGGGTGCAGTGTATTTTTTGCATACAGGTACAACAGAATAGCTTCAGTCTCTTGTTTTTTAAAACTTGAGTATGAACTTATACAAAATGCAGCAAGATATTTAGAAAAAAACAGTTTTGATTACAAAATACGCTATATCGGATTCATATCAGTATTGGTAGATATCCAAATTTATGATATCGGAATCTGTATCGGACATTAAAAAGTGGTATCGTGCCATCTCTAGTTTTTAGTAGCCCTTTACCTCGTTGCCGGGTTTCAAAAGTGGCGTGGGGACATACTCATGACTTGCCAAGCGACGCCGCTGACCAGCCAATCAGTGGCATGCAGTCTGTTGACGTCACATTTTCGGATCGACCCGGATTGTTTGGAACCCTGGCAGAGTAAATGTTAGGAAAGAAACCCCCGGAAACGGTGCCGAGCCATGGCGAGCCGACCGAGTAGGTACTAGTGAAAAAGGAACATAAAGCCTCAGCGGATTTCTCTCAACAGACTGTGAAATTTGTCACATGGAGGAGGTTCACTCCAGGGGTACAGCTGCAGGGCCTTTTCTCCCTCCTGACTTTTTTTCCCGCCCTCTAAACTGCACCATAAAGTGACAGAAGTAATAAACACATTCATTAATCGTTGTTCGTCCCACCTTCGCTGGGTGGTATTTTGGGAATTGCAAAATCAAAGACGTTTGATAAAAGAGGGGCTTGTTAGCAGCACAGCTGCAGAGAGGCGCTCTTCTCCAGGAGTGCTTCTATCTGTCTTTTGATGTTTTCTTATTAATGAGGGTGATGGTTTCCTCCTTCTCAGCAGATGCGATGCCGTCCCGGTGAACAAATTGGCCTATGAGCAAAAGATCGAGACTGACTGCAATGACTGCTGTCCACCTTCCTTCATAGAGAATATCTCCTGTACAAGCTGGTCCCAATTCACCCCCTCGAGGAGCTCAACGTTTTCATTACAGCCACTCAGATGTTGAATCACGGCTCAATTCCTAAAATAAACCGATGAGTACTCTATTGTGCAACTCAACTATGTTTTACGAGAGGCATCCAGCAGGAATATATATGTCACGTATCACCCATCTGTATATCTCCATTACGTGTCTATGCATGGATATGCACTGTTGCCCTCTGATATACTGTTACCATATGTCTATACCATCCTCATCCCACCCAGGAACAAACTGTGTGACTTATTTATATGCTGGGTTTTTTCCTGGGAAGCTGTCTGACTGCATGTTGCACACACAGCATTTCTTAATGTGAAATTTAGTTAAGTTTTCACATCACACGACAGGATCACAAAGGCATCACTGTGCCCCAGCATTGCAGTGGAGTAAGTGATCGTGCTCGTGGAAACCGTGTTAGATTTTGATTAAAAAAAAAAAAAAAAAACTACTGAGACTAGCTTAAGCACGGCATGAAATTTCATTAAACAGGCAAAGACAGTATCGATTTAAGTCGGTGTAAATTATGTGAGGAGCTGGGATGTATGTGCGAAGTGAAACATGCAATCTCAACAGCTTTCTGAGGCCATTACTAAGTTCAAGTCAGGTGTCAGGTTAAATGCGCTGTGACAGCCTTTTGGCTTTGTGAAATGAACCCCCCCCCCCCCCCCCCCCCCCCATCCCACCCCATTCCTGTTGGAAGGGGATTACAGCTCACTATTAGACACGCATGAAAAGAGGCTTGCATGCAAATTTAAACATTCAAAAGAAACAGGCAGTCTGACATATAGCCACACACACTGTACCTATCGATAAATGTCCACCCAATATTGGTAGTGGTATATGA
This sequence comes from Diplotaxodon limnothrissa, assembly GCF_057381915.1. Taxonomy (NCBI): domain Eukaryota; kingdom Metazoa; phylum Chordata; class Actinopteri; order Cichliformes; family Cichlidae; genus Diplotaxodon; species Diplotaxodon limnothrissa. Next base: position 24,097,936 of record NC_140615.1, read on the forward strand.
CCTATTATAGCTAATCATTCCTAATTTACAGCTAACCTTTTGTCTCGGGCTTAGCAGGCAGACAGACACGCTGTCATTTGACTCTGGAGACTAATTTAAACTCTACAGAAATGACCCGTCATTATTAGGCTCCACTCCAGCTCAATTCACAGAGACCCATGTGGGCTGTGGCACTGTACAGAACATTTAGACTGCTTCAATGTAAGACAAAACACGGGAGATAAAGGCATAGAAATAATATGTGAGCCCGTAACTAATCTTGTGCCACCAAAGCTAGTAAATAAAAATAGATATAGGGAATTTGCCATGGTAGGGTCTCCCATGGCAAATTGGTCCTGGGTGAGGGACCAGACAAAGAGCGATTCAGAAGACCCTTATGAAAAGAATATCGAGGGAACAGTTTACCCTGCCCGGGATAGGGTTACCGGGGCCCCGCCCTGGAGCCAGGCCTGGGGGGGGTGCCCGAGGGCGAGCATCTGGTGGCCGGGCCTTAGTCCATGGGGCCCGGCCGGGCACAGCCCGAAGAGGAGTCATGGGCCCATCCTCCCGCAGGCCCACCACCCGCAGGAGGCGCCATAGGGGTCGGGTGCATTGTGTGCCGGGTGGCGGCCAGGAGCGGAGGCCCTGGCGGACTGACCCCCGGCTGCCAAGACTGGCAATAGGGACATGGAATGTCACCTCTCTGGTGGGGAAGGAGCCTGAGTTAGTGCGTGAGGTTGAGAGGTACCGGCTAGATATAGTCGGGCTCACCTCTACGCATGGCTTGGGCTCTGGAACCAGTCTCCTGGAGTGGGGCTGGACTCTGTCTCAGTCTGGAGTTGCCCCTGGTGAGAGGCGGCGGGCTGGGGTGGGTATTCTAATATCCCCTCGGCTTGCTGCCGGTACGTTGGGGTTTCTCCCGGTGGACGAGAGGGTTTGTTCCCTGCGCCTTAGGGTCGGGGAACGGGTCCTGACTGTCATCTGCGCTTATGCGCCGAGTGGCAGTTCGGAGTACCCAGCCTTCTTAGAGTCCCTGGGGGGGGGGGGGGGGGGGGGGTGCTGGAAGGTGCTCCACCTGGAGACTCTGTTGTCCTGCTGGGAAACTTCAATGCTCACGTGGGTAACGACAGCGAGACCTGGAGGGACGTGATTGAGAGGAACGGCCTCCCTGATCTGAACCCGAGCGGTGCTTTGTTATTGGACTTCTGTGCTAATCACAGTTTGGCCATAACGAACACCCTGTTCGAACATAAGAGTGTCCATAAGTGCACGTGGCACCAGGACGCTCTAGGCCGTAGGTCGATGATTGATTTTGTAATCGTATCACCAGACCTGCGACCATATGTTCTGGACACTCGGGTAAAGAGAGGGGCTGAGCTGTCAACTGATCACCACCTGGTGGTGAGTTGGATCAGGTGGCGGGGGAGGACGCTGGACAGACCTGGTGCACCTAAACGCATAGTGAGGGTGTGCTGGGAACGTCTAGCAGAGGCCCCAGTCCGCGAGATCTTCAACGCACACCTCCGGCAGAGCTTCAACAGCATTCCGAGGGAGACTGGGGACATTGAGTCCGAATGGACCATGTTCAGCCGCAAGGTGGTTGGTGCCTGCCGTGGTGGTAATCCCCAAACCAAATGGTGGACACCAGAGGTGAAGGGAGCCACCAGGCTGAAGGAGTCCTATCAGGCTTGGTTAGCCTGTGGGACTCCGGAGGCAGCCGACAGGTATCGACAGGCCAAGCGGAATGCGGCTCGGGCAGTGGCTGAAGCAAAAACTCGGGTGTGGGAGGAGTTCGGAGAGGCCATCGAAAAAGACTTTCGGACTGCCTCGAAGAGATTCTGGCAAACCGTCAGGCGTCTCAGGAGGGGAAAGCGGTGCTCTACCTGCACTGTGTATAGTGCTGGCGGAGCGCTGCTGACGTCGACTGAGAAAATTGTCGGGCGGTGGAAGGAATACTTCGAGGACCTCCTTAATCCCACTGACACGTCTTCCGAGGAGGAAGCAGAGTCTGGGGATGAGGGGAATGACCCGCCAATTTCCGGGGGCGAGGTCACTGAGGCAGTTAAACAACTCCTTGGTGGCAGAGCCCCTGGTGTTGATGAGGTCCGCCCCAAGTTCCTGAAGGCTCTGGACATTGTAGGGCTGTCCTGGTTGACACGCCTCTGCAATGTTGAGTGGAGATCAGGGGCAGTACCTGTGGACTGGCAGACCGCGGTGGTGGTCCCCATCTTTAAGAAGGGGGACCGGAGGGTGTGTTCCAACTACAGGGGGATCACACTCCTCAGCCTCCCTGGGAAAGTCTATGCCAGGGTGCTGGAAAGGAGAGTTCGTCCGTTAGTCGAACCTCGGATACAGGAGGAACAATGCGGTTTTCATCCTGGTCGCGGAACACTGGACCAGCTCTTTATCCTCTCGAGGATACTTGAGGGTGCATGGGAGTTTGCCCAACCAGTCTACATGTGTTTTGTGGACTTGGAGAAGGCATTCGACCGTGTCCCTCGGGGTGTCCTGTGGGAGGTGTTGCGGGAGTATGGGGTGTCTGGCCCATTGCTACGGGCCATTCGATCCCTATACAACCGTTGCAAGAGCTTGGTTCGCATTGCCGGCAATAAGTCGGACTCGTTCCCGGTGGGTGATGGGCTCCGCCAGGGCTGTTCTTTGTCTCCGGTTCTGTTCATAATTTTTATGGACAGGATTTCTAGGCGCAGCCAAGTGGCGGAGGGCTTTCGCTTTGGTGGCCTCAGAATCTCATCTCTGATTTTTGCGGATGATGTGGTTCTGTTGGCTTCATCGGGTGAAGGCCTCCAGCTCGCACTGGAATGGTTCACAGCCAAGTGTGAAGCACCTCCAAATCTGAGGCCATGGTTCTCAGCCGGAAAAGGGTGGAGTGCCCACTCCGGGTCGGGGATGAGTTCCTGCCCCAAGTGGAGGAGTTCAAGTATCTCAGGGTCTTGTTCGCGAGTGATGGGAGAAGGGAGCCGGAGATCGACAGACGGATTGGGGCTGCAGCTGCAGTAATGCAGACGCTGCACCAGTCCGTCATGGTGAAGAGGGAGCTGAGTGTAAAAGCGAAGCTCTCAATTTACCGGTCGATCTACGTCCCTACCCTCACCTATGGCCACGAGCTGTGGGTAGTGACCGAAAGAACGAGATCGCGAATACAAGCGGCAGAAATGAGCTTCCTCCGAAGGGTGGCTGGCCTCTCCCTTAGAGATGGGGTGAGAAGTTCGGCCATCCGGGAAGGGCTCAGAGTAGAGCAGCTGCTGCTCCACATCGAAAGGAGCCAGCTGAGGTGGTTCGGGCATCTGACAAGGATGCCCCCTGGGCGCCTCCTGGGTGAGGTGTTCCAGGCATGTCCCACCGGGAGGAGGCCCCGGGGCAGACCCAGGACACGCTGGAGAGATTATATCTCTCGGCTGGCCTGGGAACGCCTTGGTATTCCCCCGGATAAGCTGGAGGAGGTGGCTGGGGAGAGGGAGGTCTGGGCCTCTTTGCTTAGGCTGCTGTCCCCGCGACCCGGCCTCGGATAAAGCGGATGAAGATGGATGGATGGATGGATGGAATAAAAAATAAATAAATAATGATTACATAAATTGTAAGCAATCCACAGGCCGAGTTACGTAGATGATGTGCTAAAAAGTCCTAAAAGACTTTGTTTCTCTGACTCTCCTGAGATAATCTTCTGAGACAAGGACAACAACGACAAGTAACAAGTGAGTCATTTCTCATAGACTACCATGTTTTTTCATCATTACAGATGAAATACACATGTTTAAAGCCTGGTACAGAAAATCATTTTGTTTTTTTATAGCTAATTTCAGCCTTTGTGACAATAATTAAAAGTTTTTAATGTGGACGGCATGTTTGCTTTGACTGGCAGGCACTCTGCTAAGGTTCGCCTGAGCTAATTCAAGTCACTGAGCATGGACCTGTTGACTGTTTGTGCCTTTTAAATTTAATTATCTGAAAAGCAATACAGCTTGCTATGTATCTAATTGTATTGACAAATCGACAAAGAAGTCTGTGCTCTAGTTTTAGTGAGTGGCTTTGCACTAATTAGCAAATATCTACGTCTGTTGACGCAGCCTGCTAACCCAGTTTGCTAACCAAGCAAGTTTCCAAATACGATCACGGGTCAAAGCTTGAAAAGCTGACTTCGACAAACCAGTGGGCAATGTCTCTGTGCCTGTGTCCATATTCTGTAATCCAATTTGGACTCTTAAAAGATTCATTGGCATATCTTATCAATTACAAATTCTCAGGTGGGCAAATGTGTTACTGATTGTGCATTTAAGAGTTACCAGTATCCACAGAGTCACAGTGACCAGTTATGGGAAATATAGTGGGTTGGAATATGCATCAGAAATCCATCAGTGTAAAAGCCTTCAGGTGATGCTTTGGTTAAGAGTTAAAGTGCACCATGAAGCCTGCATCACCCAAACCTGATGTCATTTAGGACCAAATCAAGGAAAACGGTTCCCAACAATGACCCCTCTCTGTGTCGCTGTAAGGGAGGCTTTACTGTAATCTGAGGAGAAGCTCAAAGAAGCTGATGGTAGGTGTCTGTGAAGGTTCTCAGTCATCCAGGTCATCGTAGTCAAAGGAGCTTGCAAAGAAAAGCGTCTGGACTTCTTTAAGTTGCTTGAAGACGTTTCACCTCTCATCCGAGAAGCTTCTTCAGTTCTAAGGTCAAATGGTGGAGAGCCCAGATATAAACCTAGTGGGAGTATCCCCCCACAGAGGGACAAAAGGACCCCCTGATGATCCTCTAATCGCCTGAGCCAAGGTGTGAAACTGGGTGTGGGTCCCAATCAGCCAGGGTTTCGGGTGTGTTCATTGTGAAACCTGGCCCCACCTTATCATGCGAATTCCTGAGGTCAGATGGCCCAGGATGTGAGTGGGCGTTAAGGCGTCTGGGAAGGGATCTCAAGGGATCTGATGGTAGGTTTCTTTCATCAGGCTATCACAATCCTTTGCACAGACCTTCATTCGAGCCACAAAAATTGGTTCATTAAAAAAAAAAAAAATTATTTTTGGTCCCCCAGTGTGCTGTCACTCTTTATATTCTAATTACTACACTATAAATCCTGCACATCCACCACGTCACGTTCAAATGTCTCATCCGTTATCACCTTGCTTGTTCTCATGTAAGTCGACACTATCGCTTCTTTTTTGTCACTCCATGAGTCTTTTATTCACAGTTTCTCTCACATTGTGCTGATATATTAAAGTACATGACGAATGAAGACACATAGTCACACTTGACACATGATGATTTAATCCTAGTTAACCCCACTGTGCTGTGTGCAAACTAAACTGCCCTCAGCTGTAGTAAGGCCTCTGCCCCTCTGGCTGTTTATCCCCCCGATGTTTACTCAGCTGTAGCGGATGAGAGGGCAGCGCACGCTGGAGTTACAGCGAAGCTTGCTGCTACAGTGATGGCCTCTCCGGCTGCCTGGCAGTTTTTCCCCTCAGCAGAGAGCGAGCGTGGGCTCTGCACATGGCTGACACAGGATTTGTAGGCAGGAGATTTGTAGGCGACAGTGATGATTGAGGGAAAAGGCAGGCAGAGGAGGTTTTAACATTCCATATGGATCTGCAGCATCGAGGGAGGGAGAGAAGGGGCACAACAAAGCAGAGATTAATGCTGCATGTCACAGTTTGCGAGCAGTGCAAGTACTTTTAAGCTGCCATATAGCTATTTAATCTAATATAAGTGCATTATAAAAATGAACTGTATAAGTACATCCTGTAACTGGCTCATATCGAATGTATCAGCCCTTTTGTACAGCTATTTACGGTCTCACTTTGCTCTCCTTTGCTCACTTGGGGGGAGAATGAGAGGGTTTCTGCTAACTGTGAGAGCTTCAACTGAAAATTTAACAGCTCTGAATGAATGTGAACCGGCAACTCTAAGACATTTATGTCTCCCATCCAAATTCACAAGATCATTTCCATTATTCACCGAGAAGCCGGCACTCTGGAGGAATGTGGAAGCGTCATTTTTCATTAGTCATTTAAAGAAGCCTTTCAACAGAAATCTCCCTCTGTCTTCATTTGAGTGAAAAGCAGGCATAGGAGGGAGGAATTGTATGCAGTCTTCCCCGGGGCGTTATTTCCTCTCAGTGTGTCATGCATCTCCAAGTCCATCCACCATAGAGACCAGCGATCGCATTAAAACAACAATTAGTTTTCCTCAGAGGAAAGACTGCAGCCTGTAGGCTCTTCTGTCGCCTCTTGATCAGCTATTATGTTGTTTTGTTGTGATTCTCCTTTGTTTTTTCACAAGAAGGGTCTCTCTTTAATTCTCCACTGATTTGGATCCCACTGTGCCACATCTATCTAAATGATAATGACAGACTGGTGCCACCCTCTGATATTATTTCATTGTTTTCCGCCTGTCTGTTATTTTCTTTTGTTTCTTCATTTTTGATTAATAATTTCATTAATAAAATGACGAAAAATAAGCAATGTGAGCCTGAGAAATACAAAATTTTTGTTTAGGCCTGAATCTTTTGATATTGTGTCTCCTGGTCAGTTGGGGACCTTTCAACGTCATATCTAACCTGGAAAAAAAACTGCCTGAAAAATGTAGTTTATTGACTAGTCTACATAAACTGCAAATAAAACTGCTCTATTTTGCCCCAAAATCCTTTTAAATAAACTTTTTGGGTTTTCTGTCTTTAGCCTGTGACGATAATGGTGTGTACTCTAGACTGTCATCAATGATTTCATGCAAACCTGGTGGAATTTTCATTAGTTTTATTAGTTACAAATCAGCTACAAGTATTGTTTTACATTGTTGCCAAACAGTACTTCAAAGAACAGATGCAGTTTGACATCTTCAAGTTAGAAATTTATAGAAAATACACTAAGATGGATAAATAAACTCTGGTTTATCATTTTAGTCTAGAAGATTTTTGTCCAGTGTTCATGCATATAAACAAATGTATACATGCGTGTTGGTTATATTAAAAACAGAAAATGATTGAGTCATTTTTTTTAATAACTTTTCTGCACCATATTGCAAAAACTAGGTTGCAGCTTACCACGAAGTCGTCACTTGACTCTGCACCTTTACCTGCTGAGCTCTGAACTTTACTCTATTGCCAATGCTGCAGACGGTGAGAGTATTGTAAACAACGGAGTCATTCTGCTGGGCAAACTATGTGAAGACACCCATTTCAGTTACCCCTAGTTGCATCTGCAAATATGCATATTGAATACAACGCATCTGTTAATCTTTGAGGTGTTTTAGTCTGTTTGCCACAGGTGTATAAAATCTACCATCGAGCCACGCAGTCTGCCTTTACAAGCCCTTTACGAGTTGTTCTAAAGAGGAGACCTACAGTCTAAAACCTACATATTAACTTTTGGTTCTATATTATAGGTTAAACCTTTGGAAGGTTAAACCTATACTGTATTTATTGATTTATTTATTGGCCAGACAACTTAGTCATTTTAAGTACTGACACTGTATTGATTTTTAACTACTTTATTAGGTTTTTACATTCACCTTACCCTACTAAAAAACTCGAGCGTATTCGAATCTCAATCACCTGGTAGTCAAAGTCAAATTTTTCTGAAAATCTTGTGAACTTGAGAAAGGTGACGCTGGAATTTGAAATTGTGACCATTGGTGTGTCTCTCTAGGTTCAGAATCCTTGTTCTGAAACATGTAAAGGAGTTAAAACTTAATGATCAGAAAGAACTGCAAAAATTCTGTTCATCACTTATCATTTTTAATTTATTGTTTTTTATATTGACATTTGTCAAAAGGGATCCAAGGGATTAATCAAACAAGGGATTAAGTAAATAAGCAACAAAAAGAGAATCCTTTCTCAAATCCTTAGAAATTGGACCCTGTGAGCGTGCAGCTTAGTTTTTTTTTTTAGTGATTATAAAAAATGATTAATTGCCTAATGAATCATTTGCATCACTGGTATTGATCTATCTATATAAGTACACTTGGCTGCTTTCACTACTGTAGTACTGGAGTATTTTAGGTGTTGTTGTGCTCTGGTAAAAGCTTAAAATAATTCTTCCACCACTGGACAGTATCATGGTGCGCCCATGCGGGTCCTTTTCCTCTTCGCACCTGATGGGTGTTGCCGTTTTGTTTTGTAATATCTGCCAGCTTTAGCCTAAATCTCATATGGTGCTACGGTCAGGTTTTAGATGGTTTTAGATAGGCGTATAGAGCTTAAGTTAATACACAATTCCATTTTTCTTCATATGGCATGCTCCCAGAGACCCAGCTGACTCCTCAGGTGCCACTTACCCAGCGCTAGGATGTTATCATCTCTGAAGTTTTAGTATTTTAAGTATTCTATCTATTTTATTTATTGAATTTTATTGTTTTATTTATATTTTGATATTGCTAGGGATGATGCAATGATCGGGGACCATTCTTAATTTCGTTGTTCTCATGACAATGACAATAAAGTTTCTGATTCTGATTCTGTACTGAGAGCTGAGTAGTGTCTGGGAATAGGATGAGAGAGGAGGACGACTGTCTCTACTGGCCTGTGAAATATTCATCAAATGAAGCAATGGTGGGTGGGGAAGTGCGGCAGGAGATGGAGTGAAGTCCACAGGGGAAAGAACATCATAGTTCAAGAGCCACAAGGGAACCATGGAAGAGCTCTGCAGTCCAGGGAATAATGAAATAAAGGAGGGAAAGAAATATTTTTATTGTGTGGGAGCTAGTGGATAAATTTCCAAATATGATAGATAAAAACTCCCCTCACAGTAGTGGGGGAGGTTTGATAGTATTTCATGTAGCTGGTGAGGAAGGCGAGAGACAGATGATGGTTTCCTACATGCATTAAATTCTGACATTTAAACTGGTAAACACTCATTTTTTACAAGCACTGAAAAGCTTTTGCAAACAGCTGTCAGAAGGACTTTTGTCTAAAACAACAAAGTGTTCATCATACGCAGCTTTTCTCTTAGCCGGTACCATCTCAAGGTGTCTGCCAATCGATGCACTGGATATGACATTTTTATTCTTTTTTTTTTTTTTTTGTCAATAATGCAACGTTGATAGAGTGTTAGTCTCCTGATAGTTCAGCCATGTAGTGAGTTTTATTGTTATTGTCACCAAATGCCTTGAAAAGACCAAAATTAAACCTTTTAGGAACAGCCAGTTTAGCTAATTCTTGAAAAGAATCCCCAACAAACTTTTTTTCTGAATTTTCTGGACACATGCTAAAATGAATGATGAATTCTAATTGATTTTTTTTTTTCAATTGGATACTTTTTTAATTATTTCCTAGCATTACCCAAACATTACTAATCTAAATTAATTAATTTACTTTATAAAGCTATGTTATTTCGCTACATATTTTAAGTTGTATTAGGTTTTGTTCTAATTCTAATCTAATCTAATAATCGAATCTAATTCTTAACTGTCAGAATAAATAACATATACTGTATGTTATTATTTCTTATCTTAAACGTTAGATATAAACATCAGCTGCAAATATTTTTATTACACTACCATGCTGACATTAGCCCGGTTCAACCCACAGATTGACTACCTAACCTTGGGTGAAAGAGGTCCACTATTCAGAATAAATGCTAATATTAATGTGAGGGGGAAAAATCTAGGAGACAGTGTAGCTTCTCTTGTTTAATGGTTTACTATCACATTTCACTCAGTAGCTAACAAAACTAAAATCGTGTATGCTTGGCAAGCATCAAATCACGTCTGTGTAATCCTAATTTTGTAACACTCAATATACCACGTTCACAGCAAGTAAACGGCTCTGTATTCATTTCCAGATGTCCTATAAAAATAAACTTAATATTTCAATGTTAACTAAAACTAATAAAAATTAAAGTTGAAAAAAAATAATCTTAATAGTTAATACTACTAACACTAATGTTTGCTGACGATAGCACCATTTTTGCTGAAGACGACACCGAGGCGACTCACATCCTCTATGACATCGCCCGGCACTCCAAACCATGCGGCCTCAAGATTAACGCAGAGAAGACCAAAGTCCTGACCACAGACGGTTCACCAGCGATCGCCCACCTCGACAGTGTGCAGATCACACAAGTCCAACAATTTAAATATCTGGGGTCCCTCGTCGAGGAGAAGAAAGTGGCATCATCAGTGGAGATACGCTCATTGGAAGAAGAACAGGTGCATTTGGAAGAAGAACAACATCTCATTGGCGACAAAGATCCGCCTTTACCGAACCCTGATCCTGCCCATTCTACTTTACGGCGCGGAGACGTGGACAATGCCCAAACACGACCTGAGCAAGCTCGAAGTTTTCCAAATGCGTTGCCTTAGATGCGTTCTCGGCGTTTCCCTTCGCGACCGTCATTCGAATGACACCATCCTCACCAGCTGCGGCAGCCAACCAACGATCGGCGACCTAATCCAGCGCCACCGACTCCGTTGGTTTGGCCACATTTGTCGAATGGACCAGAGCCGCTACCCCCATGGCCTACTCTGGTTGACCCGCCCCACCGATTGGAGGGTGCATCGAAATGCACCAAAAAAGACATGGATGAAACAAATCCAGGATGATTTGAAGGCCCTTCGACTTGACCTCGAGCAGGCAAGAACCATCACCTTAGATCGAAAAGCGTGGAAGATAATCGTTGGTCAAGCAAGAGAACCTGCGGCACCTACAGCAGCGTACTGGTTGCGCGGCCGACCACCACCGCCGCTGGTCGCCCGCGCAAAGGACAAGAAGAAGAGGACTACTAACTTAGTTAACTGAGTTTTGAAACCTGCTGATGATGAATAGTGATAATAAAAATCCAGAGAGGCCGTCAGTGATCACCGACTATTTTTAGGAGCTTCTTCAGGTTAAATAGAACAAGACACCAAGCATTAAAACACGTTATAAAGACAACAGCCTTAATGAACGCAGTGTAGTTTGGATCTGGAAGCACGGTTCATACATCATCACAACCGGATAGAAGCTATCGGCCTGTTAGGGAATAGACTTTTTCCCCAAGGACGCTGTGTTTTGTCTCTAGGTCTGAGGCTTATTATCAAGCTATGTGCTGGTATTTAAGTAATTGTTTAGCCTTTTTTTACTTGGAGCGTATTTTGTATTGTTGTAAAATTAGGTTGTTAAGGTAAATTTGGAGTGGTGGTATTTAATAACTGGTTAAAGCATACCACATTGGTGAAAAATGTGGCGATTAACCATCCTTCTGATAAAGAGTGTGCTGGAAATCCATTTGAATTTTTTTTTTTTTCCTGTGCCGGAAGGATCAGATGGTCATGATTGGATCATGAACAGAACGGGATGATTCACCCTATTCACCCACCTCATAAAAAATAAAAGATATGAACCAAATGGTGGATTATGAGAATCTTTGTACACCTAATTGTGACCTATTTTTAAAGAATAAATGGAAACAAAAGGGACTTGAATCAGAAAGTATGAGAACAGATTGATCCTCAGACAAGCCAGCTCTCATATGAGGATTTATTGAACTGCTTGATGTTTCAATCTCAGGATTTTTCTTTAAACTACTGAAAAACACAGATTTGCCATCTTAAATAACCACAGCGGTGACAGACGTCTGGTGTGGATCTTGATTTGTAGACTGTGAATAAATCGTAGAGTCATGTTGGCCTTGTCAGCAGCTCCGTGACTCACACCTGTATTTTGCTCACAATGACAATACTCATGCTGATACTTAGTTTCAGGTTGGCCATTCTTGTATTTTGCTCGTTTGTGTTGTTGTGTTTGCACATCTCTGTTGCTTGTGGGGCTCGCACACAAGAATTTCACTCGCATGTGCTGTGCCAGTGTGCCTGCACATGTGATGTGACAATAAAAAGTGATTTGATTTGATTTGATTACTTGATGTTTGAGGTGACTGTTTTCCATTTAAATATTAGCACTGTACTAATTCTTTTTATATATATACTATTTCTGATGCAGAGGCTGATATAATCTACTAGTTGTTTAGAGTTTTCGGTCTCCGCCAAAGAGATGGAGAAACTGTCGTACAGCCTTCACATTACTGCTGCTGAAAGTACAAATCAAAATGTGGTGAGGATAAGTGTGTTTCTTGTAGTGTTTTTTTTTTTCTGACCACGCTGAAACTACAGGTACAAAGATGGAAGATCCACAAAGTGGGTATCTCAGTAGCGCAGGATAGTCTTTGGTCTTTTCTCCCTAATTAAGAAAAAAGCTTTTCTCTATGAACCCTTTAGTTATCTGTACTCCCCCGAGGAGCCCTGTGGTTCTTCTCTACCTTTTCTTGTTTGCCTCTCATCTTTACTTCTTTATTTTGACAACCAGTGACTCAGGGTCTGATTCTATATTCTGGGCATCATTATTACACACACAAACACCCAAGCTCCACCGTGCCTCTGGCTTTCAATCCCCTGCCTATACTTTATTTTGTCTTTGGAGTAGCTTTCTTTTCCACCCAAGACTGGTTATTAGTGTGGTGAGTCAGCTATTCATTCAAAACAGAGCGGGGGAGTGTTTGGTTTGGCTCTGATGCTTTTATTCTCGAATTAATTTAACCTGTGTGCAGCTAGCAGGCGCGCTCAGACTTTAAGATCACGCACATCTTTGAGAGTGTAAAGCGTAATAAATCACCTGTGCAGGACACAAAAGCCAGCACTCTTTATTGGTACATAATATCACTATTTTCCTTTGATTTTTAACACACGCTGTATTTTCATTGAATAATCACGCTCCTGGGCTTTTGGGTTTTGTTTAAAGATCAAAGAAAAACTCAAATAATAGTGGATGGATCGCTATTAAATGTAAAAGTAATAAATGTGGTGCAATGTCAGAGTTTTACCAGTTTAAACCTCCCTCAAAGAACCAAAGGAAGAACACGTGCATTGTAGCAAAAACAATATACAAATTTTTAATCAATTTTGTTGATTGAATTTGTAGTTGCTCAAACACAGAAGCTGTACGTGTTCTTCCAAATGGTCATAAAACAGAAAAATGCCAAGATTTTTGCCAGATAACACAGAGTCGATGCTTCAAGATCTTCACAGATGGTGCGTGCTTTACATGTAGTCACCTATCCAAAGGTTGATTTTGATTCCAAACTTCACCTCATTCATCCAAAATATAAATTAGGAGAAAAAGTTTTTAAAAAAATTTACACCCAGTTCAGTGTCATGAAGGATAAAATTTTAATAGGAACCAACACCAAAGAATTCCTTAACACATGTAGTTTGAGGTGCACAAACTGACCAGCCAGAGACCAGAATCAGCTGTTTTGCAGCGTTCTCAGCCCTCACCCATAACCTGTCGGTTAGCTGTATGCCTGATTATGAGCCACTCTATTTCATGCATGCACAATATGCGCACAGCAGTGCAGGCAAATACTTTCACACAGACTTATAGCCCACATGCTCATTAGTGTGAAAGGGCCTCACAATGAGGAAAGATACATGATAACATGTATCTTTTAGATACCATGAAAATGTTTGTAATGACAAACCTAATCAGGCTCTTAAATCACCTTCATCTAACTGAACATGGACATTTAAAAGAAACTAACAAAGTGTCTAAAGATATAAACCTGAGCCAACTGCACGCCAGCAGCCTCAGTATGAGCAATAGATAAAAGCAGTTCAAAGGAAAAGAAACTTAGATTCTATATATTTTAACTTTTTTGCAATGAACAACAAAACGCAGAGGAACATGTTACATTTGTATTGGCAATTGACATTTCAAGCAAAAATACAGTTTCATATTCACTGGGCACTTTTTGACTGTGCTTTGAATATTGCACCACACCTCTGCAGAGAGGTGGTAGACGTTTTCATAGCCGTAGAAAGGAAGTAAGTAATGTTTATTTATAGAGTACCTTTCACAGACAAGTGATCACAAAGTGCTTTACATAAATGATAGTAAAATATATAAAAACACGGTAAGAAACAGAATAAATTAAAATAATTAAAAGTATCACAATAAAAGGAAATTGAAATAAACATAATTGTAATGGGAGACTGTTCCAAAGCTTTGGCACCACCGACTGAAAAGCTCCGTCTCCCCTAGTCTTCAATCGTATACGCCAGGAGTGGGCAATTCCAGGCCCCGAGGGCCGGTGTCCTACAGGTTTTAGATCTCACCTTGGGTCAACACACCTGAATCACATGATTAGTTCGTTACCAGGCCTCTGGAGAACTTCAGGACATGTTGAGGAGCTAATTTAGCCATTTAAATCAGCTGTGTTGGTTCAAGGACACATCTAAAACCTGCAGGGACACCGGCCTTCGGGGCCTGGAATTGCCCACCCCTGGTATACGCGGAACAACCAGCAAATTCTGAGCCTGTGATTGAAGACTACGAGCAGCAGTGTGCTTTATACAGTACCAATGACACTGAACCAGTCCAGCAACCATGGCAGGTAATAAGTGCCGGTATTCAGAGAGTTCGTGGGGGTTAGGGACCACAACTGCCCGTGAATAGCTGAAATCTGCAAATACTTTAGACCCTCACGAAAATAAAATGAAAATAATTAGCGAATATTTTAGAAATGCTCTACCCCCGCCCCCCAAAAAAGCGAATAGGAGTATTTTCCGCGAATAATTTGGAGTTACGGGGGGTTGACTGTAGTTCTCCCATTTTCTAGTTGTTTAGATGCATTCATAGCACCAGTCATTGTAGTGGCAGAGTACTGCATTACATCCCCAGGTATCAGTAAAAAAAAATATATTTAATTTAAAAAAAACCTGCATAAACTGTAAATAATTTGATTTCATGGTCATCCCTGACATGCATGTACAAGCTTTATGGGTGTAAACCAGATAATTGTAATATTAACCTAAGATGCACTTTATGTAAATATTATGCTAACATCAACGTTTTAGCATTGTAAATATGAGTATGTTAGCATTTAGCTTAAAGCAGAACTCTGACTACAGTAGGCTGCCAGAGGCTGTATGACTGCAGACTCTTGTTTTCTTATTAATAAGTTCATCCATGTGTGAAGGAAAGCAGCATGGTGTGAAACTTCCCACTTTTTCCAGGTCACCTGAAGTCCTCATCAGATTACAATCCTGAGTTATGTTGTAAATGCACAATAGGCAGCAATAACCGTGAATGATTTCCGTTTTTTAATTTTTAATTTTTATTTTTTTCAGCCCTGGTCACTGTGGACTACTGTCTGCTCACCATTCCATTTAAATAGCTTTTTTTCCCCAGTGGTGGCTATAACAGCATAATAACAGTGAAAGTGTTTGCACTTTACAGAGATGGCTTTAAAGTCTTTGAAAACATCCCCATAAAACAACAGAGCACTAATGGATTGAACTTAGCCTGTCGAGACGTCTTTTAGCTGCTTGCAGACTGCAAGACTGTATTAAGACCTCCCTAAATGGATGGCAAAGAGCAGGGATTTGCGATTTAGAGATTCCTTCAACTTTTGATGGCTATAGAAACAGATATTCATGATTATGTGCATAATGATTAATTACTGCAGAGCTCTGTTGAGTGCTTTTCAATACATGGGAAATTGTGTGTGAGTGACAGTTTTATTGATCAGAGCTGTAAAGATAGTGTGTGTGTAAACTGCAGTTGGTAAGTAATGCATTCAATTCTGTGGAAAAAAGGGCATTGATTTGTTGTTTGAAGTACCTCTAAGTAGTGACAAAAGGGTGTGACAGTCATGCATCTGTCATAATTAAAGTCCTTCTCTGTTGTAACACTCATTATTCCTCATGCAGCGTATAATTTCTGCTGCAGAAAACCTTTTACACATGTGCACGATCATTTATTTATTCATCATAACAGTGTGCCGTGCAGACTTTGTGCATTATACATGGTTCATGTTTTTATTCCTACCACCTCTGTCACAACTATTCAACCAGAGGAAAAGAACACCAGTTACCTGACATCAACTCAGATCTGCGTATTGATCGAGCCGCCTATGAACAATCGTGCACCTGTCATACACACGGGTTTAACATTTTTGTCATGATTGATTTTATTTATGAAATTCAGTCACCTTATGATCTGAAAGAGCCTTTCCACTCTTACACATGTTTGACAATCTGTCAGGGTCCACAGTGTGTACCTGTGATCAATAGTGTGCAGCAAAGAGCAATTACAGAAGGCTGGGAGTAAATGGGGAAAAGAGAGGCTGGGTAGTGCTATGTTTACTGGATGATTTCTACCTGCGGTGACACCAGGGCTCAAGGGATGGTGTTGGTCTGTCAGTTGGTTCACTTTAATCCTAACTGAAATACTTCAACATTTATCAGAAATATTGCCATGAAACTTTTAAAATCCCCACAGGATTCCTGCTGATTTTGATGTTCTCTCGGTTTTTCATGCAGCATTATTAAATTAACTTTTGAGACTGTGGGTCAAATATCCCAACAAATGTTGGATGGATTCCCTTTAAAAACACACACACACACACACATTCAAGATGAAAGGTTTGAGATTGCCAGCTTGTTCTAAAAGTTACTTTTGTAGTTACCCTGTGAAGATTTTAACAAAAACCACTAGGAGGCAGCATTTTACCAGTTCATGTGTGTAATAGTTTTCAGATGTGTGCTGCTGTTCTTTCTGAAACTTTGACTTAAGGATGGCAAAAGAAAAAATAATATTTTTAGTGGCATAAACAAACTTCCATAATGTGGCCTATTTTAAATAAGAACGTGTTATTAATTTCTTACCTGGTTAACGTTCTGCATCATCTTGTGGTTAAAAAAGATTGGTATTACACAAAAGTACAGCTCATCTCTAATTTACCTTCACTTGTTATCTTGTCAACACGATACATAAATGTTCAGGACATGAAGTCATAGGTGTTGTTTCTTTAAATGTTATCGATATGTTTAGTTAGTTTAGAGGGATTTAAACTATTTTTAAACACAGGGGTCTACAACAAGGACCTTTAGGCAAACTCTCTAATCATTGGCTGCGCCGCAGAAAGGGAAGAATTGAACAGCAGGTGCTGTGCTTACAGTCAGAGCTGTTTGCTTGAGATTTCGCCTTTCCTTTGGCATCATACAAAGCAGCGAATTGAACAATCTGACTGAATTTGAGTGTTTAGAGCATTATGAAGCCCAAACTTTAGGTTGACAAGGATTATATGCCCTTAAAGATGAGCATTGTAACTGTTAATATGTGGCATAAAAGTAGACCCAACACCTCGGTAAATCTACACTAAGAGACAACTTCCACAATTAAGACTGACATATTTATAAGTAACTTCAAAGACTTTGAAATATACACCAGAATTTAAAACTTTTGTTTTTCTTTAAACAACCAACCCACTGGCCAGCTGTTGCTTGTTTTGAAGGTAAATATGGAAATTTAGGTGCCCATTTTTAGACAGCCTCATGTGGAAGCCGTTCATACTGTGGCACTTGTGCGGAGGTGAGTTGTGAACACCCATCTGGCCCGTCGTGGTGTGAGGTGGGCGTCGATGTTAGAGTGTCAGTCTCTAAAAGTAACAAGTGCGTCTTTACCCTCATCAGTTTTTATTTAAGCCTGCAGCATATGACAGAAAAATTCTAAAGGTGTGGACACACATTATTTTGTTGCTTTTATTTGCTTTTTTTGTGCAGAATCTTTTTGTGTTTTGTTTTGTTTTTTTCTCCCACTCAGATTGATGTCTGCTTCTGCAACCAGCAGCAGTCTCTCGCTGACTTGACGTGATAGATGGCCTAAATGTTTAAACTGCCCTCGGCAAGATCCCAACTCTTTCTCTACAATTACTTGCTTGGTTTGTTCTTTCTAATCATAGATATGTCATTCTGTGCTATAATGCTGAACAATAGCCAGCTTCAAGCGTTAGCAGCTAAATCCCCCCCCCCCTCCTCTCTGTCTCTTTCACTTTGCATCCCTGCCCTCCTTCGCTCCTCCATTGCTCCTTGCTCTCCTGCTCTCTCCCTGCATGGGTTATGTGACTCACACAACACTAAAAACTAATACAACATTAACTCCGCGCCGAAGAAAGCTCAATATTGTTACGCTTCTGTCTGTTCACCGTCGCACGCTCGAGGCTGTTTGTCAAAAGGCCTTTTGCTGATGTCTCACAGAGGTTCAGTCTAACGTCTGTGTCTCGGCTTTCCTTTAAAATTAAGGCGGTATTCTTCCTTGTCGGGATGCTTGGTCTCCATGGTAACATCAGGTCCATTATAAGTGCCATAAAGAGCATGTGAGGGAATGTTAAATCGCCAGTCTGCCAGTCTCCATCACCTCACTGGGTTGATTGTGTAACTCACACTCCCACGGGAAAACCTCCTTTCTCCCTCGTTCTCTTCCACTCTCCTTCTTTCTCCTCTGTCTGTCACACATTTGCCTCTCTCCTTTCCTCTCATACTATTTCAGTCATACAGTCAGCGCGCGCGCACACACACACACACACACACACACACACACACACACACACACACACACACACACACCATTTATCGAGTCAAACACTGACCCCCAGTGGAAAAACACTCTCAAATCCTCTGACACAAGTTTTACTGTCCAAGGCACACCAAATCAAATCAAATCACTTTTTATTTAACCCCCCTAACCCTACACCAGCAAGAAAGACGAGGCTGTACATCTCAATTCATATCTGCATAAAATAGCCTTTACATCATAAGGTTTTCTTTGGATTGCATTGTCAAATAAAGGCAATGGATCAGGCACAACACCAGCAATTTTATTTCCAAGAATGTCGACACTTCAATAGCATTTACCTTGCCTCCATCACCTTATCAGACACTTTTCACACAGTCCCACAGTCTCTTCCCAAGCACCAAATGTCTGCAAAACACTGTTTGCAGACTGACTGCTGGTTTTCTGCTGTTGATTAGAGGTCTAGATGGTAGAGTTTAATAGATCACATAAACATTTCTAATTCACACCAAGCTGTATATTAAGCCATTTATGGCACACTGTCCACTTTATTGGGCACACCTATTCATCTCCTCCTTAGACTGCTCCTTCTCAATCAGCCAATCCTTTGGCAGCATATCTACGTAAACATGGTTAAGGTGCCCAAAGTAAATGGGGAAGAAAAGTGATTTAAGTGACTTTGAGTGTGGCCCGGTGGTCAGTGCCAGATGGAGTCATCTGAGAATTTCAGAAACTGCTGATCTACTGGGATTTTCCAGCGTAGCCATCCCTAGAGTTTACAGAAGCTAATCCAAAACAGAAAATATACAGTGAGCAGCAGGCATAAATGCCTTCCTGATGTCAGAGGTCAGAGTAGAATGGCCTGACTGCTTGCGCTCGTCACAAACAAAGTATGCACATCTTTGAATGTGTGACATGTTAAACCTTGAAGCAGATGGGCTGCAGCAGCAGGAGACCACACTGGGTGCCAAAGTGAACCTATTTGTGCAAATCTCTAGACAGTCAAAGCTTTTCATCCGATATTTAAGTGTAGAATGTTCACTGAGGGCCTTCTTGCTGTGACACGAGAAGTTTTGGGATTCAAATCTGCTAGCCTACACTGCCTGCACTGTTTAGACTGCTGAGTAGGTTGTAGTCTCTGGTTCAGAGCCAGGACTGTTTTTGAAGTTTCTCCTCTAAAGAGAGTCTTGGTTGCCAGGTGCCTGTTCAGTTTGCTCTGCAGCATCTTAGAACTGGCCAACATTTCCCTAGAGATATCACACATGACCTGACGACGAGGTAGCTTTTTTGATGCTGTGTATAGATTCTTGTCTTTTCTTTTGTTGGTGAGCCATCTGCGCTGGTGGTTTACACCACGCAAGAAGGTGATCCGCTTTTAACCCTTGTTATCCTCTGAGCGCTCAGTGGAAGTCTTATATGTTCCAGGCTCTCATTTTTTTCCAGCATCCCACAACTGTGCAGACAGATCGGGTTTCCATTTAATACCCTTTTTTTGTTTTGTTTTGTTGTTGTTGTTTTTTAAGGAAAATGAGTGCAGTGGAGTAGCCCATAATTTTCCATTCAGTTGTATATTCCAGTAATATTGTGTGGCTGTGACAAAATTGACCTGAATCCTTCTCTCAGAAACATTTCTCTAACTGCTTAAAAAATTATATATCTTTCCTGTGTCACTCAGGTCTTCACTCGCTATGGGAAGTGTTACACCTTTAACGCTGGCGGTGATGGGCGCACTCCCCTCATCACCACCAAGGGAGGTATGGGTAACGGCCTCGAGCTCATGCTGGACATTCAGCAGGATGAATACCTGCCAGTCTGGGGAGAAACAGGTGAGAAGAAGCCCACTCACGTGGCAGGTTATAGCTGTCTGTCACACTGGTGTGATTGATGTGTTGGTGTTTGTGGGCGTCGATACCTCAGAGCCTGAAACTCTTCTGCGTGTTTGGATCCTTAGTGAAACTCATTTTTACAGTGATCCCAAACGTTTTGCTTTCCTGCAGATGAGACTTCGTTTGAAGCGGGGGTCAAAGTTCAGATCCACAGTCAGGACGAGCCGTCCTTCATTGACCAGCTCGGATTCGGAGTGGCACCCGGGTTCCAGACATTTGTTTCCTGTCAGGAACAGAGGGTACAAACTGTTGCTTATTAATTTTTACAATTATTACGTTATCATACTCGGCAAAGGAAGAGTTCAGAGATCTGAACAATTAATAATTCACTATAACAAAGCAAAGCAAGGTTCCATATGAGGAACAGACATGAAATAATCTGGTTTCAAATGATTGAAACAGTTTGGTTACCAACTGATTTCTTGCCATTTGATTGATTCATTGATTCACTAATCAGCTTTCAATCAGACACATTTTGTCCTATAATTAAAAATAAAAGTACACACGAACCAAGAATGCGTCTTTGGATCCTTTTCAGTGTTTTGTTTGGATAAAATCACTTTTACACAATGTCAGTCATACTTTTAGTGGTTTTAACTAACTTTATTTTGACCTTTCTGTTTTGTTTTGTTTCTGTTGCACTATCTCACAGTATAAGGCACTTACTGGGCTTCTGTGGCACTTTTTATTTGACTGCGTTGTTTATTGTAGGCTGTGCTATTTTTACTCTTTATCATGTTGCTGTAGGACAAAGATTTCCCTTGTGAGACCTATTTATAAATCTAAAATCAAACATTTGAAGAACCAGAAATACTTTAGTTTCAACACTGATATGAATATGAAATTGAAAATAATAGCCACAGCTGGTAAAAAAAACATTTCTGTGAATTATGGCAGATGTTTATAGTTTTCACTTTCCCTTTTCTTCGACTGAACAAAGTTAAACTGGAGCCTCTTTAAAATCTCTTTTTTTTAAACTAAATGAGTGTTTTACTTTATTATTCCTAATAAAAAAAATCACATCCATAGCTCTGAATAATAGATTAGAATTATCCGCAGGTCACATCAGACATTTTAAATCTCTTTCCCATTTGTGCAGTTGTAGAATTAAAAAAAAAAAAAAAATGGATTCAGTTGTTTAGTTCTTGCTTTTCCCTGCAAGGAGAAGCCTGCTTTTTATTTCATGCGGTATTTATTTCTTATTTAAAACACTATTAAGTCGTTATGTGGTCATTGCAGCTGATATATCTCCCCCCACCCTGGGGAGACTGCAAGGTGACGCCAATGGAGTCGGACTTCTTTGACACTTACAGCATCACAGCCTGTCGCATTGACTGCGAAACGCGCTACCTGGTGGACAACTGCAACTGTCGCATGGTGCACATGCCTGGTAGGCGTCCGGTCTTTCTCTGTGTTGTATCAGACTTACGCCGATCTGAGAAATTACTGAAGGCACTTCAAAGAAGGAAATCAAAGAAAAAATTCATTAACGTGAGTGTGTGTTGCTGCTGCTGCTACAGGCGATGCCCCCTACTGCACCCCCGAGCTGTACAAAGAATGTGCTGACCCAGCTCTGGGTAAGAAAGAGGCTTCATACTCCTCTAAATCTTTAAAGAACAGCAACACATGCACAAACAGAGCCATGTTTGCATCGCTTCACAGGACATCACATTTATTTCCTGCACATTTAACCAAAACCTGATATTACCTTAATATGTCTTTATGATATTAGTTTCCCCCAAAAAAGGAGAATGCACAGATTTATACCCCAAAAACATCAGAAAGACACACACGCGCACACAGATGCAGGCACATCAGCTCGTGACATCTTGAAGTCGCAGTCGCACTGATTCAAAGGTCAAGCTGAGCTCTGGTTTTCCTCTCTCCAGATTTCCTGGTGGAAAGAGACAATGATTTCTGTGTGTGTGAGACGCCGTGCAACATGACCAGATACAGCAAAGAGCTGTCTTTTGTCAAGATCCCCAGCAAGGCCTCTGCTAAATATCTTGCAAAAAAATACAACAAATCTGAGCAGTACATTAAGTAAGTATGTTTGGGTTTTCTCATTATTGTGTGCGCAAAGCAAAGCCTGCGATGAATAATTCTTTTATTACAGGATTATTGTATTTCATTGACTTTCACTAACAAAATATAAAAAAGGGGCATTTTCAAAGGCCCAATGTGTTCTTTCAAGATATTCATTTAGTTTCATTGTGTCCAGAAGCTAAACATTTTTAGTTTCCCTCTCAAATAAAAGAAAAAGGAAGAAAAACCCAACCTGAGAGGCCATCATCAATAGAAACGTGTGCTGACTGATGACTTTCTAAATGGTTTTAAGGGGTGAAATAAAATCTAATACCAAACTGCTTTGATTCAGTTTTCATCAACTTATACCATCTTTTGTGCATTTTGATATTTTCTGATCATATTTCTGTACAGACAGACAGTAAGTAGGTGGGGCTTCTGCCTTCACAGCAAGAGCTATGTGCCCAAGATTACCCCATTATCACACTGAAATCTAGGAGTAGATTAAAACCGTATTAAACCCAGTGTTGAGACAACAGGAGCGACCAGGATGGAGAGGATCGGGAATCAGTTTGGAGACAAAGTTACCCTGGAGTAACTTTGGAGGTGGCTGAGTTGAAGATGCCAAGATTTTCAGAATGAGGGACCGGGAGAAGATTAGAAATGAATGTATCAGGCTGAACAGTTTGGAGATAAATTTAGAGAGACAAAGTTGAGATGCTTCAGACATGTGCAGAGGAGGGATAGTGGACATACTGGACAGAGGAAGTTAAAGATAGAGCTGTCAGACAGGAGGAAAACAGAAAGAGCGCAGATGAGATATAGCGAAGGAGGACATTCAGAGGGTTGATGTGTTGGAGGATGTTGGGATAGAGTGAGATGTGGCCTCCAAAGGCAGAAGCTGAAGGAAGAAGAAAAAGGTTGTCTCAAAAGCTGTGTTGTGATAACTTAGATGGCATTGTCAGGGTCATATTTCAAACGTCGAACCAGTCCTTTCAGAGCCACTGACAAAGAAAACATTCAAATCTCATCTCTCAAGTGCTCTTAATTATTATTGAGCAGCTTCAAAATGAGGGATTTGTGTCTTCATTTGTTTATGTTGTCTCCACAGGGAAAATATCCTGGTTTTAGATATCTTCTTTGAAGCTCTCAATTATGAAACTATTGAACAGAAGAAAGCATATGAAGTGGCTGGACTTTTAGGTATAGCTTCATTTCTATTATATAACATAGACTGCTTGCGTTTTTTTGTCTTCATGCATTTGTTATGAATATGCTTTCATTTCAGGTGATATTGGTGGTCAGATGGGACTTTTTATTGGTGCAAGTATACTGACTATTCTGGAGATATTTGACTACCTTTATGAGGTAAGACATAGGCATTTAAGAGGCCATATAGTCTGTCATTTTTAATATGCAAAGCTTTGGACTTGATGTATTTAAACCTGACCATAATTAGATCAGTAGGAGTGATCAGAGGAGACCGTATTTCACAACACAGTTTTGTTTTATTTCTGGCTTTGAAGCAGTGTTTACACCTCATATTTAGAAAATTGAAATAATTAAAAGCATTTCTTGTTGCGTTATGCGACTTATTTCTTTTCCTGCACCGACCTTGCTGCGACTGTGCTTTTCATCCCCTCAGGTAATGAAGTACAAACTGTGCCGCTGCTCCGATAAGAAGCACAAGCATAACAACAACAATGACCAGGGAACGGTCCTGAGCTTAGACGATGTCAAGTGTCACGTCAGTAACTTTCACTAAGCTTCTGCAGCCGGGGGCAGAGAGCCGCCGCACTCTCTCGCTTGTGAGCAGCTTCGTGGACTTTGTTCTTTGCAGGTTTTCTTTCTTTTCCCACTGCTGGAACAACAGAGGAAGTGCGTGAACTGTGCCTGATTAAAGTGTGTAAGCGACATGATGAAATAGGGACGTGTGGCTGAGGTAGGCGGACGGCCACAGAGACGCGAGGGCAGGAGAACCAAGAGAAATAAAACTTAAAAAATGTTAGAATAACTGCATGGTCTTCTGTAAACACCTTTTCAAGACGTAGTAACAGATACAGTTAAAGGTTACACAGGTTCATTATATGTTCAGTAAATCAGTGTTAGAAATCCCAGCAATGTGGTGTCAGTTTGACTGTTTTTGTGTGAAATAGTTGTTAATTTACAGGAATTTTTGTTTGGACTAAACCAGCTTTCTCTTTTACTTACAGCTGTCTTCCCCTGTTAAACTACGCATTTTGCCATCATACTGTACTACCTCGTCTCGCAGGATGACAGTGCTAAAAATAATTTAAGTAAAACTGACTGATTAAAAGGTAACTGCCATGTAGAGTAGGCGGACATTAAAGAAAGCCCAACATTTTCTTGAAAAGTAGTTGCAGGCGGTTTGCACAGAAAGCATTTTGATGTGTCACAATAGGTAAAAGCACAAATGTAAGGATAGCTGAGATCCATTTACTTTAATTATGGGTTCCTGCAGCTGGATGAATAAAACGTAATAAAATCTCGCTTCCCACCGTCACCACGTGCTTGCTCAGAGGGCATCATCTGTTTACTGCGGTTCTGTCTTTCTTATTGTAGGGTCTTTACCTTAGCACAGTCACACATCTTTAGTTGTGAAGGGGCACTATGTGAATGAAACCTAATTGAACTTTTTAAGCCCAATAAAAATTAGTACACCCCGAATTTGTATTTAATGTTATAGATGTTAAATTGCTCATATTAGTGTAGCTAGGTCTGTTTGTAAATAGAAAAAGATTAAATAATAAGAGTAAGTGTAAGCTCTGTGAAAGTAACTGTTTTGTTTTATGGTAGTTATTTTCTGTCACATAAATCCTGAGGTAATGGTGGATGGTCATAATAAACATGGCCAGAGTTTCAGATATGTGTAAATAATCCCTGCTAGCAAAAAGGCAGCTTTAAGCTAGTTCAGACCCCACTGTCATAATAACCTGAGATATCAGGACAAACCTTCTATTTGCAAAAGGCAGCCAATCAGACGAAAGTTGGCTGAATTGGAGAAGCGCTAAGAGTTTTTCTTCCCTTGAAGACAGGGAATATACAATTGGTTACATTTGCTTGTCTGTCTGTTAACAGTTTAGCCTCTGCAGTTTTCAAGATATTATTTTCAATTTTGTGTGATGGTAGATACCAATAACAGCTCAAGCTGATTTCATTTAGGTGGAAATCAGGTCAAGGTGACATGTGAAAATCAGTAAAAACGTTATATTACCCAATGTTTTTAATGGCTCGTCTTCAAACTTCACAACAATATACAAGGCCTTTGGGGATACAAGTACCTGGGTAAGCATTTGACCTATACTGTTAGCACGAAGATCAAAATTTCAAGAATCTATAACAAGTAATATCTCATATGAAAGGGCATGGAGGACACTTTTTTTTGCAATACAGTGCCCTATGGTGTTGCAGTAACACCATGACAGGCTAACGTTATGTATTGTAATAAAAACACCATAAAACATCAAAGTTTTAGTCTAGTCGGTTGCTCTCTGAGTGCTCTTGTTTTTGCTTTTTTCAGACAGCGAATGAACCGATAAACTACCCAAAGGCCCAGCATAAGACACACAAAGAATAATTTGAACTGTAACTCATGTAGACCTATTGTAATGTAGTCCACAATAAAAATACAGAATTGGAAATGAGCACTATAAGCTCTTTCTCACTTTCTCTCAAACGTTTGTTTGCACATTTTCACCGCACATTCTTTGTTATAACCAGTTTATGTATGAGAGTAAAAAAGGCCTACGTATGATTTTTATGCACACGCATAGTTTATACATCCAGCCTCTGATGTTGCGCACGGTTTCGCACTTTGGCCCATCATATGACGCTTGTGAATGTTATCAGTAACCTGTGTTTTTCCTGCTGTAACAAGTTCAAATGCCCGCTGTGAAAAAGATCTGCCCAAGGGAACTACTTGGGTTAAACACGAGCAGGAAGTTAAAAACCAGTTGCTAGATTCCCCACAAAAAAGATGTAATCGAACAATATGACAAAGAGACTTAATCATCGTGTACTGTATAGCTTTGCTGTAGAAATGAGAAATTTATTAACACGTGATGCCATAACATTCGTTTAAGAGAATGTCATTCATGTTTACATGCTTTTTGTCACATTTTAAGGAATTTTGCTTCTGTTGTGTCAACAAGGCTGGATCACATCAACTAGAATCAATATTTTGAATGTTTTTTTACTTTCGAACGCTTACTTGCATGTAGCACTGTACAGCAAGCATCCTATATGTACAGTTCATCCACACCTGCAGTTTAAGCCTTCTTCTGTCCTCGTGTCTGGGTGCGTTTTGTGAGCATGTATTCATTTGCGGTTTTACGGCGATGAAAGAAAAGTGGAAAGAAACTGCCCTAAAATGCTCAACAGTGAGTGTGGTGTCAGGTAGATGGAGAAAATCTGAGCTCTGCGGAGCATGTTTGAGAGTTTCCCTCGGCACAGCCTGATCTCCGCCTTGTTGACCATTCACTTCTCTGCAAACAAGAATGTATTTATTGACGTGAGTGTTTTCTGATCTTTTTTTCACAATGCCTAATGTTTAAGATGGTGTGTCAGTTCTGTTATTGAAAATGTACTTGTCTTCCTGGCACACGAAGGAAAAGCAAACAAGAACAAAGCGTGGCGTGCCCAGAAGTTCACAGTCGGTGCATCCCTACCAAAAATCTAACCATGTTCATTATTCTGCTCCTAGTTGTTCTCAACAGGAAGTGGGATCTGATTAGCGTGTAGCTGTGTGGTGTTACTATCAAGCACAATTATTCCATCAGTTGTAATTTAGTGTAAATATTACTGTTGACTGTGGATAATAATCCTCGTGTATTAGCATAGTCTGGTTTGTCTAACGGTGTACTTAATGGATTTATTTCAAAGAAACTTGCTGTGTGTCTCAATTCATTTTTTTCTTCTGTAAATGACTGTAAATTTGTTTATTTGTCAAAGACAAAGTAGGGGGGGCTGTTTGTTTGTTTTTATTAATATTGCTAGAGTTGAGTCACAGCAGCCGTTCTCATCAGTACATGAGAATTAAATAGCCAGACTGTTGCTGCATGAGGTCGCCCAGCTTACTGCTTTTGTTTTTGCCTCCTCCTTTACTTTTGCCTTTTCATTTGTGATATGAAAGGACAGCTGTTTTAGTCTGGTGATGTAAAGATGAATAATGGACTTGAATCGGTTGTTACATTAAAGATCAAATGCTAACTGTATGTATCTCTTATTCATTTCGAGGAGTTATGTGTCATCATTTACACTTTCGTCATGAAAAATCAGTAAAAGGTTCGAAAAATGGACTTCTGGCTTTGAAGAAATTTCTTTGGAGGCAGGAGCGTGGCTGAATGTGGATCTGGGATGGATCCAGATCCCGTTTTTCTAGAAAAAGCACAGTGGTCCTCCTCAGTGGAACATTGTAACTATAAATATATAATGTTAAATAATACACTGAAGGTTCCTGTGCTCATTTTAGCTGCAAAACAACACTTTCTTTTTTTAAATGGACTCCCCCCTCATATCTCGAAGTGGTTTGGTCCACTCCCCCAATTCCTTTTATACTCGTGCTTTTGTTAGCACCATGACCTCACTGTTGAATCCTGTGTTTCGGTGCAGCTTCTGTTGTTTTTACAGCAGTCTCTCAGTGCATGCTACAAGGGCAGGATGACATCTTCAGTATCGTCAATGTGATCCTGATAATGATGATGATTTGTTCTTGTTGGCTTCAACTGACTCCCAGCTTGCACTAGGGCAGTTTGCAGGTGGGTGTGGAGTGGGCTGGGATGACATGTATAACAGCTGTAAAATATAGTGCACACACTCTGGGTTGGGGAGGGCTTGCTGACTTATGTGGAGGAATTCCAAGTATCTTGGGGTCTTGCC
Organism: Diplotaxodon limnothrissa; assembly: GCF_057381915.1. NCBI lineage: Eukaryota > Metazoa > Chordata > Actinopteri > Cichliformes > Cichlidae > Diplotaxodon > Diplotaxodon limnothrissa. Next base: position 24,126,056 of record NC_140615.1, read on the forward strand.
TGTAAGTGAGGGAAGAATGTGAATGTCTGACTGGGAGAGATTATGTCTTTGGACTAGTTTGGGGACTCTTCTGTGTGAGTTGGAGGTGGCTATGAAGCAGGAGGTCTGGGCATCTGTGCTTTCAGTGCTGCCCCTGGGAGTTGAGCTGAATAAGTGTGGAAAAGGGATTGATGGATGGACCACTGCCCCCCTTTGAAAGATCCTGGAAAAAAAACCACTGGCTTAAGAACAAGCATATTGGCTTAAATTCATTATAACGTTTACATTTTCACTTATAAATGAACTACAGTAAATATCTCCTAGACTCTAATAACCCCGCAGCAACACAGCTTCACATATCAGACCAGTCAACTCTTTCTTTTTGAACTATTTTCTGCAGAATAAGCTGGATTTTGTCAGTTTGTTTTAAATTTGCTAAACCAGACTGCTGAGAGCACTTCCTTCCCGTGTTGCCTCTTCACCCACTGATCAACACTTGCGTAACAAGGCGGTCCTTTGTTTGAGCCCTTTGGACCAAATAATTTTTGCCACAGTGAGCTTTTTGTGGTTTGCTCCAGTGACTTTTAATGTCCTGCTTATATTTTAAAGAGAAGTTCAGAAAGAGCAGTAAAGTGGTAAAGAAAAAAAATACACCATTACAAATTCACTTAGAAGTTCCTACCTGTCTAATGTTTATCAAACATTGTGCTATTGGTGCTGATGCATTAAACTGTTAAAATTGGCCTGCTTTTAATGTTCTGACAGTTTTTTCAGCCATTGAAGTGGACAGTAAACTCAAAAACACTGCTAATAAAAAAGTTTTGTTTTATTTTAACTGGTGAAAAAAAAATGGTTTAACCACAAGCTAGCGCTACAACCAGAGACTAATATTAGACACGACTGCCATAATGGATTCCATGGAAAAGTTTTAAATATTTCACGGACTACTACTTCTTTTTTATCTTCAACAAAAATTATACTGGATGATCTTCAGATTATTTGCTGCTGCATTAACAATACAATGTGGTTACACTGTACATAAGAGATACTAGTCTCATTGTTAAATGGTAAATGGACTGGTTCTTGTATAGCGCTTTTCTACTCTTCTGAGCACTCAAAGCGCTTTACACAACTTGTGCATTCACCCATTCACACCCATTCGCACAAGCACATTTTTCTAGGTGCTTTCTATGTAGCATTCACACACATCGGATGCATCAGAGAGCAATTTGGGGTTAGTATCTTGCCCAAGGATATTTGGCATGCAGACTAGGGGAAGCCAGGAATCGAACCACCAACCATCTTTTGAGACTTTTAAATCATTAAATAAGCCTACCCAAAAACTTAGGCTGCCTTTACTGTTGAACCTATTTACTTTTCTAATCACTGGGATCCAACTTACACCATCATGCTGTCCTCAATGAGATTTTGCAAAATAGACCGACACCATAAAGTCATCAGGAAAATGTTTACTGAGGTTATACATCAAGGGAGCCAAATGATCGCTATCCCTCTAAATTCTATACAATCTGACTTTTTTTTTCCTCCAGAGGAGTCGCCCCCTGCTGATCATTAAAAAAGAATGCACGTTTAAAGTGTTTACATATTACCCTAAATTAAAAGACTGGAAAAAGACCTATAATGCCATTTGTATTATATTTGATACACAAGTTTCTGAGACCTCTATCTCATCAACATGATCAATACTTGCCGTAATTTCAAAATGTTATGGACGAAACTCTTTTTTTTTTTTTTGTGTAAAATTAACATTATTGTTGTTAACAAAAAGTTGCCAAAAACGCCCAATGTATGAAATATGATACAAAAAATATGTAATAAATATATAATAAAAATGTATCATACACAATATCATATAGCAAAAAATATGGATTTTGTTCTAAGGGTTAATAAACATCTCAGTTCCAAAAAAATCAGAATTTTCTGGCTATCTTTTGATGGGCTGGGTCTCACAGGATTAAGTACTTCTTTTGTTTTTGCCTTTGAAACACACTCTAAGTAAAAACAATCAAATACAATTAACATTCCTAAATTCAAGCATTTAATGAAGTAGTAATACAGGTAAGTAAAAATACTTTAAAGCACCAGAATGGAGAATAAAGGACTCATTTTTGAAGTAGTGATGTATGAGTATGCAGTCACTAGCACCCATGAGAAAATATAAATATAGGTAATATTTCGATGTAATATTGTTTCTGCCACTGAAAAATAAATAAATAAAAGTTGAAATCTCAACTTATCACAAAATTTGGAGTTACGTATCTGAAAATTTCAAGCACTTTTCTAAGTATAACTTAAAATTTTTAGTTTGTAAGAACATTTTCAGTTAAAGTTTGAAGATACTAACCTGAACATTAATCCTGTTTCATATTTTTTGTTTTGTTTTTCCCCTCAGTTAAAATTTCAGGTATCTTAGTATCAGGTTAGATTATCAAGATAATCCACTGATTGCCTTGCTTTGATTGTTAATAACAAGGAGCTCAAGGAATGAAAACTTTAATATTTACTTCAATGTTTTTAAGCAACTGTTTTATGTAGTCAAAATAAAAAATGTTTTATCTGTGTGAATATAACTGTTAAATAATCACCTTGACATTACAATTTTATGTCCTGTTTAAACAAATGTTTTGTATCATTAATCCAGTAATTTATTTAAACTACAACTCCCAACACTTTTGTTTGTTTGTTTTACAGGAATTGGCAAAGCCCCCATATGTTATCATATGTCATTACAAGATTTGATTAAGTTGTAATCATTTAGTAATTGTTGCTAAGTTGGTAATTATTCGATATTTAACCATCTCGTTTTGTCAATTACAATTGTAAGATATGTCATTAATCTAAATCTACGTCTGGTGAGTATATATTACACATATACAGACAAGATAATGGTTTAGATTGCGTGTTAGTATGTCAGCATTGATCATCTATATAATTCAAACAACCATAGTTCAGGTTTTAAATTAAATAAAATCCGACAGCTTGGCCTATGGAATGCCAGGACTGCCATAATGAATTAATTAAATACATCATTAAATAATTAATTAAATGTGTCAATAATTAATTAAAATTGGAATTAATTAATTAAATAAATATGATATTTGTAATTAATTAATTATTGACACATTTAATTAATTATTTATGTATTTCACGTTTTAATTAATTATTGACACATTTAATTAATTAATTATTGACATATTTAATTAATTATTTATGTATTTCACATTTTAATTAATTATTGACACATTTAATTAATTATTGACACATTTAATTAATTATTTAATGATATATTTATTTATTTCATTTTGGCAGTCCTGACGCCTGGCTCTCATCATGAAATAATTTTATCTGTCAGCCTCACCCATCAAACTCAGGGGGCGGGGTTAACGCTGATCGAGTCAAAACCATTGCTTTGGCCTGGTGGCCATTGTTTCTAGCACACAACAACCGGCATGTGGAAGCTAACAGAACTGAGCTTTGAAAAACCCTGTTTGTGTGTTACCAAATACCGTTTTAATATTTTTTTAGCCGAGAATGTAGTGGTTTAATCTTCATGTGTCTGGTCGGTTTGTCAAGATACAGCCTCTTTGCAAAAGTGTTTCGATGATTTCGGAGATGTCGTCCCAGTCTCACGGCAAAGCGTGGGATAGACCCGCTCGCCTCGCAAGCAATCCCACCGACAAAGCGCAGGCCCCGGTACACAGCTGTAGTAACCCCCGCTGACTTCTTTTACTGAGGTTATATTTATCGGTGTTTTATTTCCTGATGTTCTTATGTGTCCTACGTGTTTCAGTCGCCAATTCTGAATTATAACTAACATTAAAAACATGTTTAAGGAGCAGTGGCGGAGCGTGGGGGTGGCTTACTGGGCTTAAGCCCGGGTTGTTTTGTCAGAAGCCCGGGGTATTTTGGGGTGTAATTTTTTCATAGTTAGATGTCTGGCTGACAACTGTATAAAACAAAAAGTACACACAATAGTCGAAGCACATAGTGCACACTGTGGGAATTTACGACTGTGCGTGAATCCCCCCTGATATTGGTATGATCCGAGCTCAGGCACTAAGCGACTGAGCGAGGGGGCGGGGCAGCTGCCGCCTGTGAGTGCGCTGTTGGAGGTTGGAGAGACGGAGCCAGCCATACTAAGGAGAGCTTAAGTTTGACCAGGTACCAAAGCAAATCATTCGTACCGTACAAATAATGTAAATATGACGGTGCATCACGAAAGATTGATATTAAACTGATCACTTGACCAATATTACGTTATTGCTCTTCAAGTGAATCAACAAATGGCGAAATGAAAAGCCGAACAACAACAATGCTGTTTCTTTGGAGAGTCTCAGCTTACATGTGTGTATTCACAGCTGAAACCAGATATTTACACTTTATGGAAAACACAAGAACATTTTTTTACTGTACAATGTCATTTAGAGTAAACTTGTTTTGTTTTGGATAAATATTGAAATATCTTTTGAATTAGTTAAATGTCAGAATAAAGAGAGACAGAGCTTCTATTTATCATCACTTTCATCAAATTTAGGAGTACATATACACTAAGTTTATTGTTAATTAATAAGAAACTCCAGACGATTCCATTCTGAGCTGAAGAAGCTTCTGATTGGTTCGTAGAGTCCATGTGAGTAAATTGGTGGCACAGCTGTGGATGCATATAAGGCAAAACACAGAGCCTGTTTCTGTGACATGGGAACATCAAGAGATGTCAACTAGGGCTGGGCCATATTATACCGTTCACGGTAATACCGGTATAATGTTAGGCAACGATAGGAAAATGAAATATCGCGATAGAATGGGAGTAAAACGCACATGCGCAGTGCCTTTGTTTTCATACGCACATGGCCGATTGTTGAGTGAAACAGATGAACCAGAATTGGTTTGTAAAAATGGTGCAACTTCTGTGATGTGGAACTGGTTTGGTGTTTGTCCGTCAGATACACAACAAAGCACATTTTTTTGCAGAACATGCAAGCGGCCGTTGTTATTGTCGTATTTGTCGGACTAAGATGCTCTTAAATCTGGGAGTAATCTGGGTCCTAAACTCCGTATGCTTCAGGTCAAACAACACTGCAGCATCACTTAGAGTTAAAAACTGTCTAAATTCTTTCATCTTTAATAAAACGATCAGCATTGCTGCTTTACCAGGTGTAACTATAAAGTTTAACTTCCAGGCATCCATGAAAACAAAAGTTATTACATTTAACTGAGTTAGAAGTTAGCAGGAAGCTAGCGGAAGTTAGCTCGCTAGTTTCGCTAGTTACCTAAGCATGATATAGCATGTTCTGACTGAGAGATTTCTGAAAAAAATCAAACGTACAGCTCTGCTATCACTTCCAACATAAATGAAGACAGGAAACTAAACAGCAGTGACGTTTGTAGGGTTACTGAAGTTGGGCTAGCTGGTATATAATGATGTGCTACGTGATCGCTAGCGACACAGCTATGTTAGCATAACATAAACAGTGAAGCTGGAGGACGAACACTAACACTTTTCCACTTATAAAAGTTAACGTGAAGGTTCTTCATGGTTAGAAACAAATGCAATCGCATGGCAGGATGCTGTAAACGGACCAAACTTCAGTCAGGAGAACAACTGAGATAATCCATCCACAATACGAGGTTAGTCATTAATATACTGCAACAACATGGGAATAGAGCAGCTGCCAGAGAATTCAACATTAATGAATCAATGGTACAGAAGTGGAGGAAGCAAGAAGAATGAGTTTAATAAAGTTTGATTTATCTGACTGCTTTGTTTCGCTTAATGTGCCTTATAATCCCGTGCACCTTATGGTCCGAAAAATGCGTACTGCACACTGCAGTTTAATGTTGCAAAGCACCTCTTTTTAACTTCAGTGGATATTATACATGGTTATGCTCAGGATATGTCAGCCCATTTCTACTGGAAATGCCTTTTGGTTAAACTTTCAGCAAGGAATTTGCATTTGCACTGTTACATTTTTATAAAGCTTTAATGTACATAAAAACCAGCTTCTTGTTTAAGTGAAAATAAATGGAAGTTTGTCTTTTTGCGCTAGTAATGTTGTGGAGTTGTATTTTGTCTCGCATCAATTATATCGTCAGTTATATCGTTATCGCAAATTTTCAAATATATATCGTGATAAATATTTTTGGCCATATCGCCCTGCTCTAATGTCAACCAAAACAAACACCAGGAACAGAACTGTGGAGCTCCATAAGTGTGGCTCAGTTTGAATACAATTTGGTGCCATTTACAATTAAGAAATACAGACAGTTTCTCTCTTTACTCTTAAAGTTAACAAATATGTTTTTTTATATTTATCAATCTAAAAAAAATAAACTTTTAGTCTGATTTGATGTTACAATTAAAAAAGTGTTTTTATCTGAAGAGTAAATATGTGGTTTCAACTGTATATTTGATGATTGTCAGCACAAAGAGAGAGAGAGGAGCAGAGAGGGAGAGAGAGAATGAGGACAGAACAGATGAACAAGAGCAGGTGAGACACACATGTTAGTCAAATGGTTGTTTACCAAAAGTATCACCGTATCATAGGTACTCATGTATCTCGTGTTTCTTTTTAGGTTTGCTATTTTTCAAATTCTACATTTATTAAGTTTTGCAGGCTTGTTTGCACAACAAGGCTAAATAATTATATAAACTTTTCTCAATCTAAATATTGTACTTTGGTAGAATTAAAAAATAAGTGTAGTGCAGGTCTATGATGATTTTTAGTGCTGCTATCATCTAGTTCTGATTCTGGTTCTGTCTTGGTTAAGTCCTCAGTAGTCCTGATTTTGAACTGTTGTAGTCCTGTTTTAATTCCGGATCAGTTCTGGGTCTGGTTGAATTGGGGATTAGTCCTCGTGTCTTGATACAGCCCTGACTTTGTTCTGCCTCGCTGCTTAATTAAAAAACTAGTTTAAGGTGTCCTGCATATGTGATATTTATTTTTCCCTAACTCAAAACAGAGCCAATTAATTTTTCAGTCATTTCTAAACCCCCCCCCCCCCCAAAAAAAATAAAATAAAATAAAATAAAAAATCCCACATGCATACTACCCTTTAGGGCTAAGCCCCGGGTGTTTCAAATGTCTGGCTCCGCCTCTGTTAAGGAGGAGAGAGAGCAAATAAATCTGTTTAACATCTGATCTTTGGGTTTTTGTTCAGTAATCAGCGTGACCTGTGTATAAACACATAAAAGAGATAACGTTGGTGTTTCCGACATGTAGTAACTGCTGGCTTTAACTGTACAAAGGTTGTTCGACACTATGAAACACATACAGACTTCATGATGTTCGGCTAATATTTTTATTGTGAATATTAATCATGCTGACCTCGCTCTGTACACCACGCAGCGAGGTCAGCATATCCACGATATCCTCAGCTCCATGAGTTAACACAAAGTTTCCCAGCTGACTATCTAACTGCCAACTATTCCAGAGACGTGAAAATATACAGCATAAAGAAAAGTGTAAGAGACTCAGCAGCAGATTAGAATAACAGTTATACATTTAATAAATCACCAAATGAATCCAAGAAACGAGCAAACCTGTTCCGACAATTTGAATTTGTATTCCCTCAGCTGCAGACTCGCTGCTGTTTAAATGTTTGAAAAGGAAGATTAGATATAAACAAACGTCAAACATAGACTCAGTCTGCCTTCACATTTGATATGAGGCCAGCACGTATAGTGGCCTCAGCAGGCTATTACTGAAATACACATGCTATATCATAAACTATGATATAAACAGGGAGGTCCTATTAACATGTTTAGTTTTAAAGGACACCTTCCTGCCTTTAGTCTCATTCATGAGCAGTATTCGTTTTCTTCTAACATCCAGAAGTCTGCACAATGTGTTTCATAGTTTGTAACAAGCCTTTGACAGGTAAACATAACATGACCGAAAAAGCAAAAAAAAAAAAAAAAAAAAAAAAGAGAGAGAGAGAGTGTTGACATAAGAAGAGAAAATGCTCTCAATTATGGAGACAGGCAAATGGTTCATTTATGTTTGATGTGTGTTTATTCCTCCCTAAATATCGTCGGTGAAGTTTGCCATGCACGTCAGATTTTCCTGCGCATTTTTATACCTCTGCCAACAGAGAGAGAAAAAAAAATCACATTCTAACAGACAGCTGGTGCTTAGAATACAGTTGAATAACTATTAAAAAACAGATGATATTTAGATGATAGTTCAGTCTAACACATGTGCCAGTGAACCATTAAACGTCTGTGAAACTATGCAGTTATGAAACGTAACTTTAACCTCAGCCAAACCGATTTGCTCAGTTGTAAATAAAACAGCGAAGTAAACGTGACCCGACAGACAGAACCTGAGTGAATGAAGTCCAGCGTTTAACCACTGAGAGCTAAAACTCAGCTGAGGTTTGAAAGCTGTGTGCTGGTGATTGGACATCAGCCGCTGATAAAGCTGGCTCGCCTATAAAGTGCTCTGTAAGGAAACAAGCTCCAGCAGCTCTGCGCTCGGGGAAAATACTATATTTACTTATCTTGTGCAGAAAAATGCGCTGACATTGCGTTATATCGAGCACCGGCTGCCCAGTTAAACTGTGACTATCACCAGGTAACGTAGGCGTGTTTCTTGAATTAGCAGCAGGTGTTAAACAGCTGACAGATGAGGAGGAGGATGCATGCAGGTAAACTGAGGGTCTGCTGAGCTGATCGCTGGTTTCGTGAGAAAAATGTCAGCTCGTTCTTTATGTTACAGAAGCACAGAGACACAAGACCAGGCGGAAAGAGACGATCGTTCGGTGAAAATGAGAATCTGCGAATACAACATGTGGAACACGGAGAGTGGAATATGTAAACAAACCGGTTAACGTAACCCCCTCGGTGCGCTCTGCATGCTAACTGTTAGCAGAGCTAGTGAAATCTCTGAAAACATCTGAGCACTTTTGCAAACATGTTCTATGTTGACAACCTGACCAGACATACGGCGCGACATTCGCGGCTAAAACACTGTTAAAAGTGTAGCTGGTGACAGAAAAACTACACCACCACCATTGCTGCCTGTGATTTGATCTGCATTCTGGGATAACTGGCTGCCCCAAGTCTACACAAGCAATCGATTATCTAGGATCGACCTGTTTTGACTTACTTTGCACGGCAACCAATCAAATGTTAGAGAAGAGCATGGGCAGCGTTAACCCCGCCCCCTGAGTTTGATGGGTGAGGCTGACAGATAAAATTATTTCATGACGAGAGCCAGGCGTCAGGACTGCCAAAATGAAATAAATAAATATATCATTAAATAATTAATTAAATGTGTCAATAATTAATTAAAATGTGAAATACATAAATAATTAATTAAATGTGTCAATAATTAATTAATTAAATGTGTCAATAATTAATTAAAATGTGAAATACATAAATAATTAATTAAATGTGTCAATAATTAATTAATTACATGTGTCATAACTATTTATTTAATTAATTAATTCCAATTTTAATTAATTATTGACACATTTAATTAATTATTTAATGGTGTATTTAATTAATTCATTATGGCAGTCCTGGCGTTCCATACTTGGCCGCCTCTGGGTGAAAAGTCACTTGCACATGCAGATGATGTGAAACCATAAAGGCTGACATGGAGACTTTGGCCCCAGTCTAGCATGCTAGCCTCTGCTCTGATGGCCTTGGCCTTGCTTTAATGGGCGGGCCGGTGTCTCCCCTCGGGCAGACCAATAAAACCAGGGAGGCACTGTGTGTGTGTGTGTGTGTTGCATAACTGGACTGCAGTCAGTACAGGTTCACTCCACACACTCAGCGGTTTACCTCTTCACAATGGCAGCTCCAAAGAAAGTCTGCATCGTGGGCTCTGGAAACTGGCAAGTCGAAGTGTTGATGTTTTGAACCGTCTCCGGTTGTCTCATATGTGCGGTTATCCGCTGGACACGGTGCACAGTAACGTGCGGGAAGTTTGACCTGCTGTACCTGTAACTACCAGATAGGCTTCGTTAGCGGAGGCGACAGTTGGGTTTATCTCCGCGTGGAGTCACATGCTGACAAGCCGGCTTATAATCGCAGAAAACTGGCCACAAGTCTGGCAACATTACTGGGATTTTTGTCGTTAGCTTTAAGGTGTCTGCCGCCTGTTAGCTCGCTCTTATTAGCGGTAGCAGAGACAGCAGTAGCTGATGTCTCTGCTCCGTTTACCGGTCTAATAAATTAACGTTACCTCCCCAAAGAGATAAAAGATGATTTGACACGAAAAATAGATTTTTAAATCATCCTGTAAATTCGGTGTGTGGGTTCAGTTTATGAGCCGAATAAAAAATATTAAATTTTTACATTCTTTTCATACACACACTGTGGTTTTTGTAGTTGTAGCTCTTATTTTGGAACGAAATTAAATGTATGTCTATTTCTTTTTATTTCCGAATTCATGATTACCCCCCAAATAATTAAAATCATTCCATAAACTGGTTATAAAGCCATTGTAATTTTGCTGCTGCTTATGCTAAAATAAAATTGCAAGAATTCTCAATGGAGTTCGGTGTACACCCGTGGAAACCGTATGGAGGATTGGTGATTGCAGCATACCGCTATCAGCTTATCTCTGCGTGCAGCTTTGCCGTCTTGCCTGCCCTGAAATATTAGTTAATGATCAAATAGGAATCATTACCTTTAATGATCACCCCATTAGATCACAGTGTGACTGAGTGAGAATATGGATTTTTCCCGTAAAATGAACACTGACTTGTAACTGTTAACCACGCAGGGGCTCAGCCATTGCCAAGATCGTGGGTGCCAATGCTGGTAAAAATGCAAAGTTCGACAATACTGTAAAAATGTGGGTGTTTGAGGAGACTGTGAATGGGCGCAAACTCACTGAAATAATCAACTCCGAGCACGAAAACGTCAAGTACCTTCCTGGACACAAGCTGCCAGCAAATGTGGTAAGAAAAATGTATTTTTAAACAAACATTTTAGTGCCTGTTGTCTCATATATGTAAATAAGGTCCTTGAATAGATGCTTTGCAGCTGTTAGTTTTATAATAAGTTTAACAGCTGTAAGAGTGAGTGAGTTTTTTGAATGCAGCAGGTTCCTACTCTACAGTAAGTTGCCTCGGGCTTTAAAGACATGTCATCATCCCTTCTCAGCTGGCAGTGCCGGACTTGGTGGAGGCGTCCAGCGATGCAGACATTTTGGTGTTTGTGATCCCGCACCAGTTTGTGGGGAAAGTATGTGACACCATAAAAGGGAAGATAAAGAACGATGCACTGGGAATATCACTCATCAAGGTTGTTTTTTTTTATTACTAGACATGGATTTTACACCTTTTATCTCCAAAATATTGCCAAGTTTATTCAGTGGTGTTTGATCCAGACACCAGCATGTTGTGCTTTTGTTCCCTCAGGGCGTAGACGAGGGTCCAGATGGACTCAAACTCATCTCTGACGTGATCCAGGAGAAGCTCGATATCACCATGAGCGTGCTGATGGGTGCAAACATCGCCAATGAAGTTGCTGATGAGAAGTTTTGTGAGACAACCATTGGTTAGTTTTGTCCCTTTGTTGCGCTCAAATGGGCCCATTGTTGTTGAATTATTTTTGCACTTTAATTAAGAATTAAAGATCCAGATAAGCAGCTTTTAGCCTAAAAACGGGAAGCACATTTGTTTCGGTTAAAGCTTTGTGCGACCTCAGCGTTAGTTCTTTGGTTCAACGCGTGCTTCCATCATGTTTTTTTTTTACAGGGTTTACAGTCAGCATATTTCTTCTGGTTTACAGGCTGTAAGAATAAAAATCACGGTGCTCTCCTGAAGGAGCTCATGCAGACCAGCAACTTCCGAGTTACTGTAGTGGAGGAATACGATGTGGTGGAAATCTGCGGAGCCCTGAAGGTGAGCTCTCAGTGCAGAATATGTCTGCTTGCAACACGATTACAAAACATGGACAGTCATCTTGATTTCAACACAGGTTTATTTATGGTATCAAGGACCAATGACTATTTTTGCGCACTCAGCAAAAGTCACACGAAACAGAGTAGAGGCATTTTATCCCTTGTCCCAGTTTTTTTTTTTCCCCCACAGAGTTCCTGTTTCACATGCGTGAGATTATAAAGTGAAGTGACACAGTACTTGTGAGTCACATAAGAAGCACGTGCCTCATAAAGACATGCTGATCTATGGGCACGTCAGTACTGAAACTGAAAGCTGATGATCCCACAGAACAGATAACAACAGATTCAAAAGATTTAGGTTAAAAATTAAACATCAACATTTATTTTTGTTGAAACCAAAGAATGTGTTCTCTTCCTGCAGAGTTTGTGTGTTTGGATGTGTCACCATTGCAGACTCTCTCTCTCAGCATTATTAACATTTACCACACTGCCACACACACAAACATGCTGTTTGCCCCACATTTAGTGTGCTGGGATCTAGTCACTCTGTTAATTAGGCAGTGAGGATCAGAGATCTCTGTAGACGTACGCAGTGAGGCTTTAAACACTTCAAGTAAAGCTGCCCAAACAAAATGTCTAAGGACCCATTGTGAGCATTGTGAAAGGGTTGGCTCTAATGAGACATTAATCTAAATAGTTGTTGAAAAGTCTGGAAGGATTTTTTTCTTAATGTGAACTCAAATATTTTGTTTTCGAAGAAATTTTACACACGTCATTGTAGGATGTGGATTCCCATGTTTTTAGAGAATTAGTTTGTTGGTGGTTGTGTTCCTTTTCTCTGCTTAATTTTCCTTTAATTAAAGAATAAATAAGAATATCATAGGAGAGGATAATGCCCAAACATTCTCTCATTGCAACTTCTCAGATATGAGGCTTTGGAGCCTTTTTCTAGTCTGTTTTGTATAGAGTCAAATAAAAAAAAAGTCATTATAATATATCCGATTATTTTTGTGTGTGTCCTACAGAACATTGTTGCAGTCGGAGCTGGTTTCTGTGACGGTCTGGGCTTCGGGGACAACACGAAGGCGGCAGTGATCAGGCTGGGCCTGATGGAGATGATTGCCTTCGCCCGTATTTTCTGCAAAGAAGGGCCCGTGTCCTCAGCAACCTTCCTTGAAAGCTGCGGCGTGGCCGACCTCATCACAACCTGCTACGGTGGACGTAACCGCAAAGTTGCTGAAGCTTTTGTGAGAACGGGGAAGGTACAAATTTTAAAGATTTTTTTTTTTTTTTTTTAATACACACACACACACACACACACACACACACACACACACACACACACACACACACATACATATATACACATATATATATATACATATATACACACATATATACACATATACATATATATACACATATACACATATATATATACACATATATATACACATATACATATACACATATACATATACATATATATATATACACATATACATATATATATATACACATATACACACATATACATACACATATACACACATATACATACACATATACATATATATATATATATATATATATATATATATATATATATTAAAAAAAACACCCAGCACGCCCCTGCGGGCGGTTTATCCTTCAAGCTCGGGTCCTCTACCAGAGGCCTGGGAGCTTGAGGGTCCTGCGCAGTATCTTAGCTGTTCCCAGGACTGCGCTCTTCTGGACAGAGATCTCCGATGTTATTCCCGGGATCTGCTGGAGCCACTCGCCTAGCTTGGGAGTCACCGCACCTAGTGCTCCGATTACCACGGGGACCACCGTTACCTTCACCCTCCACATCCTCTCGAGCTCTTCTCTGAGCCCTTGGTATTTCTCCAGCTTCTCGTGTTCCTTCTTCCTGATATTGCTGTCATTCGGAACCGCTACATCGATCACTACGGCCGTCTTCTTCTGTTTGTCTACCACCACTATGTCCGGTTGGTTAGCCACCACCATTTTGTCCGTCTGTATCTGGAAGTCCCACAGGATCTTAGCTCGGTCATTCTCCACCACCCTTGGGGGCATCTCCCATTTTGACCTCGGGACTTCCAGGTTATACTCGGCACAGATGTTCCTGTACACTATGCCGGCCACTTGGTTATGGCGTTCCATGTATGCCTTGCCTGCTAGCATCTTGCACCCTGCTGTTATGTGCTGGATTGTCTCTGGGGCATCTTTACACAGCCTGCACCTGGGGTCTTGCCTGGTGTGATAGACCCCAGCCTCTATGGATCTTGTACTCAGAGCTTGTTCTTGTGCTGCCATGATTAGTGCCTCTGTGCTGTCTTTCAGTCCAGCTTTGTCCAGCCACTGGTAGGATTTCTGGATATCAGCCACCTCCTCTATCTGCCGGTGGTACATACCGTGCAGGGGCCTGTCCTTCCACGATGGTTCCTCGTCTCCCTCCTCTTTCTTGGGTTTCTGCTGCCTGAGGTATTCACTGAGCACTCGGTCAGTTGGGGCCATCTTCCCAATGTATTCTTGGATGTTCCTTGTCTCATCCTGGACTGTGGTGCTGACACTCACCAGTCCCCGGCCCCCTTCCTTCCGCTTAGCGTACAGCCTCAGGGTGCTGGACTTGGGGTGAAACCCTCCATGCATGGTCAGGAGCTTTCTTGTCTTTATGTCAGTGGCTTCTATCTCCTCCTTTGGCCAGCCTATTACCCCAGCAGGGTACCTGATCACGGGCAGGGCGTATGTGTTGATGGCCCGGATCTTGTTCTTACCATTCAGCTGACTCCTCAGGACTTGCCTGACCCTCTGCAGGTACTTGGTGGTTGCAGCCTTTCTAGTGGCCTCTTCATGGTTCCCATTTGCCTGCGGGATCCCCAGGTACTTGTAACTGTCCTCTATGTCTGCAATGTTGCCTTCTGGTAGTTCAATCCCCTCAGTTCTGACTACCTTCCCTCTCTTTGTTACCATCCGACTACACTTCTCCAGTCCGAACGACATTCCAATGTCATTGCTGTATAGCCTGGTAGTGTGGATCAGTGAATCGATGTCTCGTTCACTCTTGGCATACAGCTTGATGTCATCCATGTACAGGAGGTGGCTGACAACTGCTCCGTTCCGTAGTCGGTATCCGTAGCCAGTCTTGTTAATGATCTCACTGAGGGGGTTCAGGCCTATGCAGAACAGCAGTGGGGACAGAGCATCTCCTTGGTAGATCCCGCACTTGATGGTAACTTGTGCTATGGGCTTGGAGTTGGCCTCTAGTGTTGTACGCCACATCCCCATTGAGTTCCTGATGAAGGCTCTTAGGGTCCCATTGATCTTGTACAATTCTAGGCATTCCAGTATCCAGCTGTGGGGCATTGAGTCATAGGCCTTCTTGTAATCAATCCAGGCAGTGCACAGGTTGGTCAGTCTGGTCTTGCAGTCTCGGCTGATTGTTCTGTCTACCAGTAGCTGGTGTTTTGCACCTCTGGTATTCTTGCCAATTCCTTTCTGTGTCCCGCTCATGTATTGACCCATGTGCCTGTTCATCTTAGCCGATATGATGCCTGACAGGAGCTTCCATGTAGTACTGAGGCAGGTTATTGGTCGGTAGTTGGAGGGGACCGGTCCCTTCTTGGGGTCCTTGGGGATCAGGACCGTCCGGCCTTCAGTTAGCCATTCCGGGTGTCTCTTGTTAACTAGCAGCTGGTTCATTTGTGCTGCCAGACGCTCGTGGAGTGCAGTCAGCTTCTTCAGCCAGTAGGCGTGAACCATGTCGGGCCCTGGTGCTGTCCAACTCTTCATACTGGAGACCCTTTCTTGGATATCTGCCACTGTGATGGTTACTGGACCCTGTTCAGGGAGGCCGCTGTGGTCTGCCCTCAGATACACTAGCCACTGAGCATTGCCGTTATGGGTTGCATCCTTCTCCCATATGCTCTTCCAGTATTGCTCCGTCTCCAGCCTTGGTGGTGCTGTTCTCTTATTGTTCCCTTGCCACTGAGAGTACACCTTTGCTGGTTCTGTGGAGAACAGCTGGTTTATTCTCCTGCCTTCTATCTCTCTGGTGTACCTCCTCAAGCGGCTGGCCAAGGCTGTGAGTCTTTGCTTGGCAGTTTCCAAGGCCTCAGGTATGGACAGCTTGCTGTATTTCTTAGGCACCTTATTTGTCGCACCTTTCTGCAACTCCGTTAGTTGGCTAACCTCCCTCCGTGCTACTTTGATCTTGCCCTCTAGCCTCCTTCTCCATGGAGGGTACTGCCCCTTGTGGCTGTTCAACTTGTAGCCAAGCATCTCACTGATCACTGCTGCCGTATTGTAGATCAGCTTGTTAGTGTCGGTAATCGTGGTTGTAGGTATTGCCCGTAGTGCTGCATTAACATCATCTAGCAGACCTTCTGAGGGTACTTCACGTAATCTTGGTAACCGGCTACGGGGGATCCAGGTTTCAAGCTTGGCCATGATCCTATTTTTCAGGTCAGTTCCTCTCGCACTCAACGATCCTTCTCCTATCGCACTTGGGGCTATGTACCCAATCTCGGGTGGGGGTGATGATATCTCCCCCCTGACCTGGCGTCCTGACTCCTCCTTGCCATAGCACCTTGTCAATCTCTAGCTGTGAGAGCAGTCCCTTCTTTCGAATGTTGGAACACTGAGCTACTAGTTGTTTTGCCGTCATTGTGGATGTTGGGTATCGAAGAATCCATAGGTCCCTCATCCTATTCATGTAGCCCCTTCCGCCGGGGTTACTTGCGTAGTAGCATTCCAACAACGCCCTGTTTTCGTCCCTTGCCCACCGATGCCTTCTTGTTCCAGTAGCCCACTTTTCGTCAGGGTGCCCTGGTTCCTCAACACCTGACGCGGACCTTGTTGATCCGGGCGACGTCCGAGCCGGCATGCCTTCATATTTATCTGTCTCGCTCATGTCTGCGGTAGGCTTGCTTAGCATAGGGGGTCTAGCCTTAGGACCCTTACTGGATACAGACGCCCCAGGCAGGAATCGAACTTGCGATCCTCTGTTCCAAAGGCGTGTAGTTTAACCACTACGCTATCCAGCTGCTCACATACACACGTGTGTATATACGTACATACACACACACGTGTGTATATATATATATATATATATATATATATATATATATATATATATATATATATATATATATATATATATATATATATATATATATATATATATATATATATGTGTGTGTGTGTATATGTGTGTGTATATATATATATATATATACACACACTGTAGAGGTTGACACATACATAGTTTTCTTTTTTAGAACTGTGAGCGAGTTCGTCAGCAAAATTAAAAAAAAAAAAAAAACAACATTCTGGTCATTTTCTCTCCAATATTAATTACATCAACACCATGACACAATTAGAATGAGCACATTTTCTCAAATAATAAATTCAAATGTGATTTTGTGTTAGTGCTGTTGTGATGTTCTGACTCTTTCTTCCCACAAATCTGGTCTCTGATGCAGTGTAGTGACCATCAGCTGTACTTCTCACAATGTATTGAGAGATACTTTGTGTGCACTATATATTGTCTACTAATACTCACTAAAGATTCAGAAACTGGTTTTAAAAAACCCCAGCAAACTCTGAATTCTACAGTCACGCCAAAGACGACAGAGTCAGAAAGTGGTCAGAGGATTATTGTAAATGGGTGCAATAAACTTGCAATGTCATTGCCTTTGAAATGGCTTCTTTGAAGATGGGGACCAGGTCAGCGACGTCATCTACAAAGTGGCACTGGTGTATTGAACCATTAATAAAATGACATTAACACAGAGCCACTGACGTAGCTGCTGCACAACAACAAGTTAGCTGAAAAATGACAAAGGTGCTTTGAAACCAGAGAACAACCAGTTGAGTCAAATCCCTTATTTTAAAGAGACGCATCTCAGACAAGTTCTGCTCTTCATTAATGGCAACAGACTCCATTGATTGCATCATGTTGGAAGTGTCCCTGCGTTTATAATTAAACTGTAATTATTTCCGAGCTTTCGCCAATCTGAGCATCAGACGTGTACACCTTCTCTCATTTTAAACTCAAGAATCTTCAGCATGTCTTGGTTCTTATCTCATTCAGTCCATCGAGGAACTGGAGAAAGAGATGCTGAATGGCCAGAAGCTGCAGGGACCAGCAACAGCAGCTGAGGTCTATCTCATCCTCAAGCACAAAAACATGGTCGACAAGTAAGACACTCACAGGTTCCATTTGCTTTGAAATGAAATCAGTTTGTTTCACTCCAGCACTCAACTATGCCTCCTCCTTCCTTTAGGTTTCCTCTGTTCAACGCAGTCTATCAGATCTGCTTCGAGGGCCACCCAGTCACAGAGTTCATAAGCTGTCTGCAGAACCACCCAGAACACATGTAAAGAGAACGAAAAAACCCCAAAACAAACAAAACTAAAGGTGCCTTCTTAACGGAGAACACGACCCCTTTCGCAGCCGTTCAGAAATCGATGGAGTAGGCTGCACCGGACACACCACAGCTGTCGTGCAAGGAAATGGTGCCAGCAAAGTGTGGCTCTTCAACTCCAATTCAGCAAATTCTGAAACCAGAACACTGAATTTCCAACATGTTAAAAGTACTTTTATTTCCTGACGTGTACTGAAACTTGAAGGATAACCAATTCATGTAATTGTCCACTACTTTTTGCTTAAGATGCATGCTTTTTATGTTTTAAAACTAATTAAATCTGTCAGTTTTTAAATCACAACACTAATACAGAAATTAACATTCACGACTTCAGAAAATGCAGGGCCATTGCCTGCCTTCTGGAGTGGGATTAATCTTTAATGTTTCCGTCCAGTAAACACCTTTCCATCGCCACAAGTTATTTAATAATAGATGTATTACCTCATCTCGTCACGTCTCTGTATGCTTTAAGTGTCTTACATCATTCATTGACATCTGCTGCCTTGTACTGTAAGTGAAAAATACTGTCAATCGCACAAAAACTGTTTTTAAATGGAAAAAGCTAATGTGCCTTAAAATGCATGGTTCAAGTCTTTAGCTTTTGTTTGTGGTCTGACCAAAAAAAGTCAAAGGATAATTACGGTTTATTTCCGCTTGGCTTAAATTTCATTATGTCTGTATGGGTCGTGCTAACAAGATGGCTCCTTGAAGATGTATTATTGCATGAAGCTGCAGATCTCTACTGCAGTTAGTAAGCAGGTGTTTGACATAACTAGGCTGTCTTTGCCTTAGCTGTCTCAACAAATCCTAAAATCCTCCATCAAAGATAATGGGCCTCACATCAGGCATAATCTGCTTTTATAATCAGACGTTTTTCATCAGGCGCTGCGTGTATGCCCCCATAAAAATTGGGAATTTAACATGTCAGCTCACTCTTCTCCACATAAAAATGGAGCAACGGAGTACTGCCTACTTAAGCCAAGAAGAACAGATCATTGAGATCATTGTTTAAAAATTAAAACAAAATAATAATAATAATAATAATAATAATAATACACGCTGCAAAAAGGTGTGAAAGAAGTGCTGGCAGAAAGCACTTAAAGAGTGCTTAATTGTGAACTTCATGCATTTAAATGTGTTTCCTCTGCACTATGGAAGCTGGGATGGGCTCCAGCCCCACTCCAATGAGGAGAAGGGGTTAAGAAAAATGCCATTTAGTGAAGCGCGTCAAGGTTTAACACCATCCTATAAATCATCAGACGTGGAATTAACGTGTGATAATTGCAAACTATGATCAATTTTTTTGTATTTAGATAGTATTTAGATATATAGCTGGACTTCCAACAATGTCAATAAGGACCAAGTATAAATTAATTTATATTATTAGCTGAATACATATAAAATCCAGTGCTGTAGCTATATGAGGTTATTCATTGGTATAATATACCACAATGGCCACATCAATGAGGAAACATGCCAGGCTGAAATGAATCTGAATTAAGTCTTTAAACATCCGTCCGCTACGTCATTTGTAGCTGTGATCCTGCCTGACCCAGTTTTCACTCAGTTACTAATACATTTGAAATCATCAACATTTGTCTGTGAATAAATTCATTCTAGTATCAAATCATGGCTGGACTAATTTTTTTCCATTTTCATTAGAAAGGAAACAATGAAATTGGAAATTGCAGTAGAAATTACAGCATTTCTTGTTATTCAATAAAAGGGTTGATTATTTTTCCCCACTTACAGGTTTTTTTTATATATATATATATATATATATATATATATATATATATATATATATATATATATATATATATATATATATATATATATATATATATATATATATATATATAGTTTAGTATTAAATTTCACTTGTTCCATATTCAGTTTTTCAGCAAAACTTGTTTGAGTCCATAAGAAAAGATTCTTATATCTAGAGGAAGATTTTTTTTTTTTTTTTCTTTTCAATAAATATTAACGTTAGCCGCGACTTTGTTCCAGTTTTGATTTTTGGCCCACTGTGTATTTGAGTTTGACACCCCTGGTTTAAAGCAATGTCAGTATGATATGTTATAGCGCTTCCAGCAAGCCTCCTCTCCCCTCTCCACATGCATTTTAGAAATTCTGATTTCTGTGTCAAAGGCAGGATGGCCGGTTAGACGAGAAGGCAAAACAACACGATAACAAGCAAAACTAGTTTATTACAACTTGTGGAAATGTAGCTAGCTTTACATGAGTGTGCGGTATACAATGCATCAAAACAGACATTCACTGCTGACCTGTGGTACACACCACTGTCGTCTGGATTTTGAAATATGGAATCAATGTCAGCAACTTAAATAAATCTGGAAAATGTAAACAAAAAGGGAATGAAGCTCAAAGTGCAGAAACTAAAAAGGAGCCTGCTTTGCTCGTCCGTGAAGACAGTTAAGACTCACAGTATAAACGCTTTGAAGAAAATCGCCTCGTGGAAACTAATCTGTTTATTTTTAAAACCACCATGATGTCCTTGGTCCCACACAGAGGAGGCGAAAAACAGCAGCAAAAGTAGAAATGCAAACAATGCAATCAAAAGCAGAATGGCATTAAAATTGTGGTGATTTAAGAGCGACAGCTAGCGGACATTTGTTCCTATTCTTCATTTTCTGTGTCCATTGGTTGACACTATGTGGACAACACTTAGCTTGCAGCGTTTTGTTCTTGTGGTTTGGATATCTGATCTAATCACTGAAGACAGGAATAAGGAGTTCCACTTAGCAGAATAATCTGTTCCCAAAAATCCTTGATCGTTCTGTTTTTTCACAGACTTGATCCCATCTCTACTTAAAGCTGAAAACTGCTGTGAATGTATGAAAACTACCACCGTAACTGTGGTACAAGCCCATGAAAACACAATCAACTCACAAATGTCTAGTGAAAGTTTGACCAGGCCTTATGGAATAACTGCAATACCTGAGATTTTCTGTCTTTGCGGCATGATAGATCCACATCGTGGAAAAGCCTTGTTTCTCAAAGATGATCCTGTACTGGAAAATATCTAACCACTCGCCCTACTGCACCCCTCCTACCATCCTACCTCCACTCATCCCTCATATCATCGCAATTCAAAGTCTGTGAGGGTTCACCCATTTGTAAGTGCCTTCGTAACGAAATCCAACTTTCTGCACGAGGTCATCTGCTTCTTGAGGGCCACGGCTAAAAAGAAGGAAGGGGGGAAATTTTTTTTTTTTTTTTTTAAAGTAATTACATTAAAAACAAATTTTTTTAAAAACCTGCTGACATGTAAACTTTCTGTGTAATTTCATTAAGCAAGTACAATGTAAAAGCTTACACTTAACGGAATATCTTCATATTAAATACCAAACATGGTTTCCTTAATGATTTACTATTTTAATACTTTGATTTCATATATTTCAGCTGCATTTTACACACAATTATTTCTTCATGTTTGCTGAGGCTAAAGAATCTTTTTTTGAATGTGGTATGATTTTCCTCTTCCAAGTGAGAGCTGAGTAAAACCTTTCCTACCTTCCATAATTGTAAGGAATTGGCTTCGGCTTCTCTTTCTCTATTTGATGAAGGAGAGGAGTGAAGATCCTCCATGCTTCCCTCAGTTCATCACTGCAGACAATAATTCAACATGCAGAAGTAGGTCAAACAGAGGTGCAAGGTTTTCACTACTCAGCACCTGATAGCAAAAAGAGGTCCCTCTGGCTCCATCTAGTGATGGAGATTTTAGATTACAAGCAGTGACTTAAGAGTGGACAAGGAAAAGTACAGACCTGCGTACAAAGTGCATTTGGCTCCCGCAGAAGACATCCAGGATGAGACGCTCATAAGCATCGGGAAGCTTCACGTCCTAAAAGAAAAATACCATATTACAGCTTTGTTAGAGACCTGTTTTGGGGTTTTTTTTGTACTACTACCTCTGAAGCTCTAAAACGGGGTGAAACTCTTAATCAGTCTTTGAAGTCAGTGTTAAATATGTGCTAGATTCTTCTTTATATTACCTTGTAACACCCCAAAATACTCAAAGTTAGAGCAGGGCGATACGACCAAAAATATTTATCACGATATACATTTGAAAATTTGCGATAACTGACCATATAGTTGACACTAGACAAAATACTTTATAACTCCACAACTTTATTGGTGCGCAAAGAAAACAACAAAACAATCGTTGTATTTTCACTTAAACAAGCAGCTGTTTTTTTATGTGCATTAAAGTTATATAAAAAATTAACAGTGCAAATGCAAATTCCTTGCTGACAATTTAACCAAAAGGCATTGCCAGTGGAAATTGGCCGACATGTCCTCAGCATGACCATGTATAATATCCACAAAACTTAAAAAGAGATTACACACACACACACACACACACAAAATACGGTAATACTATGTTGAAGCACAGTGCGTATCACTCCGCGAGGCTCCTGCCTACGACATTTGACAGATTTCCGAGCGCCGTGTTCCACATAAAATTGTTTCGAGGTCAGTAAACACAACCAGAATTCATACATAAGGCATACGGGATTATAAGGGGCACTGTCGATTTTCAGAAAAATCAAAGGGTTGATTTTAAGTGTGCCGTATTTTCCAAAAAAAAAAAAAACTGTAATAACGACGGCCCACTAGCATGCTCTACCAAAAATTGTGTTTTGTATCTGACGGACAAAAGCTAAACCAGTTCCACACCACTGAAGTTGCAGCATTTTTACAAACCAATTCTGGTTCATCTGTTTCATTCAACGATCCGCTTTCGCTCTTCTCATTCACCGTCACCGCCATGCTTTTTCCGCCATGTGCGTATGAAAACAAAGGCACTGCGCATGCGCGTTTTACCCATATTCTATCGCAATATTTCATTTTCTTATCGTTGCCCAACATTATACCGGTATTACCGCGAACGGTATGATATGGCCCAGCCCTACTCAAAGTTGATCTCAGAGTGTGTGTGGCAATTAAATAAATAAAACTTGAGCCTGCCTTGTATCTGCTCTTGTAGGTGAGATCCAGCTCCGTTTCTTCCGGGCTGAAGTACACGCCAGGTTTCTTGCTCATCATCTTGGCATACACAGCCTCGTTGGGCTGGACGCGTACCACAAGCTCATTCCTGCGACACTGAGTTCCAAAAATGTCTCCGGGGACGTCGGTGAACTGCAGCCGCACCTCGGCCTTTCTCTCATTCAGTGCTTTGCCACAGCGAAGGATGAAAGGAACGCCTGAGGAGAAACATTTTCATGAGCACAGGAGAATGTTTAAAACACCTTATTTTATTTTTTCTTAACAAATAAGCGCCTTTACCATCCCAGCGTTCATTGTGTACGTAGAGCACAGTGGTGGCAAATGTGGCTTGAGTTGATCCTTTAGGTACTGTGGGATCATCCAGATAACCCAGTTTGGCATCTCCTTCACCCTTTGGATCCCCCACGTACTGACCCAGCACAACATCCGACATGGTTGGTGGAGCAATACACTTCAGCACCTTCACCTAACAAAGGTATAAGACCAGACACACCTCATTTAATACACAGAACACAAGTATTTGGTTTCTGCCAGGCGACTTTGTACCTTTTCATCCCTGACATCGTCAGAGCTGGTGGAAGCTGGTTTCTCCATGGCAACTAGGGAGAGCATCTGGAGCAAATGGTTCTGCATGACATCTCTGATTATGAATGAAAGAACAGGTGGTCACATTAAAGACGCAGAAAACTGTTACAAAATGAATTCAAATGATAACTGATCATGTGTTGGTTTTAATGTGCTCGTAAAACCGGTTAAATCTATTAACATTCTCCCTGCAGTGAGCTCTTAATGTACAAATGAAAAAAAACAAAACACAACTGCACTTTAACTCACTAGTGTGGTAACATTAGCAAAACTTGAATAGCTAATAAATATAAATGGTATATAGCTTGCCAATGAATTATATTTTCTTTGGCGATGATAGCTCATAGCCAAAGACATGTTTGTCTTGTCCCAATATAAATATTAGGAAGTATTCTTACACATATTTACTCTCTGGTACTCCGCTTGTTTTTATATTCATCATTAGAGATAAGCGCATTGAATCTTTGTTTTAGATTTAGTTCAACGTATTTATTTCTTTTGGGTGCCCCCCACAACTGAATTATTGTTAACATTCAAGGTAATCTGCGTGGAATTAAAAAAAAATAAAAAATCAGCTAAATAAATCCAAAGTCTGTGGGTAACCTTGTTAAATAATTGTGATCACTTATTTTCTAAAATAAGTGTAACATTTGCCTTAAAGCAGCCCTCATATAATTCTGCTTATTCACAGTACTTTAAAAAGCATTAAACTTGATTGAAGTATTTTTCTCCTCACCGGATGATGCCAAAATCATCAAAGTAGCCTCCTCGACCTTGGGTGCCAAAGGGTTCCTTAAAGGTGAGGACGACACAGGCCACGCTGTCCCTGTTCCAGATCGGCCCAAAGATTCGGTTTCCAAACCTGCAGCGAACACAGTGCATTCGTCCTCAGCTCAGCAGCACACACAGAGCAACAGCACAGCTGTTCATGACAACATGCATAAACATTTATCTTTGGTTTTGTTCTTGATTAGCCCCCACTTTCTATTCATGGTGCAAGATTTTCATAGTGGCTCTTTTAAACCACAGGCCAGCTGAAAATGAAGTGTTGCATAATTAACTTACAATCAAGAGCACATTATTTTTACGATGAAAATTTAAATATTTAAAAAAAAAGTCTTCTTCTTCATACTTGAATAACGATGCTAAAAAGAAATGTTTTTTGATGAAGCCCCAGACATTTGATTTCTCCATGAGGCTCTGTTCTGCTACACTTGCTGTAAACTGTAATAAAGCCACTTGCTTTCACATTTACAACAATCAAAAGTGTCACATATTTATAATAAAAAAAAAAAAAAAAAAAGCTACTATATTTCAGGTTTCCTACCTTAGCACCATGAGGTTCTGCACCATTTCTTTGCCCAGATAGTGATCTATACGATAGATCTGGTCTTCAGTGAAGAGGGACGAGAGGTGAGTGGACAGCTCCTCAGAGCTCTGAAGGTCATGACCAAATGGCTTCTCCACAATCACCCTGTTCCAGCCCCTAAATAACAGAGAAGGGGGGGGGCACGAACAAATAGTTTAAACCTTTAACAATATATTAAATGATCAGATTTACACAGTGTGTTTGAGAGTTAAGGGGGGATAAAATGCATCTGATAGTCCCACCTATCCAACACAATTTTAAATGAATAGTTGCCAAAATAGACAAATATGAACTACAGCTGCAACTAATCATTTCATTCATGACTGATATGCAGACAATGAAAGAAAATAATCAAGTGACCATATTATGACAGAACAAGTAAATCCCAACTGCAAGTAGTACATTTTCACCAGTATTTCTTTACAAATGTACATACAGTGGGGCAAAAAAGTATTTAGTCAGCCACCGATTGTGCAAGTTCCCCCACTTAAAATGATGACAGAGGTCAGTAATTTGCACCAGAGGTACACTTCAACTGTGAGAGACAGAATGTGGAAAAAAAAAAAAAAAAAATCAACTGTGGGAGCAATCATCAGAAAATGGAAGACATACAAGACCACTGATAATCTCCCTCGATCTGGGGCTCCACGCAAGATCTCATCCCGTGGGGTCAAAATGATCATGAGAACGGTGAGCAAAGATCCCAGAACCACACGGGGGGACCTGGTGAATGACCTGCAGAGAGCTGGGACCAAAGTAACAAAGGTCACCATCAGTAACACACTACAACGGCAGGGAATCAAATCCCGCAGTGCCAGACGTGTTCCGCTGCTGAAGCCAGTGCATGTCCAGGCCCGTCTGAAGTTTGCCAGAGAGCACATGGATGATACAGCAGAGGATTGGGAGAATGTCATGTGGTCAGATGAAACCAAAGTAGAACTTTTTGGTATAAACTCAACTCGTCGTGTTTGGAGGGTTGCATCCCAAGAACACCATACCTACTGTGAAGCATGGGGGTGGAAACATCATTCTATGGGGCTGTTTTTCTGCCAAGGGGACAGGACGACTGATCCGTGTTAAGGACAGAATGAATGGGGCCATGTATCGTGAGATTTTGAGCCAAAACCTCCTTCCATCAGTGAGAACTTTGAAGATGAAACGAGGCTGGGTCTTCCAACATGACAATGATCCAAAACACACCGCCCGGGCAACAAAGGAGTGGCTCCGTAAGAAGCATTTGAAAGTCCTGGAGTGGCCTAGCCAGTCTCCAGACCTCAACCCCATAGAAAATCTGTGGCGGGAGTTGAAAGTCCGTGTTGCTCGGCGACAGCCCCAAAACATCACTGCTCTCGAGAAGCTCTGCATGGAGGAATGGGCCAAAATACCAGCTACTGTGTGTGCAAACCTGGTAAAGACCTATAGTAAACGTTTGACCTCTGTTATTGCCAACAAAGGTTATGTTACAAAGTATTGAGTTGTATTTTTGTTATTGACCAAATACTTATTTTCCACCCTGATTTACGAATAAATTCTTTACAAATCCTACCATGTGGATTCATGGATTTTTTTTTCACATTCTGTCTCTCACAGTTGAAGTGTACCTCTGGTGCAAATTACTGACCTCTGTCATCATTTTAGGTGGGGGAACTTGCACAATCGGTGGCTGACTAAATACTTTTTTGCCCCACTGTACTAGTTACAGATAATTCAAAGTCTAAATGTTTTGAGTTTACTGAACCACAAAACTGTTGCTAGCAGAACAGGTAATGGAAATTTTATTACAGTATTATTGAAGCTACTACTACTCCAAAATTGCAATGGAGGTTTGCCATGATGTCTCGCACTTCATTTCTCAGTGTGAGATTCTGGAGTTAATTTACAAATTCCTACACCACAGATAAACACCTCAGACTTTTAGGTGACATTCCACTCATATCAGATGAATGCAAAGAATCCACTGCATCAAACTCTCCACTTACATGAAATGGATTTACAGTCAGATACAGCAGGTAGCACAAGAAAAAAAAATTAAACAAGCTGTGTGGCACATCGACGTCAGAGACAGGAATGTGTACTGACTTTGTGCTCATGCAGTGGTGCTTAATGTTCTTGGTAACATCGTGGTAGACGGTGGGTGGCAGGGCCAAGTAGAAGAGCCTGTTAGCCCCAGGGCCTCCTGGAAGAGACTCGATGTGTGTGTTGAGTTTGGAGAAAGAATCCCCATCTACGTATTTCCCACTGACGTACGTGTTCCTGCCGAAGAAGGCTGACAACCGGTCTACTTCTGTGTCTGCCACCTGTGCCAGAGAGGAAAAACCTTTAATGATGTATGGACAACACATTGTTGATAATATCTTTCACAAAAAAATGCACCGTGTTCTGAGATCTAGCAAAGTTAAATGAGATTTAACTCAAGACCCTCCTACACACTTTGAATCACTATTATTTTGTGTGATGCTGCTATAACTCACATCGCTATCAAATAGTTTTAATTTAGAACAGAAAAAAGCCAACAAACTAAGATGGCGTTTTCAATTTATTTGCATTTTTCTAATACTCATCTTCGTTTTGTGGATATGATTTCATTATAACAATCTGATCTGACCTTCTTTCTTCCATTAAATAAATGAATAATCTGTTGAGCACTATATCTCAAGTGTCCATGTTTACCTTCAGGTATGGCATGCAAGCAGTCCGGATGGCATCAACTGTCAGGGCAGAGCGAGCAAAGCCCACAAAGTACGTCTGCTCAGGTAGTAGGCCATCTCTGAACAACCACCTGGGAGAGAACAGAGGAACACATGGTTCACTATAACCCACCACTGAGGCTACAATCCAGATTAAAGTAGTATCTTTAATGAGCCTGTACTCACCATAAGGTTGGGTAGATTTTTTTCTTAGCCAGATCCCCCTATTGGAGCAAACACACACAAAAATGATCCACTCTAAAGTTTACGGCGTTGTATTTTGTTGTGTTTAGTGTCCCAATTGCGTTGTACTATTGTACTAAGTATGACTTTGCAATGGCAATAAACAGTTATCTTATATCATCTCACCTTCAAAATACAGGCTACAAGCACAGTCACATGCAAGTCAGTGTACTATTTATTTAGGCTAGTAATCTCAGCGAGCATTAGTCATTTTCCAAGCACACAAAGGTCTAAAGATGCTGCAGTGCAAACCGGTTACACTGTGCTGCTACAGGTAAGTAGGCGGCTTTGGCTTATTTAAGAATTGCACAACCTCAGTAATCCCAGTGGAAACAAATGCCAACCACCAGGAGACAACACTGCCCTGCTGCTTATGGAAATCTTACTGAATAACCTGCTGCTTTAGTGGCTTAAACATAGTGGTCCAACCTGTCTGCTATATAAAGGCTAATGCCTTGTAATCACTATAAAACGCAATAGAGGCTCTGAAATCAGTTATAACCCAAATAAAAGTACAACTTTTATTGCCTTTTAACCTCAGCGTAACCAAACGGTCATAGCAGAACATTAGAAGCCAACTTAATTAGAAATGTAATTGCCAATGCTGGTGTCAAACTCATTTTAGTTTAGGGGGACATAAATTGATCTCAAATGGGTTGGACCAGTAAAAGCGCCACAGAAAAGTGTAAAGTGTAGATTTCTTAAAAACTGAAACTTTGCTTCTTAAAAGTGTGCCAGATATTAAAACAGTACTTCTTGTTAAATTATTATTCTTATTTTGTGAGCAGTCGGTATAAAAACACATTTCAACAATGTCTGCTTTCCTGCCCATTACGTGTAGTTTACAAAGTACAGCAGAAAGGCATAAAACTGTGACAAAAGAAGTACTTTTCTATCTTTAACTGAGATTTTGGTTCCTGTGTAGTAAAGCTGGCATCACCGAGAGTGGAAAAACTCCAGAATTTATTGATTTCACTGAAACTCTCAGGGGGCTGGATGGGACTCTTCACTGGAACAATTGTGGACACTGGGCCACCTATTTTACCTAGTGTCCTCAGGTCAATCAGGTCCCACACCTCCAGTCTCACAAACAGCTTCTTTCCCTGGGCCATTCAGTTACTGTTAACAAACACCATCCCTCTACACCCCAACTCTGCCCACGCACCTCACCAATCTGAGGCACCTGATGACCTGAGTAACCCTCATCACTCAGGCCACTCACACATGGACTCGATACTTAAGCCAAGTCCTTTGCACTACTTCCAAGAACTTTGTTCTCAAATGTGTACATGTCTCTTGTTTTGTATACATTCTCCTTATTTATAAATTTCTTCTGTATGCCATTTATTCCTGCCATCTTACCATTTATATTTTATTCCTGCACAGTTGGCATGGAGCACCCATAATTTCGTTGTACATGTACAACGGCATTAAAGTACTATTCTATTCTATGTTTGACACACCTCATTTAAAACACTCACATGGGAGTTCCTTGACTTGTAATCCTGCCACTTTGTACAAAGTTGAATCCATAATATTTATTTAAAATGACAGCAACCCTCTTTACATTTATTAATCAGAGTTTAACCTGATAAAGATATTATCTACTTAAACCACAAAAGCTAGGCAATTGTTTTTGGTAAATAAATGTTTGAATATGTGGCATGATCCTTGTTTGAAGGGAAAAAGCAGTTACACCTCTTAAAGCGGTAGTGAAACACAAACATAAAACGAGCACAACCAGAGTGAGGCTAATCACAGCCTAGCCCTGGCCTGCTCTTGATCCTACATAGCACAGTGAAAGGAAAACGCTGACTGTCTGTGACTCTGCAAAAAACAGCCACAGCGCCGCTCTCTCCTACAAAGAGCCACAGTGCAGCAGACAGATGCCACAGCCAGTTAGATGTTCATATATAACGCAAATGCAGCTATTTTTGTTTTACATTTCATAACAGTGACATCATAACTGAAACAGTGTCTTTGAAGATGACAATAAAAAGAGATTTATTCTTTAAAAAGCATGACTTTGCAATTTTAAGGATAAGTGTTTTTTTGTTTTTAATGATAAGTTAAGACTGAAGGACCAGTAGGTAAAAGCACAGAATGATGATAAATCAGAATATTGTGCAACAAGGAAAGAAGGGGAATAAAAAAAATTTCAATGCTGGAAATGGTTTCATTTCCTGAACACAGCACCTGAGAAGTATAAGGAAACGTTATACTATAAATAAAGTCATATTTCATTCACTTGTCTGGATGGATTTCATTTCACCTTTTAACCTCAGAGTAACCGAGAGTAACAAAACATAAATAAAAATGTTCATTTAGATTTTGCAGATATTGAAAAATATAGGCAATGCTCATTTTACCAATTAGTTCAATGCAAGTGAACTGTTCACAGATCTAAAAACAACACTGGTGCAATTATTACTTTATATAGACAGAAAATTACTGCCAATCAATTAAAATGTTCCATTTATAACCTCTCCTCAAATGACAACAAAGAGGAACCTTGCCTGATTCACTGTCTCAGTTTTGAACACTGTCCCAGTTGTGCTTGTTTGCAGAAGCTTTTTGAAATCAGTTTCAACATTTACCTAATCACAGTGGGTGCAATTATTGCAAGTTTTTTTTAGGATTTCAACACACTTTCTTTGAAAATATTGCCAAACACTCTTGGCTAAGTGCCCTACAGTCTAAATGTGCCAAAATAAAAAGCGACAAAGAGATTAGTTATATACTCCTGATAATAGAAGGCTCATTGTTTTTAATTTTGAGTGCGATTCCTCTAGACAATTCACCTCTTTATTTGATTTCACAAATCTGCTTATTAGTACCCTTTTTAGGTTTTATTCTGGGAGTGATTGAACTCTTACCGATGCGCCCATGATGATGAAGACATGAACATCGGACTGATGAAACTCTTCATCATCATAGAGCTCCTTCCTCAGCTCCCCAAACACCTCAGAGCGAGAGAGAGGGATGCTCATTTTCTCTAAAAAGCAGACATACAAAAGGTTAAAAAGTCATTTTACCTGTTAAAGAAAAAGAGCAAATTTCAATTCTATTTCATTTCTATAGCACCAATCACAGCCAAAGTTGCCTCAAGCTGACAGGAGAAAGTGTCAGGAATTTTTCCGCGCCCTCCAAAGCTACATAACAAGTATCTAAGACACTCAAAATCATCACTCTCCTTCAAAGAAATAATGTAAAGA
The DNA here is from genome assembly GCF_057381915.1 of Diplotaxodon limnothrissa. Classification (NCBI taxonomy): domain Eukaryota; kingdom Metazoa; phylum Chordata; class Actinopteri; order Cichliformes; family Cichlidae; genus Diplotaxodon; species Diplotaxodon limnothrissa. Next base: position 24,157,475 of record NC_140615.1, read on the forward strand.
AAAACAATGCAATGAACAGTTTCTTAAAGATCACACGTGTGCAAAACTTTCAGCCTTTACAAATAAATACCACAAATAATGTTAATTTGTTTATTTGGTTTTCTTTAACTTCACGCAAACTGCACAAGTCGTTAAAAGAGCAAACTTTTCTAAGATAATTTGTTCCCAATATCTTTACGAACATCTTCTACTTCTTTCTCATATTGCAATCTCAGACCAATTTGGTGATCTTGAGGTTTGGGCTCTTTACCATCTGTTGCAGTGTTCCTTGTTCTTGTGGCTGAGGACATCTCTCTTTCACTCCTGGTCAGTTGCGGTCGCTCTGCAAAATGAATTTAGGTCTGGTCAGATGGCTCACTTAATGCGTGATGCTTAAGATTTTAAACCTCAAGTTTACACTGGCGCAGAAATGTAAAACTTAACATTTTCATTAATGCTTACATGCTGTACTGTTTTAGCATCATTCTCCTACAGCCACCAGTTCATTTCTGTATAATACGAATTACTTACTAGACCACAGCAGCTATCCATCTATACATCAACGCTACCTCAGCGAGTATCCAATTTGATGGTCGGCAAGACCATTTAATAAATGTCATTCGCCTACCCTTCGCCCCTTGTGTTCGTCCTTCTCTTCAAAACGCTCAAAAGAGCAAATATTATATTTAATGATTATTTTACTAACAATAAAACCTTTGATTTTGATGGCACCTTTAGTACTGGTGTTTTTCACTCCTTCAGGCATTTTTAAATATAATAAATGCCAGAAGAGTCAGTTCACACAGCTAATATGCGCATTTTTTAAAATTTGTAACAAAAAACAAACAACAACAAAAAAAAGCAATTAAAGCAAATGTTTAGGAAAAAACCCACATAAATATCTGATTCTAGTTTCTGAATAAACTGTAATGACTGAAAAGTGAATCCTATTGGGATTGTGACAAAGCAAGACATTTTGGACTCTATAAAAAGGGAATCCAAATGAATAGATTTCGCCCTATAGTTGTTACCAGTCATGAGAGGGCATCTGACTTGTAAAACGAGCTAAATGAGGCAAAACCCCTGGCACTAGGCGTTTACTTCCTCGAATATTACTTAACGTTGAAAAACAACGGAAAAGGTATAGGCTTAGCCAATCAGGAAGTACAAGTTGGTCCAGTAATTTTATCACAGACTTCTTCACTTTCTGCAAGCTGCATTACCACTGACGTACTGACAAACAACAGTGCACGTGTGTGCCTGTCAGATGGAAGCTACTACTCCCAGAAATAGTCTCACACACAGCAACATACTCTAATGACATTAGTCAAATCCTCCACCAAATCCCGTGTTTAGACTGCTGAACCTTAATGCACAACACCATGATAAAGCTGGATGGCGAACATCTCAGGATGACACCCCAGCAGACAATTTGTTGCTCAACCAGCGTTTTATTTAATGTGCGGTTAGCAGCACTGGTAGGCAATATGGAAGAGCTCTGATGACACTTTTATTAAACGGAGATACAAAGCGTTTTCCTCGCCTGAGACAAAAGCTTCAACATTATCATCCTCTTATAACAACATGAATTGACAGAACCAACCCCAGCTAGCGAAAAAAAGAGCACCTAGCTTTCGCTTAGCTAACACAATGTGCGTTTAAAAAGCGGCAAAGCTACTACAAGCTAAGCTAATGCGACTGTAATGCTACTTACAAACAGGTCCGTTAAGGAGACGATAACCTGGCAGTTAAAACCTGTGAACCCAAGACAAGACGCCACAGCCTTTATGCAACCTCACAGCGACGGCAGCCCTGCTCGGTGGTGCTTATTTCTCTGTCCTGCCTACTTCCCGGTTGAGGTGACAAAGCAGAATTGAGAGATTTTATTGGGTTGGAAGAAACTCACCAGCGCTCGCTCGAGATCCCATCATTGTCGACTCTGGTGACGCCACGCCCATAAGTGGGCGTGTTTAATCGCCCCTCCCCTGCACCCCCATTCCAATCTGAATGAAACCTTTATATAAATATTAATGACTGCGCAATCCGGTTGTTCAGTGATGACGCGACGAATCCTACTTCCGGGTCTAAAGTAGTCTGCGTTTAATATGGCTTTTATGTTGTTAACATGTTTAATGCTATGTATTTTCTTCTATTTGATCTCAAAAAGCTCCTAAAACAGTCAGTGATCCCTGTTGACCTCCCTCGGCTTTTATTACCGCTAATCATTTATTTAAGCTCAGTTTTTAAAACCTTAGGATGTAACTACAGCCCAGCCCATGCAGCAGTATATGAATGACTAACTTTGTATTGTAGATGAATTATCTCAGTTGTTCTCCTGGCTGAAGTTTGGTCCTTTTACAGCATCCTGCCATGCGATTACATTTGTTTCTGACCACCGAGAAAACTCACGTTAACTTTTATCGAGTGGAAAAAAAGTTAGCTTGTTTATATTATGCTAACATAGCTATGTCGCTAGCGGTCACGTAGCACATCATTATATACCAGCTAGCCAAACTTCAGTAACCCTACAAACGTCACTGCTGTTTAGTTTTCTGTCTTCATTTATGCTGGAAGTGATAAGAAAGCTGTATGTTTTAATTTGTTTCCAAAACCCCGCAGTCAGGACATGCTATATTGTATTTAGATAGAAGCTAGCGAGCTAACTCCCTGCTAACTTCTAACTCCGTTAAATGTCATAAATTCCGTTTTCATGGATGCCTGGATGTTAAACTCAATTGTTACACCTGGTAGAGCAGAACGCTGATCATTTTATTAAAGATGAAAGACTTTAGACAGTTTTTCAACTCTCAGTAATGCCACAGTGATCGTTTGATATATGGACCTGCAGCGGAGTTTAGACCCAGACACGGCTAGTGACGTCAGACTGAACAACCGGATACTAAGAGCCCATCGGGACAATAATTGTATTTATAAATACTGGAATTATATGGTTATATAAATAATTTTTTTTCTCAAACAAAGTTCATGAAAGAAGATGAGAGTGAGAAGAGGACAAATGGAGGAAAGCTAGTGAATCAGGAAATGCAAAAAGGGAGAGTGGAAAGGCGGTCTGTACCAGAAGACATTCTAGAGACTGTGTAGACACTGGAGGTAGAGAGCAATGGACTTCTTAAGCAGAGTATTTAACCTGGAGAATGAGATGATGATGTACCGGTTTTGATTTTCAAGAACAAAGGTGATGTGTGAAGCTATAGTAACTATGAAGGATAAAGTTGATGAGTCATACCATGAACAGATAGGAAAGAGCTGTTGAAGCTATAAGGACAGAGGTGATGGTCAGTGAGCAGCAATATGGCTTCATGCCAAGAAACAGCACCAACAATGCAATGTTTTCTTTGAGAGTGTTGATGAAGAAGTATAAAAAAAAGCTGCACAGTGTCTTTGTTGATATAGAAAAAGCATATGGTAGGGTGCCAAGAGGGGAACTGTGATAGTGCATGAGGAAGTCAAGAGTGGAAGAGAAGTATTTAAAGGTGGTGCAAGACATGTATGGGGAAAGCAAAACAGTTGCGAGGTGTGTGGTAGGACTGACAGATGAGTTTAAGGTGGGGTGGGAATATATCAGGAATCTGCTTTGAGTCCCTTCTTTTTTGCAGTGGTGATCGACATTATGATTTTTAATGAGAGTAGGGGGCTGGTGCAAGAGAGCCAACTGTTAAGTCTTTGGTTGGAGGGGACTTACATTATAATCAAAATACAGAATATTCACAGACCTTTATTTCAGCAGTCACATGCGCATACATAACTAGTGAAAGAAAGAGCAACTATAATGATTCCCCTTTTTCATTCCGGCCTTATAGACTTGTGTAACATTGTGTAACTGTTTTGAAGAAGTGCACAACACTTGCATTATACTAAAAGTCTTTTCAAAGTTTAGGTGGAACTAACATGAGGCTCAGCAGTACAAATAATTAAGCCAAGAGGGCATTTACCAAACAGTGACAAAAATCCTTCTTTGTGATAAGAAAAAAAATTTGAGTTACTGTAGTAGGAGACCAACACTTAAACACGGATCACACCACAGCTGATACACATCCTCAAAGAAGAGTCCACACACATAAATCCATGACAAGTCCCTGATGAAGATCCAGCTTTGACTGGCTTGGGCTGATTTGCACAAAGTTAATATCAGAGTTCCTGCAGATACTGTCAAACACTTGCCTGATGAGGGGTTCTTCAAGTTCTGGAAATAAGAACAATGCATTATTTAGATACAAAGTGATAAGAATGAGGAAACATAAACTTGCTACTTCCTGTTCCAACTACGGGCTCAGTTTGAGAAAACATGGAAATGTAAAGAGTTACTGTGTGGCAGAATAAGCCCAAAGTGCAGGACTCAGAAGATGAGGTAACTCAAAAATAGCTGTATTGCATGCTCTTACAAAAACACAACAAAAAGCAGGGCAGGTGGACAGGTCTGTAGTCTGTCTCTTACCTTTAAGGATATTTCCAAATTCTCACCTCCTCAGAACTCCATCTGCTCATCATTAGTCCCAATATTTTATATGTGTGTGTGTGTGTGTGTGTGTGTGTGTGTGTGTGTGTGTGTGTGTACAGGCAGGTATAAATCTAGACTGTGGCAAAATAGTTACTTTAGTGTGTCAGTAGATAGCAGTATTACATTTTCGGAGCAGAGATTTGTGGTGCAGAGAGTGGTACGGTGGTTGGTATTTGCAGCAAACGGGTGTGGGTTCAACTGGCTGCGGCCTCTCTGTTTATGGGTTGAATAATGTCTGTAAAGGTTCTCAGTCATCCAGGTCAAGTCATCGTAGTCTAAGGAGCTTGGAAAGAAAAGTGTCTGTGCTTGAAGACAAGGAGTTTTGTCTTTGGGATGAACTAGTTTTTTGTGGCTGGGTCTGACACAAACTGTCTGCCATCTATAATCCAGTTTTGAGATCCCTTCAAAGACGCCTTAACCCCCACTAACATCCTGGGCCTTTTAACCTCAGGAAATCACCTAATAGGGTGGGGCAAGGTCTCACAATGAGTTCACCTGAAACCTTATTGTGATTGCTGATTGTGACCTACACCTGTTTTCACACCTTCGCTCATGTGATTAGGTATTGTAAAGGTAAATGATTTGGATCATTTGTCCTTCTTGGGTCGACACTCCCATGGGGCTTAAATCTGGGACTCTTCACCATTTGACCTCAGAAGTGAAGAAGCTTCTTGGATGAGAGGTGAAACGTCTTCAAGCAACTTAAAGAAGCCCAAACGCTTTTCTTTCCAAGGGTTGACTCTATCTTTACTTCCACCAAAGAGATGCATCTTAGTTTAACTTGTTATTCTAAATTGGCCGGAGATCTGAATTATTGCTTGTTTCTCTGTGATGACCTGGTAACCCAGCCCAAGTGTAGCATCTCTCTTTCTGAATAATGGATCTGATGGCACCTGGGAATTGGATATGTGCTTTAGAAAATGGTTGCATATGGAAAAGATCAATTAATGTCACAGTCTTTTTGTCCTCTCAGAAGCAATATACCTGCCAATATACATGTCCAGCAAACACACTTTACTGCTAATATTCCTAATAATCTTCTAAGTACTTTCTTCATAGGTAAAGTGTGTGTTTTAAATGCAAGCAATGACAGTAAAATAAGGTTTGAAGAACCACTGATGTGCAGTGTGAATAGAATTACAACAGCTTCATCATGCAGTACTGTGAATGCACTCACCATCTGTGCTGGCATCATCCTCCAGTAAGATCTCTGTGAGCAGGGCAGCAGGAGCTGTGTGTAAGACACTGTGGACCATCCTGAGGAGAGCGGACCAGGCCTCATTATGAAACACTATGATCACACTGGTGGTCGGGAGGCCAGGACAACGCCAAAACATCCGTTTCAAACAGCTGTCAGAGCCAAACTGAAAGTTAACCCGTACTAGATTTTTAACAAGGGGTACAGTACTGTGCAAAATCTCGAGTCACACACATAGAAATACAGTATGTAAGGGAAAAAGAGAGTTTGTATAATTCTAACTTGAAAGCCAATATTTGGTATGACCACCTTTATTCTTCAACACAGCCTGAACTCACTTAGGCAAGCTTTCTTGTCATTTCTTTAAGTAGTCTTTAGAAATAGTTCTCTGGGCTTCTTAAAGGACGTTCAAAGCTCTTCTTTAAATGTTGGTTGCCTTTTGTTCCATTTTCTGTCAAGATAACAGATGACTGCTTCACTAATATTGAATAATATTGAAGCAGTCATGACCCAGAGACCACTGATAGGATTCCACTCTGTTTTTCTATCCAGGTATACCTCTACTGTACTGATAATGTGTATGGGATTGTTGTCATGCTGAAAAATTAAGCAATTTCCAATCAGATGCTTTAATGTGGTATTACATGGTGGATCAAAATCTGACGGCGCATTTCTGCGTTCATAATTCCATCAATTTTGACAAGATCCCCAACACCACTAGCGTGAGTGGACCCCAAACTATTACAGAGACTAAACCATGTTTTGTAATGTTCATGACTGCAGACACTCACTGTTGTGTGAGTGTGTGTCTGCAGTCATGAAAAAAGCAACCAGTGTGGTTATTCACTTTAGAGCTCGTGTGTCTTTGCCCAGATCACAGTGGAGGGAGATACAATCACCGGCAAACTGGTTAAACTGGTTTTTCTTAGTCCATTTTACTTTCCCTTTATGGTCTTTATCATTTGCGCCCGGTGCCCTGGAATCTTGGAGAGGCCTCTGAAGTTGAGGCTTGAGCTCCTCTTTAAGGTAAAGTCTAGGAGAACAGCTGAGACCTGAAGAATCTGGGAACACGCTATTATGCTCAAGGATGAGTCCCCTGAGTCTCCCCACACTGCCAAAGGGAGGTATGGTGGTTGGGGCGATTGTGGCTCAAGAGTTGGGAGTTCGCCTTGTAATCGGAAGGTTGCCGGTTCGAGCCCCAGCTTGGACAGTCTCGGTCGTTGTGTCCTTGGGCAAGACACTTCACCCGTTGCCTACTGGTGGTGGTCAGAGGGCCTGGTGGCGCCAGCCTTGCCTCTGTCAGTGCGCCCCAGGGTGGCTGTGGCTACAATGTAGCTTGCCATCACCAGTGTGTGAATGTGTGTGTGAATGGGTGGATGACAGGTTGTGTAAAGCGCTTTGGGGTCCTTAGGGACTAGAAAAGCGCTATACAAATACAGGCCATTTGTGGAGGGGCTTTGTAAATGATGTAGTATGAAATGAACAGCAAACTCAAAAAGCAGGTTATCGCTAACTTTACTGATCGGGTGAATTGATGGCTGAAGAAGCACATGATTAGCACAAGGTAGTGCTGACATAAAACAGAGCAGAAAAAAATGAGAGAAAACAGTAAAAATCTTTAAGAAAGCAATTATATAAAGTTTTACTTACTTACTAAGTCATAAAGAAAATCATTTATTGCTGGCAAATGTGCTGAATGGTCTTTAAATAAAACCCACCAGCATGCTTTTTTTTTTGTTATAGTAAGTATATTATTAAACTCAATTTCCATGTACCAGATTTCATATGATATTTATTTTCATCTATGATTGAGTAAGAAGTGTTTACAAATAATATAAAATAAATATATGTGAAAATAATTATCTACAGAACAATTACTGCAGTTAACACAATGTTTATATTGTAAATTCTAATCAGCACTTACACATTACCCATATCCCTATATGGGTCTAAGTGTTGAACCCATCCATTATTGTTTTTTGAACGTGTAATTTGGCTGGTAGTAGGAAACAATTTAATCAATCAAAAAGAACAACAACTGCTCAAACCGGTTTATCGTTTGGAAGAGATGTTTTATTTATTCCACAGCTTTTACATGTTTTCTTCGCTGTCTCTTGTCTTAGCTTGTTAATTGTCTTTAATTTTCTATTCTTTTAACTTGGATTTTTACTGCTTTCACACTTTACTTGTATCCTTTTTATCTTTTACTGCAAGAGTTATTTTTAATATTGTATATAAAATTAGATCACAAACACAGTTTAAATAACATTATACAGCAAATATTCTATTTTTGTATAACATGTATGCAGTGTATATCAATGCATTATTAGAAATAAGCATTTCTAACCTTTAAGATATCATAGGTGAAGTTGTTAGTCTAAAAGTGAGTTATAAAGACATTGAGTTATAAATTGTTACTTTTTCTACATAGGGTTTTACCCATTAATCAACGGCTTTTAAAATTTTGTTGATATATACAGCAAAACACCTCGTATTTTTAGTTTTATTTCATCTGGGAACTGGCTGTGCTTAAATGCCTTCAGGTGATCTGGACCAAATATTTACAGATCACTAACTACTTCTGACTTCCTGACATTGTTTTGCATGCCAGGCGGTTTAAATTATTTGTGTGAAATGTTAAATGTGTGACAGTCCACACAGATTTTAGTTATAGAGTTATTTGAAAATTGTAGAACAGTGAATTTTGAACCCTTAGAAACCCTTAGAAATTAAATTGACTGCTTTTGAGATATAGCAGTATCAGTAGTAAAAAGAAATTCTTCATAACGTTAGCGAAACACAATTTTATAATCACTATCTGTTTTGTCTTTTCTAACTGAACCTTTTTTATGCCAATATGATTACAGATTTTTTCTTTGTAATGATGTGAATCCAACAGATATACGACAGCCCTAACTCGCACCAGACATCTTTGAAATCTAGCAAGTTATTTATCATTAAGTTGGTTCCGGGTAGGCGGGGCTTGTTGCCATGGTTATGTGTAAACGGAAAGTTCTGGTTTATTTACAGGGGGTTTTGTCTCTGGTGTGTCTCTACGGCAGGTTCGGGCAGACAAACTGCAACGTTATGACCTTTTTTGGTTTGACATACCTGGGTTATCAGAACCCGATAGGCGATAGAATGATACTGAATCCCCGGGGACCGTCTAATCCTAACGGTAAGGAGAGCTTTGCTTTCGCTTATGTGAACAATAGGTCTGAAAGCGGGGCTTGGTTGTCTTTTGGCCTAGAGTTACCTAAAGGTTTAGCTACGTGGAAAATTGGCTCATAATTTCAAAACTCTTCAAAAAGAATAAAAGATAGCAGTCTGTATTTGGAGTTCATGGTGTAGACATTTGATTTATGTCTACACCATGAACTTTGATTTTAATTTATTAATACCTAATTTATTTTCACAATCTTTTGACTTTTTATTTGGTCAGTAAAATAGAATTAAATTACACTCAGTAATTGCTTCTCCCCTTTGCCTTCAGAACTGCCTTTATTCTTTGTGGCATCGATCCAACAAGGCGCTGGAAATATTCCTCAGAGATTTTGGTCCATATTGACATGATGCCATCACACAGTTGCTGCACATCCCTGATGTATATCCGTCAAATCCCCAAATTTGCTCTATTAGATTGATTGTAGCAGCAGGCAACTTAATATTGTCCTTTAGGGCCATTGACAAGCTTTATTAGACCATATTTAGTTGTAACAGCAGTGGTAACATATCTCATTACAGATGGCAACAGCAACATCAAAGCCGGGATGCCACCTTCTCTTCAAGAACAACCGAGACACCTCAGATGTGTAGAGGACTGCCAACTTTCTGACCAGCCTCTTCCCCACAGCACTGACATACACAATGGGAGCCATGAGAGATGCGAAGCGATGATTAAGCGGCTTCAAACACCTAGATGTTAGTAAATATAACAGATGTGAATGTTGATGAGTAAACAGCTGCATCAAACAATGAGAGCCTTGGTTTCCTCTGTTCTCCAGCTCCAAACCAGCTCTACATGGTGCCTCTGACAGAGAGCCAGAGGTATGGCTGGATGGTGTCCAAGAACCCTGAGCCATGGATGCTAGTCAGACGGTTTCCTCGAAAGAACAGCGAAATGACCAAGTATGTAACATTTTCAAATCAAATAATTTTTTTGTTTTATTTTTTATAACATGTGAGTGAACTTGTTTTTATTACTTTCATAGGTTTGTTAAAGAAATGTTAAAGACGGACCCGAACTTCAGCCTGTTATGAAAACTTTTGCAGTAACACAAATTACCTCACACATAAAAACAGCAACAAACATGATGTGAAAACGTGAAATTAAACTGACAACATGCACACTTTTAGAGGTTTTTTTTTTTTTGCCTCATGCAATAGTGTTAAGCCTATTTTTGTAATGAGTGTGCTCTCTTTTTTTACATTTAAGTAATTCTTTGAATGACATGTACAGTATTAAGCCTTTGTAGAAAGTTACTGCTCAGCCAGTTTTTGGAGGTGTAAAAATGTTGGAGGGTTGCTCATTGGAGAAAAACAAAAGGGTATTCAGTCTTAAAGTTGTTAAAGCAAGGAAAAACAGGATTTGCTTTACTCCATAGTAAGGTACAGGGCCATTGATGCATCACTAACAATAAGGGTCCTTACATCTCAGATCATTGAATTTTTAGAACATTTTCTATCTATCTCTAACTATCTCTGATTTCTGTCATAATTTTGTGTTTAAATCATCTGGACACAGCAACCTTTCCTTGAAGACTAGTCATTTCAGATGAGTTACTAGTTTTTTTCAATACATTTAATATTTTTTTCTGTGTTTATTTTTACTTGTTGAATTTTAATGCCTCTTATTATTTTTTAAACTCAGTATGACTTATCTGACCCTTCCAGGCCAATGTGCATGCATATAAAGTGGGTGTGAAAAATGAAAAAAAGTACACATATATTTTAAGTTATTGTCTCAGTTTTAATTTGATTACAGTTTGGAAACTATTTGGATATTTTTTCTGTTCAGATCTGCTGATATTGTTGTTTCTGTGGTATAACTTGTAACATATTTGCTAAATCCAGCACGAAAGTTGAATGAAAAGAGCATTTCCATAATTTTTATCACCAAAAAAAATCATTTTTAGAAAATGTTTTGCATGTTTTAGTTACAATTTACAGATTGCCACTAGTCATTTTTTGCATTGTTAATTTCTTTTTTGTGTGCTCAAATATGGAACTTTACAAGACTACTTGCATATTTGTTCCACATTGCATGGCAAATGCATTTTCTGATTTTTTTTTTTTATGTATCCGTCCCAAATTATAGGTCATGATTTATTTTTATGGTAAGAAAGACCAGCGAAAATTTCAGGCTTTTGGTTTTTGAGGTAATCATGTTCAAACATTGCCTCAGATTTCAAAGTGTGGGAAAAACATGGTGGAAGTGGGCTGACGGACCATCTAAAAATATATATTTATCTTGAAAAGTATTTGATATATAAATGGGCATTGCAATTAAAAATTCCTCTCGGGAACTCAGAAATTCCAGCTTCAAATGGAACTCACCATTATAGTCACCATTAGAGTCGCTTTGGCGATTCTTGTATTACCTCCTTACACAGAGGATACACTGGAGCATCCTTTTTGAAAGGAAAAGAGATAATGCCAGCTAACAGTTCATTTTTCATTCCATGCCATGACGTGCTGATATGTTTTAAGACTTCCAAAACAACTTACATTAAACTCACGCCTGATATTCTTGTGATGTCATTGCCTAGTATGAAAAAAGTTGCATAATTAAAGATAATGAGCTCTTTTAAAATGATTAACGTGAATTGAAGTTTTACCATAATTCATGTGTTAGTTGTGTTCATTGCTGTATTGCATTATTTAATATTTCCATTTATTAAGTCATACAAAGCCTTTAAAAAAGGCATCTAATTTCACCTTTTTAGCCAGTTTTTTTTTTTCTTTAAAGTACCAACCTTGGCAACAAATTAAGATTTTTTTTCACCAGTGGTTCTCATTTACATGGCATTAAAACAGCCCCATAAGAAGACAAAGAGAAAAGATTTAAGATGTGGATTTTGGGTTTCACCACAGCAAAACCATGTCAGCAACATCCCCTTTGTTAAGGAGCCATGTGTAAGTGCAGTGATTCCTAAAATAATCAAATAATAACTCTTACAATTACTTTCAGAGTTGAGATGCTCATGGTAATTAAGGTTGGTTACTTACAGTTAAAAAAAATATAATTAAGTTTGAAAGTACATATTTCAATTTAAGTCATAAAAAAAGCAGTGTGTAAGCAGTGTTTGTAGACTCAGAAAGTAAGTCTACAAAGGTTTCAGCTCTGTTACACCAGGTGAGGGATTCTGTCACTTCTGTGCTGGAATCTGGGAATATAAACACATGTTTGAGCGAATTTAATCTCTTATATATTCATCTCATAAAGTATGCATGACCGCAAGTTCACAAGTTGCAGTAACTGATCCTGAAACCCAGTCCTTGAAGACTTCCTGTTTGGCACTGGAAATCAAAACTGCCAACTAGTATGTGATGACTGAGGCTTCCTATTTCTTATGTGTCTGAAATATATTTACCTCCTCCAGTGCTGAAGCAGTGAAATCAGTACAGTATGGGCTGACACTGGGATCCTTCAGCAGAATGATAACGGTTTGTTCCCTGAAATCTAATCGTGTCACAATTTATGTCTTTGAGAAACACAAAACATAAAAAGATTTCCCTTTCCGTTTATACTCAGGTCAGCTAGTTTCTGTGTTTGTGCTGTGAATGGTTTCTCCTGTCTCTTCATGCTCATTTGTTGGCTGTTATACATGCTGGTGCTATTATGACTGCCTCAAAGGCCACAACAAAGAATGGAATCACACCACCCACTGAATAGGGATTACCAAAGGTTTATTAAACTTAGTAATAATCATGGTTCATGTAAGGCTGTATCAGTGGTGCAAAGCCATGAATGGATGGCAGTTGTATGTTTAGAAACTGAATTAAGATAATAGGTCAAATAAAACAAAACAAAACAAAACAAACAGGGTTGCCATTGCATGGAGGCGGTGCAAACACTGTCAGCAAAGGAGTAGTCGGAGTGAAGACAGGGCGAGGTCTCAAAAGGCAGGGTTCAAATGTCCCTGGCCGGGTGTGGAGGGCCAGGTTTTCCAGGAAACTCCTGCAACACACACACACACACACACACACACACACACACACACACACACACACACACACACACACACACACATGGCAAACCTTGCACAAAAGCCTGTGGCCATAACAGATACCAACAGTTAGAAATCGGTAATATCCACCCAGTTATTTCCCCTTATCCAATTTGAGGTCAATGAATCTGACCCTCAAAGGTCAGAGGGGCTGGAGCTTATCCCGGCTCCCATAGGGTAAGTGGCAGGGTACACCTTGGCCAGTCTCTCAAAGGGCTAACACAGTGAGACAGACAACCATTCACATTCATACCTATGGTCAATCTACGTGAACCAATTAACCCCACTAACTGCATGTCTTCAGACTGTAGGAGGAAGCTGAAATACATGTAAACACCACACAGTAAGGCCCTGAACAGATGGTGGATTTAAACACAGGAAATACTTGCTGGGAGGTAAAAGCACTAACCGTTACGCCACTGTGCTGCCCTCAGCAGCTTATATATGCCGATAATGTTGGTGCACTGATCATCAGGAGTCTTTTCTCATGTTTCCTGCTGCTGTTGCCCTTTACCTTTGAGAATACCTTGGTTTGAAGGCTTGTTTCCTACACATAAAAATGATGGATTTAAGGTCCCCCTACATAAAAAATGTGATCTAAAACCCTTTTTTCTTACAAAAAAGGAACTCAGGTCAATTTAGTTTTAATTATATATCACAACAGTCACCTTAAGGTGCTTTATATTGTAAAGACCCTACAATAATAGAGGAAAAAAAAAACCCCAATAATTAGACAGCACCCTATGAGCAAGCACTTGGTGACAGTGGGAAGGAATAACTCCTTTTTAACAGGAAAAAACCTCTGGCAGAATAAGGTTTAGGGAAGCTAAGACTACTGGAGGTTTCTATAAAGCAAAGATAATGACTGAGTCACATTCAGCATCAGGAGCAAAAATACAGTCACACAAAACAGCCATTGATTTTTTTTTATTTTTTTCTTCAAGGGGAAATGTTATTTTTCTCTTTGTCATAGTCCTCAACTCTTCTCGTCCTTCAAAACTTTGCAAAAAACAAAACAACAAAAAAAATCCCCTTTTCAACTCTTCCAACTCAGGGAAAAATACAAATAAAACAAAAACAAATACGGAAGGATTCATCAGGCCTGAGCAAAAACACTGTTTCAGTAGTATGGGGACAAACCTTCCTTCCCTCTCCTCTTCCCTTCCCCTCCCAAAAGCATCCCAAGAGTTAACAATCAACACAAGTCTATGGACAGCCAATAGAAATAGAATACATACAATGAACATCTTTATAATAAACTCAAGTGCATTTTATAAACTCTTTGCTTTATACGAATCACTCTTCATTGGTCACAGTTCATGTGATAGTTGGTGATCTCCGTTGCATTACTGTCCTCTAGACGCAAGCCCGAGTATCATTGCACAGGAGGGACCAAAAGCACAGGGCTGCGTGAGCTGGCTTTGGTACAAACGTGATCAACTGTTGGTTGCCACTGCTAAGTGTGAGGGAAGAGCTGAGTCAGGGCTGATCCTACAAATTAACAGAAAGCTGCGCCCGGGGGAACCAAGACCTTTACAACGATGAGAAAGTTAACGTAAAAAATAATAATAATAATGTCGACGAGCCCTTGTCCCTCTTTCTCTCTCTCTGCCCGAACATTAGCGGTCCAGGCAGGGAAAGCAAGCACACTTCCCATTTAGTGTTAATCTGTGATTTGTTTTATGTCAACTTAAGGCAATCAGACTCAGCAATCAGTGCTTTCATTTTCCACTGAGGCGGGTGTAATAGGAGAGAAAATATGTGAAGGCCTACCAACTCGACCTTGTCCTCTTTAAACAGCGTAACACGAGGGATGCTGTTTGTTACCACTGAGAACTTTAACGTGTGTGGAGGTCACCGAAAAGCCTGGCTGAGATTTACAATACTGCAGTAGTGGCATGAATTTAAAAAAAAAAAAAAAAAAAAGAGCAAAAAACAAAAAAAGCACAGTGATTCATTTGTAAATGTGTGTGTGTTTACTGCTATGCTTATGTGAGCATACACCACTTGGGCTCTGCTGCAAAGGCAGCTAATGGTTATTACTTACTATACATGATCACACCTATCGTCAGCTTAAAAATACTGTACTGTACATCAGGACTGAACAGCAGAACTCATTGGCTGCAGTTGATCAGTTGGTACCAGTGAGCTGGAGCTTTACGACTGGCATTTTACAAGAAAGCGTGCTGGTCTTTGATCCTCTTCATCGGAATGGAGTCATCATATTAAGCATAATAATTAATCAGAATCATCATAATAATAACAACATTAAGAATATACAAATGATGGATACAGAAGTGATACAAAATACCCTACGCTGAAAACGAACAAAAATGAAAACCAGATACCACAATCAGACATGCTTCAAAGCAGTTATGTTTGGCAAGAAAGCAGTTTCATTGTATCATAAAAACCTCACAGTGAAAATAGTTATGCCCCTTCAGGATTACAAAGCACAGTATTCAGTTAAAATCAATATATATTAATTTCCTTCATCTATTTCTTCTTCATAGAAGAATCAGGCTGTGCGATACCGATGCATTGAAATCCAAAGTTTCTCCCCCTCCCCCCCCGAAGGCTCTGGAACGGGTCTCGGATCTAAGTTCCTTCATTTCCATCTGTACCAAAACAATACCTCTCTGAAAGGGAAGGAGCAGTTGATGTCGGTGTACTGTCACGGCCGAAAAAACGGCTCAAGCTCTAAGGAACCAATCGGATGTGAAGTGAGGATGAAGAGGGGCCAAATCCTGGCTGGCTCTACTTTTACTGCTCAGGTATAACCTTCTGATAACATCCTTAGTCGTCTTTAGTCAGTTTTAAGTTAACCTAATTTAACAATCGAGGTCAGCGTTTGAATTTAGGGTTCGTGATATGCTCTTTGCTGCCTGAATGACAGACGAAATAAATGTTTTGTACATAGTCTAAAAAAGGGAGGGAGCAGACTTTGTGGCCAGCATTTGGGCAGAAAGACGGAGGGTTCAGGCCCTCTGCTTAAATAACAGAGGCGGAGATCATTGCTAACTCTAGCAAGAACATATCCACACGTCTTGCCTTGCTTTTAGTAAATACTTTAGTCTTTGGTCAATATATTCCTCCTCAGTTTATACATATATTCATACACACACAAATATGCATGTACATACACACTTAAAAAACGTGTAATAGACTGGATATTTGTGCCCGTATGTTTCCACACTTTTTCATAAAGGACCCTTTTTGCACAAAACATCGAGATCGAAATAAATAATTAATGCAGAAATAAAACATGAGTACCTGTTTGTAATTCATGTGAAATTAAAAAAAAAAAATACAGAATAAGAAAACAAACGAACAAAAAGACCCAAAGTAAAATAAAAAAGTAGCCGTATGTACAGCGTTAATCTTCTTTTGACACAGGCTAAAAGGCGTTTTAAATAAACAGACTTTGCATCTTTCAAGAAGCCTGAGAGAGAGGCTAGACATGAGAAAAACACGTGTCCTTCGACATGTACGGGATCCAAAACGGCCGTCAAACGAGAACATTTTCCTCTCATCTAGAACACTTTCCGTTTGAAGTCTTCAAAGTTTCTCTTTTTTCCCCTCTTTGCTCGGGATTCAAGTGGTGGCGTCTCTAGTTCTTAGCCGCTCGCTCACACCGCGAGTCCTCGCTCAGTGGTGCCGTGTCCTTGCAGTGGGGGGGTCATCCCAGCATCTGCTGCTGCTGCCGCTGTCTTGGCTGCTAACTGTTGGGCGGTCCATCATTCAGGAAGTAGGTTGTCATTTCGCCTTTACCTTTTACCTTTACGACCCCACGACACTCAAGCACGTAGCCTTTGCTTACAAGCACCTGGTAGAGGTCTGTGGTCACCTGTGAAAAGATGTACACAACGATTTACAAAAGAGCGCAATATTTTAAAAGCAGTCACTTCAAACTCTTCGTCTGTTTTTGCACTGATAAACTTTTATTATGAAGCTGACAAAATGAAGTCAAGAAATCTTTACATTTAAAACTGAATTAAGCAACTTTTAATTTAAATCGTATTGATGCTGGTTAAAATGTAAATAATAACACTCATACCACTAAATCTTACCAAAAATATTTTTAAAAAAAATCATATGTGAAATGTTGAAACTGAGATATTTGAGGCCTGCTTTGTTGGTTTTTTTGGGTTTTTAAAAAAAAAATTATATTCTGGTTTTGTTTTGTTTTTCACATTTAAGACAGTGTCTCAGCTTCCGCTAATAGATAAAAGTTTTAAAACAAATTTTATCTCACCGTTTACAACTTTACAATGCTAGCAGTAGCTTTTGCCAGTTTTTAGGGGGGGGAAATCCACTGTCCACAAACACTTCAGCACTAAACTGAAGAGAGACACAGTAAGCAAAAGGCTGCTGAGTTTAGAGAAGCACTCAGCAACTAAAAAGCTCAATATCTGCTCAATAAATTTCTCTCAGAAAAAAATGCAAATAGTAAGCTGCTTTGAGTTCCAATTTTTATTTGACTAATGTTAGTTTTGTGAGTTTTTACTTCTTTATTGTTCTAGTATACTGCGATCTTTAATATCATGATATCGAGTCTCTTGCTGTTACTTTACTCTTTCAGTTCTGTGATGTCTCTTGTGTTCTTGTTTGAGCCTCGTCTATTGTCTGCATAGTAGTCTTGTTCCCTGCGTTGTGCCTCCCTCAGTCTCATTTCTGCGTTTACGCTTTGTTCCCTTTGTGTTCATGTAGGTCTCTTACATTCTGCTAAGTGCTTGTATTCATATCTCTATTGGTCTTCTTTGGTTATTTCTTATTTTACTTTGAAGTTTTGGTTTCTTTTACTTCCTGTTTGTCCTCTGTGTATAAATAGTCCTGCATGTGTCCTGTATTTGTTACTTATGTGCAGTCCTGCGTTTTTTATTGCTTTAAATTTTGTTTTTGTTCTGTTTTCATCGTTGTTTCTATATTATTTCATTTCAGTATTAAAGCACACCTGGACATCTTATCTCTAAAGTGTTTTTATTTCACATTTCTACAGCAATCTATAAATGTGCAGATATAAAATATTACCATCAAATCCACCCAGTGATATTTGATTGCTCCCTAATAACCTATCCGGGCTGATTTTATTAGTTACAAGAAACCTACCTGTATGCAGTCAGGTACACCTGTGCTATCCATACGACTAGCCACATTGACTGTGTTTCCCCAGATATCATATTGAGGTTTCCGTGCTCCAATAACCCCCGCAACCACCGGCCCAATGTTCAGACCTGTCAATTCAAGACAAAAAACAAAAAAAAGTTAAACTGCACCAACAAAACCAGCAATGTATAACCACCGTGTTTCCTCCTCTAACTTCCTCTTACCTATCTTCATCTGGAAGTTGTTGAAGGAATGCTCGTTGATATATTTCATCTGCTCTCTCAGTCTCATGGCATAGTCAGCTAGTGCAGTAATATGGGAACGGCCTTCTTTGTCATAGGTGGAGTCGTTCAGACCTGACGCTGCCATGTAGGTGGAACCGATGGTCTTGATCTTCTCTAGCTGCCTGTACTTCTCCTCACTGATGATCTGAGAAGTAAGGAGATCACAGATGGTGACTGCACCTGAGAAACAAATGACGATCACACGCGGCCTTCCGAGACAGGCTGAGTTTACCTCGTCAAAGTCTGCGATGATCTCGTTAAGCAGCCGGAGGCATTCTACTCCCTCATTATTGGCCTCCAGCTCCACGTAGAACTCGGAGAAGTTGCTGATGGAGGCAAACATGACGGCTACACACTCACAGGACTGGTAATACAGCTCGTCGTTACGCCGCTCACGTGCCAGGAAGTGAGCAGCTACGTCCTTCGGTAGGATATTATGGAGGAGGCGACGATTGTAGGCTTGCAGCTCCTCCATCTCCTCCTTCTCCTCTGTGGCCTGGAAATAGAGGTTATTTATTAACTAAATCAGCTCTTATAGACACAGTGATATAATAATATAATAATTAATTTCAATTAACCATACAACAGCTCTATCAACTTTTTACTCATGGACATGTTTGAGGTATTAATGGAAGATCTTTTAGGTTAACATTGTCAGGTGGCGCCCTCTAGCGGACCCTGATGTCCATACCTGTAATTTCCACAGGAAGTCGAGGCGTGCAGTAGATTCAACCTGTTGGGCGTGCAGGTACAGTGCCAGGACAAAAACTGTGAGGATCACTGGAGTCATGACCCTCAGGGACACTTTGGTCACAACAAACGAGCTGCGGAGAGAATGACAAGCAGTGAGATTAAAGAAAGACTACAAAAAAACATTAAACAGAAAAAGAAACAAGCAAAAGATCAACAAGAAAATAACATTTAAAGAAAGGTGATGTTTAAAATTGGGCAAAATACATTATAGTAACTGAACAAGATGCAAAAATTAAAAGTAACATTGAATGTAGGCTTACCACTGGTTTGTAGTTTCATTGAAACTGGGCCTTAAATTAAAAAAAAAACAACAACTTTTAGTCAGTAGTAATAAATCATTTAAAATGATGATGCAAGAGATATTTACATCAGCAGTCTAAGGATTTGATTTTGATATCAATTTATTTCATGCTACATATTTGCAGCTAAGGTATAAATGAAAGTAGATTTTTAGAAAGAGACAATGAAACATGTTTTAAACTGTGGATTTCAATCTAATGGAATATGTATGTATAGAAGTGAAGTGAAGGAATTAAAAGCTAAATCCACAAACCGTACTTTTTTGTTTGTGTTCTGACCAAAAAATTCAATGGCAAAGGTTTAAATGCAAAAACATCAATAATAAAAAAAAAACAAAAACTTACCACTGAGTTTCATTTAAATCACTAAAAACAGACAGAAAGATTCAAATATATTAATAAAATGCACAAACTTGATTTCACTGTTGTACATGCTCGAATTCATGAGTAAACAGAAGCAAAATCAATGAAAGAGCAAATAAGGGTATTTTAAGTATTTTGATTTATCCTTAAATTACTGAAAATAAAAATCTTCCATTCCCTTTCATCCCTTAAATTATCAGTACAAATGAAGTAAACCCTCTCGGTGACTTGTAATTTCACACTTGTTTCACTTACATGGCATTGGAGGTGACAAAGAGGTCTGCATTGTCAAACAGTGCTACTTGTGGCCACTCCACCAGCAGCAGGAAGGTGAGCTGGATGAGCAGCATGAGGGCCAGCTTCCCTATGCTGCTGATCTGCAGGAACACGGAGCAGGCCAGCAGCGTCAGCAGCACGCTGTAGCTGAAATACTGACACAAACAGGAGGCAGCGGCGTCACAAGCACGCATCATCGACGATAGGTGTCAGGAAAACACAAATGCAAATCTGAGACTCTTCTTTTAAAGCGTGTGGACCGTTTGCTCACCTCAGGAAAGGGGCAGGAGGGGCCTCGGCTGGGGCAGATCTCTAGACCCCCCTCGACGGACACATTCAAGCTGCGGATCAGACAGGGAGTCACCGCAGAGGTGTTCAGCTTCTCAGCGACGCATTCAGCCAAACCCGTGGTGTCGCAGGCAAACTGCATGAAAGTGAAGCAGCACAACTTCAAACAATGTCGCACAAAGTTAGCAGATGCGCTTAATTTGTTTAGCGATAACTTTGATCTCACCATATTAACGAAGGCAGAGATAAAGACGAGGATAATGGAGAATACTCCGACCAGCGTGCTGTTGGTGCGAGACTGGACAATCTTCTTCGAGACAGTCTGCATCGCAGCTGGAAAAATCTACGAGCGGAAATGATGAACATGTTAAATACACGGTGAAGGCAAGAAAAAGAAAATGAGCGCAACATTTGGTATGGAGTCCAGGTGACCTGCTCTACCTTGATGCAAGAGTATATGGCACAGATGAAGAGGATGTTGGCGAGTATGATGAAGATACTGATGTAGATTCCCAGCATGACCGGGGTGCTGCAGGAAAGAATAGAGAACACAGATTATAAAAGGACATTTAGGGTTTTGTTTTACAATCATCATTATTATTATCTAAATCAGTTAAATTTCAGAAAAATACCCAGTTTATTTTTGGCATTTCATTTTCAAGGAAGAACCTTGAAAGACCCTTAAGGTTTTTCACAATATCAACATTTTTTAAAACAGTTTTAAAAAAAAAAACAATCAATCTAAATATATTTATACCAAAAAATCATGGTCTAAAACAGCGGTCCCTAACCACTGGGCCACAGACCAGTCCGTGAGTCGCTTGGTACAGGGCCGCAAGAGTTGAGGCTTGGGTGTGAAATTTATGGTTTTCGGGGTTTTTATTGGTTTTTAGTGTTATTTTTTTAATGTTTTTATCGTTAACTCGGTTTCCCCAGGAGTTTTCCTGTGTGTTATGAATAAATCTTCTTTTTTGGGGGTATCGGCACTGGTTTTATTTTGTTGTATTTATGCGCGGCACCTTAAAGGCCGGTCCGTGAAAATATTGTCGGACATAAATCGGTCCATGGCGCAAAAAAGGTTGGGGAACGCTGGTCTAAAATGAGTGTGGGGGCTTTAATCCATATTTGTGAACATCTGGAAAAGCCCAGCAGCATGACAGCCTGTAACTCTAAGGAGGTAGGATAACTAAAAGTGTACAACCAGTGAGTTCCTCATCAGTTCTTATTAGTCACTAAAGTGGGCGGAGCAACCCTCGGGCAGGTTCAGTTCACCAACATGTGCAACATGTCGTTCAATCACGTTTTACTGGAACGGTGTGCATCAGTGGGGAAAGGTCAGACCAGCAGTCAGTTACACATCAGGAGTGATGTGTATAATAAACTGCACTCAATCAGCTGACAACAGGGGGCTCAAAGGTGACACAACTTGGACATAAAAGTGGATTTCAGGAGGAAACGTTGTTGCACTGTGAAAGTTTATATTGTCAAAACACATTGGGAGCTTAATAGGGGTGCAACGATACTCGTATCGATATTGAACCGTTCGATACAGTGCTTTCGGTTCGGTACGCATATGTATGAACAATACAAAATTTGTAATTTATTTTATCAACTTTCCTTCTGACGATGCTGTCTGTGTTGAGCGCTCAGTGAATCTGCGTTCAACTACTCCGCCTAGGCTGCACTGTCGAGCGCAGATCCACTGAGCGTTCAACACAGACAGCATCGTCAGAAGGAAGAGCGCAGGGCAAGCTAGCGAGACAGAAGTTAAGCTCTCCTTGCAACATGGCAAATTGAACCTCCCCCACCCTCATTCAGATCTGGCGTTTGGAATTATTTTGGGTTTCATGTGACATATGACCCTGAAGGTAAGCGCGTCATGGACTAAAGTAAAACAGTATGTTGGATGTGCCACGCAATGCTCAATTACATGGGTGGGAACTAGTGTGTTAGCGCAGTTAGCTCGTTAACGTGTTGGCCGTCTAGCCCCACGCACGGGGCGATCAGGGGTAGCTCGTTAACGGAGATTTGCCGTGTTGTGGCGTTAACGTCATTTCAACGAGATTAACGCTGACAGCACTAGTGGGAACACAATGAATATGACTGCACATTTATGCCGACATCATCCTAGTGCAAAGACAAGTGGAAGCAGACAAAAACAACAAACATGCATGCTACAAACTTTACCCGAGTCATTTAGACAGCCGTTAGCACATGATTCTCCTTATGGGGACCTGATATGTTTAATATTGTGGCGAGCTCAGACAAGGAGGAGACGGAGGTATCGTTTGGTCTTGCTTCCCGTGAGCTAGCCAGGGAGCACAGCCGTTTATTGACATCTGCAGAAGAACACTGCCGCTAGCTAACTGCTCAGCGCGGCAACCGCACAGCAACAACAACACACAGAGCGCCCTCTGACCCCGGAAAGACACACCGTCGCAGCGAGAAGGCGTCACCCGTCACTATGGCAACATAAACAAAACATAACTGTACAAACAGAACCCCGAACAGCCCTGACCCTCTACATAGCCCCCACCTAAGGGGTCAGTCGTCCCCGACGACCCCATTACCCCACACAAAGTCCTGCAAATGTCCAGGTGCCTTCTTTTGGCGCACCGGCCGGTCACGACCGGCGGGGGAAAAGTCACTCGGGTCAGAACATGGGGTGCCACCATCATCCCACTTCTGACACCAATGTGGCGAGCTCAGACAAGGAGGAGACGGAGGTGTCATTTGGTCTTGCTTCCCGTGAGCTAGCCAGGGAGCACAGCCGTTTATTGACATCTGCAGAAGAACACTACCGCTAGCTAACTGCTCAGCGCGGCAACCGCACAGCAACAACAACAACACACAGGGCGCCCTCTGACCCCGGAAAGACACATCGTCGCAGCGAGAGGGCGTCATCCGTCACTATGGCAACATAAACAAAACACAACTGTACAAACAGAACCCCGAACAGCCCTGACCCGCTACAATATGCTGCTGAGAATATAGCCCAGAAGAAGGGTATAGTATAGCTTTTATTTTGGAAAGAGCCATTTCTCTGTAATAAACTCTCTTTTTCAAAGATGAGTGATTCCTCAATCAGATACAGGGCTCGCAAAATCGCTAGCCCGACGTCCCGGGGCTAGCTTTCACTTTGCAATCGCGCGAACTGTGTATAGAGAGCGACAGTACTGATTGGTGAGTGATGATAATTTGCGCACCAATTCCTCTGACATCGTCTTATCAATCGTTAGCTTACTATGCAAACATGACAAGTGAAATCTCCCGCAGCAAGCTTAAACATATGAGAGGTTGATCGCGCAGAGAATCACTGACCGTTATGTGTGTGTGTGTGTGTAAAAGCAGCAGGATATATATTTTAGTTCTGCTGAGCCAAATAAGACAGGTCAGGGTGAAGAAGTGACAGCCAAAGAAAAGCTTACCACAAAACGTTATGACAAATCAGACTGAAAGGCAAAAAGAAAGTGCAGCTTTATGGTTTCATGGACAAAAGAATTTCTGTGGCTGCAATATGACGAGCTATATAACCGGGGCTGCACATAAGTGGTCCGCAGGTGCACATTCGCTGTCAAAAAAACAACAAAAAAAAACGCGCACAAGATATGAAGTTGCAACGCGTGTTTGCATACATAAGATTTTCTGGAGGAGGACAGACATTTGTTTAAAACTCTTAAAGATGTCGAAGAAGCTCCTTTAAGCAATTACTTTGGTGTTCCTCCACCTCCAAAGAAATGTCAGAAGGAGTCCGAACCACAAAAGAAGCGCGTATTCTCAGAAAAGTGGTTGCAGGAGGTGAGCTGGCTTCAAACAAATGATGAACGCACAGAGAGGTGGTGCGGAATGTGCCGTGAAAATCCCACTCTAGTGGACAAAAACAGTGCTTTTTATATGGACGCAAACGCGCGTTGCAACTTCTTATCTGGTGCGCGTCTTTTATTTTGACAGCGAATGCGCACATGCGGACCACTTATGTGCACCCGTGTAAATAACATAATGTTCTGCCGGGTGTGTTGTTGGTTTTCTCTCGATTTCTGAGTCGACAAGCGCCTTTGTTACTGGGACCAGTCATTTTAAGAAAGGCCCCCAAATGCAAGAAATGCATTATTGCGCAGTCTGCAATATCTTTCCCAGAACAAACACCAATTGCAAATAACATACTAAAAATAAACCTGAAAAATCTGTTTAGAACAGCGTACTATGTTGCAAAGAGTGAACTACCACTGGCAAAATTTAGTAGTCTTTGCAAACTTCAAAAAGCAAATGGCCTAGATCTTGGTCCCACTTGCCTCTTACCTGTGACTTCAGCGGAAATTTCAAATTCAGGATCTGACACAGACTGATTCATGTCCTACACAGTTCTTACAAGTTCATAGAAATTTCTGTTCAATTAGAACCAAGTATTTGAGTTGATGATTGTAATTTTTATACAATGTTGTAATTTGTTTTTCAACAATTTTTTGTTGAATGTTTTGTTTCCTTTACAATATTATACTTTAATGTATAATATTGTAAAGGAAACAAAACAGGAAACAAAATATCAATCAAAAAATTGCTCTCTTTTTTTATTCGGGCTACTTACATTTATTTTGGGCTACCAAAAACTGAAGAGTCCCTGCCCGAAGGGCTACCAGGGATTTTGAAATTTTGAGAGCCCTGAGATATATTTATTTTTTTCATTACTTTTGTTTCAGCAACATTAAATTTAAAAACTGTACTTTTGAGTTAAAATATATATTTATAATTTTAATAAATGACAAATTAAAAAGGCATGAACATTTTTTTTGTATCGAAAAAATATCGAACCGTGACACCAAAGTATCGAACCGAACCGTGAATTTTGTGTATCGTTGCACCCCTAGAGCTTAAACACTTTGGCGTGAGAAAAAGCTAGATATTTCAGAAATAAAGATGAAATTATGAAAACTTTTTCATAATGAAGCCTTAGAATTTCTACATTAGCTGCAACAGTTTGGTCTTTATGCTGAAACCGACAACATTTCGCCATCTTTAACCATGGCATTTAATTTCTCTTTGATATTTGGGCTGATTGGGACCTCATGAATGTAAAAACAAATAGTTTTTTTACAAGATTTTTGTTTCTGAGAAAAATGAGATCCATAAATGAGGACATTCGTTTTAATTTTTGATCGAGCAGTGGCAATATCATGTGCTTGTACATGAATATCAGGCCCTTGTAGAGCAAAATTTTGTATTTTGGTCTAGGCAACCCAAAATGTGACGTCCACATATGTGGACGCCAGGTCCTAGGAGGTTAAAGTCAAAATACGAACGAGATCAGATCTCATAAATAACATCAGCATGTTTGTTTTTGTTTTTTGTTAATAACTTAAAATGTTTTACATCATTGGGGTTGTGAGATTTTTTTCTTTTAATCAATCTTATCTGTAAAAGGACAGATAAATCATTTCAGCTGTGACTCATGCAAAGGTACTCTCACAGAAACCAAGAATAGCTACAAATGAGCCTAACGGGTCCCCTTGATGGGGTTATACACAGAAGCATTCGCAGTAGAGCATTATGGGAATGGGTGAAATACTCACTGTGGAAAAATAACAATCTGTATGAAGGATATGAAGCAGAATACCAGCAGAGTACAGGCAACATAGCCTCCAAAACGATCGTCCACCTTCTTGGAATACTGCACAAAAAAAAGAAGAAATCAGAAATAATAGGAGTAGACTTTTCCACACATGGCTGATATTTAAGATAAAAAGCTTTAGCAATAATGAGGCATCACAGTTTTAACCTTTTTCTCCAGACTGGAAGTCTGGAAGGTGAGTAGAAACTTCTTAACGTGGTCTTTTCTTAGCTGGTCGATGCTGCGAGCGTCAATGGCCCGTCCCAGAAACTCATCCACCTCATCCTCTGGGTTCATGGCTTCCTGAACGCCACGGCTGCAAAAAGAAGAGGCACAGACTGAGCAGGCGATAACAGGGGTAACCCAATCAGGCAAAGTGGTGTGTCAGAGTCCGTGCTTACTTGTCTTTACTGGAGGTTTCATCAATCCCCTGGAGAAGAAAGAGAGCAGACAAAATTATGGTTCTGGCAGAAAAGCTGCAGCGCCGCTCTGTCGCTGTGAAGCAGCGCGTCGATGTCGAGTCTCACCATTTGTCTGAAGACTTTGGAGTCTTTGGTCCTGGTGAAGGTTCTGTCGGGAACCCAGCGTGGCATCAGCCCCTCGTTAGAGTTGGCTCTTGTCCGCTGCATCTTCGCCATCATCGCCTTCTCCTCCTTCTGCTCGGAGAGAACAACACGAAGGCTTGACCAACTGTTCTCGTGCAACACAACATGGAGAACGACAAAATGTGTGACTGAGGGTTTGTTTAAATTCTGGCTTTCAATTTTCCCACGAGGCAGCTCGGGATCTTCAAGAGGACTTCATTCACAAATTATGCTTTTTCAGCTCTGTTTCCTTCAATAACTATTACATCTTCACTATCTGTTATATCGCCAATGTGCTTCAAAACCTTTGTACTTTAAAGTAGTTCAGAAATATAAAATGATTTGAAATGAATCATTTTATTAAGCACTTCATTTTTTATTTTGCCAGCACAACTGGGAAAAAATAATTAACACCCTACTGTTAAGATAAGTGTAACCTGCTCTTACACAAAACTCTTATCTGATGATTTATGTTATAATAATAAATGCTTTATAACAGGTATGATGACTCGGTGATTAGCCGTGTCGCCTCACAGTGAGAAGGTTCTGGGTTTCAAACCATCGTTTGCATGTTCTCTCCCCTGGTACTCTGTCTTCCTCTCACGGTCTGAAGACACCATAGGAGCCTAAATGCATTTTTATAATTAATGGAATTGTGTTTATTTCATATTCAGTGTTTCCAATGTAATATGTTAATACTTTTTAAATTGGCAAGACTTCATTGTTTTAAGCAAAAGTGAATATTCATGTTCAAAATAGGATTTACAGAGATGCAGGTTAGCTTCACTGGCAAATCTAAATTGATTGTAGGTGTGAATGCAAGCGTAACTGGTAGACTGTCTCTGTTTTCGCCCTGCAACAGACTGGTGGGTGTATCCTGCCTCTTGCCATAAGACCGCTGGCACAGCCTCCAGTCCACCATGATCTTAGGTTGGATAAATGGAAGAAAGTGGAGGGATGTGTTCCTGTGCTCATGAATACAATGTGGAAAGAGGAGAAGCTGAAAGTAGGCGTTTGGTGAAGGGACGTGTTTGTTTGCGCCTTTTGATTTTGAGACTATAGATATCAGGGGAAATCCAAACTGTGGCCAAATTTAATTGTGTTCTTTTTTTGTATAATGTTTCATCTTATCAAGCTATTTTGTCCTTTCTTATTGTATTTTACTCAATTTGAGCTGTTTTACAGGTTATGTAATGTTTTAGCCAGAATTCCCCACTATATTTTATCCTATGTCATCTTACATGTTCCTCTTGGATTAGCGGGAGGTTGCTGTTTTTCCAGCTGCTGTATTTCCTGGATTATATTTCATATTTCAGCAACACCTGAAGCAACACACTCCCACCAACTCTTCTTTTGGCTTTAGAAGACAGGCCTGTTTTCTTTGGACTGATCGCCTGCTAAAGCAACAAAACTCCCAGTTTGTCAGTGGAATGGTATTCACACTGTATCTATTAAATCTATCTGGTCAAATTATGCCCTTAACATTCATAACTTTCATCAGACTTTCTGAAAACCTTGCCATTTAGACAAGCAGATGATTTTTTTACTCTTGAAGTTTAATTTCATGGAATTAGTCAACAAACTCAGAGCCAATATCGAACGTTGTAGAGTGCTGCCTTTAACTATGACTGTCAGGGTGAACCCTATTAAAATGGTGAGTTTACTGACTTTACTACTTTACCTACTTGTGGCTACAAGTCACACTGAAAGTCTAAGGCCCATCTACACAAGTCCAGTAGGGTGGGAGGCCTTGGGCTTCTTCTTCCTGAGACTCTACTACTGGGCAGCCAATTCAAGAGCCTTTGTTTATTGGAAGTGGATAGACCAATCCAGTGATGCAAGCAATGAAGATATCCCCCTGTGGGTACACCTTGAGACCTCAGTTGTTAAAAATGCATCCTCTTACTCTGTTATTCTCCAGCGCTGCAATCACAGACAGGCTCCTAGTGTCTCCTTACATGTCCCACTATGGCATAACCATTCTTTTATGCCTGCTCAGCTGGATGAGGTGTTAGATGCAGGTAGATGCAGACTGTGACTCTGGCAGATGTGTTACGGACGAGCATCATTTCCTTTATACCAAATACGGTCTTCCAAATGAGCATGTATTACACATTACACATTACTCATTACTTATATTTCTCATTTTCTTACTCGTTACTTTACTTTCTTGTTACTCTGTGAAATCCCTGTCATGTTGACACATATACAGTACGACTCTTCTTTTAGTATTTATTTTTTGGCCCTACGCGACTGGCATGTTCTCCAGATGGACTGGACCATAGCTTGGTGATTTTTTGATGCTCCATAGAAACCTTTAAGTCTAAATCTCCATATACCTTTGCATATTAAATTAAGGTGGTGTTATTTGTTATACAGATGGAAGAAATGCATAAGTATAAAACAGATATTCAGGGTAGATCTAACAAGAGATGGGGGCCTTGTCTTCAGCGATACCAAATGAACTGTCACAAGCAGTGACCTCTACTTTTTCCTCAAACCAATAGGATGTTGAATTTTGTTTATTTATTTTATTTATGTTCTTGATTCAGTTTTCTTAATGGCAATACTGTCATGGCAGTCATCTGATCTCTATGTATATTTTTAGTGTGTGACGACCTTTTTGTTGGTCCCTTTCTGGTGAGGTTTTTTTCAGGTTCGACTAGAAAACTCTGACCAATGTCTCAATTTGGTGAAGATTTCCCCGCCTACACCTCTTATATTTGTGTGTATGTTTGTGTACTGACCCGTTTTTGGCTGCAGCCAAGGACCAGGAATGTCTCAATGCTGTTCTCCTTCAGATACGCATTCCTCTCACCTCCAAAACCTGGCTCCACCTCATAGTCCCCATTCAGATACTGCAACGTGGCCTTTGTGATGTGGATCCGCCTGGCAGGGACGAAAAGACCAGGAAGTGGCTTTATGTGGGGTGTTTATTATTATTATTTTTTTTCACATTAAAGGCATACACAGGGGGACAGCAGGCATATATTAATAGCTCCAGAACTGCTGCTGAACATAAGTCAGGAACATGTTAGAAATGAATGAAACAATTTCTTTTAATTTGTTGTAAAACAACGTTCAAGAGCGCAGAAAGCTTTTCAAGTCAAGTCTCAAAATGGCCTTATCACTTGTACTTCTTGAAGTTCAAATATGATATTTTCATAACAGGAGAGCTTTTAACAACCTCCGACATCAGTACGAACTGTACCACCACGGAAAAATATGAATTCCAGACAGCAACAAATTATTTTTGAAGCAGTAGCAATTTAAAAACATCAAAACAAAACAAAGGGTAAAAAAATGATCGCAGTAAGTGGCCGTGCATTTGGAGTTCTTAAAACACTGTGATAGTTTTTACAAACTGTAAACGCTTCTCTCGCTCTCACCCTGCTTTGCCTCCTGCCTCCATGTGATTGGCCAGCGTGACATCATTGGACCACACATCAAACTGCCACTTCCTGAGTCCCAGCACACCGCAGTGCACACGGCCACTGTGAATGCCGACGCGCATGTTAACGTTGACCCCTGTCACCTCACGCACCAGCCTGGAAAACAGAAACACACACACACAGACACACACGAGTGTCTCATCAGCAGTGGGAGGAATATGCAAAACACTGTAAACAACGCAGAAACAAACACCACATACAGGTGCATGTATACACTGTTTTTACTCACGAGATGGCCTCTATCATGTCAACACCCATCTCCACGCAGCAGTGGGCGTGGTCAGCCCGGGGTTCAGGCAGCCCGGACACGCAGTAGTAACAATCACCCAGAATTTTAATACGGAGACAGTGATTCTCCTGAGGAAGAAAAGACAACAGGACAAGATAAAAATATAAATAAAAACACATATCCATACAGGAAGCACTTCATACTTCTCACCTGCTTTTAAACTTAAAACAAAGAAACACAAGAAACAGCAAAGGATAAAAAAAATCCACTATCAACACTCTAAAACAACCCCTTAAACTGCCAAACTATCCCTTTTAGAAACAGACACAAGTAACGGAAGACTGCTTACCGACGCCAGTTTGTCAAAACGGGCAAAGAGCTCGTTTAGTGTCATGACCAGCTCCTGAGCCGTGCACTGAGACGCCAGGCTGGTGAAACCCTCGATGTCTGCAAACAGAATACTGAGGACGAGATGAAGAGGAGCAAAAACAAAACACAGTTAATCCTCGATCATGAGAGATAAAAACCTACGAAGCTGATTCAGTTTGATTTAGCTACACCTCAGCGATATACTATTGCATTATGTTACTATCAGGGCAGATGACCTTGAGAGAGGAAGGGTGTTTGACCTTAAAGCATCTGTGTGTGTGTGCGTGCGCGCGCGTGTGTGTGAGGGACCGAGTGCACCGTGTTTGCTCAGTGCTGTAATTGAATGTGTGCTGAAGCTTTCCATCTTTGGGGATTATCTTATCTTGGCTGCTGGTGATTAAGTATTCCCTCACTAGTGTTAATTAGCCTCCACTCTGCCAAACCACTCTACCGTCTTCTGACTCTGTGAGCGCGCTCAAACATGTGTGTTTTTGTGTTTATGTGTGCACCAACGTGAGTTAGCCATTCTTAGGATGAATTTATGGTATGATTTTGTTTATTTTCTCTTCATTTTATGGGATTAACAAAATCCTAACAGGCTTTTTAATGCTTTACAATGTCACATGTTTTTCAGTGTATCATGTACCTCTCTTACAACAATTATAGAAAAGAAAGACAATTTAGTAGCTAAAATCTGAATTCATGGGTTAAATGTTACGTTAGGTGTTGAGGCCACACGCCCGGCTGACCTGACATTGTCGTGTTTCTGGATATAGATCTTATGAAACATCATGTCTTCCTTCTTGGCATTGATGTCAGCCTTCATCTCCATGGCAACATGCCTCGGCAACACTGAAAGCAACAGACGTTCCTGGAAATCACAAAAAATAAACAAGGAAATGCAGATCTTGTCAGTCACAATTTTGTGGTTACATTTCTATATATGTGTTTGTGCCTGTGTTCTTATTATCCCATTATTTACAGAGACATTTAGAACTCATATCTTAGAGTGAGTAGCTCTGTGTGTTTGTGCTGTGGTAGAAGTCCAGATTTAGGCAGACAGGACGTGTTTTTTCTGATTTGTCTAACAAGTGTTGTCAGTGCATCCAGAGCCTGATATGCTGCACTTTTCTGCGCCCCAGATGTTATCCTTAAACTATCAAAAATAAAAGGGTGCCCTTTCCTTTCATTATCATGAACATGTCGGCATTTTTCTTTCCATCGTTCACAGAGGAACATCCTGTCAGCAGCTGAAAATACTTATCCTATCCATTTGAGAGACAAAAATATGCTTTTTAGTCCTCTGGATTCAGTAGCATGAGCTAAAAACTACATTTGTTTGAGGAAGTTACTTATTTCATTAATTCAGTTTGTCTGTTGGCAGGAGAACACAAAGATTAATGGACAGATTTGCATTGAGTTTGCAAGTGAAATTTTTCCCAAGTTAGAAGCCTTAGACAGATATACATATATTTCTTTATATAGTTTTATATAAAGATGTCTTTTGTAGGACCCAGGATTCTGTCGGAGCACCACACAGGAAATGGATGTCGGCACTGAGCGTGTATTTATTGATACCCTGTTTTCTGGGTTGGTCTATTGATGCTGATCTCATATGCTTGTTGCTTCATTTTATGGACACTGTGCTGTGAGATGGTGCTAATTCTTGGGTTTAGAATAAAACAGCCACTAGAATGTACCGCTGTCATGCCTTTATAGTCTATTGCTTGTTATGCCTCTCTTCAGCCCTCCTCCATTGTTGATAAAGCCTTGGCTGGCTTAAGAGGGCCTCAACTTCCTGCTACATCTCATCATACTCTTCGCTCAAATGTTATTCATGCTATGAGCGAATTTAAAGCCATTTATTAATTTAAACATAACAACTGTTTCAAACAACTTTTGTGTCAATCTCTAGTTTTTGTTGCTGCTTCATACTGAACCACATATAGTTCACTTTAACTGACATACATCTTTACAAAAAGAAGAAATAAATGGACTGTGCAGGCCGTACGCTTTCAGAAAGAGTCAAAACATCACTGCTTTCAATAATGAAACTGTTTGAGTATGGTGGTGTTGGTGACGAGCCCTCCTCCACACCAAAAGAGCTCATCAACAGCCAAACCAGGAATCAGCAAAGGTTCACATGCAGGTATATGTACTCATAAATGTACTCGTGTACATCTGATGTTCTTTTTCCTGGAGGACGTGCTTGTGTAAGTGATATTGTTCCAAGTAAAATGAGGGTGTTATATAGAATGTAGATAAACTCCTGACAATAAAAACGAGTCAAAGGTGTTTCCAGCGTCTTGGAGAAAGCAACCACCATGAATTAGGAGTGTCGCTAAATGTTGCAACATCAAGATCAAAAAGTTATGTTCATTTCTAGTCATTAAACACTGACACTGCAGAGAGACTCTTTGTGTTCTGTTGCAAATAAGTGCTGGGAGATAGAATTGTGTGTGCAGGTTTACCTGTTGTTGATTCTCCCTCTGCAGATGAAGCCGGGCCTGAATGTATCCTCTGGTCTCCTGGAAGGCTTGTCTCTGGGAAACCTCGGCAGGGTAGTGGGTACAGATGCCAATGATGTTGGTGCACAGGAAGATCAGGACATTAGCACTCACCTGGAGAGAGTGAATGGGGGGGGGGGAAGAGATTATAAAGCATTAGAAAAGAAGAAGGAAGAGGAATAATCAAACATGCACTAGCAACGCAGCTTTTACTGCTAGAAAACGGTCTGTATTAGGTACTTTAATCTTTGTAACAGTAGCGGCAGTGATGCAAACAGACTCAGAGATACAGGTGTTCAACTTCACTTCCTTCCATAAAAGGACACAAAACGATAACTGACGGCAGGGTTTGTGTTACACTCATTGTAAGGGTGAAACTACGACACAAGCGGTGTGAGTTTCATTCTGCTGTTTACCTTTTTTGTCATTCTGACATTTCAGTTCTCCGTTTGTCTCAAGAGACTCAAGACTGTTTGTGCATTAAGGCGCCTTTACACTGTGGGCCGTGTGTGAGAGGAACTTGGTAAAATATTCCATCGTCAGTCCAAAAATAAAAGTCCTAAATCACAGATGGCCGGTTTGAAGCTTTGCCGACCAAAATCGAGTCAAGACAGATGGTTTCCAGCAGGCTTCAGGAAGTAACAGAAACACTCACATCCTGTTAGAGCCAATGCTGATTTAATAAAATGCTGGCTGTTTTCTGTCAGCTATGGAGTCTGAAATAAACAGTAAAACAACAAATTAAAGTACTATAGAGGCAAATAATTCAAACAAAAAAAGCATGTTGTGTACTTTTGTCATGTTTGCTGCAGGACAGATAAAAACAGCAGGCCAAGTGCAACCACTTGTTGCACTTGGCAAAAACATTAACACATAGTTAAAAATCAAACGAAGCCAGAGCATCATGTTTCATTCTGGCTTCGCTTCACTAGCTACTTGTGCTTTTTAGAGTCATCTCTGACTTTACTTTACTTCACCCCTACACTCCTGTCCGAACTCTCAGGTCATGTGACCTAAGCAGAAGCTCAGGGGGGACAGAGCAGTCAATTGCTGCCCCGAGGTTATGGAATAAATTGCCTTTTTGCAGTTAGACGGTGACCAACCATGACCTAAAACTTGTCTTAAAACACAATTATACTTCCTTAGTATTGAGCTACTGCAATATAGAGATCTTACTTCTTTTTAGTGGATGGTGGTTGTTTTTAATCTGCTGCGGTGTGGCATGTGATCTGCATGTGACTGATTGTCAGGGCTACACGTCCATACAGCTATTACTCTAAGATTCTTAGAAGTTCTTGTGCCCCTAAAGCCTCAGTAAAAACACCAACCTTCTTGTGATGGATGGTAAAACCCTCAATGTGTTTTGCAAGTAACAATAAACCGGTTGCCTCTGGGCGACCACTTTTTAGCTCAAATCAATTACACAGGTTTCCTGGTGGGACACAACCTGTCCCCTTGGTTGACCCCTTGGTTTGCCTGCACTAATTTTAGACAGACTGGTTGACTTTTTTTATTCCCAACATATGAATATAACAAAAATAACAAGATTGGCTAAGGGTTGAAATAATCAGTGTTTAGTTGATGACAATAGATTGCTTACACGATCACACAAAAACAATCTGAGTCCGTCTCTGTGCCTCATAGCTGGTGTATTCTGGTCCTATGTGAGAGCGAGATTTCAGAGAGCGTCATTTTGCAGTTGAATCGTCAGTCTGCAGCAACTACATCACTGTTTGTGGAGGAAGTTCAGAACTTCTGTTTCAGATGTTTAAGGTTCTGATTCGACTCTGAATGTAAGTACTTAAATCGAATTTCTGTGTATGTAGACGTTAACCGATTTGCTATTTTCACCAATCTGTCAGTTATTTGCAATATTATCACAAACAGATTGCATGTAACTACCAACTGAACCTCGTTCAATCACAAAATAATAGCAGATTGACTCCATCGTATCTTAGTCTTGACACATCAAAGTCCCTCTGAAGACAGCAGCTGACTGCAAGTTGCTGTAGACGTGCTCTTTAAAGACTCTTTAAAGGTGACAAGGTCACATATTAATGGTTGAAATAATTTTGGTTGTGTTGTGGTCTCCAAGCACCGTTTTCATTAGTGCGACTGTAGCATAAATAGATCACAAATGCTCATAGCGCAGATCACAGATGGAATATAGTCCATAAAATCTGTAATCTGTAACATAAATGCTCTGAGCAAATGCCTGCTGATTAGAGGTCTAAATGAAATCTAAGTGGTACTCTTCAACCTGCCCAATGGAAGCACACGTCTGTTTTTTTAACATAACGTTTGATCGACAGTTTATTTGGTTGCGAAATGATTGTGATCAAACTGCTACACAGCAACCACTCTGCAGGTAAACAGACTAGTATTACTGGAATAAAGGCATCATTATGCTGTTCCTGTATGTCCACATTTAAATGATGTTTCTCATAATCGTGAACAGACTATTTGTATAAGCCTTTGGATAGTCAAAATCCAATCTCTGTACAGATGCCTGGAAAAGTCATCGTCTGCCACCATGTAACATTTATTAATAAACAGAATAAACGTTACATGGTGCAAATTCAGACCGAATATGAACTAGGACTTAAACAGATTAGAAGACTGCTTCTTCTGAATATTTATATTCATTTCATATATATTTATTTTTAAATAATTTCTCCAAAACTAGTAACACACACACACACAACCCCGTTCAGCTATCTTAGTGAGGACCTTCATTGACATAATGGTTTCCCTAGCCCCTTACCCTAACCATTAAAAATGAATGCCTAACCCTAACCCTTACCCTATACCTAACCATAACCTAGATGTAACCCTGACACTAAAACCACATTTTGAGCCTCTAAAAGGCCTTCAAACTTGTGAGGACCGGTGAGTGCGTCCTCACAAGACAGCTAGACAGGATTACACACACACACACACTTCCTGACAGGAAATGGTCCTGATTGTGGGATTTGTTGTCCCCTCTACCCCTCACAGCCCACTGACCACTTATTAATATTTGCAGCTTGGCTGTGTGCTGCTATCTTATTTTGAAGTGTTTGTGGTTTAAAGCGCTGCTGCCATGGGATAACCCCCAGTATCCAAAAATAATAATACAAATGTGCCCAAACGCATCATGGGGATTGCTGCTGACCCCACATAAGGCCACTTCCTTCAGAGATGTGCTCTTGTTTACAACTTAAACGTGACGCCTCTCACGGTAGAGGATACACTTAGACAGTAACAAAGGTTGTCTGTGCACCAGAAGGAAACCCAGAGATGATACATCCTGCATCAAATATCAACAGGAGCAAAGAAACAGATTTCAGGCCTGTAAAGTGGAAACTTCAATCCAAAATATTTTGTCTGTGTTACGGAGCGGTTTTTAACACGGAAATCTGCTTTCCAGTCCTTCTGCTTAGTGTCTTTCTGTCACCAAGTGTATCACACACTGACATCTTCTGGGTGGAAATGGAAATACACAGAGATACTTTGTGCTTCAGGTAATGCTTTAAACATACCTTAGAAACAAAAAAACAGACAAAACAAGACCATGAAAGAGCAAAGACAGCACTTTTCTTCAACTATGTAATAGTTATTTTACACTTACTTTGACCCTGTTCTTTATTTTATCTATGCAAACACATAAAAGATTCCTTATTAAAAGCTTGTTTAAAAACAAAACATAATAGAAGTCAGCAAACCTTTGTGCACTGTTAGGTATTTTTGGAAAACAGTTCAAGAATTTAGGCGCTCCTGAGTCCCGTGTTGTCATGGTCTCTGTTTTAATTGTTGGTTTAGTTGTTTCTTTGTGTTTTTATTTACTCCTGCCTTTTGTGTTGCTACCCCTCTGTCATTGACTTGAGTGTTTCAAGTCTCGGTGTTAGTCATTTTCCCTGCGAGAGGCTCGCGACCTGTTCGGGATTCACCCTGAACAGAGCCCTGAATTTGATAAGCAGAAGATGGATGGATGGATGGATGGATATTTTTGTAAATGATGGAAACTGTAAAACCACAACAAGACATTTAGTGTTATAAAGTTAAGATAAGGGTTATAAGCCAGAAGCAGCCATTACTGAGGTTTGGAATGCTGACTTGGGGATCCAGAGACCTACCACCATGCTCTCTTAGACTAAAATTCATAAATACTATTGTGCTCAGTATAGTTGTTGATACTGACATCAGTACAGTCAGCTAAAATATTTTATATGCTGCAAGACCATCAGGAAATGATTTTCTGTTAGTGAGATACAGAAAACAGGTTTCTGGACAGTGGTCAAGCTGTCACTAATAGATTGTTACAGCCTCCACGTCTCTAAAAACAAGACAGGCCCTGCAAAAACTGGAAAAAACATAACAAGATTTGGTTTAAAACCTATTTTTTCCAAACCCTGTGATGGACTAAACCAATTAATTATATTATGGTGAGAAAAATAAGAGCCAGAATTTGGATTTTATGTGATTTTATGTTCATATTATTGAAAGTAAATAGAGAGATTTTACATTACCTGACTTACAACAAGGCTAAGACTAGGTTAATGCTGTACAACGAGCACCTTAGGCCTGTCATAACACGTGGCTCGGTTTTGGAAATGCTGCTTCACAGCACGACGTGATTTAGAATTTGTTTGGTTACCGGACTCGGTAACCCAAAAGAGATTCTTAATCTCAAGACTTTCACTTGCTGGTTAAGTAAAGGTTAAAAGAGTCTGAAAACACATTTCTGCAAGAACTTGTTATCCTTTAATGTTAAGTAGTGCCTTTAGGGTGTCCGTTTAGCTCACTGAGTTGAGCAGGTGACCCATATGACGTAAGGCTTGGGTTTGAATCTGCCCCGAGGCCGTTTACTCTGTGCCTTCCCAGTTCTGCCTCCTCTCCACTGTCCTAACACAATAACGTCTAAAAGCCCCCCCAAAAAAAAGAACCTTTAAAGGTACAGCCAGATAGCTCAACCTTTGCAGCTTAATAGACTAGGGTTGTTCACATGTGGAAACGGTACTTTAAAGTTAATGCTGGGAATCTTCAATCTCGTTTTCCAAAATTATAACACATTTTTTAATCCCATTCTCAGACAGGATCGACTATTCCTCCTCATAAGTGGTTTTAATTTCTATCCTAATTTCTGAAGCGTCACTGACTTCTTTAAACATTCTGCACGTTATGTGTTTGTGCATTTCTTTTATTGCGGCTTTATGATTTGTTTACAATTTGATTTCTTTCTTTTTTTTTTTTTTTTATTTAATTTTTATTTAAGTGTACAAATTGAGAGTACTTGCTAAAAAACAGAACAGCCTGTCCCAACACTGATCAAAAGAATCATGCTTAAGTAGAGAGTTTGCATGATTAAATATATATATATAAATATATATATTGCAGCTGGAAAGTAATTCTAAGAATAGCAGCAGAGGATTAAGGTAAGCCAAGATGACATAGTTTACAGAGCATCACAGACATGAGAATAGAAGCAGATGGGTAATGGGGACAGGAGTTTAAAAAGAAAGTAAACACGGGGCAGGGCAAAACAAAACAAAACAAACAAAAAAAGAGAAAGAAAGAAAGCACATAATGGATAACGCAGATAAAACTGAAGAATGACAGATGTTGAGGGGAGGAAGGAAATTAGTGGTTAAAACAGAAGCGGCATGAGGAAGGAAAAAGACAATGTGTGGATGACAGGAATAAGAAGCGTCCCAGTAAGAGAGGGAGGGAGGGAGAGGACAGATATGGGCCACAGTGACATTAGGCAGATGGCTCAGAGCGCTCAGCTCTGTTTACATTACTCTCACTGTTCAAGCAAAAACAGGCATGAGACAAAAGTGAAACCTGCAGCACGATGCATGTCTGCAGGTGAGAGCGGCCCGTCGGTCTGAACGTGGGTGCAGCTGAGACTACATGCGAGTGGGTCTTCTTTCCAATATTTAATGAGCTGCAGTGTTTATCTGTTGAGATCCATTTAACGTCCGCATCGCACTCCAAGCGTCTGAGCGTGCAGCCTTCAAACTAATTGCTTGCTTTTCTCAAGAGGGCACAGGCTAGTGCGTTTACAGAGTACACAGTAAAGACCTGTGTTTACGCAACAGCACTCCACCTCTTTAGCAGCTCTGCTTGGCAGCGTTTACCTGCTACCTGTAAAAGGCCACCACACCTGCTCGTGTCCTCTAAGTTCAACAACACCCTCATTTATCTAAGGGTGTCACTTTTCCCAGTTTAATCCGGCGCCATTATAATCTCGCCACTACGCATCAGCAGGTGAGATTCACGACTGGACTGAATTACCAGCTCGGCTTACAGCCCACTATAAACGTTATATTCGGTTTGCGAAGACCGAAATGTATCACGTCACTGGAATGTCATATAGTTTTGTTTTTGCCATAAAAGCAGTTGTCATTTTCCCGTGGGTGACATGATGGAAGCAGCCGGCCAGTCTGTGGAGAGGACCTCAGCCTAATCCCTGGATATCAAAATGGCATTATGTAAGAGCTGCTCAGATCTACACAGGAAAGCCAAAACAGCAGTAACACTGGCTATTCTACAGCATAGATTAAAATGCACTTAGTCACAGAAAGCCCCCATCAGCTTACAAAGAACACGAGGGTATAATCAATAAATGATTAGCATGACTGTATGGATGCATTGCTGAATCAATAACAACCTTAGTACAAAACAAGTAGGGTGTTGCTCTCATATTAACCTCCAGAGTTAATATGTAAATAAAAAAAAGACTGCATAATTATTTATCAGTAATAATCTAAATCTATTTAAAAAAAAATTTAATTATTATTATTATTAATAATAATTATTATTATTATTATATATTAAGTTTATATTTATTGATTATAAAAGTACATTTTTTGCTATGATAGAGGAGTGCTTAATTAAATAAATATCAAATATGGCTATGAAATTTTGGAAAAATGCAGAAAACAGTGCAATATTAAAGAACAACAATATTAAAGATCTACTGATGTCAGAACATCTGTAAAAACTAATGTAAACATCAAATGGCTTCAGCTAAGAGTTGGACCTATAGCTGATAAAGAAAGACTTTCATCTTTTAAAAAATAAGCTTAAATTCACTTATATTGAAAAAAGAAAGACAAAATGTAAAAGTGAATATGGTTACAAACCTCATTAATTACTAAAGAAAAGTAAGAATTGCTGTCTCTGCTAAGATGATGGCTCATAATTATGATTAAAATTAGCTGCACTAAGCATTTCAACTGCAGCCTCTCAGCAAGGGATTAAAGTCCGTAGGAGTCGTCCTCTGGGGATCACGAATGTTTGTACAAAATGTCATGGAAATCCATTGAAAAGCTGCTCGCATTTCCGTCCCCAGAGCCACGCAGCCAGCAAGGCTAAAATTAAACACACACACACTAAACAAACAAAGTGCTACATTTGTGTCTTCACTTGTTCTGTATGTGTAAGCATTTGTCACAACAGCAACGCTACACCTTTTCTTCTCCTCCAATCAAAGCGAAGCTCCAAAGCTGCCAGACGAGCAAGCGAGAATAAGAGGAGGGGGGGGGTTAATGGAATATCCAGAAAATGTATTTATAATTTCTCTCATCCTTTTATGATGGGTTCAGCACGGCGGCCATTTACTTTAACAGGAAGTCTGCGGTCCTGGCAGCGAGCCTATAAACATTGACTTTTAAGGCCATCGGGCCCCTTTTCAGACTGACAAAGAGTGTTCTTTAAAGAGGAGAGAGAAATGCGTGACAATACGGACAAATGACATGTTTGAAAGTGTCCAATGAGACTAAAACAAATTTAGTGCAACAGAACGGCATTATTTAAAACAGAAATATTTTTACATTAGCAATTGATCACACGGTTTCAAATCCAGGGAAAGGGATCTCTTGTAGCTGCTCAGCTGCACACACATCTCTACGAGGGATTTAAATGTTTTTTTTAGCTTCAACTTTGGTTTACTTCACTGTAGCAGGAAGCTGTTATTAATGAAAAATACTTTAAATCCACAAATTAGAAAGTTAAAGAATAGCTCATGAGTATGGGGGAGTATTTACCCTTTAAAAGCCTGATAAAATTCCTCAAGAGGCGGCGAAGAACAGAAAAAGAAAACAGAGCAAGGGTCCTTGAACTCCACACTGGTGAAAAATGAAAAAAGAGAGTGTAGGAAAGCTGAGCGCAGATGGAGAAAAACAAACCTCCAGGTTCATTATGACATTTATAAAGAGAAACTTCACAATTATAATTTACAACTGAGGAATGCAAGGAGGTCCTACTTCTCTGACATCATCACTAAAAACAGCCATAATGCTCGGGTCTTATTTTCTACAGTTGACAGGCTAACAAACCCTCCTGTGTCAGTGGCAGCTGAACTTCATTCGACCATGGCCTGCAATGACTTTGCCAAATTCTTCACTGAAAAAATCCAAAAAATTAGACAAGCAATTGGTACATCAACAGCAGATCCAGGATATGTACTGTGTCCACCAAAAAACTGTTTAAACACCATGAAACAGTTTCAACCTATTAACAGCAAAGACCTGGAGGACATCTTAGGTCAACTGAACTCCTCCTCCTGCTGTTTAGATGTCCTGCCAACAAGTTTTTTCAAAAAGGTCTCAAAGACTTTAGAGTCAGACCTGTTACAGATCGTCAACTTTTCTTTATTATCAGGTGTGTTTCCAGAATCACTAAAAACTGCTGTAATCAAACCTATACTGAAAAAGAACAATCTTGACAAGACACAAATGAACAACTACAGGCCGATCTCAAATCTCCCGTTTTTAAGTAAGATCATTGAAAAAGCAGTTTCTCAACAGCTCAGTTACTTCTTAAAACAGAATAATTGCTACGATGCCTTCCAGTCAGGTTTTAGACAGAATCACAGCACTGAAACCGCTCTGACCAAAGTGTTCAATGACA
Source organism: Diplotaxodon limnothrissa (assembly GCF_057381915.1). Taxonomy (NCBI): domain Eukaryota; kingdom Metazoa; phylum Chordata; class Actinopteri; order Cichliformes; family Cichlidae; genus Diplotaxodon; species Diplotaxodon limnothrissa. The sequence continues at coordinate 24,199,410 of NC_140615.1, forward strand.
TATGTCTGAATACAGACAGTGGAAAAATGTCAGTCTTAGTTTTACTGGATCTCAGTGCAGCATTTGATACAGTTGACCACAACATATTACTCAAACGACTGGAGAACTGGACAGGTCTTTCAGGAACTGTACTAAACTGGTTCAAAACATACGTAAAAAACAGGAAATACTTTGTATCAATAGGTAACTTCACATCTGTGCAGACAAGTATCACATGTGGAGTTCCCCAAGGTTCCATCTTGGGACCCCTTCTGTTTAACATCTACATGCTCCCACTGGCACAGATTATAAACAACAACAAAATAAACTATCACAGCTATGCAGATGACACACAAATATATATCACAATGTCACCAGGAGACCGAGGCCCTGTACAGGCTCTTGGTAAATGCATTGAGGAAATCAATGACTGGTTGTGCCACAATTTTCTCCAGCTAAACAAAAACAAAACTGAGGTAATAGTCTTTGGCGCCAAAGAAAAACGATTACAGGTCACCAGAGAACTTCAATCTATACATCTAAAAACCACAAACCAGGCGAGAAATTTGGGTGTAGTGATGGATGCAGACCTAAACTTAGAAAAACACATTAAGACAATAACAAAGTCAGCTTACTATCACCTCAAGAATATATCAAGGATAAAAGATCTGATGTCTCAACAGGACCTGGAAAAACTAGTCCATGCATTCATCTTTAGTAGGCTTGATTACTGTAACAGCATCTTTACAGGTCTACCTAAAAAATCAGTCAGACAACTACAGCTCATTCAGAACTCTGCTGCTCGAGTCCTCACTAAGACCAAAAAAGTGGACCACATCAGTCCAGCTCTGAGGTCCTTACACTGGCTGCCTGTCCGTCAGAGGATAGACTTTAAAG